>NW_026061853.1:5497254-6108060 GCF_023897955.1 Schistocerca gregaria
CTAGCTCATGTCCAAGGCACCAAACCCAGCTAAAAAGTCAATAATCGATACCTAAAACTTGAATTGTACCACTTCTTACTGGCTATTACATCAACTTAGAAGCTTCATCTGTGTTCTACTATGGTGCTTTTAGTGTCTCCGCATACCGCAGCACGCGACATAGCTTTGCAGACGATAAGAACAACCGTTTCAGAGAGAAGAGCGGCCAATGTGACGATCTGGCTTTAAGTCGATTCGATAACAAATGACGAAAACGGACGGATGTCTCTGATTTTTACTAGACATGAACACTTTTCACTTTCTCCCGTGCAACTGGGCTGCTAGTCCACCTTTTATGCAGAATCTTAAAGTATTAGCTCATGTCCAAGGCACCAAAGCCAGCTATAAAGTCAATAATCGATACCTAAAACTTGAATTGTACTACTTCTTACTGGCTATTACATCAACTTAGAAGCTTCATCTGTGTTCTACTATGGTGCTTTTCCTGTTTCCGCCTACGGCAACACGCGACATAGCTTTGCAGACGATAAGTACAACCATTTCAGAGAGAAGAGCGGCCAATGTGACGATCTGGCTTTAAGTCGATTCGATAACAAATGACGAAAACGGACGGATTTCTCAGGTTTTTACTACATATGAACACTTTTCACATTCAGCCGTGCAACTCGGCTGCTAGTCCTCCTTTAATGCAGAATCTTAAGGTCCTAGCTCATGTCCAAGGCACCAAAGCCAGCTAAAAGGTCAATATTCAATACCTAAAACTTAAATTGGATTACTTCTTACTGGCTATTACATCAACTTAGATGGTTCATCTGTGTTCTACTATGGTGCTTTTAGTGTGCCCGCATACCGCAGCACGCGACATAGCTTTGTAGACGATAAGTACAACCGTTTCAGAGAGAAGAGCGGCCAATGAGTCGATCTGGCTTTAAGTCGATTCGATAACAAATGACGAAAACGGACGGATTTCTCAGGTTTTTACTACATATGAACACTTTTCACATTCTCCCGTGGAACTCGGCTGCTAGTCCTCCTTTCATGCAGAATCTTAAGGTCCTAGCTCATGTCCAAGGCACCAAAGCCAGCTAAAAAGTCAATAATCGATACCTAAAACTTGAATTCTACTACTTCTTACTGGCTATTACATCAACTTAGATGCTTCATCTGTGTTCTACTATGGTGATTTTAGTGTCTCCGCATACCGCAGCACGCGACATAGCTTTGCAGACGATAAGTACAAGCGTTTCAGAGAGAAGAGCGGCCAATGTGACGAACTGGCTTTAAGTCGATTCGATAACAAATGACGAAAACGGACGGATTTCTCAGGTTTTTACTACATATGAACACATTTCACATTCTCCCGTGCAACTCGGCTGCTAGTCCTCCTTTCATGCAGAATCTTAAGGTCCTAGCTCATGTCCAAGGCAAAAAAGCCAGCTAAAAAGTCAATAATCGATACCTAAAACTTGAATTCTACTACTTCTCACTGGCTATTACATCAACTTAGAAGCTTCATCTGTGTTCTACTATGGTGCTTTTACTCTCTCTACATACCGCAGCACGCGACATAGCTTTGCAGACGATAAGTACAACCGTTTCAGTGAGAAGAGCGGCCAATGTGACGATCTGGCTTTAAGTCGATTCGATAACATATGACGAAAACGGACAGATTCTTAAGGTTTTTATTACATATGAACAGTTTTCACATTCTCCCGTGTAACTCGGCTGCTAGTCCTCCTTTCATGCAGAATGTTAAGGTCCTAGCTCATGTTCAAGGCACCAAAGCCAGCTAAAAAGTCAATAATCGATACCTAAAACTTGAATTGTACTACCTCTTACTGGCTATTACATCAACTTAGAAGCTTCATCTGTGTTCTACTATGGTGATTTTAGTGTCTCCGCATACCGCAGTACGCGACATAGCTTTGCACACGATAAGTACAACCGTTTCAGAGAGAAGAGCGGCCAATGTGACGATCTTGCTTTAAGTCGATTCGATAACAAATGACGAAAACCTACGGATTTCTTAGGTTTTTACTACATATGAACACTTTTCATATTCTCCCATGCAACTCGGCTGCTAGTCCTCCTTTCATGCAGAATCTTAAGGTCCTAGCTCATGTCCAAGGCACCAAAGCCAGCTAAAAAGTCAATAATCGATACCTAAAACTTGAATTGTACTACTTCTTACTGGCTATTACATCAACTTAGAAGCTTCATCTGTGTTCTACTATGGTGCTCTTAGTGTCTCCACATACCGCAGCACGCGACATAGCTTTGCAGACGGTAAGTACAACCGTTTCAGAGAGAAGAGCGGCCAATGTGACGATCTGGCTTTAAGTCGATTCGATAACAAATGACGAAAACGGACGGATTTTTAAGGTTTTTATTACATATGAACACTTTTCACATTCTCCCGTGCAACTCGGCTGCTAGTCCTCCTTTCATGCAGAATCGTAAGGTCCTAGCTCATGTCCAAGGCACCAAACCCAGCTAAAAAGTCAATAATCGATACCTAAAACTTGAATTGTACTACTTCTTACTGGCTATTACATCAACTTAGAAGCTTCATCTGTGTTCTACTATGGTGCTTTTAGTGTGTCCGCATACCGCAGCACGCGACATAGCTTTGCAGACGATTAGTACAACCGTTTCAGAGAGAAGAGCGGCCAATGTGACGATCTGGCTTTAAGTCGATTCGATAACAAATGACGAAAACGGACGGATGTCTCAGGTTTTTACTACATATGAACACTTTTGACATTCTCCCGTGCAACTGGGCTGCTAGTCCTCCTTTTATGCAGAATCTTAAAGTCCTAGCTCATGTCCAAAGCACCAAAGCCAGCTAAAAAGTCAATAATCGATACCTAAAACTTGAATTGTACTACTTCTTACTGGCTATTACATCAACTTAGAAGCTTTATCTGTGTTCTACTATGGTGCTTTTCCTGTTTCCGCCTACGGCAACACGCGACATAGCTTTGCAGACGATAAGTACAACCGTTTCAGAGAGAAGAGCGGCCAATGTGACGATCTGGCTTTAAGTCGATTCGATAACAAATGACGAAAACGGACGGATGTCTCAGGTTTTTACTACATACGAACACTTTTCACATTCTCCCGTGCAACTGGACTGCTAGTCCTCCTTTTATGCAGAATCTTAAGGTCCTAGCTCATGTCCAAGGCACCAAAGCCAGCTAAAAAGTCAATAATCGATACCTAAAACTTGAATTGTATTACTTCTTACTGGCTATTACATCAACTTAGAAGCTTCATCTGTGTTCTACTATAGTGCTTTTCCTGTTTCCGCCTACCGCAACACGCGACATAGCTTTGCAGACGATAAGTACAACCGTTTCAGAGAGAAGAGCGGCCAATGTGACGATCTGGCTTTAAGTCGATTCGATAACAAATGACGAAAACGGACGGATGTCTCAGGTTTTTACTGCATATGAACACTTTTCACATTCTCCCGTGAACTCGGCTGCTAGTCCTCCTTTCATGCAGAATCTTAAGGTCCTAGCTCATGTCCAATGCACCAAAGCCAGCTAAAAAGTCAATAATCGATACCTAAAACTTGAATTGGATTACTTCTTACTGGCTATTACATCAACTTAGATGCTTCATCAGTGTTCTACTATGGTGATTTTAGTGTCTCAGCATACCGCAGCACCCGACATAGCTTTGCAGACGATAAGTGCAACCGTTTCAGAGAGAAGAGCAGCCAATGTGACGATCTGGCTTTAAGTCGATTCGATAACAATTGACGAAAACGGACGGATTTCTCAGGTTTTTACTACATATGAACACTTTTCACATTCTCCCATGCAACTCTGCTGCTAGTCCTCCTTTAATGCAGAATCTTAAGGTCCTAGCTCATGTCCAAGGCACCCAAGGCCAGCTAAAAAGTCAATAATCGATACCTAAAACTTGAATTGGATTACTTCTTACTGGCTATTACATCAACTTAGATGCTTCATCTGTGTTCTACTATGGTGATTATAGTGTCTCCGCATACCGCAGCACGCGACATAGCTTTGCAGACGATAGGTAGAAGTGTTTCAGAGAGAAGAGCGGCCAATGTGACGATCTGGCTTTAAGTCGATTCGATAACAAATGACGAAAACGGACGTATTTGTCAGGTTTTTACTACATTTGAACACTTTTCACATTCTCCCATGCAACTCGGCTGCCAGCCCTCCTTTAATTCAGAATCTTAAGGTCCTAGCTCATGTCCAAGGCACCAAAGCCAGCTAAAAAGTCAATAATCGATACCTAAAACTTGAATTGGATTACTTCTTACTGGCTATTACATCAACTTAGATGCTTCATCTGTGTTCTACTATGGTGATTATAGTGTCTCCGCATACCGCAGCACGCGACATAGCTTTGCAGACGATAAGTACAACCATTTCAGAGAAAAGAGCGGCCAATTTGACGATCTGGCTTTAAGTCGATTAGATAACAAATGACGAAAACGGACGGATTTCTCAGGTTTTTACAACATATGAACACTTTTCACATTCTCCCGTGCAACTTGGCTGCTAGTCCTCCTTTCATGCAGAGTCTTAAGGTCCTACCTCATGTCCAAGGCACCAAAGCCAGCTAAAAAGTCAATAATCAATACCTAAAACATGAATTGTACTACTTCTTACTGGCTATTACATCAACTTAGAAGCTTCATCTGTGTTCTACTATGGTGCTTTTAGTGTCTCTGCATACCGCAGCACGCGACATAGCTTTGCAGACGATAAGTACAAGCGTTTCAGAGAGAAGAGCGGATAATGTGACGATTTGGCTTTAAGTCCATTCGATAACAAATGACGAAAACGGACGGATTTCTAAGGTTTTTACTACGTATGAACACTTTTCACATTCTCCCGTGTAACTCGGCTGCTAGTCCTCCTTTCATGCAAAATCGTAAGGTCCTAGCTCATGTCCAAGGCACCAAAGCCAGCTAAAAAGTCAATAATCGATACCTAAAACTTGAATTGGACTACTTCTTACTGGCTATTACATCAACTTAGATGCTTCATCTGTGTTTTACTATGGTGATTTCAATGTCTCCGCATACCGCAGCACGCGACATAGCTTTGCAGACGAGAAGTACAACCGTTTCAGAGAGAAGAGCGGCCAATGTGACGATCTGGCTTTAAGTCGATTCGATAACAAATAACGAAAACGGACGGATTTCTCAGGTTTTTACTACATATGAACACTTTTCACATTCTCCCGTGCAACTCGGCTGCTAGTCCTCCTTCATGCAAAGTCTTAACTTCCTAGCTCGTGTCTAAGGCACCAAAGAAGGTTAAAAAGTCAATAACCGATACCTAAAACTTGAATTTTACTACTTCTTACTGGCTATTACATCAACTTAGAAGCTTCATCTGTGTTCTACTATTGTGCTTTTAGTGTGTCCGCATACCGCAGCACGTGACATAGCTTTGCCGACGATAAGTACAACCGTTTCAGGGAGAAGAGCGGCCAATGTGACGATCTGGCTTTAATTCGATTCGATAACATATGACGAAAACGGACGGATGTCTCAGGTTTTTACTGCATATGAACACTTTTCACATTCTCCCATGCAACTCGGCTGCTAGTCCTCCTTTTATGCAGAATCTTAAGGTCCTAGCTCATGTCCAAGTCACCAAAGCCAGCTAAAAAGTCAATAATCGATAGCTAAAACTTGAATTGGATTACTTCTTACTGGCTATTACATCAACTTAGATGCTTCATCTGTGTTCTACTATGGTGATTTTAGTGTCTCCGCATACCGCAGCACGCGACATAGCTTTGCAGGCGATAAGTACAACCGTTTCAGAGAGAAGAGCGGCCAATGTGACGATCTGGCTTTAAGTCGATTCGATAACAAATGACGAAAACGGACGGATTTCTCAGGTTTTTACTACGTATGAACACTTTTCACATTCTCCCGTGCAACTCGGCTGCTAGTCCTCCTTTCATGCAGAGTCTTAAGGTCCTAGCTCATGTCCAAGGCACCAAAGCCACCTAAAAAGTCAATAATCGATACCTAAAACATGAATTGTACTACTTCTTACTGGCTATTACATCAACTTAGAAGCTTCATCTGTGTTCTACTATGCTGCTTTTAGTGTCTCTGCTTTCCGCAGCACGCGACATAGCTTTGCAGACGATAAGTACAAGCGTTTCAGAGAGAAGAGCGGCCAATGTGACGATCTGGCTTTAAGTCGATTCGATAACAAATGACGAAAACGGACGGATTTCTAAGGTTTTTACTACATATGAACACTTTTCACATTCTCCCGTGCATCTCGGCTGCTAGCCCTCCTTTCATGCAGAATCGTAAGGTCCTAGCTGATGTCCAAGGCACCAAAGCCAGCTAAAAAGTCAATAATCGATACCTACAACTTGAATTGTACTATTTCTTACCTTCTATTACATCAACTTAGAAGCTTCATCTGTGTTCTACTATGGTGATTTTAGTGTCTCCGCATACCGCAGCACGCGACATTGCTTTGTAGACGATAAGTACAACCGTTTCAGAGAGAAGAGCGACCAATGTGACGATCTGGCTTTAAGTCGATTCGATAACAAATGACGAAAACGGACGGATTTCTCAGGTTTTTTTTTTTTAGATATGACCACTTTTCACATTCTCCCGTCCAACTCGGCTGCTAGTCCTCCTTTCATGCAGAATCGTAAGGTCCTAGCTCATGTCCAAGGCACCAAAGCCAGCTAAAAAGTCAATAATCGATACCTAAAACTTGAATTGTACTACTTCTTACTGGCTATTACATCAACTTAGAAGCTTCATCTGTGTTCTACTATGGTGCTTTTAGTGTCTCCGCATACCGCAGCACGCGACATAGCTTTGCAGACGATAAGTACAACCGTTTCAGAGAGAAGAGCGGCCAATGTGACGATCTGGCTTTAAGTCGATTCGATAACAAATGACGAAAACGGACGGATGTCTCAGGTTTTTACTACATATGAACACTTTTCACATTCTCCCGTGCAACTGGGCTGCTAGTCCTCCTTTTATGCAGAATCTTAAAGTCCTAGTTCATGTCCAAAGCACCAAAGCCAGCTAAAAATTCAATAATCGATACCTAAAACTTGAATTGTACTACTTCTTACTGGCTATTACAAAACTTAGAAGCTTCATGTGTGTTCTACATTGGTGCTTTTCCTGTTTCCGCCTACGGCAACACGCGACATAGCTTTGCAGACGATAAGTACAACCGTTCCCGAGAGCAGAGCGGCCAATGTGACGATCTGGCTTTAAGTCGATTCGATAACAAATGACGAAAACGGACGGATTTCTCAAGTTTTAACTACATTTGAACACTTTTCACATTCCCCCGTGCAACTCGGCTGCTAGCCCTCCTTTCATGCAGAATCTTAAGGTCCTAGCTCATGTCCAATGCACCAAAGCCAGCTAAAAAGTCAATAATCGATACCTAAAACTTGAATTGGATTACTTCTTACTGGCTATTACATCAACTTAGATGCTTCATCAGTGTTCTACTATGGTGATTTTAGTGTCTCAGCATACCGCAGCACCCGACATAGCTTTGCAGACGATAAGTGCAACCGTTTCAGAGAGAAGAGCAGCCAATGTGACGATCTGGCTTTAAGTCGATTCGATAACAATTGACGAAAACGGACGGATTTCTCAGGTTTTTACTACATATGAACACTTTTCACATTCTCCCATGCAACTCTGCTGCTAGTCCTCCTTTAATGCAGAATCTTAAGGTCCTAGCTCATGTCCAAGGCACCCAAGGCCAGCTAAAAAGTCAATAATCGATACCTAAAACTTGAATTGGATTACTTCTTACTGGCTATTACATCAACTTAGATGCTTCATCTGTGTTCTACTATGGTGATTATAGTGTCTCCGCATACCGCAGCATGCGACATAGCTTTGCAGACGATAGGTAGAAGTGTTTCAGAGAGAAGAGCGGCCAATGTGACGATCTGGCTTTAAGTCGATTCGATAACAAATGACGAAAACGGACGTATTTGTCAGGTTTTTACTACATTTGAACACTTTTCACATTCTCCCATGCAACTCGGCTGCCAGCCCTCCTTTAATTCAGAATCTTAAGGTCCTAGCTCATGTCCAAGGCACCAAAGCCAGCTAAAAAGTCAATAATTGATACCTAAATCTTGAATTGGACTACTTCTTACTGGCTATTACATCAACGTAGATGCTTCATCTGTGTTCTACTATGGTGCTTTTATTGTTTCCGCCTACGGCAACACGCGACATACCTTTGAAGACGATAAGTACAACCGTTTCAGAGAGAAGAGCGGCCAATGTGACGATCTGGCTTTAAGTCGATTCGATAACAAATGACGAAAACGGACGGATTTCTCAGGTTTTAACTACATATAAACACTTTTCACATTCTCCCGTGCAACTCGGCTGCTAGTCCTCCTTTCATGCAGAATCTTAAGGTCCTAGCTCATGTCCAAGGCACCAAAGCCAGCTAAAAAGTCAATAATCGATACCTAAAACTCGAATTGTACTACTTCTTACTGGATATTACATCAACTTAGAAGCGTCATCTGTGTTCTACTGTGGTGATTTTAGTGTCTCCGCATACCGCAGCACGCGACATAGCTTTGCAGACGATAAGTACAACCATTTCAGAGAAAAGAGCGGCCAATTTGACGATCTGGCTTTAAGTCGATTAGATAACAAATGACGAAAACGGACGGATTTCTCAGGTTTTTACAACATATGAACACTTTTCACATTCTCCCGTGCAACTTGGCTGCTAGTCCTCCTTTCATGCAGAGTCTTAAGGTCCTACCTCATGTCCAAGGCACCAAAGCCAGCTAAAAAGTCAATAATCAATACCTAAAACATGAATTGTACTACTTCTTACTGGCTATTACATCAACTTAGAAGCTTCATCTGTGTTCTACTATGGTGCTTTTAGTGTCTCTGCATACCGCAGCACGCGACATAGCTTTGCAGACGATAAGTACAAGCGTTTCAGAGAGAAGAGCGGATAATGTGACGATTTGGCTTTAAGTCCATTCGATAACAAATGACGAAAACGGACGGATTTCTAAGGTTTTTACTACGTATGAACACTTTTCACATTCTCCCGTGTAACTCGGCTGCTAGTCCTCCTTTCATGCAAAATCGTAAGGTCCTAGCTCATGTCCAAGGCACCAAAGCCAGCTAAAAAGTCAATAATCGATACCTAAAACTTGAATTGGACTACTTCTTACTGGCTATTACATCAACTTAGATGCTTCATCTGTGTTTTACTATGGTGATTTCAATGTCTCCGCATACCGCAGCACGCGACATAGCTTTGCAGACGAGAAGTACAACCGTTTCAGAGAGAAGAGCGGCCAATGTGACGATCTGGCTTTAAGTCGATTCGATAACAAATGACGAAAACGGACGGATTTCTCAGGTTTTTACTACATATGAACACTTTTCACATTCTCCCGTGCAACTCGGCTGCTAGTCCTCCTTCATGCAAAGTCTTAACTTCCTAGCTCGTGTCTAAGGCACCAAAGAAGGTTAAAAAGTCAATAACCGATACCTAAAACTTGAATTTTACTACTTCTTACTGGCTATTACATCAACTTAGAAGCTTCATCTGTGTTCTACTATTGTGCTTTTAGTGTGTCCGCATACCGCAGCACGTGACATAGCTTTGCCGACGATAAGTACAACCGTTTCAGGGAGAAGAGCGGCCAATGTGACGATCTGGCTTTAATTCGATTCGATAACATATGACGAAAACGGACGGATGTCTCAGGTTTTTACTGCATATGAACACTTTTCACATTCTCCCATGCAACTCGGCTGCTAGTCCTCCTTTTATGCAGAATCTTAAGGTCCTAGCTCATGTCCAAGTCACCAAAGCCAGCTAAAAAGTCAATAATCGATAGCTAAAACTTGAATTGGATTACTTCTTACTGGCTATTACATCAACTTAGATGCTTCATCTGTGTTCTACTATGGTGATTTTAGTGTCTCCGCATACCGCAGCACGCGATATAGCTTTGCAGGCGATAAGTACAACCGTTTCAGAGAGAAGAGCGGCCAATGTGACGATCTGGCTTTAAGTCGATTCGATAACAAATGACGAAAACGGACGGATTTCTCAGGTTTTTACTACATATGAACACTTTTCACATTCTCCCGTGCAACTCGGCTGCTAGTCCTCCTTTCATGCAGAGTCTTAAGGTCCTAGCTCATGTCCAAGGCACCAAAGCCAGCTAAAAAGTCAATAATCGATACCTGAAACATGAATTGTACTACTTCTTACTGGCTATTACATCAACTTAGAAGCTTCATCTGTGTTCTACTATGCTGCTTTTAGTGTCTCTGCTTTCCGCAGCACGCGACATAGCTTTGCAGACGATAAGTACAAGCGTTTCAGAGAGAAGAGCGGCCAATGTGACGATCTGGCTTTAAGTCGATTCGATAACAAATGACGAAAACGGACGGATTTCTAAGGTTTTTACTACATATGAACACTTTTCACATTCTCCCGTGCATCTCGGCTGCTAGCCCTCCTTTCATGCAGAATCGTAAGGTCCTAGCTGATGTCCAAGGCACCAAACCCAGCTAAAAAGTCAATAATCGATACCTACAACTTGAATTGTACTATTTCTTACCTTCTATTACATCAACTTAGAAGCTTCATCTGTGTTCTACTATGGTGATTTTAGTGTCTCCGCATACCGCAGCACGCGACATTGCTTTGTAGACGATAAGTACAACCGTTTCAGAGAGAAGAGCGACCAATGTGACGATCTGGCTTTAAGTCGATTCGATAACAAATGACGAAAACGGACGGATTTCTCAGGTTTTTTTTTTTAGATATGACCACTTTTCACATTCTCCCGTCCAACTCGGCTGCTAGTCCTCCTTTCATGCAGAATCGTAAGGTCCTAGCTCATGTCCAAGGCACCAAAGCCAGCTAAAAAGTCAATAATCGATACCTAAAACTTGAATTGTACTACTTCTTACTGGCTATTACATCAACTTAGAAGCTTCATCTGTGTTCTACTATGGTGCTTTTAGTGTCTCCGCATACCGCAGCACGCGACATAGCTTTGCAGACGATAAGTACAACCGTTTCAGAGAGAAGAGCGGCCAATGTGACGATCTGGCTTTAAGTCGATTCGATAACAAATGACGAAAACGGACGGATGTCTCAGGTTTTTACTACATATGAACACTTTTCACATTCTCCCGTGCAACTGGGCTGCTAGTCCTCCTTTTATGCAGAATCTTAAAGTCCTAGTTCATGTCCAAAGCACCAAAGCCAGCTAAAAATTCAATAATCGATACCTAAAACTTGAATTGTACTACTTCTTACTGGCTATTACAAAACTTAGAAGCTTCATGTGTGTTCTACATTGGTGCTTTTCCTGTTTCCGCCTACGGCAACACGCGACATAGCTTTGCAGACGATAAGTACAACCGTTCCCGAGAGCAGAGCGGCCAATGTGACGATCTGGCTTTAAGTCGATTCGATAACAAATGACGAAAACGGACGGATTTCTCAAGTTTTAACTACATTTGAACACTTTTCACATTCCCCCGTGCAACTCGGCTGCTAGCCCTCCTTTCATGCAGAATCTTAAGGTCCTAGCTCATGTCCAAGGCACCAAAGCCAGCTAAAAAGTCAATAATCGATACCCAAAACTTAAATTGTACTACTTCTTACTGGCTATTCCATCAACTTAGAAGCTTTATCTGTGTTCTACTATGGTGCTTTTAGTGTCTCCGCAAATCGCAGAACGCGACATAGCTTTGCAGACGATAAGTACAACCGTTTCAGAGAGAAGAGCGGACAATGTGACGATCTGGCTTTAAGTCGATTCGATAACAAATGACGAAAGCGGACGGATTTGTCAGGTTTTTACTACATATGAACACTTTTCTCATTCTCCCGTGCAACTCGGCTGCTAGTCCTCCTTTCATGCAGAATCATAAGGTCCTAGCTCATGTCCAATGCACCAAAGCCAGCTAAAATTCAACAATCGACACCTAAAACTTGAATTGTACTACTTCTTACTGGCTATTACATCAACTTAGAAGCTTCATCTGTGTTCTACTATGGTGCTTTTAGTGTCTCCGCATACCGCAGCACGCGACATAGCTTTGCAGACGATAAGTACAACCGTTTCAGAGAGAAGAGCGTCCAATGTGACGATCTGGCTTTAAGTCGATTCGATAACAAATGACGAAAACGGACGTATTTCTCAGGTTTTTACTACATATGAACACTTTTCACATTCTCCCGTGCAACTCGGCTGCTAGTCCTCCTTTCATGCAGAATGTTAAAGACCTAGGTCATGTCCAAGGCACCAAAGCCAGCTAAAAAGTCAGTAATCGATACCTAAAACTTGAATTGTACTACTTCTTACTGGTTTTTCCATCAACTTAGAAGCTTCATCTGTGTTCTACTATGGTGCTTTTAGTGTCTCCGCAAATCGCAGAACGCGACATAGCTTTGCAGACGATAAGTACAACCGTTTCAGATAGAAGAGCGGCCAATGTGACGATCTGGCTTTAAGTCGATTCGATAACAAATGACGAAAGCGGACGGATTTGTCAGGTTTTTACTACATATGAACACTTTTCTCATTCTCCCGTGCAACTCGGCTGCTAGTCCTCCTTTCATGCAGAATCATAAGGTCCTAGCTCATGTCCAATGCACCAAAGCCAGCTAAAATTCAACAATCGACACCTAAAACTTGAATTGTACTACTTCTTACTGGCTATTACATCAACTTAGAAGCTTCATCTGTGTTCTACTATGGTGCTTTTAGTGTCTCCGCATACCGCAGCACGCGACATACCTTTGCAGACGATAAGTACAAAATTTTCAGAGAGAAGAGCGTCCAATGTGACGATCTGGCTTTAAGTCGATTCGATAATAAATGACGAAAACGGACGTATTTCTCAGGTTTTTACTACATATGAACACTTTTCACATTCTCCCGTGCAACTCGGCTGCTAGTCCTCCTTTCATGCAGAATGTTAAAGTCCTAGGTCATGTCCAAGGCACCAAAGCCAGCTATAAAGTCAACAATCGATACCTAAAACTTGAATTGTACTACGTCTTACTGGGTATTACATCAACTTAGAAGCTTCATCTGTGTTCTACTATGGTGCTTTTAGTGTCTCCGCATACCGCAGCACGCGACATAGCTTTGCAGACGATAAGTACAACCGTTTCAGAGAGAAGAGCGTCCAATGTGACGATCTGGCTTTAAGTCGATTCGATAACAAATGACGAAAACGGACGTATTTCTCAGGTTTTTACTACATATGAACACTTTTCACATTCTCCCGTGCAACTCGGCTGCTAGTCCTCCTTTCATACAGAATGTTAAGGTCCTAGCTCATGTCCAAGGCACCAAAGCCAGCTAAAAAGTCAATAATCGATACCTAAAACTTGAATTGGACTACTTCTTACTGGTTATTACATCAACTTAGAAGCTTCATCTGTGTTCTACTGTGGTGATTTTAGTGTCTCCAGATCCCGCAGCACGTGACATAGCTTTGCAGACGATAAGTACAACCGATTCAGAGAGGAGAGCGGCCAATGTGACGATCTGGCTTTAAGTCGATTCGATAACAAATGACGAAAACGGACGTATTTCTCAGGTTTTTACTACATATGGACACTTTTCACATTCTCCCATGCAACTCGGCTGCTAGTCCTCCTTTCATGCAGAATGTTAAAGTCCTAGGTCATGTCCAAGGCACCAAAGCCAGCTATAAAGTCAATAATCGATACCTAAAACTTGAATTGTACTACGTCTTACTGGGTATTACATCAACTTAGAAGCTTCATCTGTGTTCTACTATGGTGCTTTTAGTGTCTCCGCATACCGCAGCACGCGACATAGCTTTGCAGACGATAAGTACAACCGTTTCAGAGAGAAGAGCGGCAAATGTGACGATCTGGCTTTAAGTCGATTCGATAACAAATGACGAAAACGGACCGATTTCTCAGGTTTTTACTACATATGATCACTTTTCATATTCTCCCGTGCAACTCGGCTGCTAGTCCTCCTGTCGTGCAGAATCTTAAGGTCCTAGCTCATGTCCAAGGCACCAAAGCCAGCTAAAAAGTCCATAATCAATACCTAAAACTTGAATTGTACTACTTCTTACTGGCTATTACATCAACTTAGAAGATTCATCTGTGCTCTACTACGGTGCTTTTAGTTTCTCCGCATACCGCAGCAGGCGACATAGTTCTGCAGACGATAAGAACAACCGTTTCAGAGAGAAGAGCGGCCTATGTGACGATCTGGCTTTAAGTCGATTCGATAACAAATGACGAAAACTGACGGATTTCTCAGGATTTTACTACATATGAACACTTTACACTTTCTCCCGTGCAACTCGGATGCTAGTCCTCCTTTCATGCTGAATCTTAAGGTCCTAGCTCTTGTCCAAGGCACCAAAGCCAGCTAAAGATCAATATTCAATACCTAAAACTTGAATTGTACTACTTCTTACTGGCTATTACATCAACTTAGAAGCTTGATCTGTGTTCTACTATGGTGCTTCTAGTGTCTCAGCATACCGCAGCACGCGACATAGCTTTGCAGACGATAAGTACAACCGTTTCAGAGAGAAGAGCGGCCAATGTGACGATCTGGCTTTAAGTCGATTCGATAACAAATGACGAAAACGGACGGATTTCGCAGGTTTTTACTACATATGAACACTTTTCACATTCTCCCGTGCAACTCGGCTGCTAGTCCTCCTTTCATGCAGAGTCTTAAGGTCCTAGCTCATGTCCAAGGCACCAAAGCCAGCTAAAAAGTCAATAATCGATACCTAAAACATGAATTGTACTACTTCTTACTGGCTATTACATCAACTTAGAAGCTTCATCTGTGTTCTACTATGCTACATCAACTTAGAAGCTTCATCTGTGTTCTACTATGCTGCTTTTAGTGTCTCTGCATACCGCAGCACTCGACATAGCTTTGCAGACGATAAGTACAAGCGTTTCAGAGAGAAGAGCGGCCAATGTGACGATCTGGCTTTAAGTCGATTCGATAACAAATGACGAAAACGGACGGATTTCTAAGGTTTTTACTACATATGAACACTTTTCACATTCTCCCGTGCAACTCGGCTGCTAGCCCTCCTTTCATGCAGAATCGTAAGGTCCTAGCTCATGTCCAAGGCACCAAAGCCAGCTAAAAAGTCAATAATCGATACCTAAAACTTGAATTGTACTACTTCTTACTGGCTATTACATCAACTTAGAAGCTTCATCTGTGTTCTACTATGGTGCTTTTAGTGTCTCCACATACCGCAGCACGCGACATAGCTTTGCAGACGATAAGTACAACCGTTTCAGAGAGAAGAGCGGCCAATGTGACGATCTGGCTTTAAGTCGATTCGATAACAAATGACGAAAACGGACGGATTTTTAAGGTTTTTATTACATATGAACACTTTTCACATTCTCCCGTGCAACTCGGCTGCTAGTCCTCCTTTCATGCAGAATCGTAAGGTCCTAGCTCATGCCCAAGGCACCAAAGCCAGCTAAAAAGTCAATAATCGATACCTAAAACTTGAATTGTACTACTTCTTACTGGCTATTACAAAACTTAGAAGCTTCATGTGTGTTCTACATTGGTGCTTTTCCTGTTTCCGCCTACGGCAACACGCGACATAGCTTTGCAGACGATAAGTACAACCGTTCCCGAGAGCAGAGCGGCCAATGTGACGATCTGGCTTTAAGTCGATTCGATAACAAATGACGAAAACGGACGGATTTCTCAAGTTTTAACTACATTTGAACACTTTTCACATTCCCCCGTGCAACTCGGCTGCTAGCCCTCCTTTCATGCAGAATCTTAAGGTCCTAGCTCATGTCCAATGCACCAAAGCCAGCTAAAAAGTCAATAATCGATACCTAAAACTTGAATTGGATTACTTCTTACTGGCTATTACATCAACTTAGATGCTTCATCAGTGTTCTACTATGGTGATTTTAGTGTCTCAGCATACCGCAGCACCCGACATAGCTTTGCAGACGATAAGTGCAACCGTTTCAGAGAGAAGAGCAGCCAATGTGACGATCTGGCTTTAAGTCGATTCGATAACAATTGACGAAAACGGACGGATTTCTCAGGTTTTTACTACATATGAACACTTTTCACATTCTCCCATGCAACTCTGCTGCTAGTCCTCCTTTAATGCAGAATCTTAAGGTCCTAGCTCATGTCCAAGGCACCCAAGGCCAGCTAAAAAGTCAATAATCGATACCTAAAACTTGAATTGGATTACTTCTTACTGGCTATTACATCAACTTAGATGCTTCATCTGTGTTCTACTATGGTGATTATAGTGTCTCCGCATACCGCAGCACGCGACATAGCTTTGCAGACGATAGGTAGAAGTGTTTCAGAGAGAAGAGCGGCCAATGTGACGATCTGGCTTTAAGTCGATTCGATAACAAATGACGAAAACGGACGTATTTGTCAGGTTTTTACTACATTTGAACACTTTTCACATTCTCCCATGCAACTCGGCTGCCAGCCCTCCTTTAATTCAGAATCTTAAGGTCCTAGCTCATGTCCAAGGCACCAAAGCCAGCTAAAAAGTCAATAATTGATACCTAAATCTTGAATTGGACTACTTCTTACTGGCTATTACATCAACGTAGATGCTTCATCTGTGTTCTACTATGGTGCTTTTATTGTTTCCGCCTACGGCAACACGCGACATACCTTTGAAGACGATAAGTACAACCGTTTCAGAGAGAAGAGCGGCCAATGTGACGATCTGGCTTTAAGTCGATTCGATAACAAATGACGAAAACGGACGGATTTCTCAGGTTTTAACTACATATAAACACTTTTCACATTCTCCCGTGCAACTCGGCTGCTAGTCCTCCTTTCATGCAGAATCTTAAGGTCCTAGCTCATGTCCAAGGCACCAAAGCCAGCTAAAAAGTCAATAATCGATACCTAAAACTCGAATTGTACTACTTCTTACTGGATATTACATCAACTTAGAAGCGTCATCTGTGTTCTACTGTGGTGATTTTAGTGTCTCCGCATACCGCAGCACGCGACATAGCTTTGCAGACGATAAGTACAACCATTTCAGAGAAAAGAGCGGCCAATTTGACGATCTGGCTTTAAGTCGATTAGATAACAAATGACGAAAACGGACGGATTTCTCAGGTTTTTACAACATATGAACACTTTTCACATTCTCCCGTGCAACTTGGCTGCTAGTCCTCCTTTCATGCAGAGTCTTAAGGTCCTACCTCATGTCCAAGGCACCAAAGCCAGCTAAAAAGTCAATAATCAATACCTAAAACATGAATTGTACTACTTCTTACTGGCTATTACATCAACTTAGAAGCTTCATCTGTGTTCTACTATGGTGCTTTTAGTGTCTCTGCATACCGCAGCACGCGACATAGCTTTGCAGACGATAAGTACAAGCGTTTCAGAGAGAAGAGCGGATAATGTGACGATTTGGCTGTAAGTCCATTCGATAACAAATTTCGAAAACGGACGGATTTCTAAGGTTTTTACTACGTATGAACACTTTTCACATTCTCCCGTGTAACTCGGCTGCTAGTCCTCCTTTCATGCAAAATCGTAAGGTCCTAGCTCATGTCCAAGGCACCAAAGCCAGCTAAAAAGTCAATAATCGATACCTAAAACTTGAATTGGACTACTTCTTACTGGCTATTACATCAACTTAGATGCTTCATCTGTGTTTTACTATGGTGATTTCAATGTCTCCGCATACCGCAGCACGCGACATAGCTTTGCAGACGAGAAGTACAACCGTTTCAGAGAGAAGAGCGGCCAATGTGACGATCTGGCTTTAAGTCGATTCGATAACAAATGACGAAAACGGACGGATTTCTCAGGTTTTTACTACATATGAACACTTTTCACATTCTCCCGTGCAACTCGGCTGCTAGTCCTCCTTCATGCAAAGTCTTAACTTCCTAGCTCGTGTCTAAGGCACCAAAGAAGGTTAAAAAGTCAATAACCGATACCTAAAACTTGAATTTTACTACTTCTTACTGGCTATTACATCAACTTAGAAGCTTCATCTGTGTTCTACTATTGTGCTTTTAGTGTGTCCGCATACCGCAGCACGTGACATAGCTTTGCCGACGATAAGTACAACCGTTTCAGGGAGAAGAGCGGCCAATGTGACGATCTGGCTTTAATTCGATTCGATAACATATGACGAAAACGGACGGATGTCTCAGGTTTTTACTGCATATGAACACTTTTCACATTCTCCCATGCAACTCGGCTGCTAGTCCTCCTTTTATGCAGAATCTTAAGGTCCTAGCTCATGTCCAAGTCACCAAAGCCAGCTAAAAAGTCAATAATCGATAGCTAAAACTTGAATTGGATTACTTCTTACTGGCTATTACATCAACTTAGATGCTTCATCTGTGTTCTACTATGGTGATTTTAGTGTCTCCGCATACCGCAGCACGCGACATAGCTTTGCAGGCGATAAGTACAACCGTTTCAGAGAGAAGAGCGGCCAATGTGACGATCTGGCTTTAAGTCGATTCGATAACAAATGACGAAAACGGACGGATTTCTCAGGTTTTTACTACATATGAACACTTTTCACATTCTCCCGTGCAACTCGGCTGCTAGTCCTCCTTTCATGCAGAGTCTTAAGGTCCTAGCTCATGTCCAAGGCACCAAAGCCAGCTAAAAAGTCAATAATCGATACCTAAAACATGAATTGTACTACTTCTTACTGGCTATTACATCAACTTAGAAGCTTCATCTGTGTTCTACTATGCTGCTTTTAGTGTCTCTGCTTTCCGCAGCACGCGACATAGCTTTGCAGACGATAAGTACAAGCGTTTCAGAGAGAAGAGCGGCCAATGTGACGATCTGGCTTTAAGTCGATTCGATAACAAATGACGAAAACGGACGGATTTCTAAGGTTTTTACTACATATGAACACTTTTCACATTCTCCCGTGCATCTCGGCTGCTAGCCCTCCTTTCATGCAGAATCGTAAGGTCCTAGCTGATGTCCAAGGCACCAAAGCCAGCTAAAAAGTCAATAATCGATACCTACAACTTGAATTGTACTATTTCTTACCTTCTATTACATCAACTTAGAAGCTTCATCTGTGTTCTACTATGGTGATTTTAGTGTCTCCGCATACCGCAGCACGCGACATTGCTTTGTAGACGATAAGTACAACCGTTTCAGAGAGAAGAGCGACCAATGTGACGATCTGGCTTTAAGTCGATTCGATAACAAATGACGAAAACGGACGGATTTCTCAGGTTTTTTTTTTTTAGATATGACCACTTTTCACATTCTCCCGTCCAACTCGGCTGCTAGTCCTCCTTTCATGCAGAATCGTAAGGTCCTAGCTCATGTCCAAGGCACCAAAGCCAGCTAAAAAGTCAATAATCGATACCTAAAACTTGAATTGTACTACTTCTTACTGGCTATTACATCAACTTAGAAGCTTCATCTGTGTTCTACTATGGTGCTTTTAGTGTCTCCGCATACCGCAGCACGCGACATAGCTTTGCAGACGATAAGTACAACCGTTTCAGAGAGAAGAGCGGCCAATGTGACGATCTGGCTTTAAGTCGATTCGATAACAAATGACGAAAACGGACGGATGTCTCAGGTTTTTACTACATATGAACACTTTTCACATTCTCCCGTGCAACTGGGCTGCTAGTCCTCCTTTTATGCAGAATCTTAAAGTCCTAGTTCATGTCCAAAGCACCAAAGCCAGCTAAAAATTCAATAATCGATACCTAAAACTTGAATTGTACTACTTCTTACTGGCTATTACAAAACTTAGAAGCTTCATGTGTGTTCTACATTGGTGCTTTTCCTGTTTCCGCCTACGGCAACACGCGACATAGCTTTGCAGACGATAAGTACAACCGTTCCCGAGAGCAGAGCGGCCAATGTGACGATCTGGCTTTAAGTCGATTCGATAACAAATGACGAAAACGGACGGATTTCTCAAGTTTTAACTACATTTGAACACTTTTCACATTCCCCCGTGCAACTCGGCTGCTAGCCCTCCTTTCATGCAGAATCTTAAGGTCCTAGCTCATGTCCAATGCACCAAAGCCAGCTAAAAAGTCAATAATCGATACCTAAAACTTGAATTGGATTACTTCTTACTGGCTATTACATCAACTTAGATGCTTCATCAGTGTTCTACTATGGTGATTTTAGTGTCTCAGCATACCGCAGCACCCGACATAGCTTTGCAGACGATAAGTGCAACCGTTTCAGAGAGAAGAGCAGCCAATGTGACGATCTGGCTTTAAGTCGATTCGATAACAATTGACGAAAACGGACGGATTTCTCAGGTTTTTACTACATATGAACACTTTTCACATTCTCCCATGCAACTCTGCTGCTAGTCCTCCTTTAATGCAGAATCTTAAGGTCCTAGCTCATGTCCAAGGCACCCAAGGCCAGCTAAAAAGTCAATAATCGATACCTAAAACTTGAATTGGATTACTTCTTACTGGCTATTACATCAACTTAGATGCTTCATCTGTGTTCTACTATGGTGATTATAGTGTCTCCGCATACCGCAGCACGCGACATAGCTTTGCAGACGATAGGTAGAAGTGTTTCAGAGAGAAGAGCGGCCAATGTGACGATCTGGCTTTAAGTCGATTCGATAACAAATGACGAAAACGGACGTATTTGTCAGGTTTTTACTACATTTGAACACTTTTCACATTCTCCCATGCAACTCGGCTGCCAGCCCTCCTTTAATTCAGAATCTTAAGGTCCTAGCTCATGTCCAAGGCACCAAAGCCAGCTAAAAAGTCAATAATTGATACCTAAATCTTGAATTGGACTACTTCTTACTGGCTATTACATCAACGTAGATGCTTCATCTGTGTTCTACTATGGTGCTTTTATTGTTTCCGCCTACGGCAACACGCGACATACCTTTGAAGACGATAAGTACAACCGTTTCAGAGAGAAGAGCGGCCAATGTGACGATCTGGCTTTAAGTCGATTCGATAACAAATGACGAAAACGGACGGATTTCTCAGGTTTTAACTACATATAAACACTTTTCACATTCTCCCGTGCAACTCGGCTGCTAGTCCTCCTTTCATGCAGAATCTTAAGGTCCTAGCTCATGTCCAAGGCACCAAAGCCAGCTAAAAAGTCAATAATCGATACCTAAAACTCGAATTGTACTACTTCTTACTGGATATTACATCAACTTAGAAGCGTCATCTGTGTTCTACTGTGGTGATTTTAGTGTCTCCGCATACCGCAGCACGCGACATAGCTTTGCAGACGATAAGTACAACCATTTCAGAGAAAAGAGCGGCCAATTTGACGATCTGGCTTTAAGTCGATTAGATAACAAATGACGAAAACGGACGGATTTCTCAGGTTTTTACAACATATGAACACTTTTCACATTCTCCCGTGCAACTTGGCTGCTAGTCCTCCTTTCATGCAGAGTCTTAAGGTCCTACCTCATGTCCAAGGCACCAAAGCCAGCTAAAAAGTCAATAATCAATACCTAAAACATGAATTGTACTACTTCTTACTGGCTATTACATCAACTTAGAAGCTTCATCTGTGTTCTACTATGGTGCTTTTAGTGTCTCTGCATACCGCAGCACGCGACATAGCTTTGCAGACGATAAGTACAAGCGTTTCAGAGAGAAGAGCGGATAATGTGACGATTTGGCTGTAAGTCCATTCGATAACAAATTTCGAAAACGGACGGATTTCTAAGGTTTTTACTACGTATGAACACTTTTCACATTCTCCCGTGTAACTCGGCTGCTAGTCCTCCTTTCATGCAAAATCGTAAGGTCCTAGCTCATGTCCAAGGCACCAAAGCCAGCTAAAAAGTCAATAATCGATACCTAAAACTTGAATTGGACTACTTCTTACTGGCTATTACATCAACTTAGATGCTTCATCTGTGTTTTACTATGGTGATTTCAATGTCTCCGCATACCGCAGCACGCGACATAGCTTTGCAGACGAGAAGTACAACCGTTTCAGAGAGAAGAGCGGCCAATGTGACGATCTGGCTTTAAGTCGATTCGATAACAAATGACGAAAACGGACGGATTTCTCAGGTTTTTACTACATATGAACACTTTTCACATTCTCCCGTGCAACTCGGCTGCTAGTCCTCCTTCATGCAAAGTCTTAACTTCCTAGCTCGTGTCTAAGGCACCAAAGAAGGTTAAAAAGTCAATAACCGATACCTAAAACTTGAATTTTACTACTTCTTACTGGCTATTACATCAACTTAGAAGCTTCATCTGTGTTCTACTATTGTGCTTTTAGTGTGTCCGCATACCGCAGCACGTGACATAGCTTTGCCGACGATAAGTACAACCGTTTCAGGGAGAAGAGCGGCCAATGTGACGATCTGGCTTTAATTCGATTCGATAACATATGACGAAAACGGACGGATGTCTCAGGTTTTTACTGCATATGAACACTTTTCACATTCTCCCATGCAACTCGGCTGCTAGTCCTCCTTTTATGCAGAATCTTAAGGTCCTAGCTCATGTCCAAGTCACCAAAGCCAGCTAAAAAGTCAATAATCGATAGCTAAAACTTGAATTGGATTACTTCTTACTGGCTATTACATCAACTTAGATGCTTCATCTGTGTTCTACTATGGTGATTTTAGTGTCTCCGCATACCGCAGCACGCGACATAGCTTTGCAGGCGATAAGTACAACCGTTTCAGAGAGAAGAGCGGCCAATGTGACGATCTGGCTTTAAGTCGATTCGATAACAAATGACGAAAACGGACGGATTTCTCAGGTTTTTACTACATATGAACACTTTTCACATTCTCCCGTGCAACTCGGCTGCTAGTCCTCCTTTCATGCAGAGTCTTAAGGTCCTAGCTCATGTCCAAGGCACCAAAGCCAGCTAAAAAGTCAATAATCGATACCTAAAACATGAATTGTACTACTTCTTACTGGCTATTACATCAACTTAGAAGCTTCATCTGTGTTCTACTATGCTGCTTTTAGTGTCTCTGCTTTCCGCAGCACGCGACATAGCTTTGCAGACGATAAGTACAAGCGTTTCAGAGAGAAGAGCGGCCAATGTGACGATCTGGCTTTAAGTCGATTCGATAACAAATGACGAAAACGGACGGATTTCTAAGGTTTTTACTACATATGAACACTTTTCACATTCTCCCGTGCATCTCGGCTGCTAGCCCTCCTTTCATGCAGAATCGTAAGGTCCTAGCTGATGTCCAAGGCACCAAAGCCAGCTAAAAAGTCAATAATCGATACCTACAACTTGAATTGTACTATTTCTTACCTTCTATTACATCAACTTAGAAGCTTCATCTGTGTTCTACTATGGTGATTTTAGTGTCTCCGCATACCGCAGCACGCGACATTGCTTTGTAGACGATAAGTACAACCGTTTCAGAGAGAAGAGCGACCAATGTGACGATCTGGCTTTAAGTCGATTCGATAACAAATGACGAAAACGGACGGATTTCTCAGGTTTTTTTTTTTTTAGATATGACCACTTTTCACATTCTCCCGTCCAACTCGGCTGCTAGTCCTCCTTTCATGCAGAATCGTAAGGTCCTAGCTCATGTCCAAGGCACCAAAGCCAGCTAAAAAGTCAATAATCGATACCTAAAACTTGAATTGTACTACTTCTTACTGGCTATTACATCAACTTAGAAGCTTCATCTGTGTTCTACTATGGTGCTTTTAGTGTCTCCGCATACCGCAGCACGCGACATAGCTTTGCAGACGATAAGTACAACCGTTTCAGAGAGAAGAGCGGCCAATGTGACGATCTGGCTTTAAGTCGATTCGATAACAAATGACGAAAACGGACGGATGTCTCAGGTTTTTACTACATATGAACACTTTTCACATTCTCCCGTGCAACTGGGCTGCTAGTCCTCCTTTTATGCAGAATCTTAAAGTCCTAGTTCATGTCCAAAGCACCAAAGCCAGCTAAAAATTCAATAATCGATACCTAAAACTTGAATTGTACTACTTCTTACTGGCTATTACAAAACTTAGAAGCTTCATGTGTGTTCTACATTGGTGCTTTTCCTGTTTCCGCCTACGGCAACACGCGACATAGCTTTGCAGACGATAAGTACAACCGTTCCCGAGAGCAGAGCGGCCAATGTGACGATCTGGCTTTAAGTCGATTCGATAACAAATGACGAAAACGGACGGATTTCTCAAGTTTTAACTACATTTGAACACTTTTCACATTCCCCCGTGCAACTCGGCTGCTAGCCCTCCTTTCATGCAGAATCTTAAGGTCCTAGCTCATGTCCAAGGCACCAAAGCCAGCTAAAAAGTCAATAATCGATACCCAAAACTTAAATTGTACTACTTCTTACTGGCTATTCCATCAACTTAGAAGCTTTATCTGTGTTCTACTATGGTGCTTTTAGTGTCTCCGCAAATCGCAGAACGCGACATAGCTTTGCAGACGATAAGTACAACCGTTTCAGAGAGAAGAGCGGACAATGTGACGATCTGGCTTTAAGTCGATTCGATAACAAATGACGAAAGCGGACGGATTTGTCAGGTTTTTACTACATATGAACACTTTTCTCATTCTCCCGTGCAACTCGGCTGCTAGTCCTCCTTTCATGCAGAATCATAAGGTCCTAGCTCATGTCCAATGCACCAAAGCCAGCTAAAATTCAACAATCGACACCTAAAACTTGAATTGTACTACTTCTTACTGGCTATTACATCAACTTAGAAGCTTCATCTGTGTTCTACTATGGTGCTTTTAGTGTCTCCGCATACCGCAGCACGCGACATAGCTTTGCAGACGATAAGTACAACCGTTTCAGAGAGAAGAGCGTCCAATGTGACGATCTGGCTTTAAGTCGATTCGATAACAAATGACGAAAACGGACGTATTTCTCAGGTTTTTACTACATATGAACACTTTTCACATTCTCCCGTGCAACTCGGCTGCTAGTCCTCCTTTCATGCAGAATGTTAAAGACCTAGGTCATGTCCAAGGCACCAAAGCCAGCTAAAAAGTCAGTAATCGATACCTAAAACTTGAATTGTACTACTTCTTACTGGTTTTTCCATCAACTTAGAAGCTTCATCTGTGTTCTACTATGGTGCTTTTAGTGTCTCCGCAAATCGCAGAACGCGACATAGCTTTGCAGACGATAAGTACAACCGTTTCAGATAGAAGAGCGGCCAATGTGACGATCTGGCTTTAAGTCGATTCGATAACAAATGACGAAAGCGGACGGATTTGTCAGGTTTTTACTACATATGAACACTTTTCTCATTCTCCCGTGCAACTCGGCTGCTAGTCCTCCTTTCATGCAGAATCATAAGGTCCTAGCTCATGTCCAATGCACCAAAGCCAGCTAAAATTCAACAATCGACACCTAAAACTTGAATTGTACTACTTCTTACTGGCTATTACATCAACTTAGAAGCTTCATCTGTGTTCTACTATGGTGCTTTTAGTGTCTCCGCATACCGCAGCACGCGACATACCTTTGCAGACGATAAGTACAAAATTTTCAGAGAGAAGAGCGTCCAATGTGACGATCTGGCTTTAAGTCGATTCGATAATAAATGACGAAAACGGACGTATTTCTCAGGTTTTTACTACATATGAACACTTTTCACATTCTCCCGTGCAACTCGGCTGCTAGTCCTCCTTTCATGCAGAATGTTAAAGTCCTAGGTCATGTCCAAGGCACCAAAGCCAGCTATAAAGTCAACAATCGATACCTAAAACTTGAATTGTACTACGTCTTACTGGGTATTACATCAACTTAGAAGCTTCATCTGTGTTCTACTATGGTGCTTTTAGTGTCTCCGCATACCGCAGCACGCGACATAGCTTTGCAGACGATAAGTACAACCGTTTCAGAGAGAAGAGCGTCCAATGTGACGATCTGGCTTTAAGTCGATTCGATAACAAATGACGAAAACGGACGTATTTCTCAGGTTTTTACTACATATGAACACTTTTCACATTCTCCCGTGCAACTCGGCTGCTAGTCCTCCTTTCATACAGAATGTTAAGGTCCTAGCTCATGTCCAAGGCACCAAAGCCAGCTAAAAAGTCAATAATCGATACCTAAAACTTGAATTGGACTACTTCTTACTGGTTATTACATCAACTTAGAAGCTTCATCTGTGTTCTACTGTGGTGATTTTAGTGTCTCCAGATCCCGCAGCACGTGACATAGCTTTGCAGACGATAAGTACAACCGATTCAGAGAGGAGAGCGGCCAATGTGACGATCTGGCTTTAAGTCGATTCGATAACAAATGACGAAAACGGACGTATTTCTCAGGTTTTTACTACATATGAACACTTTTCACATTCTCCCATGCAACTCGGCTGCTAGTCCTCCTTTCATGCAGAATGTTAAAGTCCTAGGTCATGTCCAAGGCACCAAAGCCAGCTATAAAGTCAATAATCGATACCTAAAACTTGAATTGTACTACGTCTTACTGGGTATTACATCAACTTAGAAGCTTCATCTGTGTTCTACTATGGTGCTTTTAGTGTCTCCGCATACCGCAGCACGCGACATAGCTTTGCAGACGATAAGTACAACCGTTTCAGAGAGAAGAGCGGCAAATGTGACGATCTGGCTTTAAGTCGATTCGATAACAAATGACGAAAACGGACCGATTTCTCAGGTTTTTACTACATATGATCACTTTTCATATTCTCCCGTGCAACTCGGCTGCTAGTCCTCCTGTCGTGCAGAATCTTAAGGTCCTAGCTCATGTCCAAGGCACCAAAGCCAGCTAAAAAGTCCATAATCAATACCTAAAACTTGAATTGTACTACTTCTTACTGGCTATTACATCAACTTAGAAGATTCATCTGTGTTCTACTACGGTGCTTTTAGTTTCTCCGCATACCGCAGCAGGCGACATAGTTCTGCAGACGATAAGAACAACCGTTTCAGAGAGAAGAGCGGCCTATGTGACGATCTGGCTTTAAGTCGATTCGATAACAAATGACGAAAACTGACGGATTTCTCAGGATTTTACTACATATGAACACTTTACACTTTCTCCCGTGCAACTCGGATGCTAGTCCTCCTTTCATGCTGAATCTTAAGGTCCTAGCTCTTGTCCAAGGCACCAAAGCCAGCTAAAGATCAATATTCAATACCTAAAACTTGAATTGTACTACTTCTTACTGGCTATTACATCAACTTAGAAGCTTGATCTGTGTTCTACTATGGTGCTTCTAGTGTCTCAGCATACCGCAGCACGCGACATAGCTTTGCAGACGATAAGTACAACCGTTTCAGAGAGAAGAGCGGCCAATGTGACGATCTGGCTTTAAGTCGATTCGATAACAAATGACGAAAACGGACGGATTTCTCAGGTTTTTACTACATATGAACACTTTTCACATTCTCCCGTGCAACTCGGCTGCTAGTCCTCCTTTCATGCAGAGTCTTAAGGTCCTAGCTCATGTCCAAGGCACCAAAGCCAGCTAAAAAGTCAATAATCGATACCTAAAACATGAATTGTACTACTTCTTACTGGCTATTACATCAACTTAGAAGCTTCATCTGTGTTCTACTATGCTACATCAACTTAGAAGCTTCATCTGTGTTCTACTATGCTGCTTTTAGTGTCTCTGCATACCGCAGCACTCGACATAGCTTTGCAGACGATAAGTACAAGCGTTTCAGAGAGAAGAGCGGCCAATGTGACGATCTGGCTTTAAGTCGATTCGATAACAAATGACGAAAACGGACGGATTTCTAAGGTTTTTACTACATATGAACACTTTTCACATTCTCCCGTGCAACTCGGCTGCTAGCCCTCCTTTCATGCAGAATCGTAAGGTCCTAGCTCATGTCCAAGGCACCAAAGCCAGCTAAAAAGTCAATAATCGATACCTAAAACTTGAATTGTACTACTTCTTACTGGCTATTACATCAACTTAGAAGCTTCATCTGTGTTCTACTATGGTGCTTTTAGTGTCTCCACATACCGCAGCACGCGACATAGCTTTGCAGACGATAAGTACAACCGTTTCAGAGAGAAGAGCGGCCAATGTGACGATCTGGCTTTAAGTCGATTCGATAACAAATGACGAAAACGGACGGATTTTTAAGGTTTTTATTACATATGAACACTTTTCACATTCTCCCGTGCAACTCGGCTGCTAGTCCTCCTTTCATGCAGAATCGTAAGGTCCTAGCTCATGCCCAAGGCACCAAAGCCAGCTAAAAAGTCAATAATCGATACCTAAAACTTGAATTGTACTACTTCTTACTGGCTATTACAACAACTTAGAAGCTTCATGTGTGTTCTACTATGGTGCTTTTCCTGTTTCCGCCTACGGCAACACGCGACATAGCTTTGCAGACGATAAGTACAACCGTTCCCGAGAGCAGAGCGGCCAATGTGACGATCTGGCTTTAAGTCGATTCGATAACAAATGACGCAAACGGACGGATTTCTCAGGTTTTTACTACATATGAACAATTTTCACATTCTCCCGTGCAACTGGGCTGCTAGTCCTCCTTTCATGCAGAATCTTGTGGTCCTAGCACATGTCCAAGGCACCAAAGCCAGCTAAAAAGTAAATAATCGATACCTAAAACTTGAATTGTACTACTTCTTGCTGGGTATTACATCAACTTAGAAGATTAATCTGTGTTCTACTATTGTGCTTTTAGTGTCTCCGCATACCGCAGCACGCGACATAGCTTAGCAGACGATAAGTACAAGCGTTTCAGAGAGAAGAGCGGCCATTGTGACGATCTGGCTATAAGTCGATTCGATAACAAATGACGAAAACGGACGGATTTCTCAAGTTTTAACTACATTTGAACACTTTTCACATTCTCCCGTGCAACTCGGCTGCTAGTCCTCCTTTCATGCAGAATCTTAAGGTCCTAGCTCATTTTCCAAGGCACCAAAGCCAGCTAAAAAGTCAATAATCGATACCTAAAACTTGAATTGTACTACTTCTTACTGGCTATTCCATCAACTTAGAAGCTTCATCTGTGTTCTACTATGGTGCTTTTAGTGTCTCCGCAAATCGCAGAAAGCGACATAGCTTTGCAGACGATAAGTACAACCGTTTCAGAGAGAAGAGCGGCCAATGTGACGATCTGGCTTTAAGTCGATTCGATAACAAATGACGAAAGCGGACGGATTTGTCAGGTTTTTACTACATATGAACACTTTTCTCATTCTCCCGTGCAACTCGGCTGCTAGTCCTCCTTTCATGCAGAATCATAAGGTCCTAGCTCATGTCCAATGCACCAAAGCCAGCTAAAATTCAACAATCGACACCTAAAACTTGAATTGTACTACTTCTTACTGGCTATTACATCAATTTAGAAGCTTCATATGTGTTCTACTATGGTGCTTTTAGTGTCTCCGCATACCGCAGCACGCGACATAGCTTTGCAGACGATAAGTACAACCGATTCAGAGAGGAGAGCGGCAATTGTGACGATCTGGCTTTAAGTCGATTCGATAACAAATGACGAAAACGGACGTATTTCTAAGGTTTTTACTTCATATGAACACTTTTCATATTCTCCCGTGCAACTCGGCTGCTAGTCCTCCTGTCGTGCAGAATCTTAAGGTCCTAGCTCATGTCCAAGGCACCAAAGCCAGCTAAAAAGTCCATAATCAATACCTAAAACTTGAATTGTACAACTTCTTACTGGCTATTACATCAACTTAGAAGCTTCATCTGTGTTCTACTACGGTGCTTTTAGTTTCTCCGCATACCGCAGCAGGCGACATAGTTCTGCAGACGATAAGTACAACCGTTTCAGAGAGAAGAGCGGCCAATGTGACGATCTGGCTTTAAGTCGATTCGATAACAAATGACGAAAACTGACGGATTTCTCAGGATTTTACTACATATGAACACTTTACACTTTCTGCCGTGCAACTCGGATGCTAGTCCTCCTTTCATGCTGAATCTTAAGGTCCTAGCTCTAGTCCAAGGCACCAAAGACAGCTAAAGATCAATATTCAATACCTAAAACTTGAATTGTACCACTTCTTACTGGCTATTACATCAACTTAGAAGCTTGATCTGTGTTCTACTATGGTGCTTTTAGTGTCTCAGCATACCGCAGCACGCGACATAGCTTTGCAGACGATAAGTACAACCGTTTCAGAGAGAAGAGCGGCCAATGTGACGATCTGGCTTTAAGTCGATTCGATAACAAATGACGAAAACGGACGGATTTCTCAGGTTTTTACTACATATGAACACTTTTCACATTCTCCCGTGCAACTCGGCTGCTAGTCCTCCTTTCATGCAGAGTCTTAAGGTCCTAGCTCATGTCCAAGGCACCAAAGCCAGCTAAAAAGTCAATAATCGATACCTAAAACATGAATTGTACTACTTCTTACTGGCTATTACATCAACTTAGAAGCATCATCTGTGTTCTACTATGCTGCTTTTAGTGTCTCTGCATACCGCAGCACTAGACATAGCTTTGCAGACGATAAGTACAAGCGTTTCAGAGAGAAGAGCGGCCAATGTGACGATCTGGCTTTAAGTCGATTCGATAACAAATGACGAAAACGGACGGATTTCTAAGGTTTTTACTTCATATGAACACTTTTCACATTCTCCCGTGCAACTCGGCTGCTAGCCCTCCTTTCATGCAGAATCGTAAGGTCCTAGCTCATGTCCAAGGCACCAAAGCCAGCTAAAAAGTCAATAATCGATACCTAAAACTTGAATTGTACTACTTCTTACTGGCTATTACATCAACTTAGAAGCTTGATCTGTGTTCTACTATGGTGCTTTTAGTGTCTCCACATACCGCAGCACGCGACATAGCTTTGCAGACGATAAGTACAACCGTTTCAGAGAGAAGAGCGGCCAATGTGACGATCTGGCTTTAAGTCGATTCGATAACAAATGACGAAAACGGACGGATTTTTAAGGTTTTTATTACATATGAACACTTTTCACATTCTCCCGTGCAACTCGGCTGCTAGTCCTCTTTTCATGCAGAATCGTAAGGTCCTAGCTCATGTCCAAGGCACCAAAGCCAGCTAAAAAGTCAATAATCGATACCTAAAACTTGAATTGTACTACATCTTACTGGCTATTACATCAACTTAGAAGCTTCATCTGTGTTCTACTATGGTGCTTTTAGTGTCTCCGCATACCGCAGCACGCGACATAGCTTTGCAGACGATAAGTACAACCGTTTCAGAGAGAAGAGCGGCCAATGTGACAATCTGGCTTTAACTCGATTCGATAACAAATGACGAAAACGGACGGATGTCTCAGGTTTTTACTACATATGAACACTTTTCACATTCTCCCGTGCAACTGGGCTGCTAGTCCTCCTTTTATGCAGAATCTTAAAGTCCTAGTTCATGTCCAAAGCACCAAAGCCAGCTAAAAAGTCAATAATCGATACCTAAAACTTGAATTGTACTACTTTTTACTGGCTATTACATCAACTTAGAAGCTTCATGTGTGTTCTACTACGGTGCTTTTCCTGTTTCCGCCTACGGCAACACACGACATAGCTTTGCAGACGATAAGTACAACCGTTCCCGAGAGCAGAGCGGCCAATGTGACGATCTGGCTTTAGGTCGATTCGATAACAAATGACGAAAACGGACGGATTTCTCAGGTTTCTACTACATATGAACAATTTTCACATTCTCCCGTGCAACTCGGCTGCTAGTCCTCCTTTCATGCAGAATCATAAGGTCCTAGCTCATGTCCAATGCACCAAAGCCAGCTAAAATTCAATAATCGATACCTAAAACTTGAATTGTACTACTTCTTACTGGCTATTACATCAACTTAGAAGCTTCATCTGTGTTCTACTATGGTGCTTTTAGTGTCTCTGCATACCGCAGCACGCGACATAGCTTTGCAGACGATAAGTACAACCGTTTCAGAGAGAAGAGCGTCCAATGTGACGATCAGGCTTTAAGTCGATTCGATAACAAATGACGAAAACGGACGGATTTCTCAGGTTTTTACTACATATGAACACTTTTCACATTCTCCCGTGCAACTCGGCTGCTAGTCCTCCTTTCATGCAGAATGTTAAAGTCCTAGGTCATGTCCAAGGCACCAAAGCCAGCTATAAAGTCAATAATCGATACCTAAAACTTGAATTGTACTACGTCTTACTGGGTATTACATCAACTTAGAAGCTTCATCTGTGTTCTACTATGGTGCTTTTAGTGTCTCCGCATACCGCAGCACGTGACATAGCTTTGCAGACGATAAGTACAACCGTTTCAGAGAGAAGAGCGGCCAATGTGACGATCTGGCTTTAAGTCGATTCGATAACAAATGACGAAAACGGACCGATTTCTCAGGTTTTTACTACATATGAACACTTTTCATATTCTCCCGTGCAACTCGGCTGCTAGTCCTCCTGTCGTGCAGAATCTTAAGGTCCTAGCTCATGTCCAAGGCACCAAAGCCAGCTAAAAAGTCCATAATCAATACCTAAAACTTGAATTGTACTACTTCTTACTGGCTATTACATCAACTTAGAAGCTTCATCTGTGTTCTACTACGGTGCTTTTAGTTTCTCCGCATACCGCAGCAGGCGACATAGTTCTGCAGACGATAAGTACAACCGTTTCAGAGAGAAGAGCGGCCAATGTGACGATCTGGCTTTAAGTCGATTCGATAACAAATGACGAAAACTGACGGATTTCTCAGGATTTTACTACATATGAACACTTTACACTTTCTGCCGTGCAACTCGGATGCTAGTCCTCCTTTCATGCTGAATCTTAAGGTCCTAGCTCTAGTCCAAGGCACCAAAGACAGCTAAAGATCAATATTCAATACCTAAAACTTGAATTGTACCACTTCTTACTGGCTATTACATCAACTTAGAAGCTTGATCTGTGTTCTACTATGGTGCTTTTAGTGTCTCAGCATACCGCAGCACGCGACATAGCTTTGCAGACGATAAGTACAACCGTTTCAGAGAGAAGAGCGGCCAATGTGACGATCTGGCTTTAAGTCGATTCGATAACAAATGACGAAAACGGACGGATTTCTCAGGTTTTTACTACATATGAACACTTTTCACATTCTCCCGTGCAACTCGGCTGCTAGTCCTCCTTTCATGCAGAGTCTTAAGGTCCTAGCTCATGTCCAAGGCACCAAAGCCAGCTAAAAAGTCAATAATCGATACCTAAAACTTGAATTGTACTACTTCTTACTGGCTATTACATCAACTTAGAAGCTTGATCTGTGTTCTACTATGGTGCTTTTAGTGTCTCCACATACCGCAGCACGCGACATAGCTTTGCAGACGATAAGTACAACCGTTTCAGAGAGAAGAGCGGCCAATGTGACGATCTGGCTTTAAGTCGATTCGATAACAAATGACGAAAACGGACGGATTTTTAAGGTTTTTATTACATATGAACACTTTTCACATTCTCCCGTGCAACTCGGCTGCTAGTCCTCTTTTCATGCAGAATCGTAAGGTCCTAGCTCATGTCCAAGGCACCAAAGCCAGCTAAAAAGTCAATAATCGATACCTAAAACTTGAATTGTACTACATCTTACTGGCTATTACATCAACTTAGAAGCTTCATCTGTGTTCTACTATGGTGCTTTTAGTGTCTCCGCATACCTTAGCACGCGACATAGCTTTGCAGACGATAAGTACAACCGTTTCAGAGAGAAGAGCGGCCAATGTGACAATCTGGCTTTAACTCGATTCGATAACAAATGACGAAAACGGACGGATGTCTCAGGTTTTTACTACATATGAACACTTTTCACATTCTCCCGTGCAACTGGGCTGCTAGTCCTCCTTTTATGCAGAATCTTAAAGTCCTAGTTCATGTCCAAAGCACCAAAGCCAGCTAAAAAGTCAATAATCGATACCTAAAACTTGAATTGTACTACTTCTTACTGGCTATTACATCAACTTAGAAGCTTCATGTGTGTTCTACTACGGTGCTTTTCCTGTTTCCGCCTACGGCAACACACGACATAGCTTTGCAGACGATAAGTACAACCGTTCCCGAGAGCAGAGCGGCCAATGTGACGATCTGGCTTTAGGTCGATTCGATAACAAATGACGAAAACGGACGGATTTCTCAGGTTTCTACTACATATGAACAATTTTCACATTCTCCCATGCAACTCGGCTGCTAGTCCTCCTTTCATGCAGAATCATAAGGTCCTAGCTCATGTCCAATGCACCAAAGCCAGCTAAAATTCAATAATCGATACCTAAAACTTGAATTGTACTACTTCTTACTGGCTATTACATCAACTTAGAAGCTTCATCTGTGTTCTACTATGGTGCTTTTAGTGTCTCTGCATACCGCAGCACGCGACATAGCTTTGCAGACGATAAGTACAACCGTTTCAGAGAGAAGAGCGTCCAATGTGACGATCAGGCTTTAAGTCGATTCGATAACAAATGACGAAAACGGACGGATTTCTCAGGTTTTTACTACATATGAACACTTTTCACATTCTCCCGTGCAACTCGGCTGCTAGTCCTCCTTTCATGCAGAATGTTAAAGTCCTAGGTCATGTCCAAGGCACCAAAGCCAGCTATAAAGTCAATAATCGATACCTAAAACTTGAATTGTACTACGTCTTACTGGGTATTACATCAACTTAGAAGCTTCATCTGTGTTCTACTATGGTGCTTTTAGTGTCTCCGCATACCGCAGCACGCGACATAGCTTTGCAGACGATAAGTACAACCGTTTCAGAGAGAAGAGCGTCCAATGTGACGATCTGGCTTTAAGTCGATTCGATAACAAATGACGAAAACGGACGTATTTCTCAGGTTTTTACTACATATGAACACTTTTCACATTCTCCCGTGCAACTCGGCTGCTAGTCCTCCTTTCATGCAGAATGTTAGAGTCCTAGGTCATGTCCAAGGCACCAAAGCCAGCTATAAAGTCAACAATCGATACCTAAAACTTGAATTGTACTACGTCTTACTGGGTATTACATCAACTTAGAAGCTTCATCTGTGTTCTACTATGGTGCTTTTAGTGTCTCCGCATACCGCAGCACGTGACATAGCTTTGCAGACGATAAGTACAACCGTTTCAGAGAGAAGAGCGGCCAATGTGACGATCTGGCTTTAAGTCGATTCGATAACAAATGACGAAAACGGACCGATTTCTCAGGTTTTTACTACATATGAACACTTTTCATATTCTCCCGTGCAACTCGGCTGCTAGTCCTCCTGTCGTGCAGAATCTTAAGGTCCTAGCTCATGTCCAAGGCACCAAAGCCAGCTAAAAAGTCCATAATCAATACCTAAAACTTGAATTGTACTACTTCTTACTGGCTATTACATCAACTTAGAAGCTTCATCTGTGTTCTACTACGGTGCTTTTAGTTTCTCCGCATACCGCAGCAGGCGACATAGTTCTGCAGACGATAAGTACAACCGTTTCAGAGAGAAGAGCGGCCAATGTGACGATCTGGCTTTAAGTCGATTCGATAACAAATGACGAAAACTGACGGATTTCTCAGGATTTTACTACATATGAACACTTTACACTTTCTGCCGTGCAACTCGGATGCTAGTCCTCCTTTCATGCTGAATCTTAAGGTCCTAGCTCTAGTCCAAGGCACCAAAGACAGCTAAAGATCAATATTCAATACCTAAAACTTGAATTGTACCACTTCTTACTGGCTATTACATCAACTTAGAAGCTTGATCTGTGTTCTACTATGGTGCTTTTAGTGTCTCAGCATACCGCAGCACGCGACATAGCTTTGCAGACGATAAGTACAACCGTTTCAGAGAGAAGAGCGGCCAATGTGACGATCTGGCTTTAAGTCGATTCGATAACAAATGACGAAAACGGACGGATTTCTCAGGTTTTTACTACATATGAACACTTTTCACATTCTCCCGTGCAACTCGGCTGCTAGTCCTCCTTTCATGCAGAGTCTTAAGGTCCTAGCTCATGTCCAAGGCACCAAAGCCAGCTAAAAAGTCAATAATCGATACCTAAAACATGAATTGTACTACTTCTTACTGGCTATTACATCAACTTAGAAGCTTTATCTGTGTTCTACTATGCTGCTTTTAGTGTCTCTGCATACCGCAGCACTAGACATAGCTTTGCAGACGATAAGTACAAGCGTTTCAGAGAGAAGAGCGGCCAATGTGACGATCTGGCTTTAAGTCGATTCGATAACAAATGACGAAAACGGACGGATTTCTAAGGTTTTTACTTCATATGAACACTTTTCACATTCTCCCGTGCAACTCGGCTGCTAGCCCTCCTTTCATGCAGAATCGTAAGGTCCTAGCTCATGTCCAAGGCACCAAAGCCAGCTAAAAAGTCAATAATCGATACCTAAAACTTGAATTGTACTACTTCTTACTGGCTATTACATCAACTTAGAAGCTTGATCTGTGTTCTACTATGGTGCTTTTAGTGTCTCCACATACCGCAGCACGCGACATAGCTTTGCAGACGATAAGTACAACCGTTTCAGAGAGAAGAGCGTCCAATGTGACGATCTGGCTTTAAGTCGATTCGATAACAAATGACGAAAACGGACGTATTTCTCAGGTTTTTACTACATATGAACACTTTTCACATTCTCCCGTGCAACTCGGCTGCTGGTCCTCCTTTCATACAGAATGTTAAGGTCCTAGCTCATGTCCAAGGCACCAAAGCCAGCTAAAAAGTCAATAATCGATACCTAAAACTTGAATTGGACTACTTCCTACTGGTTATTACATCAACTTAGAAGCTTCATCTATGTTCTACTGTGGTGATTTTAGTGTCTCCAGATCCCGCAGCATGTGACATAGCTTTGCAGACGATAAGTACAACCGATTCAGAGAGGAGAGCGGCCAATGTGACGATCTGGCTTTAAGTCGATTCGATAACAAATGACGAAAACGGACGTATTTCTCAGGTTTTTACTACATATGAACACTTTTCACATTCTCCCGTGCAACTCGGCTGCTAGTCCTCCTTTCATGCAGAATGTTAAAGTCCTAGGTCATGTCCAAGGCACCAAAGCCAGCTATAAAGTCAATAATCGATACCTAAAACTTGAATTGTACAACGTCTTACTGGGTATTACATCAACTTAGAAGCTTCATCTGTGTTCTACTATGGTGCTTTTAGTGTCTCCGCATACCGCAGCACGCGACATAGCTTTGCAGACGATAAGTACAACCGTTTCAGAGAGAAGAGCGGCCAATGTGACGATCTTGCTTTAAGGCGATTCGATAACAAATGACGAAAACGGACTGATTTCTCAGGTTTTTACTACATATGAACACTTTTCATATTCTCCCGTGCAACTCGGCTGCTAGTCCTCCTGTCGTGCAGAATCTTAAGGCCCTAGCTCATGTCCAAGGCACCAAAGCCAGCTAAAAAGTCCATAATCAATACCTAAAACTTGAATTGTACTACTTCTTACTGGCTATTACATCAACTTAGAAGCTTCATCTGTGTTCTACTATGGTGCTTTTAGTGTCTCCGCATACCGCAGCACGCGACATAGCTTTGCAGACGATAAGTACAACCGTTTCAGAGAGAAGAGCGTCCAATGTGACGATCTGGCTTTAAGTCGATTCGATAACAAATGACGAAAACGGACGGATTTCTCAGGTTTTTACTACATATGAACACTTTTCACATTTTCCCGTGCAACTCGGCTGCTAGTCCTCCTTTCATACAGAATGTTAAGGTCCTAGCTCATGTCCAAGGCACCAAAGCCAGCTAAAAAGTCAATAATCGATACCTAAAACTTGAATTGGACTACATCCTACTGGTTATTACATCAACTTAGAAGCTTCATCTGTGTTCTACTATGGTGCTTTTAGTGTCTCCGCAAACCACAGCACGCGACATAGCTTTGCAGACGATAAGTACAACCGTTTCAGAGAGAAGGGCGGCCAATGTGACGATCTTGTTTTAAGTCGATTCGATAACAAATGACGAAAACGGACCGATTTCTCAGGTTTTTACTACATATGAACACTTTTCATATTCTCCCGTGCAACTCCGCTGCTAGTCCTCCTGTCCTGCAGAATCTTAAGGTCCTAGCTCATGTCCAAGGCACCAAAGCCAGCTAAAAAGTCCATAATCAATACCTAAAACTTGAATTGTACTACTTCTTACTGGCTATTACATCAACTTAGAAGCTTTATCTGTGTTCTACTGCGGTGCTTTTAGTTTCTCCGCATACCGCAGCAGGCGACATAGTTCTGCAGACGATAAGTACAACCGTTTCAGAGAGAAGAGCGGCTAATGTGACGATCTGGCTTTAAGTCGATTCGATAACAAATGACGAAAACTGACGGATTTCTCAGGTTTTTACTACATATGAACACTTTACACTTTCTCCCGTGCAACTCGGATGCTAGTCCTCCTTTCATGCTGAATCTTAAGGTCCTAGCTCTTGTCCAAGGCACCAAAGCCAGCTAAAGATCAATATTCAATACCTAAAACTTGAATTGTACCACTTCTTACTGGCTATTACATCAACTTAGAAGCTTGATCTGTGTTCTACTATGGTGCTTTTAGTGTCTCAGCATACCGCAGCACGCGACATAGCTTTGCAGACGATAAGTACAACCGTTTCAGAGAGAAGAGCGGCCAATGTGACGATCTGGCTTTAAGTCGATTCGATAACAAATGACGAAAACGGACGGATTTCTCAGGTTTTTACTACATATGAACACTTTTCACATTCTCGCGTGCAACTCGGCTGCTAGTCCTCCTTTCATGCAGAATCTTAAGGTCCTAGCTCATGTCCAAGGCACCAAAGCCAGCTAAAATGTCAATAATCGATACCTAAAATTTGAATTGTACTACTTCTTACTGGATATTACATCAACTTAGAAGCTTCATCTGTGTTCTACTGTGGTGATTTTAGTGTCTCCGCATACCGCTGCCCGTGACATAGCTTTGCAGACGATAAGTACAACCGATTCAGAGAGGAGAGCGGCCAATGTGACGATCTGGCTTTAAGTCGATTCGACAACAAATGACGAAAACGGACGGATTTCTCAGGTTTTTACTACATATGAACACTTTTCACATTCTCCCGTGCAACTCGGCTGCTAGTCCTCCTTTCATGCAGAATGTTAAGGACCTAGCTCATGTCCAAGGCACCAAAGCCAGCTAAAAAGTCAATAATCGATACCTAAAACTTGAATTGTACTACGTCTTACTGGGTATTACATCAACTTAGAAGCTTCATCTGTGTTCTACTATGGTGCTTTTAGTGTCTCCGCATACCGCAGCACGCGACATAGCTTTGCAGACGATAAGTACAACCGTTTCAGAGAGAAGAGCGGCCAATGTGACGATCTGGCTTTAAGTCGATTCGATAACAAATGACGAAAACGGACGTATTTCTCAGGTTTTTACTACATTTGAACACTTTTCATATTTCCCGTGCAACTCGGCTGCTAGTCCTCCTTTCATGCAGAGTCTTAAGGTCCTAGCTCATGTCCAAGGCACCAAAGCCAGCTAAAAAGTCAATAATCGATACCTAAAACTTCAATTGTACTACTTCTTACTGGCTATTACATCAACTTAGAAGCTTTATCTGTGTTCTACTATGGTGCTTTTAGTGTCTCCGCATTATCGCAGCACGCGACATAGCTTTGTAGACGATAAGTACAACCGTTTCAGAGAGAAGAGCGGCCAATGTGACGATCTTGCTTTAAGTAGATTCGATAACAAATGACGAAAGCGGACGGATTTCAAAGGTTTTTACTACTTATGAACACTTTTCTCATTCTCCCGTGCAACTCGGCTGCTAGTCCTCCTTTTACGCAGAATCTTAAGGTCCTAGCTCATGTCCAAGGCACCAAAGCCAGCTAAAACGTCAATAATCGATACCTAAAACTTGAATTGTACTACTTCTTACTGGCTATAACATCAACTTAGAAGCTTCATCTGTGTTCTACTATGGTGCTTTTAGTGTCTCCGCATACCACAGCACGCGACATAGCTTTGCAATCGATAAGTACAACCGTTTCAGAGAGAAGAGCGGCCAATGTGGCCATATGGCTTTAAGGCGATTCGATAACAAATGACGAAAACGGACCGATTTCTCAGGTTTTTACTACATATGAACACTTTTCACATTCTCCCGTGCAACTCGGCTGCTAGTCCTCCTTTCATGCTGAATCTTAAGGTCCTAGATCATGTCCAAAGCACCAAAGCCTGCTAAAGATCAATAATCGATACCTAAAACTTGAATTGTACTACGTCTTACTGGGTATTACATCAACTTAGAAGCTTCATCTGTGTTCTACTACGGTGCTTTTAGTGTCTCCGCATACCACAGCACGCGACATAGCTTTGCAGACGAAAAGTACAAGGGTTTCAGAGAGAAGATCGGAAAATGTGACGATCTGGCTTTAAGTCGATTCGATAACAAATGACGAAAATGGTAGGATTTCTCGGGTTTTTACTACATTTGAAGACTTTTCACATTCCCCCGTGCAACTCGGCTGCTAGTCCTCCTTCATGCAAAATCTTAAGTTCCTAGCTCGTGTCCAAGGCACCAAAGAAGGGTAAAATGTCAATAACCGATAGCTAAAACTTGAATTGTACTACTTTTTACTGGCTATTACATCAACTTAGAAGCATCATCTGTGTTCTACTATGGTGCTTTTAGTGTCTTCGCATATCGCAGCACGCGACATAGCATTGCAATCGATAAGTACAACCGTTTCAGAGAGAAGAGCGGCCAATGTGACGATCTGGCTTTAAGTCGATTCGATAACAAATGACGAAAATGGAAGGATTTCTCGGGTTTTTACTACATATGAACACTTTTCACATTCTCCAGTGCAACTCGGCTGCTAGTCCTCCTTCATGCAAAATCTTAAGCTCCCGGTTAATGTCCAAGGCAAAAAATCCAGCTAAAAATTCAATATTCAATACCTAAAACTCGAATTGTATTACTTCTTACTGTCTATTACATCAACTTAGAAGCTTGATCTGTGTTCTACTATGGTGCTTTTAGTGTCTCAGCATACCGCAGCACGCGACATAGCTTTACAGACGATAAGTACAAGTGTTTCAGAGAGAAGAGCGGCCAATGTGACGATCTGGCTTTAAGTCGATTCGATAACAAATGACGAAAACGGACGGATTTCTCAGGTTTTTACTACATATGAACACTTTTCACATCCTCCCGTGCAACTCGGCTACCAGTCCTCCTTTCATGCAGAATCTTAAGGTCCTAGCTCATGTCCAAGGCACCTAAACCAGCTAAAAAGTCAATATTCGATACCTAAAACTTGAATTGTACTACTTCTTACTGGCTATTACATCAACTTAGAAGCTTCATCTGTGTTCTACTATGGTGCTTTTAGTGTCTCAGCATACCGCAGCACGCGACATAGCTTTTCAGACGATAAGTACAACCGTTTCAGAGAGAAGAGCGGCCAATGTGACGATCTGGCTTTAAGTCGATTCGATAACAAATGACGAAAACGGACGGATTTCTCAGGTTTTTACTACATATGAACACTTTTCACATTCTCGCGTGCAACTCGGCTGCTAGTCCTCCTTTCATGCAGAATCTTAAGGTCCTAGCTCATGTCCAAGGTACCAAAGCCAGCTAAAATGTCAATAATCGATACCTAAAATTTGAATTGTACTACTTCTTACTGGATATTACATCAACTTAGAAGCTTCATCTGTGTTCTACTGTGGTGATTTTAGTGTCTCCGCATACCGCTGCCCGTGACATAGCTTTGCAGACGATAAGTACAACCGATTCAGAGAGGAGAGCGGCCAATGTGACGATCTGGCTTTAAGTCGATTCGACAACAAATGACGAAAACGGACGGATTTCTCAGGTTTTTACTACATATGAACACTTTTCACATTCTCCCGTGCAACTCGGCTGCTAGTCCTCCTTTCATGCAGAATGTTAAGGACCTAGCTCATGTCCAAGGCACCAAAGCCAGCTAAAAAGTCAATAATCGATACCTAAAACTTGAATTGTACTACGTCTTACTGGGTATTACATCAACTTAGAAGCTTCATCTGTGTTCTACTATGGTGCTTTTAGTGTCTCCGCATACCGCAGCACGCGACATAGCTTTGCAGACGATAAGTACAACCGTTTCAGAGAGAAGAGCGGCCAATGTGACGATCTGGCTTTAAGTCGATTCGATAACAAATGACGAAAACGGACGTATTTCTCAGGTTTTTACTACATTTGAACACTTTTCATATTTCCCGTGCAACTCGGCTGCTAGTCCTCCTTTCATGCAGAGTCTTAAGGTCCTAGCTCATGTCCAAGGCACCAAAGCCAGCTAAAAAGTCAATAATCGATACCTAAAACTTCAATTGTACTACTTCTTACTGGCTATTACATCAACTTAGAAGCTTTATCTGTGTTCTACTATGGTGCTTTTAGTGTCTCCGCATATCGCAGCACGCGACATAGCTTTGTAGACGATAAGTACAACCGTTTCAGAGAGAAGAGCGGCCAATGTGACGATCTTGCTTTAAGTAGATTCGATAACAAATGACGAAAGCGGACGGATTTCAAAGGTTTTTACTACTTATGAACACTTTTCTCATTCTCCCGTGCAACTCGGCTGCTAGTCCTCCTTTTACGCAGAATCTTAAGGTCCTAGCTCATGTCCAAGGCAACAAAGCCATCTAAAAAGTCAATAATCGATACCTAAAACTTGAGTTGGATTACTTCTTACTGGCTATTACATCAACTTAGAAGCTTCATCTGTGTTCTACTATGGTGCTTTTAGTGTCTCCGCATATCGCAGCACGCGACATAGCTTTGTAGACGATAAGTACAACCGTTTCAGAGAGAAGAGCGGCCAATGTGACGATCTGGCTTTAAGTAGATTCGATAACAAATGACGAAAGCGGACGGATTTCTCAGGTTTTTACTACATATGAACACTTTTCTCATTCTCCCGTGCAACTCGGCTGCTAGTCCTCCTTTCATCCAGAATCATAAGGCCCTAGCTTATGTCCAAGGCACCAAAGCCAGCTAAAACGTCAATAATCGATACCTAAAACTTGAATTGTACTACTTCTTACTGGCTATAACATCAACTTAGAAGCTTCATCTGTGTTCTACTATGGTGCTTTTAGTGTCTCCGCATACCACAGCACGCGACATAGCTTTGCAATCGATAAGTACAACCGTTTCAGAGAGAAGAGCGGCCAATGTGGCCATCTGGCTTTAAGGCGATTCGATAACAAATGACGAAAACGGACCGATTTCTCAGGTTTTTACTACATATGAACACTTTTCACATTCTCCCGTGCAACTCGGCTGCTAGTCCTCCTTTCATGCTGAATCTTAAGGTCCTAGCTCATGTCCAAAGCACCAAAGCCTGCTAAAGATCAATAATCGATACCTAAAACTTGAATTGTACTACGTCTTACTGGGTATTACATCAACTTAGAAGCTTCATCTGTGTTCTACTACGGTGCTTTTAGTGTCTCCGCATACCACAGCACGCGACATAGCTTTGCAGACGAAAAGTACAAGGGTTTCAGAGAGAAGATCGGAAAATGTGACGATCTGGCTTTAAGTCGATTCGATAACAAATGACGAAAATGGTAGGATTTCTCGGGTTTTTACTACATTTGAAGACTTTTCACATTCCCCCGTGCAACTCGGCTGCTAGTCCTCCTTCATGCAAAATCTTAAGTTCCTAGCTCGTGTCCAAGGCACCAAACAAGGGTAAAATGTCAATAACCGATAGCTAAAACTTGAATTGTACTACTTTTTACTGGCTATTACATCAACTTAGAAGCATCATCTGTGTTCTACTATGGTGCTTTTAGTGTCTTCGCATATCGCAGCACGCGACATAGCATTGCAATCGATAAGTACAACCGTTTCAGAGAGAAGAGCGGCCAATGTGACGATCTGGCTTTAAGTCGATTCGATAACAAATGACGAAAATGGAAGGATTTCTCGGGTTTTTACTACATATGAACACTTTTCACATTCTCCAGTGCAACTCGGCTGCTAGTCCTCCTTCATGCAAAATCTTAAGCTCCCGGTTAATGTCCAAGGCACAAAATCCAGCTAAAAATTCAATATTCAATACCTAAAACTCGAATTGTATTACTTCTTACTGTCTATTACATCAACTTAGAAGCTTGATCTGTGTTCTACTATGGTGCTTTTAGTGTCTCAGCATACCGCAGCACGCGACATAGCTTTACAGACGATAAGTACAAGTGTTTCAGAGAGAAGAGCGGCCAATGTGACGATCTGGCTTTAAGTCGATTCGATAACAAATGACGAAAACGGACGGATTTCTCAGGTTTTTACTACATATGAACACTTTTCACATCCTCCCGTGCAACTCGGCTACCAGTCCTCCTTTCATGCAGAATCTTAAGGTCCTAGCTCATGTCCAAGGCACCTAAACCAGCTAAAAAGTCAATATTCGATACCTAAAACTTGAATTGTACTACTTCTTACTGGCTATTACATCAACTTAGAAGCTTCATCTGTGTTCTACTATGGTGCTTTTAGTGTCTCCGCATACCGCAGCACGCGACATAGCTTTGCAATCGATAAGTACAACCGTTTCAGAGAGAAGAGCGGCCAATGTGACGATCTGGCTTTAAGTCGATTCGATAACAAATGACGAAAACGGACGTATTTCTTACGTTTTTACTACATTTGAAGACTTTTCACATTCTCCCGTGCTACTCGGCTGCTAGTCCTCCTTTCATGCAGAATATTAAGGTCCTAGCTCATGTCCAAGGCACCAAAGTCAGCTAAAAAGTCAGTAATTGATACCTAAAAGTTGAATTGTACTACTTCTTACTGGCTATTACATCAACTTAGAAGCTTGATCTGTGTTCTACTATGGTGCTTTTAGTGTCTCAGCATACCGCAGCACGCGTCATAGCTTTGCAGACGATAAGTACCACCGTTTCAGAGAGAAGAGCGGCCAATGTGACGATCTGGCTTTAAGTCGATTCGATAACAAATGACGAAAACGGACGGGTGTCTCAGGTTTTTACTACATATGAACACCTTTCACATTCTCCCGTGCAACTCCGCTGCTAATCCTCCGTTCATGGAGAATCTTAAGGTCCTAGCTCATGTCCAAGGCACTAAAGATAGCTAAAAAGTCAATAATCGATACCTAAAACTTGAATTGTACTACTTCTTACTGGCTATTACATCAACTTAGAAGCTTCATCTGTGTTCTACTATGGTGATTTTAGTGTCTCCGCATACCGCAGCACGCGACATAGCTTTGCAGACGATAAGTACAACCGTTTCAGAGAGAAGAGCGGCCAATGTGACGATCTGGCTTTAAGTCGATTCGATAACAAATGACGAAAACGGACGGATTTCTCGGGTTTTTACTACATGTGAAGACTTTTCACATTCTCCCGTGCAAATCGGCTGCTAGTCCTCCTTTCATGCAGAATGTTAAGGTCCTAGCTCATGTCCAAGGCACCAAAGTCAGCTAAAAAGTCAGTAATTGATACCTAAAAGTTGAATTGTACTACTTCTTACTGGCTATTACATCAACTTAGAAGCTTCATCTGTGTTCTACTATGGTGATTTTAATGTCTCCGCATACCGCAGCACGCGACATAGCTTTGCAGACGATAAGTACAACCGTTTCAGAGAGAAGAGCGGCCAATGTGACGATCTGGCTTTAAGTCGATTCGATAACAAATGACGAAAACGGACAGATTTCTCAGGTTTTTACTACATATGAACACTTTTCACATTCTCCCGTGCAACACGGCTGCTAATCCTCCTTTCATGCAGAATCTTTAGGTCCTAGCTCATGTCCAAGGCACCAATACCAGCTAAAAAGTCAATAATCGATACCTAAATCTTGAATTGTACTATATCTTACTGGCTATTACATCAACTTAGAAGCTTCATCTGTGTTCTACTATGGTGCTTTTACTGTCTCCGCATACCGCAGCACGCGACATAGCTTTGCAGACGATAAGTACAAGCGTTTCAGAGAGAAGAGCGGCCAATGTGACGATCTAGCTTTAAGTCGATTCGATAACAAATGACGAAAACGGACGGATGTCACCGGTTTTTACTACATATGAACACTTTTCACATTCTCCCGTGCAACTCCGCTGCTAATCCTCCTTTCATGCAGAATCTTAAGGTCCTAGCTCATGTCCAAGGCACCAAAGCCAGCTAAAAAGTCAATAATCGATACCTAAAACTTGAATTGTACTACTTCTTACTGGCTATTACATCAACTTAGAAGCTTCATCAGTGTTCTTCTATGGTGCTTTTAGTGTTTCCGCATACCGCAGCACGCGACATAGCTTTGCTGACGATATGTACAAATTTTTCAGAGAGAAGAGCGGCCAATGTGACGATCTGGCTTGAAATCGATTCGATAACAAATGACGAAAACGGACGGATTTCTCAGGTTTTTACTACATATGAACACTTTTCACATTCTCCCGTTCACCTCGGCTGCTAGTCCTCCTTTCATGCAGAATCTTAAGGTCGTAGCTCATGTCCAAGGCACCAAAGCCATTTAAAAAGTCAATAATCGATACCTAAAACTTGAATTGTACTACTTCTTACTGGCTATTACATCAATTTAGCAGATTCATCTGTGTTCTACTATGGTGGTTTTAGTGTCCCCGCATACCGCAGCACGCGATATAGCTTTGCAGACGATAAGTACAAGCGTTTCAGAGATAAGAGCGGCCAATGTTACGATCAGGCTTTAAGTCGATTCGATAACAAATGACGGAAACGGACGGATGTCTCAGGTTTTTACTACATATGAACACTTTTCACATTCTCAAGTGCCACTCGGCTGCTAGTCCTCCTTTCATGCAGAATCTTAAGGTCCTAGCTCATGTCCAAGGCACCAAAGCCAGCTAAAAAGTCAATAATCGATACCTAAAACTTGAATTGTACTACTTCTTCCCGGCTATTACATCAACTTAGAAGCTTCATCTGTGTTCTACTATGGTGCTTTCACTGTCTCCGCATACCGCAGCACGCGACATAGCTTTGCAGACGAGAAGTACAACCGTTTCAGAGAGAAGAGCGGCCAATGTGACGATCTGGCATTAAGTCGATTCGATAACAAATGACGAAAACGGACGGATTCCTCAGGTTTTTACTACATATGAACACTTTTCATATTCTCCCGTGCAACTCCGCTGCTAATCCTCCTTTCATGCAGAATCTTAAGGTCCTAGCTCATGTCCAAGGCACCAAAGCCAGCTAAAAATTCAATATTGAATACCTAAAACTTGAATTGTACTACTTCTTACTGGCCATTACATCAACTTAGAAGCTTGATCTGTGTTCTACTATGGTGCTTTTAGTGTCTCAGCATACCGCAGCACGCGACATAGCTTTGCAGACGATAAGTACCACCGTTTCAGAGAGAAAAGCGGCCAATGTGACGATCTGGCTTTAAGTCGATTCGATAACAAATGACGAAAACGGACGGATTTCTCGGGTTTTTACTACATGTGAAGACTTTTCACATTCTCCCGTGCAAATCGGCTGCTAGTCCTCCTTTCATGCAGAACGTTAAGGTCCTAGCTCATGTCAAAGGCACCAAAGCCAGCTAAAAATTCAATATTGAATACCTAAAACTTGAATTGTACTACTTCTTACTGGAAATTACATCAACTTAGAAGCTTCATCTGTGTTCTACTATGCTGCTTTTAGTGTCTCTGCATACCGCAGCACTAGACATAGCTTTGCAGACGATAAGTACAAGCGTTTCAGAGAGAAGAGCGGCCAATGTGACGATCTGGCTTTAAGTCGATTCGATAACAAATGACGAAAACGGACGGATTTCTAAGGTTTTTACTTCATATGAACACTTTTCACATTCTCCCGTGCAACTCGGCTGCTAGCCCTCCTTTCATGCAGAATCGTAAGGTCCTAGCTCATGTCCAAGGCACCAAAGCCAGCTAAAAAGTCAATAATCGATACCTAAAACTTGAATTGTACTACTTCTTACTGGCTATTACATCAACTTAGAAGCTTGATCTGTGTTCTACTATGGTGCTTTTAGTGTCTCCACATACCGCAGCACGCGACATAGCTTTGCAGACGATAAGTACAACCGTTTCAGAGAGAAGAGCGTCCAATGTGACGATCTGGCTTTAAGTCGATTCGATAACAAATGACGAAAACGGACGTATTTCTCAGGTTTTTACTACATATGAACACTTTTCACATTCTCCCGTGCAACTCGGCTGCTGGTCCTCCTTTCATACAGAATGTTAAGGTCCTAGCTCATGTCCAAGGCACCAAAGCCAGCTAAAAAGTCAATAATCGATACCTAAAACTTGAATTGGACTACTTCCTACTGGTTATTACATCAACTTAGAAGCTTCATCTATGTTCTACTGTGGTGATTTTAGTGTCTCCAGATCCCGCAGCATGTGACATAGCTTTGCAGACGATAAGTACAACCGATTCAGAGAGGAGAGCGGCCAATGTGACGATCTGGCTTTAAGTCGATTCGATAACAAATGACGAAAACGGACGTATTTCTCAGGTTTTTACTACATATGAACACTTTTCACATTCTCCCGTGCAACTCGGCTGCTAGTCCTCCTTTCATGCAGAATGTTAAAGTCCTAGGTCATGTCCAAGGCACCAAAGCCAGCTATAAAGTCAATAATCGATACCTAAAACTTGAATTGTACAACGTCTTACTGGGTATTACATCAACTTAGAAGCTTCATCTGTGTTCTACTATGGTGCTTTTAGTGTCTCCGCATACCGCAGCACGCGACATAGCTTTGCAGACGATAAGTACAACCGTTTCAGAGAGAAGAGCGGCCAATGTGACGATCTTGCTTTAAGGCGATTCGATAACAAATGACGAAAACGGACTGATTTCTCAGGTTTTTACTACATATGAACACTTTTCATATTCTCCCGTGCAACTCGGCTGCTAGTCCTCCTGTCGTGCAGAATCTTAAGGCCCTAGCTCATGTCCAAGGCACCAAAGCCAGCTAAAAAGTCCATAATCAATACCTAAAACTTGAATTGTACTACTTCTTACTGGCTATTACATCAACTTAGAAGCTTCATCTGTGTTCTACTATGGTGCTTTTAGTGTCTCCGCATACCGCAGCACGCGACATAGCTTTGCAGACGATAAGTACAACCGTTTCAGAGAGAAGAGCGTCCAATGTGACGATCTGGCTTTAAGTCGATTCGATAACAAATGACGAAAACGGACGGATTTCTCAGGTTTTTACTACATATGAACACTTTTCACATTTTCCCGTGCAACTCGGCTGCTAGTCCTCCTTTCATACAGAATGTTAAGGTCCTAGCTCATGTCCAAGGCACCAAAGCCAGCTAAAAAGTCAATAATCGATACCTAAAACTTGAATTGGACTACATCCTACTGGTTATTACATCAACTTAGAAGCTTCATCTGTGTTCTACTATGGTGCTTTTAGTGTCTCCGCAAACCACAGCACGCGACATAGCTTTGCAGACGATAAGTACAACCGTTTCAGAGAGAAGGGCGGCCAATGTGACGATCTTGTTTTAAGTCGATTCGATAACAAATGACGAAAACGGACCGATTTCTCAGGTTTTTACTACATATGAACACTTTTCATATTCTCCCGTGCAACTCCGCTGCTAGTCCTCCTGTCCTGCAGAATCTTAAGGTCCTAGCTCATGTCCAAGGCACCAAAGCCAGCTAAAAAGTCCATAATCAATACCTAAAACTTGAATTGTACTACTTCTTACTGGCTATTACATCAACTTAGAAGCTTTATCTGTGTTCTACTGCGGTGCTTTTAGTTTCTCCGCATACCGCAGCAGGCGACATAGTTCTGCAGACGATAAGTACAACCGTTTCAGAGAGAAGAGCGGCTAATGTGACGATCTGGCTTTAAGTCGATTCGATAACAAATGACGAAAACTGACGGATTTCTCAGGTTTTTACTACATATGAACACTTTACACTTTCTCCCGTGCAACTCGGATGCTAGTCCTCCTTTCATGCTGAATCTTAAGGTCCTAGCTCTTGTCCAAGGCACCAAAGCCAGCTAAAGATCAATATTCAATACCTAAAACTTGAATTGTACCACTTCTTACTGGCTATTACATCAACTTAGAAGCTTGATCTGTGTTCTACTATGGTGCTTTTAGTGTCTCAGCATACCGCAGCACGCGACATAGCTTTGCAGACGATAAGTACAACCGTTTCAGAGAGAAGAGCGGCCAATGTGACGATCTGGCTTTAAGTCGATTCGATAACAAATGACGAAAACGGACGGATTTCTCAGGTTTTTACTACATATGAACACTTTTCACATTCTCGCGTGCAACTCGGCTGCTAGTCCTCCTTTCATGCAGAATCTTAAGGTCCTAGCTCATGTCCAAGGCACCAAAGCCAGCTAAAATGTCAATAATCGATACCTAAAATTTGAATTGTACTACTTCTTACTGGATATTACATCAACTTAGAAGCTTCATCTGTGTTCTACTGTGGTGATTTTAGTGTCTCCGCATACCGCTGCCCGTGACATAGCTTTGCAGACGATAAGTACAACCGATTCAGAGAGGAGAGCGGCCAATGTGACGATCTGGCTTTAAGTCGATTCGACAACAAATGACGAAAACGGACGGATTTCTCAGGTTTTTACTACATATGAACACTTTTCACATTCTCCCGTGCAACTCGGCTGCTAGTCCTCCTTTCATGCAGAATGTTAAGGACCTAGCTCATGTCCAAGGCACCAAAGCCAGCTAAAAAGTCAATAATCGATACCTAAAACTTGAATTGTACTACGTCTTACTGGGTATTACATCAACTTAGAAGCTTCATCTGTGTTCTACTATGGTGCTTTTAGTGTCTCCGCATACCGCAGCACGCGACATAGCTTTGCAGACGATAAGTACAACCGTTTCAGAGAGAAGAGCGGCCAATGTGACGATCTGGCTTTAAGTCGATTCGATAACAAATGACGAAAACGGACGTATTTCTCAGGTTTTTACTACATTTGAACACTTTTCATATTTCCCGTGCAACTCGGCTGCTAGTCCTCCTTTCATGCAGAGTCTTAAGGTCCTAGCTCATGTCCAAGGCACCAAAGCCAGCTAAAAAGTCAATAATCGATACCTAAAACTTCAATTGTACTACTTCTTACTGGCTATTACATCAACTTAGAAGCTTTATCTGTGTTCTACTATGGTGCTTTTAGTGTCTCCGCATTATCGCAGCACGCGACATAGCTTTGTAGACGATAAGTACAACCGTTTCAGAGAGAAGAGCGGCCAATGTGACGATCTTGCTTTAAGTAGATTCGATAACAAATGACGAAAGCGGACGGATTTCAAAGGTTTTTACTACTTATGAACACTTTTCTCATTCTCCCGTGCAACTCGGCTGCTAGTCCTCCTTTTACGCAGAATCTTAAGGTCCTAGCTCATGTCCAAGGCACCAAAGCCAGCTAAAACGTCAATAATCGATACCTAAAACTTGAATTGTACTACTTCTTACTGGCTATAACATCAACTTAGAAGCTTCATCTGTGTTCTACTATGGTGCTTTTAGTGTCTCCGCATACCACAGCACGCGACATAGCTTTGCAATCGATAAGTGCAACCGTTTCAGAGAGAAGAGCGGCCAATGTGGCCATATGGCTTTAAGGCGATTCGATAACAAATGACGAAAACGGACCGATTTCTCAGGTTTTTACTACATATGAACACTTTTCACATTCTCCCGTGCAACTCGGCTGCTAGTCCTCCTTTCATGCTGAATCTTAAGGTCCTAGATCATGTCCAAAGCACCAAAGCCTGCTAAAGATCAATAATCGATACCTAAAACTTGAATTGTACTACGTCTTACTGGGTATTACATCAACTTAGAAGCTTCATCTGTGTTCTACTACGGTGCTTTTAGTGTCTCCGCATACCACAGCACGCGACATAGCTTTGCAGACGAAAAGTACAAGGGTTTCAGAGAGAAGATCGGAAAATGTGACGATCTGGCTTTAAGTCGATTCGATAACAAATGACGAAAATGGTAGGATTTCTCGGGTTTTTACTACATTTGAAGACTTTTCACATTCCCCCGTGCAACTCGGCTGCTAGTCCTCCTTCATGCAAAATCTTAAGTTCCTAGCTCGTGTCCAAGGCACCAAAGAAGGGTAAAATGTCAATAACCGATAGCTAAAACTTGAATTGTACTACTTTTTACTGGCTATTACATCAACTTAGAAGCATCATCTGTGTTCTACTATGGTGCTTTTAGTGTCTTCGCATATCGCAGCACGCGACATAGCATTGCAATCGATAAGTACAACCGTTTCAGAGAGAAGAGCGGCCAATGTGACGATCTGGCTTTAAGTCGATTCGATAACAAATGACGAAAATGGAAGGATTTCTCGGGTTTTTACTACATATGAACACTTTTCACATTCTCCAGTGCAACTCGGCTGCTAGTCCTCCTTCATGCAAAATCTTAAGCTCCCGGTTAATGTCCAAGGCAAAAAATCCAGCTAAAAATTCAATATTCAATACCTAAAACTCGAATTGTATTACTTCTTACTGTCTATTACATCAACTTAGAAGCTTGATCTGTGTTCTACTATGGTGCTTTTAGTGTCTCAGCATACCGCAGCACGCGACATAGCTTTACAGACGATAAGTACAAGTGTTTCAGAGAGAAGAGCGGCCAATGTGACGATCTGGCTTTAAGTCGATTCGATAACAAATGACGAAAACGGACGGATTTCTCAGGTTTTTACTACATATGAACACTTTTCACATCCTCCCGTGCAACTCGGCTACCAGTCCTCCTTTCATGCAGAATCTTAAGGTCCTAGCTCATGTCCAAGGCACCTAAACCAGCTAAAAAGTCAATATTCGATACCTAAAACTTGAATTGTACTACTTCTTACTGGCTATTACATCAACTTAGAAGCTTCATCTGTGTTCTACTATGGTGCTTTTAGTGTCTCAGCATACCGCAGCACGCGACATAGCTTTTCAGACGATAAGTACAACCGTTTCAGAGAGAAGAGCGGCCAATGTGACGATCTGGCTTTAAGTCGATTCGATAACAAATGACGAAAACGGACGGATTTCTCAGGTTTTTACTACATATGAACACTTTTCACATTCTCGCGTGCAACTCGGCTGCTAGTCCTCCTTTCATGCAGAATCTTAAGGTCCTAGCTCATGTCCAAGGTACCAAAGCCAGCTAAAATGTCAATAATCGATACCTAAAATTTGAATTGTACTACTTCTTACTGGATATTACATCAACTTAGAAGCTTCATCTGTGTTCTACTGTGGTGATTTTAGTGTCTCCGCATACCGCTGCCCGTGACATAGCTTTGCAGACGATAAGTACAACCGATTCAGAGAGGAGAGCGGCCAATGTGACGATCTGGCTTTAAGTCGATTCGACAACAAATGACGAAAACGGACGGATTTCTCAGGTTTTTACTACATATGAACACTTTTCACATTCTCCCGTGCAACTCGGCTGCTAGTCCTCCTTTCATGCAGAATGTTAAGGACCTAGCTCATGTCCAAGGCACCAAAGCCAGCTAAAAAGTCAATAATCGATACCTAAAACTTGAATTGTACTACGTCTTACTGGGTATTACATCAACTTAGAAGCTTCATCTGTGTTCTACTATGGTGCTTTTAGTGTCTCCGCATACCGCAGCACGCGACATAGCTTTGCAGACGATAAGTACAACCGTTTCAGAGAGAAGAGCGGCCAATGTGACGATCTGGCTTTAAGTCGATTCGATAACAAATGACGAAAACGGACGTATTTCTCAGGTTTTTACTACATTTGAACACTTTTCATATTTCCCGTGCAACTCGGCTGCTAGTCCTCCTTTCATGCAGAGTCTTAAGGTCCTAGCTCATGTCCAAGGCACCAAAGCCAGCTAAAAAGTCAATAATCGATACCTAAAACTTCAATTGTACTACTTCTTACTGGCTATTACATCAACTTAGAAGCTTTATCTGTGTTCTACTATGGTGCTTTTAGTGTCTCCGCATATCGCAGCACGCGACATAGCTTTGTAGACGATAAGTACAACCGTTTCAGAGAGAAGAGCGGCCAATGTGACGATCTTGCTTTAAGTAGATTCGATAACAAATGACGAAAGCGGACGGATTTCAAAGGTTTTTACTACTTATGAACACTTTTCTCATTCTCCCGTGCAACTCGGCTGCTAGTCCTCCTTTTACGCAGAATCTTAAGGTCCTAGCTCATGTCCAAGGCAACAAAGCCATCTAAAAAGTCAATAATCGATACCTAAAACTTGAGTTGGATTACTTCTTACTGGCTATTACATCAACTTAGAAGCTTCATCTGTGTTCTACTATGGTGCTTTTAGTGTCTCCGCATATCGCAGCACGCGACATAGCTTTGTAGACGATAAGTACAACCGTTTCAGAGAGAAGAGCGGCCAATGTGACGATCTGGCTTTAAGTAGATTCGATAACAAATGACGAAAGCGGACGGATTTCTCAGGTTTTTACTACATATGAACACTTTTCTCATTCTCCCGTGCAACTCGGCTGCTAGTCCTCCTTTCATCCAGAATCATAAGGCCCTAGCTTATGTCCAAGGCACCAAAGCCAGCTAAAACGTCAATAATCGATACCTAAAACTTGAATTGTACTACTTCTTACTGGCTATAACATCAACTTAGAAGCTTCATCTGTGTTCTACTATGGTGCTTTTAGTGTCTCCGCATACCACAGCACGCGACATAGCTTTGCAATCGATAAGTACAACCGTTTCAGAGAGAAGAGCGGCCAATGTGGCCATCTGGCTTTAAGGCGATTCGATAACAAATGACGAAAACGGACCGATTTCTCAGGTTTTTACTACATATGAACACTTTTCACATTCTCCCGTGCAACTCGGCTGCTAGTCCTCCTTTCATGCTAAATCTTAAGGTCCTAGCTCATGTCCAAAGCACCAAAGCCTGCTAAAGATCAATAATCGATACCTAAAACTTGAATTGTACTACGTCTTACTGGGTATTACATCAACTTAGAAGCTTCATCTGTGTTCTACTACGGTGCTTTTAGTGTCTCCGCATACCACAGCACGCGACATAGCTTTGCAGACGAAAAGTACAAGGGTTTCAGAGAGAAGATCGGAAAATGTGACGATCTGGCTTTAAGTCGATTCGATAACAAATGACGAAAATGGTAGGATTTCTCGGGTTTTTACTACATTTGAAGACTTTTCACATTCCCCCGTGCAACTCGGCTGCTAGTCCTCCTTCATGCAAAATCTTAAGTTCCTAGCTCGTGTCCAAGGCACCAAACAAGGGTAAAATGTCAATAACCGATAGCTAAAACTTGAATTGTACTACTTTTTACTGGCTATTACATCAACTTAGAAGCATCATCTGTGTTCTACTATGGTGCTTTTAGTGTCTTCGCATATCGCAGCACGCGACATAGCATTGCAATCGATAAGTACAACCGTTTCAGAGAGAAGAGCGGCCAATGTGACGATCTGGCTTTAAGTCGATTCGATAACAAATGACGAAAATGGAAGGATTTCTCGGGTTTTTACTACATATGAACACTTTTCACATTCTCCAGTGCAACTCGGCTGCTAGTCCTCCTTCATGCAAAATCTTAAGCTCCCGGTTAATGTCCAAGGCACAAAATCCAGCTAAAAATTCAATATTCAATACCTAAAACTCGAATTGTATTACTTCTTACTGTCTATTACATCAACTTAGAAGCTTGATCTGTGTTCTACTATGGTGCTTTTAGTGTCTCAGCATACCGCAGCACGCGACATAGCTTTACAGACGATAAGTACAAGTGTTTCAGAGAGAAGAGCGGCCAATGTGACGATCTGGCTTTAAGTCGATTCGATAACAAATGACGAAAACGGACGGATTTCTCAGGTTTTTACTACATATGAACACTTTTCACATCCTCCCGTGCAACTCGGCTACCAGTCCTCCTTTCATGCAGAATCTTAAGGTCCTAGCTCATGTCCAAGGCACCTAAACCAGCTAAAAAGTCAATATTCGATACCTAAAACTTGAATTGTACTACTTCTTACTGGCTATTACATCAACTTAGAAGCTTCATCTGTGTTCTACTATGGTGCTTTTAGTGTCTCCGCATACCGCAGCACGCGACATAGCTTTGCAATCGATAAGTACAACCGTTTCAGAGAGAAGAGCGGCCAATGTGACGATCTGGCTTTAAGTCGATTCGATAACAAATGACGAAAACGGACGTATTTCTTACGTTTTTACTACATTTGAAGACTTTTCACATTCTCCCGTGCTACTCGGCTGCTAGTCCTCCTTTCATGCAGAATATTAAGGTCCTAGCTCATGTCCAAGGCACCAAAGTCAGCTAAAAAGTCAGTAATTGATACCTAAAAGTTGAATTGTACTACTTCTTACTGGCTATTACATCAACTTAGAAGCTTGATCTGTGTTCTACTATGGTGCTTTTAGTGTCTCAGCATACCGCTGCACGCGTCATAGCTTTGCAGACGATAAGTACCACCGTTTCAGAGAGAAGAGCGGCCAATGTGACGATCTGGCTTTAAGTCGATTCGATAACAAATGACGAAAACGGACGGGTGTCTCAGGTTTTTACTACATATGAACACCTTTCACATTCTCCCGTGCAACTCCGCTGCTAATCCTCCGTTCATGGAGAATCTTAAGGTCCTAGCTCATGTCCAAGGCACTAAAGATAGCTAAAAAGTCAATAATCGATACCTAAAACTTGAATTGTACTACTTCTTACTGGCTATTACATCAACTTAGAAGCTTCATCTGTGTTCTACTATGGTGATTTTAGTGTCTCCGCATACCGCAGCACGCGACATAGCTTTGCAGACGATAAGTACAACCGTTTCAGAGAGAAGAGCGGCCAATGTGACGATCTGGCTTTAAGTCGATTCGATAACAAATGACGAAAACGGACGGATTTCTCGGGTTTTTACTACATGTGAAGACTTTTCACATTCTCCCGTGCAAATCGGCTGCTAGTCCTCCTTTCATGCAGAATGTTAAGGTCCTAGCTCATGTCCAAGGCACCAAAGTCAGCTAAAAAGTCAGTAATTGATACCTAAAAGTTGAATTGTACTACTTCTTACTGGCTATTACATCAACTTAGAAGCTTCATCTGTGTTCTACTATGGTGATTTTAGTGTCTCCGCATACCGCAGCACGCGACATAGCTTTGCAGACGATAAGTACAACCGTTTCAGAGAGAAGAGCGGCCAATGTGACGATCTGGCTTTAAGTCGATTCGATAACAAATGACGAAAACGGACAGATTTCTCAGGTTTTTACTACATATGAACACTTTTCACATTCTCCCGTGCAACACGGCTGCTAATCCTCCTTTCATGCAGAATCTTTAGGTCCTAGCTCATGTCCAAGGCACCAATACCAGCTAAAAAGTCAATAATCGATACCTAAATCTTGAATTGTACTATATCTTACTGGCTATTACATCAACTTAGAAGCTTCATCTGTGTTCTACTATGGTGCTTTTACTGTCTCCGCATACCGCAGCACGCGACATAGCTTTGCAGACGATAAGTACAAGCGTTTCAGAGAGAAGAGCGGCCAATGTGACGATCTAGCTTTAAGTCGATTCGATAACAAATGACGAAAACGGACGGATGTCACCGGTTTTTACTACATATGAACACTTTTCACATTCTCCCGTGCAACTCCGCTGCTAATCCTCCTTTCATGCAGAATCTTAAGGTCCTAGCTCATGTCCAAGGCACCAAAGCCAGCTAAAAAGTCAATAATCGATACCTAAAACTTGAATTGTACTACTTCTTACTGGCTATTACATCAACTTAGAAGCTTCATCAGTGTTCTTCTATGGTGCTTTTAGTGTTTCCGCATACCGCAGCACGCGACATAGCTTTGCTGACGATATGTACAAATTTTTCAGAGAGAAGAGCGGCCAATGTGACGATCTGGCTTGAAATCGATTCGATAACAAATGACGAAAACGGACGGATTTCTCAGGTTTTTACTACATATGAACACTTTTCACATTCTCCCGTTCACCTCGGCTGCTAGTCCTCCTTTCATGCAGAATCTTAAGGTCGTAGCTCATGTCCAAGGCACCAAAGCCATTTAAAAAGTCAATAATCGATACCTAAAACTTGAATTGTACTACTTCTTACTGGCTATTACATCAATTTAGCAGATTCATCTGTGTTCTACTATGGTGGTTTTAGTGTCCCCGCATACCGCAGCACGCGATATAGCTTTGCAGACGATAAGTACAAGCGTTTCAGAGATAAGAGCGGCCAATGTTACGATCAGGCTTTAAGTCGATTCGATAACAAATGACGGAAACGGACGGATGTCTCAGGTTTTTACTACATATGAACACTTTTCACATTCTCAAGTGCCACTCGGCTGCTAGTCCTCCTTTCATGCAGAATCTTAAGGTCCTAGCTCATGTCCAAGGCACCAAAGCCAGCTAAAAAGTCAATAATCGATACCTAAAACTTGAATTGTACTACTTCTTCCCGGCTATTACATCAACTTAGAAGCTTCATCTGTGTTCTACTATGGTGCTTTCACTGTCTCCGCATACCGCAGCACGCGACATAGCTTTGCAGACGAGAAGTACAACCGTTTCAGAGAGAAGAGCGGCCAATGTGACGATCTGGCATTAAGTCGATTCGATAACAAATGACGAAAACGGACGGATTCCTCAGGTTTTTACTACATATGAACACTTTTCATATTCTCCCGTGCAACTCCGCTGCTAATCCTCCTTTCATGCAGAATCTTAAGGTCCTAGCTCATGTCCAAGGCACCAAAGCCAGCTAAAAATTCAATATTGAATACCTAAAACTTGAATTGTACTACTTCTTACTGGCCATTACATCAACTTAGAAGCTTGATCTGTGTTCTACTATGGTGCTTTTAGTGTCTCAGCATACCGCAGCACGCGACATAGCTTTGCAGACGATAAGTACCACCGTTTCAGAGAGAAAAGCGGCCAATGTGACGATCTGGCTTTAAGTCGATTCGATAACAAATGACGAAAACGGACGGATTTCTCGGGTTTTTACTACATGTGAAGACTTTTCACATTCTCCCGTGCAAATCGGCTGCTAGTCCTCCTTTCATGCAGAACGTTAAGGTCCTAGCTCATGTCAAAGGCACCAAAGCCAGCTAAAAATTCAATATTGAATACCTAAAACTTGAATTGTACTACTTCTTACTGGAAATTACATCAACTTAGAAGCTTCATCTGTGTTCTACTATGGTGCTCATAGTGTCTCAGCATACCGCAGCACGCGACATAGCTTTGCAGACGATAAGTACAACCGTTTCAGAGAGAAGAGCGGCCAATGTGACGATCTAGCTTTAAGTTGATTCGATAACCAATGACGAAAACGGACGGATTTCTCAGGTTTTTACTACATATGAACACTTTTCATATTCTCCCGTGCAACAGGGCTGCTAGTCCTCCTTTCATGCAGAATCTTAAGGTCCTAGCTGATGTCCAAGGCACCAAAGCCAGCTAAAAATTCAATATTGAATACCTAAAATATGAATTGTACTACTTCTTACTGGCTATTACATCAACTTAGAAGCTTCATCTGTGTTCTACTTTGGTGCTTTTAGTGTCTCCGCATACCGCAGCACGCGACATAGCTTTGCAATCGATAAGTACAACCGTTTCAGAGAGAAGAGCGGCCAATGTGACGATCTGGCTTTAAGTCGATTCGATAACAAATGACGGAAACGGACGGATTTCTCGGGTTTTTACTACATGTTAAGACTTTTCACATTCTCCGGTGCAAATCGGCTGCTAGTCCTCCTTTCATGCAGAATGTTAAGGTCCTAGCTCATGTCCAAGGCACCAAAGCCGTCGAAAAATTCAATATTGAATACATAAAATATGAATTGTACTACGTCTTACTGGCTATTACATCAACTTAGAAGCTTCATCTGTGTTCTACTTTGGTGCTTTTAGTGTCTCCGCATACCGCAGCACGCGACATAGCTTTGCAATCGATAAGTACAACCGTTTCAGAGAGAAGAGCGGCCAATGTGACGATCTGGCTTTAAGTCGATTCGATAACAAATGACGAAAACGGACGGATTTCTCGGGTTTTTACTACATGTTAAGACTTTTCACATTCTCCCGTGCAAATCGGCTGCTAGTCCTCCTTTCATGCAGAATGTTAAGGTCCTAGCTCATGTCCAAGGCACCAAAGCCAGCTAAAAAGTCAATAATCGATACCTAAAACTTGAATTGTACTACTTCTTACTGGCTATTACATCAACTTAGAAGCTTCATCAGTGTTCTACTATGGTGATTTTAGTGTCTCCGCATACCGCAGTACGCGACATAGCTTTGCAGACGATAAGTACAACCGTTTCAGAGAGAAGAGCGGCCAATGTGACGATCTAGCTTGAAGTCGATTCGATAACAAATGACGAAAACGGACGGATTTGTCAGGTTTTTACTACATATGAACACTTTTCACATTCTCCCGTGCAACAGGGCTGCTAGTCCTCCTTTCATGCAGAATCTTAAGGTCCTAGGTCATGTCCAAGGCACCAAAGCCAGCTAAAAATTCAATATTGAATACCTAAAACTTGAATTGTGCTACTTCTTACTGGAAATTACATCAACTTAGAAGCTTCATCTGTGTTCTACTATGGTGCTCATAGTGTCTCAGCATACCGCAGCACGCGACATAGCTTTGCAGACGATAAGTACAACCGTTTCAGAGAGAAGAGCGGCCAATGTGACGATCTAGCTTTAAGTTGATTCGATAACAAATGACGAAAACGGACCGATTTCTCAGGTTTTTACTACATATGAACACTTTTCACATTCTCCCGTGCAACAGGGCTGCTAGTCCTCCTTTCATGCAGAACATTAAGGTCCTAGCTCATGTCCAAGGCACCAAAGCCAGCTAAAAATTCAGTATTGAATACCTAAAATTTGAATTGTACTACTTCTTACTGACTATTACATCAACTTAGAAGCTACATCTGTGTTCTACTATGGTGCTTTTAGTGTCTCCGCATACCGCAGCACGCGACATAGCTTTGTAATCGATAAGTACAACCGTTTCAGAGAGAAGAGCGGCCAATGTGACGATCTGGCTTTAAGTCGACTCGATAACAAATGACGAAAACGGACGGATTTCTCAGGTTTTTACTACATATGAACACTTTTCACATTCTCCCGTGCAACTCGGCTGCTAGTCCTCCTTTCATGCAGAGTCTTAAGGTCCTAGCTCATGTCCAAGGCACCAAAGCCAGCTAAAAAGTCAATAATCGATACCTAAAACTTGAATTTTACTACTTCTTACTGGCTATTACATCAACTTAGAAGCTTCATCTGTATCCTACTATGGTGCTCATAGTGTCTCAGCATACCGCAGCACGCGACATAGCATTGCAGACGATAAGTACAACCGTTTCAGAGAGAAGAGCGGCCAATGTGACGATCTGGCTTTAAGTCGATTCGATAACAAATGACAAAAACGGACCGATTTCTCAGGTTTTTACTACATATGAACACTTTTCACATTCTCCCGTGCAACAGGGCTGCTAGTCCTCCTTTCATGCAGAATCTTAAGGTCCTAGCTCATGTCCAAGGCACCAAAGCCAGCTAAAAATTCAATATTGAATACCTAAAATTTGAATTGTACTACTTCTTACTTTCTATTACATCAATTTAGAAGCTTCATCTGTGTTCTACTATGGTGCTTTTAGTGTCTCCGCATACCGCAGCACGCGACATAGCTTTGCAATCGATAAGTACAACCGTTTCAGAGAGAAGAGCGGCCAATGTGACGATCTGGCTTTAAGTCGATTCGATAACAAATGACGAAAACGGACGGATTTCTCGGGTTTTTACTACATGTTAAGACTTTTCACATTCTCCCGTGCAAATCGGCTGCTAGTCCTCCTTTCATGCAGAATGTTAAGGTCCTAGCTCATGTCCAAGGCACCAAAGCCAGCTAAAAAGTCAATAATCGATACCTAAAACTTGAATTGTACTACTTCTTACTGGCTATTACATCAACTTAGAAGCTTCATCTGTGTTCTACTATGGTGATTTTAGTGTCTCAGCATACCGCAGCACGCGACATAGCTTTGCAGACGATAAGTACAACCGTTTCAGAGAGAAGAGCGGCCAATGTGACGATATGGCTTTAAGTCGATTCGATAACAAATGACGAAAACGGACGGATTTCTCAGGTTTTTACTACATATGAACACTTTTCACATTCTCCCGTGCAACAGGGCTGCTAGTCCTCCTTTCATGCAGAATCTTGACGTCCTAGCTCATGTCCAAGGCACCAAAGCCAGCTAAAAATTCAATATTGAATACCTAAAACTTGAATTGTACACTTCTTACTGAAAATTACATCAACTTAGAAGCTTCATCTGTGTTCTACTATGGTGCTCATAGTGTCTCAGCATACCGCAGCACGCGACATAGCTTTGCAGACGATAAGTACCACCGTTTCAGAGAGAAGAGCGGCCAATGTGACGATCTAGCTTTAAGTTGATTCGATAACAAATGACGAAAACGGACGGATTTCTCAGGTTTTTACTACATATGAACACTTTTCACATTCTCCCGTGCAATTCCGCTGCTAATCCTCCGTTCATGCAGATTCTTAAGGTCCTAGCTCATGTGCAAGGCACCAAAGATAGCTAAAAAGTCAATAATCGATACCTAAAACTTGAATTGTACTACTTCTTACTGGCTATTACATCAACTTAGAAGCTTCATCTGTGTTCTACTATGGTGATTTTAGTGTCTCCGCATACCGCAGCACGTGACATAGCTTTGCAGACGATAAGTACAACCGTTTCAGAGAGAAGAGCGGCCAATGTGACGACCAGGCTTTAAGTCGTATGGATAACAAATGACGAAAACGGACGGATTTCTCAGGTTTTTACTACATTTGAACACTTTTCACATTCTCAAGTGCAACTCGGCTGCTAGTCCTCCTTTCATGCAGAATCTTAAGGTCCTAGCTCATGTCCAAGGCACCAAAGCCAGCTAAAAAGTCAATAATCGATACCTAAAACTTGAATTGTACTACTTCTTCCCGGCTATTACATCAACTTAGAAGCTTCATCTGTGTTCTACTATGGTGCTTTCACTGTCTCCGCATACCGCAGCACGCGACATAGCTTTGCAGACGAGAAGTACAACCGATCCAGAGAGAAGAGCGGCCAATGTGACGATCTGGCTTTAAGTCGATTCGATAACAAATGACGAAAACGGACGGATGTCTCAGGTTTTTACTACATATGAACACTTTTCACATTCTCAAGTGCCACTCGGCTGCTAGTCCTCCTTTCATGCAGAATCTTAAGGTCCTAGCTCATGTCCAAGGCACCAAAGCCAGCTAAAAAGTCAATAATCGATACCTAAAACTTGAATTGTACTACTTCTTCCCGGCTATTACATCAACTTAGAAGCTTCATCTGTGTTCTACTATGGTGCTTTCACTGTCTCCGCATACCGCAGCACGCGACATAGCTTTGCAGACGAGAAGTACAACCGTTTCAGAGAGAAGAGCGGCCAATGTGACGATCTGGCATTAAGTCGATTCGATAACAAATGACGAAAACGGACGGATTCCTCAGGTTTTTACTACATATGAACACTTTTCATATTCTCCCGTGCAACTCCGCTGCTAATCCTCCTTTCATGCAGAATCTTAAGGTCCTAGCTCATGTCCAAGGCACCAAAGCCAGCTAAAAATTCAATATTGAATACCTAAAACTTGAATTGTACTACTTCTTACTGGCCATTACATCAACTTAGAAGCTTGATCTGTGTTCTACTATGGTGCTTTTAGTGTCTCAGCATACCGCAGCACGCGACATAGCTTTGCAGACGATAAGTACCACCGTTTCAGAGAGAAAAGCGGCCAATGTGACGATCTGGCTTTAAGTCGATTCGATAACAAATGACGAAAACGGACGGATTTCTCGGGTTTTTACTACATGTGAAGACTTTTCACATTCTCCCGTGCAAATCGGCTGCTAGTCCTCCTTTCATGCAGAACGTTAAGGTCCTAGCTCATGTCAAAGGCACCAAAGCCAGCTAAAAATTCAATATTGAATACCTAAAACTTGAATTGTACTACTTCTTACTGGAAATTACATCAACTTAGAAGCTTCATCTGTGTTCTACTATGGTGCTCATAGTGTCTCAGCATACCGCAGCACGCGACATAGCTTTGCAGACGATAAGTACAACCGTTTCAGAGAGAAGAGCGGCCAATGTGACGATCTAGCTTTAAGTTGATTCGATAACCAATGACGAAAACGGACGGATTTCTCAGGTTTTTACTACATATGAACACTTTTCATATTCTCCCGTGCAACAGGGCTGCTAGTCCTCCTTTCATGCAGAATCTTAAGGTCCTAGCTGATGTCCAAGGCACCAAAGCCAGCTAAAAATTCAATATTGAATACCTAAAATATGAATTGTACTACTTCTTACTGGCTATTACATCAACTTAGAAGCTTCATCTGTGTTCTACTTTGGTGCTTTTAGTGTCTCCGCATACCGCAGCACGCGACATAGCTTTGCAATCGATAAGTACAACCGTTTCAGAGAGAAGAGCGGCCAATGTGACGATCTGGCTTTAAGTCGATTCGATAACAAATGACGGAAACGGACGGATTTCTCGGGTTTTTACTACATGTTAAGACTTTTCACATTCTCCCGTGCAAATCGGCTGCTAGTCCTCCTTTCATGCAGAATGTTAAGGTCCTAGCTCATGTCCAAGGCACCAAAGCCGTCGAAAAATTCAATATTGAATACATAAAATATGAATTGTACTACGTCTTACTGGCTATTACATCAACTTAGAAGCTTCATCTGTGTTCTACTTTGGTGCTTTTAGTGTCTCCGCATACCGCGGCACGCGACATAGCTTTGCAATCGATAAGTACAACCGTTTCAGAGAGAAGAGCGGCCAATGTGACGATCTGGCTTTAAGTCGATTCGATAACAAATGACGAAAACGGACGGATTTCTCGGGTTTTTACTACATGTTAAGACTTTTCACATTCTCCCGTGCAAATCGGCTGCTAGTCCTCCTTTCATGCAGAATGTTAAGGTCCTAGCTCATGTCCAAGGCACCAAAGCCAGCTAAAAAGTCAATAATCGATACCTAAAACTTGAATTGTACTACTTCTTACTGGCTATTACATCAACTTAGAAGCTTCATCAGTGTTCTACTATGGTGATTTTAGTGTCTCCGCATACCGCAGTACGCGACATAGCTTTGCAGACGATAAGTACAACCGTTTCAGAGAGAAGAGCGGCCAATGTGACGATCTAGCTTGAAGTCGATTCGATAACAAATGACGAAAACGGACGGATTTGTCAGGTTTTTACTACATATGAACACTTTTCACATTCTCCCGTGCAACAGGGCTGCTAGTCCTCCTTTCATGCAGAATCTTAAGGTCCTAGGTCATGTCCAAGGCACCAAAGCCAGCTAAAAATTCAATATTGAATACCTAAAACTTGAATTGTGCTACTTCTTACTGGAAATTACATCAACTTAGAAGCTTCATCTGTGTTCTACTATGGTGCTCATAGTGTCTCAGCATACCGCAGCACGCGACATAGCTTTGCAGACGATAAGTACAACCGTTTCAGAGAGAAGAGCGGCCAATGTGACGATCTAGCTTTAAGTTGATTCGATAACAAATGACGAAAACGGACCGATTTCTCAGGTTTTTACTACATATGAACACTTTTCACATTCTCCCGTGCAACAGGGCTGCTAGTCCTCCTTTCATGCAGAACATTAAGGTCCTAGCTCATGTCCAAGGCACCAAAGCCAGCTAAAAATTCAGTATTGAATACCTAAAATTTGAATTGTACTACTTCTTACTGACTATTACATCAACTTAGAAGCTACATCTGTGTTCTACTATGGTGCTTTTAGTGTCTCCGCATACCGCAGCACGCGACATAGCTTTGTAATCGATAAGTACAACCGTTTCAGAGAGAAGAGCGGCCAATGTGACGATCTGGCTTTAAGTCGACTCGATAACAAATGACGAAAACGGACGGATTTCTCAGGTTTTTACTACATATGAACACTTTTCACATTCTCCCGTGCAACTCGGCTGCTAGTCCTCCTTTCATGCAGAGTCTTAAGGTCCTAGCTCATGTCCAAGGCACCAAAGCCAGCTAAAAAGTCAATAATCGATACCTAAAACTTGAATTTTACTACTTCTTACTGGCTATTACATCAACTTAGAAGCTTCATCTGTATCCTACTATGGTGCTCATAGTGTCTCAGCATACCGCAGCACGCGACATAGCATTGCAGACGATAAGTACAACCGTTTCAGAGAGAAGAGCGGCCAATGTGACGATCTGGCTTTAAGTCGATTCGATAACAAATGACAAAAACGGACCGATTTCTCAGGTTTTTACTACATATGAACACTTTTCACATTCTCCCGTGCAACAGGGCTGCTAGTCCTCCTTTCATGCAGAATCTTAAGGTCCTAGCTCATGTCCAAGGCACCAAAGCCAGCTAAAAATTCAATATTGAATACCTAAAATTTGAATTGTACTACTTCTTACTTTCTATTACATCAATTTAGAAGCTTCATCTGTGTTCTACTATGGTGCTTTTAGTGTCTCCGCATACCGCAGCACGCGACATAGCTTTGCAATCGATAAGTACAACCGTTTCAGAGAGAAGAGCGGCCAATGTGACGATCTGGCTTTAAGTCGATTCGATAACAAATGACGAAAACGGACGGATTTCTCGGGTTTTTACTACATGTTAAGACTTTTCACATTCTCCCGTGCAAATCGGCTGCTAGTCCTCCTTTCATGCAGAATGTTAAGGTCCTAGCTCATGTCCAAGGCACCAAAGCCAGCTAAAAAGTCAATAATCGATACCTAAAACTTGAATTGTACTACTTCTTACTGGCTATTACATCAACTTAGAAGCTTCATCTGTGTTCTACTATGGTGATTTTAGTGTCTCAGCATACCGCAGCACGCGACATAGCTTTGCAGACGATAAGTACAACCGTTTCAGAGAGAAGAGCGGCCAATGTGACGATCTGGCTTTAAGTCGATTCGATAACAAATGACGAAAACGGACGGATTTCTCAGGTTTTTACTACATATGAACACTTTTCACATTCTCCCGTGCAACAGGGCTGCTAGTCCTCCTTTCATGCAGAATCTTGACGTCCTAGCTCATGTCCAAGGCACCAAAGCCAGCTAAAAATTCAATATTGAATACCTAAAACTTGAATTGTACACTTCTTACTGAAAATTACATCAACTTAGAAGCTTCATCTGTGTTCTACTATGGTGCTCATAGTGTCTCAGCATACCGCAGCACGCGACATAGCTTTGCAGACGATAAGTACCACCGTTTCAGAGAGAAGAGCGGCCAATGTGACGATCTAGCTTTAAGTTGATTCGATAACAAATGACGAAAACGGACGGATTTCTCAGGTTTTTACTACATATGAACACTTTTCACATTCTCCCGTGCAATTCCGCTGCTAATCCTCCGTTCATGCAGATTCTTAAGGTCCTAGCTCATGTGCAAGGCACCAAAGATAGCTAAAAAGTCAATAATCGATACCTAAAACTTGAATTGTACTACTTCTTACTGGCTATTACATCAACTTAGAAGCTTCATCTGTGTTCTACTATGGTGATTTTAGTGTCTCCGCATACCGCAGCACGTGACATAGCTTTGCAGACGATAAGTACAACCGTTTCAGAGAGAAGAGCGGCCAATGTGACGACCAGGCTTTAAGTCGTATGGATAACAAATGACGAAAACGGACGGATTTCTCAGGTTTTTACTACATTTGAACACTTTTCACATTCTCAAGTGCAACTCGGCTGCTAGTCCTCCTTTCATGCAGAATCTTAAGGTCCTAGCTCATGTCCAAGGCACCAAAGCCAGCTAAAAAGTCAATAATCGATACCTAAAACTTGAATTGTACTACTTCTTCCCGGCTATTACATCAACTTAGAAGCTTCATCTGTGTTCTACTATGGTGCTTTCACTGTCTCCGCATACCGCAGCACGCGACATAGCTTTGCAGACGAGAAGTACAACCGATCCAGAGAGAAGAGCGGCCAATGTGACGATCTGGCTTTAAGTCGATTCGATAACAAATGACGAAAACGGACCGATTCCTCAGGTTTTTACTACATATGAACACTTTTCATATTCTCCCGTGCAACTCCGCTGCTAATCCTCCTTTCATGCAGAATCTTAAGGTCCTAGCTCATGTCCAAGGCACCAAAGCCAGCTAAAAATTCAATATTGAATACCTAAAACTTGAATTGTACTACTTCTTCCCGGCTATTACATCAACTTAGAAGCTTCATCTGTGTTCTACTATGGTGCTTTCACTGTCTCCGCATACCGCAGCACGCAACATAGCTTTGCAGACGATAAGTACAAGTGTTTCAGAGCGAAGAGCGGCCAATGTGACGATCTGGCTTTAAGTCGATTCGATAACAAATGACGAAAACGGACAGATTTCTCAGGTTTTTACTACATATGAACACTTTTCACATTCTCCCGTGCAACAGGGCTGCTAGTCCTCCTTTCATGCAGAATCTTAAGGTCCTAGCTCATGTCCAAGGCACCAAAGCCAGCTAAAAATTCAATATTTAATACCTAAAACTTGAATTGTACTACTTCTTTCTGGCTATTACATCAACTTAGAAGCTTCATCTGTGTTCTACTATGGTGCTTTTAGTGTCTCCGCATACCGCAGCACGCGACATAGCTTTGCAATCGATAAGTACAACCGTTTCAGAGAGAAGAGCGGCCAATGTGACGATCTGGCTTTAAGTCGGTTCGATAACAAATGACGAAAACGGACGGATTTCTCGGGTTTTTACTACATGTGAAGACTTTTCACATTCTCCCGTGCAAATCGGCTGCCAGTCCTCCTTTCATGCAGAATGTTAAGGTCTTAGCTCATGTCCAAAGCACCAATGCCAGCTAAAAAGTCAATAATCGATACCTAAAACTTGAATTGTACTGCTTCTTACTGGCTATTATATCAACTTAGAAGCTTCATCTGTGTTCTACTATGGTGATTTTAGTGTCTCCGCATACCGCAGCACGCGACATAGCTTTGCAGACGATAAGTACAACCGTTTCAGAGAGAAGAGCGGCCAATGAGACGATCTGGCTTTAAGTCGTTTCGATAACAAATGACGAAAACGGACGGATTTCTCAGGTTTTTACTACATATGAACACTTTTCACATCCTCCCGTGCAACACGGCTGCTAGTCCTCCTTTCATGCAGAATCTTAAGGTCCTAGCTCATGTCCAAGGCACCAAAGCCAGCTAAAAATTCAATATTGAATACCTAAAACTTGAATTGTACTACTTCTTACTGGAAATTACATCAACTTAGAAGCTTCATCTGTGTTCTACTATGGTGCTCATAGTGTCTCAGCATACCGCAGCACGCGACATAGCTTTGCAGACGATAAGTACAACCGTTTCAGAGAGAAGAGCGGCCAATGTGACGATCTAGCTTTAAGTTGATTCGATAACTAATGACGAAAACGGACGGATTTCTCAGGTTTTTACTACATATGAACACTTTTCATATTCTCCCGTGCAACAGGGCTGCTAGTCCTCCTTTCATGCAGAATCTTAAGGTCCTAGCTGATGTCCAAGGCACCAAAGCCAGCTAAAAATTCAATATTGAATACCTAAAATATGAATTGTACTACTTCTTACTGGCTATTACATCAACTTAGAAGCTTCATCTGTGTTCTACTTTGGTGCTTTTAGTGTCTCCGCATACCGCAGCACGCGACATAGCTTTGCAATCGATAAGTACAACCGTTTCAGAGAGAAGAGCGGCCAATGTGACGATCTGGCTTTAAGTCGATTCGATAACAAATGACGAAAACGGACGGATTTCTCGGGTTTTTACTACATGTTAAGACTTTTCACATTCTCCCGTGCAAATCGGCTGCTAGTCCTCCTTTCATGCAGAATGTTAAGGTCCTAGCTCATGTCCAAGGCACCAAAGCCGTCGAAAAATTCAATATTGAATACCTAAAATATGAATTGTACTACTTCTTACTGGCTATTACATCAACTTAGAAGCTTCATCTGTGTTCTACTTTGGTGCTTTTAGTGTCTCCGCATACCGCAGCACGCGACATAGCTTTGCAATCGATAAGTACAACCGTTTCAGAGAGAAGAGCGGCCAATGTGACGATCTGGCTTTAAGTTGATTCGATAACAAATGACGAAAACGGACGGATTTCTCGGGTTTTTACTACATGTGAAGACTTTTCACATTCTCCCGTGCAAATCGGCTGCTAGTCCTCCTTTCATGCAGAATGTTAAGGTCCTAGCTCATGTCCAAGGCACCAAAGCCAGCTAAAAAGTCAATAATCGATACCTAAAACTTGAATTGTACTACTTCTTACTGGCTATTACATCAACTTAGAAGCTTCATCTGTGTTCTACTATGGTGATTTTAGTGTCTCCGCATACCGCAGTACGCGACATAGCTTTGCAGACGATAAGTACAACCGTTTCAGAGAGAAGAGCGGCCAATGTGACGATCTAGCTTTAAGTCGATTCGATAACAAATGACGAAAACGGACGGATTTCTCAGGTTTTTACTACATATGAACACTTTTCACGTTATCCCGTGCAACAGGGCTGCTAGTCCTCCTTTCATGCAGAATCTTAAGGTCCTAGCTCATGTGCAAGGCACCAAAGATAGCTAAAAAGTCAATAATCGATACCTAAAACTTGAATTGTACTACTTCTTACTGGCTATTACATCAACTTAGAAGCTCCATCTGTGTTCTACTATGGTGATTTTAGTGTCTCCGCATACCGCAGCACGCGACATAGCTTTGCAGACGATAAGTACAACCGTTTCAGAGAGAAGAGCGGCCAATGTGACGATTTAGCTTTAAGTTGATTCGATAACAAATGACGAAAACGGACGGATTTCTCAGGTTTTTACTACATATGAACACTTTTCACATTCTCCCGTGCAACTCCGCTGCTAATCCTCCGTTCATGCAGAATCTTAAGGTCCTAGCTCATGTGCAAGGCACCAAAGATAGCTAAAAAGTCAATAATCGATACCTAAAACTTGAATTGTACTACTTCTTACTGGCTATTACATCAACTTAGAAGCTCCATCTGTGTTCTACTATGGTGATTTTAGTGTCTCCGCATACCGCAGCACGCGACATAGCTTTGCAGACGATAAGTACAACCGTTTCAGAGAGAAGAGCGGCCAATGTGACGATCAGGCTTTAAGTCGATTCGATAACAAATGACGAAAGCGGACGGATTTCTCAGGTTTTTACTACATTTGAACACTTTTCACATTCTCCCGTGCAACTCGGATGCTAGTCCTCCTTTCATGCAGAATATTAAGGTCCTAGCTCATGTCCAAGGCACCAAAGCCAGCTAAAAATTCAATATTCAATACCTAAAACTTGAATTGTACTACTTCTTACTGGCTATTACATCAACTTAGAAGCTTGATCTGTGTTCTACTATGGTGCTTTTAATGTCTCCGCATACCGCAGCACGCGACATAGTTTTGCAGTCGATAAGTACAGCCGTTTCAGAGAGAAGAGCGGCCAATGTGACGATCTGGCTTTAAGTCGATTCGATAACAAATGACGAATACGGACGGATTTCTCGGGTTTTTACTACATGTGAAGACTTTTCACATTCGCCCGTGCAAATCGGCTGCTAGTCCTCCTTTCATGCAGAATGTTAAGGTCCTAGCTCATGTCCAAGGCACCAAAGCCAGCTAAAAAGTCAATAATCGATACCTAAAACTTGAATTGTACTACTTCTTCCTTTGTATTACATCAACTTAGAAGCTTCATCTGTGTTCTACTATGGTGCTTTTAGTGTCTCCGCATACCGCAGCACGCGACATAGCTTTGCAGACGATAACTACGAGCGTTTCAGAGAGAAGAGCGGCCAATGTGACGATCTGACTTTAAGTCGATTCGATAACAAATGACGAAAACGGACGGATTTCTCAGGTTTTTACTACATTTGAACACTTTTCACATTTTCCCGTGCAACTTGGCTGCTAGCCCTCCTTTCATGCAGAATCTTAAGGTCCTAGCTCATGTCCAAGGCACCAAAGCCATCTAAAAATTCAATATTGAATACCTAAAACTTGAATTGTGCTACTTCTTACTGGAAATTACATCAACTTAGAAGCTTCATCTGTGTTCTACTATGGTGATTTTAGTGTCTCAGGATACCGCAGCACGCGACATAGCTTTGCAGACGATAAGTACAACCGTTTCAGAGAGAAGAGCGGCCAATGTGACGATCTGGCTTTAAGTCGATTCGATAACAAATGACGAAAACGGACGGATTTCTCAGGTTTTTACTACATATGAACACTTTTCACATTCTCCCGTGCAACAGGGCTGCTAGTCCACCTTTCATGCAGAATCTTAACGTCCTAGCTCATGTCCAAGGCACCAAAGCCAGCTAAAAATTCAATATTGAATACCTAAAACTTGAATTGTACTACTTCTTACTGGCTATTACATCAACTTAGAAGCTTCATCTGTGTTCTACTATGGTGCTTTTAGTGTCTCCGCATACCGCAGCACGCGACATAGCTTTGCAATCGATAAGTACAACCGTTTCAGAGAGAAGAGCGGCCAATGTGACGATCTGGCTTTAAGTCGATTCGATAACAAATGACGAAAACGGACGGATTTCTCGGGTTTTTACTACATGTTAAGACTTTTCACATTCTCCCGTGCAAATCGGCTGCTAGTCCTCCTTTCATGCAGAATGTTAAGGTCCTAGCTCATGTCCAAGGCACCAAAGCCAGCTAAAAAGTCAATAATCGATACCTAAAACTTGAATTGTACTACTTCTTACTGGCTATTACATCAACTTAGAAGCTTCATCTGTGTTCTACTATGGTGATTTTAGTGTCTCCGCATACCGCAGTACGCGACATAGCTTGGCAGACGATAAGTACAACCGTTTCAGAGAGAAGAGCGGCCAATGTGACGATCTAGCTTTAAGTCGATTCGATAACAAATGACGAAAACGGACGGATTTCTCAGGTTTTTACTACATATGAACACTTTTCACATTCTCCCGTGCAACAGGGCTGCTAGTCCTCCTTTCATGCAGAATCTTAAGGTCCTAGGTCATGTCCAAGGCACCAAAGCCAGCTAAAAATTCAATATTGAATACCTAAAACTTGAATTGTACTACTTCTTACTGGAAATTACATCAACTTAGAAGCTTCATCTGTGTTCTACTATGGTGCTCATAGCGTCTCAGCATACCGCAGCACGCGACATAGCTTTGCAGACGATAAGTACAACCGTTTCAGAGAGAAGAGCGGCCAATGTGACGATTTAGCTTTAAGTTGATTCGATAACAAATGACGAAAACGGACGGATTTCTCAGGTTTTTACTACATATGAACACTTTTCACATTCTCCCGTGCAACTCCGCTGCTAATCCTCCGTTCATGCAGAATCTTAAGGTCCTAGCTCATGTGCAAGGCACCAAAGATAGCTAAAAAGTCAATAATCGATACCTAAAACTTGAATTGTACTACTTCTTACTGGCTATTACATCAACTTAGAAGCTCCATCTGTGTTCTACTATGGTGATTTTAGTGTCTCCGCATACCGCAGCACGCGACATAGCTTTGCAGACGATAAGTACAACCGTTTCAGAGAGAAGAGCGGCCAATGTGACGATCAGGCTTTAAGTCGATTCGATAACAAATGACGAAAACGGACGGATTTCTCAGGTTTTTACTACATTTGAACACTTTTCACATTCTCCCGTGCAACTCGGATGCTAGTCCTCCTTTCATGCAGAATATTAAGGTCCTAGCTCATGTCCAAGGCACCAAAGCCAGCTAAAAATTCAATATTCAATACCTAAAACTTGAATTGTACTACTTCTTACTGGCTATTACATCAACTTAGAAGCTTGATCTGTGTTCTACTATGGTGCTTTTAGTGTCTCCGCATACCGCAGCACGCGACATAGTTTTGCAGTCGATAAGTACAGCCGTTTCAGAGAGAAGAGCGGCCAATGTGACGATCTGGCTTTAAGTCGATTCGATAACAAATGACGAATACGGACGGACTTCTCGGGTTTTTACTACATGTGAAGACTTTTCACATTCGCCCGTGCAAATCGGCTGCTAGTCCTCCTTTCATGCAGAATGTTAAGGTCCTAGCTCATGTCCAAGGCACCAAAGCCAGCTAAAAAGTCAATAATCGATACCTAAAACTTGAATTGTACTACTTCTTCCTTTGTATTACATCAACTTAGAAGCTTCATCTGTGTTCTACTATGGTGCTTTTAGTGTCTCCGCATACCGCAGCACGCGACATAGCTTTGCAGACGATAACTACGAGCGTTTCAGAGAGAAGAGCGGCCAATGTGACGATCTGACTTTAAGTCGATTCGATAACAAATGACGAAAACGGACGGATTTCTCAGGTTTTTACTACATATGAACACTTTTCACATTCTCCCGTGCAACAGGGCTGTTAGTCCACCTTTCATGCAGAATCTTAACGTCCTAGCTCATGTCCAAGGCACCAAAGCCAGCTAAAAATTCAATATTGAATACCTAAAACTTGAATTGTACTACTTCTTACTGAAAATTACATCAACTTAGAAGCTTCATCTGTGTTCTACTATGGTGCTCATAGTGTCTCAGCATACCGCAGCACGCGACATAGCTTTGCAGACGATAAGTACCACCGTTTCAGAGAGAAGAGCGGCCAATGTGACGATCTAGCTTTAAGTTGATTCGATAACAAATGACGAAAACGGACGGATTTCTCAGGTTTTTACTACATATGAACACTTTTCACATTCCCCGTGCAACTCCGCTGCTAATCCTCCGTTCATGCAGATTCTTAAGGTCCTAGCTCATGTGCAAGGCACCAAAGATAGCTAAAAAGTCAATAATCGATACCTAAAACTTGAATTGTACTACTTCTTACTGGCTATTACATCAACTTAGAAGCTTCATCTGTGTTCTACTATGGTGATTTTAGTGTCTCCGCATACCGCAGCATGCGACATAGTTTTGCAGTCGATAAGTACAACCGTTTCAGAGAGAAGAGCGGCCAATGTGACGATCTGGCTTTAAGTCGATTCGATAACAAATGACGAATACGGACGGATTTCTCGGGTTTTTACAACATGTAAGGACTTTTCACATTCTCCCGTGCAAATCGGCTGCTAGTCCTCCTTTCATGCAGAATCTTAAGGTCCTAGCTCATGTCCAAGGCACCAAAGCCAGCTAAAACGTCAATAATCGATAACTAATACTTGTATTGTACTACTTCTTACTGGCTATTACATCAACTTAGAAGTTTCATCTGTGTTCTACTATGGTGCTTTTAGTGTCTCCGCATACCGCAGCACGCGACATAGCTTTGCAATCGATAAGTACAACCGTTTCAGAGAGAAGAGCGGCCAATGTGACGATCTGGCTTTAAGTCGATTCGATAACAAATGACGAAAACGGACGGATTTCTCAGGTTTTTACTACATATGAACACTTTTCACATTCTCCCGTGCAAATCGGCTGCTATTCCTATTTTCATGCAGAATGTTAAGGTCCTTGCTCATGTCCAAGGCACCAAAGCCAGCTAAAAGGTCAATAATCGATACCTAAAACTTGAATTGTACTACTTCTTCCTGGCTATTACATCAACATAGAAGCTTCATCTGTGTTCTACTATGGTGCTTTTAGTGTATCAGCATACCGTAGCACGCGACATAGTTTTGCAGACGATAAGTACAAGTGTTTCGGAGAGAAGAGCGGCCAATGTGACGATCTGGCTTTAAGTCGATTCGATAACAAATGATGAAAACGGACCGATTTCTCAGGTTTTTACTACATATGAACACTTTTCACATTCTCCCGTGCAACAGGGCTGCTAGTCCTCCTTTCATGCAGAATCTTAAGGTCCTAGCTCATGTCCAAGGCACCAAAGCCAGCTAAAAATTCAATATTGAATACCTAAAATTTGAATTGTACTACTTCTTACTGGCTATTACATTTACTTAGAAGCTTCATCTGTGTTCTACTATGGTGCTTTTAGTGTCTCCGCATACCGCAGCACGCGACATTGCTTTGCAGACGATAAGTACGAGCGTTTCAGAGAGAAGAGCGGTCAATGTGACGATCTGGCTTTAAGTCGATTCGATAACAAATGACGAAAACGGACGGATGTCTCAGGTTTTTACTACATATGAACACTATTCACATTCTCCCGTGCAACTCGGCTGCTAGTCCTCCTTTCATGCAAAAACTTAATTTCCTAGCTGATGTCCAAGGCACCAAAGAAGGGTAAAAAGTCAATAACCGATACCTAAAACTTGAATTGTACTACTTCTTACTGGCTATTACATCAACTTAGAAGCTTCATCTGTGTTCTACTATGGTGCTTTTAGTGTCTCCGCATACCGCAGCACGCGACATAGCTTTGCAGACGATAAGTACAACCGTTTCAGAGAGAAGAGCGGCCAATGTGACGATATGACTTTAAGTCGATTCGATAACAAATGACGAAAACGGACGGATTTCTCAGGTTTTTACTACATTTGAACACTTTTCACATTTTCCCGTGCAACTCGGCTGCTAGTCCTCCTTTCATGCAGAATGTTATGGTCCTAGCTCATGTCCAAGGCACCAAAGCCAGCTAAAACGTCAATAATCGATAACTAAAACTTGTATTGTACTACTTCTTACTGGCTATTACATCAACTTAGAAGTTTCATCTGTGTTCTACTATGGTGCTTTTAGTGTCTCCGCATACCGCAGCACGCGACATAGCTTTGCAATCGATAAGTACAACCGTTTCAGAGAGAAGAGCGGCCAATGTGACGATCTGGCTTTAAGTCGATTCGATAACAAATGACGAAAACGGACCGATTTCTCAGGTTTTTACTACATATGAACACATTTCACATTCTCCCGTGCAACAGGGCTGCTAGTCCTCCTTTCATGCAGAATCTTAAGGTCCTAGCCCATGTCCAAGGCACCAAAGCCAGCTAAAAATTCAATATTGAATACCTAAAATTTGAATTGTACTACTTCTTACTGGCTATTACATCAACTTAGAAGCTTCATCTGTGTTCTACTATGGTGCTTTTAGTGTCTCCGCATACCGCAGCACGCGACATAGCTTTGCAATCGATATGTACAACCGTTTCAGAGAGAAGAGCGGCCAATCTGACGATCTGGCTTTAAGTCGATTCGATAACAAATGAAGAAAACGGACGGATTTCTTGGGTTTTTACTACATGTTAAGACTTTTCACATTCTCCCGTGCAAATCGGCTGCTAGTCCTCCTTTCATGCAGAATCTTAAGGTCCTAGCTCATGTCCATGGCACCAAAGCCAGCTAAAAAGTCAATAATCGATACCTAAAACTTGAATTGTACTACTTCTTACTGGCTATTACGTCAACATAGAAGCTTCATCTGTGTTCTACTATGCTGCTTGTAGTGTCTCAGCATACCGCAGCACGCGACATAGCTTTGCAGACGATAAGTACAACCGTTTCAGAGAGAAGAGCGGCCAATGTGACGATCTGGCTTTAAGTCGATTCGATAACAAATGACGAAAACGGACGGATTTCTCAGGTTTTTACTACATATGAACACTTTTCACATTCTCCCGTGCAACAGGGCTGCTAGTCCTCCTTTCATGCAGAATCTTAAGGTCCTAGCTCATGTCCAAGGCACCAAAGCCAGCTAAAAATTCAATATTGAATACCTAAAACTTGAATTGTACTACTTCTTACTGAAAATTACATCAACTTAGAAGCTTCATCTGTGTTCTACTATGGTGCTCATAGTGTCTCAGCATACCGCAGCACGCGACATAGCTTTGCAGACGATAAGTACAACCGTTTCAGAGAGAAGAGCGGCCAATGTGACGGTCTAGCTTTAAGTTGATTCGATAACAAATGACGAAAACGGACGGATTTCTCAGGTTTTTACTACATATGAACACTTTTCACATTCTCCCGTGCAACTCCGCTGCTAATCCTATGATCATGCAGAATCTTAAGGTCCTAGCTGATGTCCAAGGCACCAAAGAAGGGTAAAAAGTCAATAATCGATACCTAAAACTTGAATTGTACTACTTCTTCCTTTGTATTACATCAACTTAGAAGCTTCATCTGTGTTCTACTATGGTGCTTTTAGTGTCTCCGCATACCGCAGCACGCGACATAGCTTTGCAGACGATAACTACGAGCGTTTCAGAGAGAAGAGCGGCCAATGTGACGATCTGACTTTAAGTCGATTCGATAACAAATGACGAAAACGGACGGATTTCTCAGGTTTTTACTACATTTGAACACTTTTCACATTTTCCCGTGCAACTTGGCTGCTAGTCCTCCTTTCATGCAGAATCTTAAGGTCCTAGCTCATGTCCAAGGCACCAAAGCCATCTAAAAATTCAATATTGAATACCTAAAACTTGAATTGTGCTACTTCTTACTGGAAATTACATCAACTTAGAAGCTTCATCTGTGTTCTACTATGGTGATTTTAGTGTCTCAGGATACCGCAGCACGCGACATAGCTTTGCAGACGATAAGTACCACCGTCTCAGAGAGAAGAGCGGCCAATGTGACGATCTAGCTTTAAGTTGATTCGATAACAAATGACGAAAACGGACGGTTTTCTCAGGTTTTTACTACATATGAACACTTTTCACATTCCCCGTGCAACTCCGCTGCTAATCCTCCGTTCATGCAGATTCTTAAGGTCCTAGCTCATGTGCAAGGCACCAAAGATAGCTAAAAAGTCAATAATCGATACCTAAAACTTGAATTGTACTCCTTCTTACTGGCTATTACATCAACTTAGAAGCTTCATCTGTGTTCTACTATGGTGATTTTAGTGTCTCCGCATACCGCAGCACGTGACATAGCTTTGCAGACGATAAGTACAACCGTTTCAGAGAGAAGAGCGGCCAATGTGAAGATCTGGCTTTAAGTCGATTCGATAACAAATGACGAATACGGACGGATTTCTCGGGTTTTTACTACATGTAAAGACTTTTCACATTCTCCCGTGCAAATCGGCTGCTAGTCCTCCTTTCATGCAGAATGTTAAGGTCCTAGCTCATGTCCAAGTCACCAAAGCCAGCTAAAAAGTCAATAATCGATACCTAAAACTTGTATTGTACTACTTCTTACTGGCTATTACATCAACTTAGAAGCTTCATCTGTGTTCTACTATGGTGCTTTTAGTGTCTCCGCATACCGCAGCACGCGACATAGCTTTGCAGACGATAAGTACAACCGTTTCAGAGAGAAGAGCGGCCAATGTGACGATATGACTTTAAGTCGATTCGATAACAAATGACGAAAACGGACGGATTTCTCAGGTTTTTACTACATTTGAACACTTTTCACATTTTCCCGTGCAACTCGGCTGCTAGTCCTCCTTTCATGCAGAATGTTATGGTCCTAGCTCATGTCCAAGGCACCAAAGCCAGCTAAAACGTCAATAATCGATAACTAAAACTTGTATTGTACTACTTCTTACTGGCTATTACATCAACTTAGAAGTTTCATCTGTGTTCTACTATGGTGCTTTTAGTGTCTCCGCATACCGCAGCACGCGACATAGCTTTGCAATCGATAAGTACAACCGTTTCAGAGAGAAGAGCGGCCAATGTGACGATCTGGCTTTAAGTCGATTCGATAACAAATGACGAAAACGGACCGATTTCTCAGGTTTTTACTACATATGAACACATTTCACATTCTCCCGTGCAACAGGGCTGCTAGTCCTCCTTTCATGCAGAATCTTAAGGTCCTAGCCCATGTCCAAGGCACCAAAGCCAGCTAAAAATTCAATATTGAATACCTAAAATTTGAATTGTACTACTTCTTACTGGCTATTACATCAACTTAGAAGCTTCATCTGTGTTCTACTATGGTGCTTTTAGTGTCTCCGCATACCGCAGCACGCGACATAGCTTTGCAATCGATATGTACAACCGTTTCAGAGAGAAGAGCGGCCAATCTGACGATCTGGCTTTAAGTCGATTCGATAACAAATGAAGAAAACGGACGGATTTCTTGGGTTTTTACTACATGTTAAGACTTTTCACATTCTCCCGTGCAAATCGGCTGCTAGTCCTCCTTTCATGCAGAATCTTAAGGTCCTAGCTCATGTCCATGGCACCAAAGCCAGCTAAAAAGTCAATAATCGATACCTAAAACTTGAATTGTACTACTTCTTACTGGCTATTACGTCAACATAGAAGCTTCATCTGTGTTCTACTATGCTGCTTGTAGTGTCTCAGCATACCGCAGCACGCGACATAGCTTTGCAGACGATAAGTACAACCGTTTCAGAGAGAAGAGCGGCCAATGTGACGATCTGGCTTTAAGTCGATTCGATAACAAATGACGAAAACGGACGGATTTCTCAGGTTTTTACTACATATGAACACTTTTCACATTCTCCCGTGCAACAGGGCTGCTAGTCCTCCTTTCATGCAGAATCTTAAGGTCCTAGCTCATGTCCAAGGCACCAAAGCCAGCTAAAAATTCAATATTGAATACCTAAAACTTGAATTGTACTACTTCTTACTGAAAATTACATCAACTTAGAAGCTTCATCTGTGTTCTACTATGGTGCTCATAGTGTCTCAGCATACCGCAGCACGCGACATAGCTTTGCAGACGATAAGTACAACCGTTTCAGAGAGAAGAGCGGCCAATGTGACGGTCTAGCTTTAAGTTGATTCGATAACAAATGACGAAAACGGACGGATTTCTCAGGTTTTTACTACATATGAACACTTTTCACATTCTCCCGTGCAACTCCGCTGCTAATCCTATGATCATGCAGAATCTTAAGGTCCTAGCTGATGTCCAAGGCACCAAAGAAGGGTAAAAAGTCAATAATCGATACCTAAAACTTGAATTGTACTACTTCTTCCTTTGTATTACATCAACTTAGAAGCTTCATCTGTGTTCTACTATGGTGCTTTTAGTGTCTCCGCATACCGCAGCACGCGACATAGCTTTGCAGACGATAACTACGAGCGTTTCAGAGAGAAGAGCGGCCAATGTGACGATCTGACTTTAAGTCGATTCGATAACAAATGACGAAAACGGACGGATTTCTCAGGTTTTTACTACATTTGAACACTTTTCACATTTTCCCGTGCAACTTGGCTGCTAGTCCTCCTTTCATGCAGAATCTTAAGGTCCTAGCTCATGTCCAAGGCACCAAAGCCATCTAAAAATTCAATATTGAATACCTAAAACTTGAATTGTGCTACTTCTTACTGGAAATTACATCAACTTAGAAGCTTCATCTGTGTTCTACTATGGTGATTTTAGTGTCTCAGGATACCGCAGCACGCGACATAGCTTTGCAGACGATAAGTACCACCGTCTCAGAGAGAAGAGCGGCCAATGTGACGATCTAGCTTTAAGTTGATTCGATAACAAATGACGAAAACGGACGGTTTTCTCAGGTTTTTACTACATATGAACACTTTTCACATTCCCCGTGCAACTCCGCTGCTAATCCTCCGTTCATGCAGATTCTTAAGGTCCTAGCTCATGTGCAAGGCACCAAAGATAGCTAAAAAGTCAATAATCGATACCTAAAACTTGAATTGTACTCCTTCTTACTGGCTATTACATCAACTTAGAAGCTTCATCTGTGTTCTACTATGGTGATTTTAGTGTCTCCGCATACCGCAGCACGTGACATAGCTTTGCAGACGATAAGTACAACCGTTTCAGAGAGAAGAGCGGCCAATGTGACGATCAGGCTTTAAGTCGATTCGATAACAAATGACGAAAACGGACGGATTTCTCAGGTTTTTACTACATTTGAACACTTTTCACATTCTCCCGTGCAACTCGGATGCTAGTCCTCCTTTCATGCAGAATATTAAGGTCCTAGCTCATGTCCAAGGCACCCAAGCCAGCTAAAAATTCAATATTCAATACCTAAAACTTGAGTTGTACTACTTCTTACTGGCTATTACATCAACTTAGAAGCTTCATCTGTGTTCTACTATGGTGCTTTTAGTGTCTCCGCATACCGCAGTATGCGACATAGTTTTGCAGTCGATAAGTACAACCGTTTCAGAGAGAAGAGCGGCCAATGTGAAGATCTGGCTTTAAGTCGATTCGATAACAAATGACGAATACGGACGGATTTCTCGGGTTTTTACTACATGTAAAGACTTTTCACATTCTCCCGTGCAAATCGGCTGCTAGTCCTCCTTTCATGCAGAATGTTAAGGTCCTAGCTCATGTCCAAGTCACCAAAGCCAGCTAAAAAGTCAATAATCGATACCTAAAACTTGAATTGTACTACTTCTTCCTTTGTATTACATCAACTTAGAAGCTTCATCTGTGTTCTACTATGGTGCTTTTAGTGTCTCCGCATACCGCAGCACGCGACATAGCTTTGCAGACGATAAGTACAACCGTTTCAGAGAGAAGAACGGCCAATGTGACGATATGACTTTAAGTCGATTCGATAACAAATGACGAAAACGGACGGATTTCTCAGGTTTTTACTACATTTGAACACTTTTCACATTTTCCCGTGCAACTCGGCTGCTAATCCTCCTTTCATGCAGAATCTTAAGGTCCTAGCTCATGTCCAAGGCACCAAAGCCAGCTAAAACGTCAATAATCGATAACTAATACTTGTATTGTACTACTTCTTACTGGCTATTACATCAACTTAGAAGTTTCATCTGTGTTCTACTATGGTGCTTTTAGTGTCTCCGCATACCGCAGCACGCGACATAGCTTTGCAATCGATAAGTACAACCGTTTCAGAGAGAAGAGCGGCCAATGTGACGATCTGGCTTTAAGTCGATTCGATAACAAATGACGAAAACGGACGGATTTCTCAGGTTTTTACTACATATGAACACTTTTCACATTCTCCCGTGCAAATCGGCTGCTATTCCTATTTTCATGCAGAATGTTAAGGTCCTAGCTCATGTCCAAGGCACCAAAGCCAGCTAAAAGGTCAATAATCGATACCTAAAACTTGAATTGTACTACTTCTTCCTGGCTATTACATCAACATAGAAGCTTCATCTGTGTTCTACTATGGTGCTTTTAGTGTATCAGCATACCGTAGCACGCGACATAGTTTTGCAGACGATAAGTACAAGTGTTTCGGAGAGAAGAGCGGCCAATGTGACGATCTGGCTTTAAGTCGATTCGATAACAAATGACGAAAACGGACCGATTTCTCAGGTTTTTACTACATATGAACACTTTTCACATTCTCCCGTGCAACAGGGCTGCTAGTCCTCCTTTCATGCAGAATCTTAAGGTCCTAGCTCATGTCCAAGGCACCAAAGCCAGCTAAAAATTCAATATTGAATACCTAGAATTTGAATTGTACTACTTCTTACTGGCTATTACATCAACTTAGAAGCTTCATCTGTGTTCTACTATGGTGCTTTTAGTGTCTCCGCATACCGCAGCACGCGACATTGCTTTGCAGACGATAAGTACGAGCGTTTCAGAGAGAAGAGCGGTCAATGTGACGATCTGGCTTTAAGTCGATTCGATAACAAATGACGAAAACGGACGGATGTCTCAGGTTTTTACTACATATGAACACTATTCACATTCTCCCGTGCAACTCGGCTGCTAGTCCTCCTTTCATGCAAAATCTTAATTTCCTAGCTGATGTCCAAGGCACCAAATAAGGGTAAAAAGTCAATAACCGATACCTAAAACTTGAATTGTACTACTTCTTACTGGCTATTACATCAACTTAGAAGCTTCATCTGTGTTCTACTATGGTGCTTTTAGTGTCTCCGCATACCGCAGCACGCGACATAGCTTTGCAGACGATAAGTACAACCGTTTCAGAGAGAAGAGCGGCCAATGTGACGATATGACTTTAAGTCGATTCGATAACAAATGACGAAAACGGACGGATTTCTCAGGTTTTTACTACATTTGAACACTTTTCACATTTTCCCGTGCAACTCGGCTGCTAGTCCTCCTTTCATGCAGAATGTTAAGGTCCTAGCTCATGTCCAAGGCACCAAAGCCAGCTAAAACGTCAATAATCGATAACTAAAACTTGTATTGTACTACTTCTTACTGGCTATTACATCAACTTAGAAGTTTCATCTGTGTTCTACTATGGTGCTTTTAGTGTCTCCGCATACCGCAGCACGCGACATAGCTTTGCAATCGATAAGTACAACCGTTTCAGAGAGAAGAGCGGCCAATGTGACGATCTGGCTTTAAGTCGATTCGATAACAAATGACGAAAACGGACGGATTTCTCAGGTTTTTACTACATATGAACACTTTTCACATTCTCCCGTGCAAATCGGCTGCTATTCCTATTTTCATGCAGAATGTTAAGGTCCTAGCTCATGTCCAAGGCACCAAAGCCAGCTAAAAGGTCAATAATCAATACCTAAAACTTGAATTGTACTACTTCTTCCTGGATATTACATCAACATAGAAGCTTCATCTGTGTTCTACTATGGTGCTTTTAGTGTATCAGCATACCGTAGCACGCGACATAGTTTTGCAGACGATAAGTACAAGTGTTTCGGAGAGAAGAGCGGCCAATGTGACGATCTGGCTTTAAGTCGATTCGATAACAAATGACGAAAACGGACCGATTTCTCAGGTTTTTACTACATATGAACACTTTTCTCATTCTCCCGTGCAACAGGGCTGCTAGTCCTCCTTTCATGCAGAATCTTAAGGTCCTAGCTCATGTCCAAGGCACCAAAGCCAGCTAAAAATTCAATATTGAATACCTAAAATTTGAATTGTACTACTTCTTACTGGCTATTACATCAACTTAGAAGCTTCATCTGTGTTCTACTATGGTGCTTTTAGTGTCTCCGCATACCGCAGCACGCGACATAGCTTTGCAATCGATATGTACAACCGTTTCAGAGAGAAGAGCGGCCAATCTGACGATCTGGCTTTAAGTCGATTCGATAACAAATGAAGAAAACGGACGGATTTCTTGGGTTTTTACTACATGTTAAGACTTTTCACATTCTCCCGTGCAAATCGGCTGCTAGTCCTCCTTTCATGCAGAATCTTAAAGTCCTAGCTCATGTCCAAGGCACCAAAGCCAGCTAAAAAGTCAATAATCGATACCTAAAACTTGAATTGTACTACTTCCTACTGGCTATTACGTCAACATAGAAGCTTCATCTGTGTTCTACTATGCTGCTTGTAGTGTCTCAGCATACCGCAGCACGCGACATAGCTTTGCAGACGATAAGTACAACCGTTTCAGAGAGAAGAGCGGCCAATGTGACGATCTGGCTTTAAGTCGATTCGATAACAAATGACGAAAACGGACGGATTTCTCAGGTTTTTACTACATATGAACACTTTTCACATTCTCCCGTGCAACAGGGCTGCTAGTCCTCCTTTCATGCAGAATCTTAAGGTCCTAGCTCATGTCCAAGGCACCAAAGCCAGCTAAAAATTCAATATTGAATACCTAAAACTTGAATTGTACTACTTCTTACTGAAAATTACATCAACTTAGAAGCTTCATCTGTGTTCTACTATGGTGCTCATGGTGTCTCAGCATACCGCAGCACGCGACATAGCTTTGCAGACGATAAGTACAACCGTTTCAGAGAGAAGAGCGGCCAATGTGACGATCTAGCTTTAAGTTGATTCGATAACAAATGACGAAAACGGACGGATTTCTCAGGTTTTTACTACATATGAACACTTTTCACATTCTCCCGTGCAACTCCGCTGCTAATCCTATGTTCATGCAGAATCTTAAGGTCCTAGCTGATGTCCAAGGCACCAAAGAAGGGTAAAAAGTCAATAATCGATACCTAAAACTTGAATTGTACTACTTCTTACAGGCTATTACATCAACTTAGAAGCTTCATCTGTGTTCTACTATCGTGCTTTTAGTGTCTCCGCATACCGCAGCACGCGACATAGCTTTGCAGACGATAAGTACAACCGTTTCAGAGAGAAGAGCGGCCAATGTGACGATCTGGCTTTAAGTCGATTCGATAACAAATGACGAAAACGGACGGATTTCTCAGGTTTTTACTACATTTGAACACTTTTCACATTCTCCCGTGCAACTCGGATGCTAGTCCTCCTTTCATGCAGAATCTTAAGGTCCTAGCTCATGTCCAAGGCACCAAAGCCAGCTAAAAATTCAATATTGAATACCTAAAACTTGAATTGTACTACTTCTTACTGGCTATTACATCAACTTAGAAGCTTCATCTGTGTTCTACTATGGTGCTTTTAGTGTCTCCGCATACCGCAGCATGCGACATAGTTTTGCAGTCGATAAGTACAACCGTTTCAGAGAGAAGAGCGGCCAATGTGACGATCTGGCTTTAAGTCGATTCGATAACAAATGACGAATACGGACGGATTTCTCGGGTTTTTACTACATGTGAAGACTTTTCACATTCTCTCGTGCAAATCGGCTGCTAGTCCTCCTTGCATGCAGAATGTTAAGGTCCTAGCTCATGTCCAAGGCACCAAAGCCAGCTAAAAAGTCAATAATCGATACCTAAAACTTGAATTGTACTACTTCTTCCTTTGTATTACATCAACGTAGAAGCTTCATCTGTGTTCTACTATGGTGCTTTTAGTGTCTCCGCATACCGCAGCACGCGACATAGCTTTGCAGACGATAACTACGAGCGTTTCAGAGAGAAGAGCGGTCAATGTGACGATCTGGCTTTAAGTCGATTCGATAACAAATGACTAAAACGGACGGATGTCTCAGGTTTTTACTACATATGAACACTATTCACATTCTCCCGTGCAACTCGGTTGCTAGTCCTCCTTTCATGCAAAATCTTAATTTCCTAGCTGATGTCCAAGGCACCAAAGAAGGGTAAAAAGTCAATAATCGATACCTAAAACTTGAATTGTACTACTTCTTAATGGCTATTACATCCACTTAGAAGCTTCATCTGTGTTCTACTATGGTACTTTTAGTGTCTCCGCATACCGCAGCACGCGACATAGCTTTGCAGACGATAAGTACAACCGTTTCAGAGAGAAGAGCGGCCAATGTGACGATATGACTTTAAGTCGATTCGATAACAAATGACGAAAACGGACGGATTTCTCAGGTTTTTACTACATTTGAACACTTTTCACATTTTCCTGTGCAACTCGGCTGCTAGTCCTCCTTTCATGCAGAATCTTAAGGTCCTAGCTCATGTCCAAGGCACCAAAGCCAGCTAAAACGTCAATAATCGATAACTAAAACTTGTATTGTACTACTTCTTACTGGCTATTACATCAACTTAGAAGTTTCATCTGTGTTCTACTATGGTGCTTTTAGTGTCTCCGCATACCGCAGCACGCGACACAGCTTTGCAATCGATAAGTACAACCGTTTCAGAGAGAAGAGCGGCCAATGTGACGATCTGGCTTTAAGTCGATTCGATAACAAATGACGAAAACGGACGGATTTCTCAGGTTTTTACTACATATGAACACTTTTCACATTCTCCCGTGCAAATCGGCTGCTATTCCTATTTTCATGCAGAATGTTAAGGTCCTAGCTCATGTCCAAGGCACCAAAGCCAGCTAAAAGGTCAATAATCGATACCTAAAACTTGAATTGTACTACTTCTTCCTGGCTATTACATCAACATAGAAGCTTCATCTGTGTTCTACTATGGTGTTTTTAGTGTATCAGCATACCGTAGCACGCGACATAGCTTTGCAGACGATAAGTACAAGTGTTTCGGAGAGAAGAGCGGCCAATGTGACGATCTGGCTTTAAGTCGATTCGATAACAAATGACGAAAACGGACGGATTTCTCAGGTTTTTACTAAATATGAACACTTTTCACATTCTCCCGTGCAACTCGGCTGCTAGTCCTCCTTTCATGCAGAATCTTAAGGTCCTAGCTCATGTCCAAGGCACCAAAGCCAGCTAAAAAGTCAATAAACGATACCTAAAACTTGAATTGTACTACTTCTTACTGGCTATTACATCAACTTAGAAGCTTCATCTGTGTTTTACTATGGTGCTATTAGTGTCTCCACATACCGCTGCACGCGACATAGCTTTGCAGACGATAAGTACAACCGTTTCAGAGAGAAGAGCGGCCAATGTGACGATCTGGCTTTAAGTCGGTTCGATAACAAATGACGAAAACGGACGGATTTCTCAGGTTTTTACTACATATGAACACTTTTCACATTCTCCTGTGCAACTCGGCTGCTAGTCCTCCTTTCATGCAGAATCTTAAGGTCCTAGCTCATGTCCAAGGCACCAAAGCCAGCTAAAAATTCAATATTGAATACCTAAAACTTGAATTGTACTACTTCTTACTGGCTATTACATCAACTTAGAAGCTTCATCTGTGTTCTACTATGGTGCTTTTAGTGTCTCCGCATACCGCAGCATGCGACATAGTTTTGCAGTCGATAAGTACAACCGTTTCAGAGAGAAGAGCGGCTAATGTGACGATCTGGCTTTAAGTCGATTGGATAACAAATGACGAATACGGACGGATTTCTCGGGTTTTTACTACATGTGAAGACTTTTCACATTCTCTCGTGCAAATCGGCTGCTAGTCCTCCTTTCATGCAGAATGTTAAGGTCCTAGCTCATATCCAAGGCACCAAAGCCAGCTAAAAAGTCAATAATCGATACCTAAAACTTGAATTGTACTACTTCTTCCTTTGTATTACATCAACGTAGAAGCTTCATCTGTGTTCTACTATGGTGCTTTTAGTGTCTCCGCATACCGCAGCACGCGACATAGCTTTGCAGACGATAACTACGAGCGTTTCAGAGAGAAGTGCGGTCAATGTGACGATCTGGCTTTAAGTCGATTCGATAACAAATGACGAAAACGGACGGATGTCTCAGGTTTTTACTACAAGTGAACACTATTCACATTCTCCCGTTCAACTCGGTTGCTAGTCCTCCTTTCATGCAAAATCTTAATTTCCTAGCTGATGTCCAAGGCACCAAAGTAGGGTATAAAGTCAATAATCGATACCTAAAACTTGAATTGTACTACTTCTTACTGGCTATTACATCAACTTAGAAGCTTCATCTGTGTTCTACTATGGTGCTTTTAGTGTCTCCGCATACCGCAGCACGCGACATAGCTTTGCAGACAATAAGTACAACCGTTTCAGAGAGAAGAGCGGCCAATGTGACGATCTGGCTTTAAGTCGATTCGATAACAAATGACGAAAACGGACGGATTTCTCAGGTTTTTACTACTTATGAACACTTTTCACATTCTCCCGCTCAAATCAGCTGCTATTCCTATTTTCATGCAGAATGTTAAGGTCCTAGCTCATGTCCAAGGCACCAAAGCCAGCTAAAAGGTCAATAATCGATACCTAAAACTTGAATTGTACTACTTCTTCCTGGCTATTACATCAACATGGAAGCTTCATCTGTGTTCTACTATGGTGCTTTTAGTGTATCTGCATACCGTAGCACGCGACATAGCTTTGCAGACGATAAGTACAAGTGTTTCGGAGAGAAGAGCGGCCAATGTGACGATCTGGCTTTAAGTCGATTCGATAACAAATGACGAAAACGGACGGATTTCTCAGGTTTTTACTAAATATGAACACTTTTCACATTCTCCCGTGCAACTCGGCTGCTAGTCCTCCTTTCATGCAGAATCTTAAGGTCCTAGCTCATGTCCAAGGCACCAAAGCCAGCTAAAAAGTCAATAATCGATACCTAAAACTGGAATTGTACTATATTTTACTGGCTATTACTTCAACTTAGAAGCATCATCTGTGTTCTACTATGGTGCTTTTACTGTCTCCGCATACCGCAGAACGCCACATAGCTTTGCAGACGATAAGTACAACCGTTTCAGAGAGAAGAGCGGTCAATGTGACGATCTGGCTTTAAGTCGATTCGATAACAAATGACGAAATTGGACGGATGTCTCAGGTTTTTACTACATATGAACACTATTCACATTCTCCCGTGCAACTCGGCTGCTAGTGCTCCTTCATGCAAAATTTTAATTTCCTAGCTGATGTCCAAGGCACCAAAGAAGGGTAAAAAGTCAATAACCGATACCTAAAACTTGAATTGTACTACTTCTTACTGGAAATTACATCAACTTAGAAGCTTCATATGTGTTCTACTATGATGCTCATAGTGTCTCAGCATACCGCAGCACGCGACATAGCTTTGCAGACGATAAGTACAACCGTGTCAGAGAGAAGAGCGGCCAATGTGACGATCTGGCTTTAAGTCGATTCGATAACAAATGACGAAAACGGACCGATTTCTCAGGTTTTTACTACATATGAACACTTTTCACATTCTCCCGTGCAACAGGGCTGCTAGTCCTCCTTTCATGCAGAATCTTAAGGTCCTAGCTCATGTCCAAGGCACCAAAGCTAGCTAAAAATTCAATATTGAATACCTAAAATTTGAATTGTACTACTTCTTACTGTCTATTACATCAACTTAGAAGCTTCATCTGTGTTCTACTATGGTGCTTTTAGTGTCTCCGCATACCGCAGCACGCGACAAAGCTTTGCAGACGATAAGTACGAGCGTTTCAGAGAGAAGAGCGGTCAATGTGACGATCTGGCTTTAAGTCGATTCGATAACAAATGACGAAAACGGACGGATGTCTCAGGTTTTTACTACTTATGAACACTATTCACATTCTCCCGTGCAACTCGGCTGCTAGTCCTCCTTTCATGCAAAATCTTAATTTCCTAGCTGATGTCCAAGGCACCAAAGAAGGGTAAAAAGTCAATAACCGATACCTAAAACTTGAATTGTACTATTTCTTACTGGCTATTACATCAACTTAGAAGCTTCATCTGTGTTCTACTATGGTGATTTTAGTGTCTCCGCATACCGCAGCACGCGACATAGCTTTGCAGACGATAAGTACAACCGTTTCAGAGAGAAGAGCGGGCAATTTGACGATCTGGCTTTAAGTCGATTCGATAACAAATGACGAAAACTGACGGATTTCTCAGGTTTTTACTACATATGAACACTCTTCACATTCTCCCGTGCAACTCGGCTGCTTGTCCTCCTTTCATGCAGAATCTTAAGGTCCTAGCTCATGTCCAAGGCACCAAAGCCAGCTAAAAATTCAATATTGAATACCTAAAACTTGAATTGTACTACTTCTTACTGGAAATTACATCAACTTAGAAGCTTCATCTGTGTTCTACTATGGTGCTCATAGTGTCTCAGCATACCGCAGCACGAGACATAGCTTTGCAGACGATAAGTACAACCGTTTCAGAGAGAAGAGCGGCCAATGTGACGATTTAGCTTTAAGTTGATTCGATAACAAATGACCAAAACGGACGGATTTCTCAGGTTTTTACTACATATGAACACTTTTCACATTCTCCCGTGCAACTCCGCTGCTAATCCTCCGTTCATGCAGAATCTTAAGGTCCTAGCTCATGTGCAAGGCACCAAAGATAGCTAAAAAGTCAATAATCGATACCTAAAACTTGAATTGTACTACTTCTTACTGGCTATTACATCAACTTAGAAGCTTCATCTGTGTTCTGCTATGGTGCTTTTAGTGTCTCCGCATACCGCAGCACGCAACATAGCTTTGCAGACGATAAGTACAACCGTTTCAGAGAGAAGAGCGGCCAATGTGACGATCAGGCTTTAAGTCGATTCGATAACAAATGACGAAAACGGACGGATTTCTCAGGTTTTTACTACATTTCAACACTTTTCACATTCTCCCGTGCAACTCGGATGCTAGTCCTCTTTTCATGCAGAATCTTAATTTCCTAGCTGATGTCCAAGGCACCAAAGAAGGGTAAAAAGTCAATAACCGATACCGAAAACTTGAATTGTACTACTTCTTACTGGCTATTACATCAACTTAGAAGCTTCATCTGTGTTGTACTATGGTGCTTTTAGTGTGTCCGCATACCGCAGCACGCGACATAGCTTTGCAGACGATAAGTACAACCGTTTCAGAGAGAAGAGCGGCCAATGTGACGATCTGGCTTGAAGTCGATTCGATAACTAATGACGAAAACGGACGGATTTCTCAGGTTTTTACTACGTATGAACACTTTTCCCATTCTCCCGTGCAACTCGGCTGCTAGTCCTCCTTTCATGCAGAATCTTAAGGTCCTAGCTCATGTCCAAGGCACCAAAGCCAGCTAAAAAGTCAATAATCGATACCTAAAACTTGAATTGTACTACTTCTTACTGGCTATTACATCAACTTAGAAGCTTCATCTGTGTTCTACTACGGTGCTTTTAGTGTCTCCGCATACCGCAGCACGCGACATAGCTTTGCAATCGATAAGTACAACCGTTTCAGAGAGAAGAGCGGCCAATGTGACGATCTGGCTTTAAGTCGATTCGATAACAAATGACGAAAACGGACGGATTTCTCAGGTTTTTACTACATATGAACACTTTTCACATTCTCCCGTGCAAATCGGCTGCCAGTCCTCCTTTCATGCAGAATCTTAAGGTCCTAGCTCATGTCCAAGGCACCAAAGCCAGCTAAAAAGTCAATAATCGATACCTAAAACTTGAATTGTACTATATCTTACTGGCTATTACATCAACTTAGAAGCATCATCTGTGTTCTACTATGGTGCTTTTACTGTCTCCGCATACCGCAGAACGCCACATAGGTTTGCAGACGATAAGTACAATCGTTAACAGAGAGAAGAGCGGTCAATGTGACGATCTGGCTTTAAGTCGATTCGATAACAAATGACGAAAACGGACGGATGTCTCAGGTTTTTACTACATATGAACACTATTCACATTCTCCCGTGCAACTCGGCTGCTAGTCCTCCTTCATGCAAAATCTTAATTTCCTAGCTGATGTCCAAGGCACCAAAGGAGGGTAAAAAGTCAATAGCCGATACCTAAAACTTGAATTGTACTACTTCTTACTGGAAATTACATCAACTTAGAAGCTTCATCTGTGTTCTACTATGGTGCTCATAGTGTCTCAGCATACCGCAGCACGCGACATAGCATTGCAGACGATAAGTACAACCGTTTCAGAGAGAAGAGCGGCCAATGTGACGATCTAGCTTTAAGTTGATTCGATAACAAATGACGAAAACGGACGGATTTCTCAGGTTTTTACTACATTTGAACACTTTTCACATTTTCCCGTGCAACTAGGCTGCTAGTCCTCCTTTCATGCAGAATGTTAAGGTCCTAGCTCATGTCCAAGGCACCAAAGCCAGCAAAAAAGTTAATAATCGATACCTAAAACTAGAATTGTACTACTTCTTCCTTTGTATTACATCAACTTAGAAGCTTCATCTGTGTTCTACTATGGTGCTTTTAGTGTATCAGCATACCGTAGCACGCGACCTAGCTTTGCAGACGATAAGTACAAGTGTTTCGGAGAGAAGAGCGGCCAATGTGACGATCTGGCTTGAAGTCGATTCGATAACTAATGACGAAAACGGACGGATTTCTCAGGTTTTTACTACGTATGAACACTTTTCACATTCTCCCGTGCAACTCGGCTGCTAGTCCTCTTTCATGCAGAATCTTAAGGTCCTAGCTCATGTCCAAGGCACCAAAGCCAGCTAAAAAGTCAATAATCGATACCTAAAACTTGAATTGTACTACTTCTTACTGGCTATTACATCAACTTAGAAGCTTCATCTGTGTTCTACTATGGTGCTTTTAGTGTCTCCGCATACCGCAGCACGCGACATAGCTTTGCAATCGATAAGTACAACCGTTTCAGAGAGAGGAGCGGCCAATGTGACGATCTGGCTTTAAGTCGATTCGATAACAAATGACGAAAACCGACGGATTTCTCAGGTTTTTACTACATATGAACACTTTTCACATTCTCCCATGCAAATCGGCTGCCAGTCCTCCTTTCATGCAGAATCTTAAGGTCCTAGCTCATGTCCAAGGCACCAAAGCCAGCTAAAAAGTCAATAATCGATACCTAAAACTTGAATTGTACTATATCTTACTGGCTATTACATCAACTTAGAAGCATCATCTGTGTTCTACTATGGTGCTTTTACTGTCTCCGCATACCGCAGAAAGCCACATAGCTTTGCAGACGATAACTACAACCGTTTCAGAGAGAAGAGCGGTCAATGTGACGATCTGGCTTTAAGTCGATTCGATAACAAATGACGAAAACGGACGGATGTCTCAGGTTTTTACTACATATGAACACTATTCACATTCTCCCGTGCAACTCGGCACCTAGTCCTCCTTCATGCAAAATCTTAATTTCCTAGCTGATGTCCAAGGCACCAAAGAAGGGTAAAAAGTCAATAACCGATACCTAAAACTTGAATTGTACTACTTCTTACTGGAAATTACATCAACTTAGAAGCTTCATCTGTGTTCTACTATGGTGCTCATAGTGTCTCAGCATACCGCAGCACGCGACATAGCTTTGCAGTCGATAAGTACAACCGTTTCAGAGAGAAGAGCGGCCAATGTGACGATCTGGCTTTAAGTCGATTCGATAACAAATGACGAAAACGGACGGATTTCTCGGGTTTTTACTACATGTTAAGACTTTTCACATTCTCCCGTGCAAATCGGCTGCTAGTCCTCCTTTCATGCAGAATGTTAAGGTCCTAGCTCATGTCCAAGGCACCAAAGCCAGCTAAAAAGTCAATAATCGATACCTAAAACTTGAATTGTACTACTTCTTACTGGCTATTACATCAACTTAGAAGCTTCATCTGTGTTCTACTATGGTGATTTTAGTGTCTCCGCATACCGCAGTACGCGACATAGCTTTGCAGACGATAAGTACAACCGTTTCAGAGAGAAGAGCGGCCAATGTGACGATCTGGCTTTAAGTCGATTCGATAACAAATGACGAAAACGGACGGATTTCTCAGGTTTTTACTACATATGAACACTTTTCACATTCTCCTGTGCAACAGGGCTGCTAGTCCTCCTTTCATGCAGAATCTTAAGGTCCTAGGTCATGTCCAAGGCACCAAAGCCAGCTAAAAATTCAATATTGAATACCTAAAACTTGAATTGTACTACTTCTTACTGGAAATTACATCAACTTAGAAGCTTCATCTGTGTTCTACTATGGTGCTCATAGTGTCTCAGCATACCGCAGCACGCGACATAGCTTTGCAGACGATAAGTACAACCGTTTCAGAGAGAAGAGCGGCCAATGTGACGATCTAGCTTTAACTTGATTCGATAACAAATGACGAAAACGGACGGATTTCTCAGGTTTTTACTACATATGAAAACTTTTCACATTCTCCCGTGCAACTCCGCTGCTAATCCTTCGTTCATGCAGAATCTTAAGGTCCTAGCTCATGTGCAAGGCAACAAAAATAGCTAAAAAGTCAATAATCGATACCTAAAACTTGAATTGTACTACTTCTTACTGGCTATTACATCAACTTAGAAGCTTCATCTGTGTTCTACTATGGTGCTTTTAGTGTCTCCGCATACCGCAGCACGCGACATAGCTTTGCAGACGATAAGTACAACCGTTTCAGAGAGAAGAGCGGCCAATGTGACGATCAGGCTTTAAGTCGATTCGATAACAAATGACGAAAGCGGACGGATTTCTCAGGTTTTTACTACATTTGAACACTTTTCACATTCTCCCGTGCAACTCGGATGCTAGTCCTCCTTTCATGCAGAATATTAAGGTCCTAGCTCATGTCCAAGGCACCAAAGCCAGCTAAAAATTCAATGTTCGATACCTAAAACTTGAATTGTACTACTTCTTACTGGCTATTACATCAACTTAGAAGATTCATCTGTGTTCTACTATGGTGCTTCTAGTGTCTCCGCATACCGCAGCACGCGACATAGTTTTGCAGTCGATAAGTACAAGTGTATCGGAGAGAAGAGCGGCCAATGTGACGATCTGGCTTAAAGTCGATTCGATAACAAATGACGAAAACGGACGGATTTCTCAGGTTTTTACTAAATATGAACACTTTTCACTTTCTCCCGTGCAACTCGGCTGCTAGTCCTCCTTTCATGCAGAATCTTAAGGTCCTAGCTCATGTCCAAGGCACCAAAGCCAGCTAAAGAGTCAATAAACGATACCTAAAACTTGAATTATACTACTTCTTACTGGCTATTACATCAACTTAGAAGCTTCATCTGTGTTCTACTATGGTGCTTTTAGTGTCTCCACATACCGCAGCACGCGACATAGCTTTGCAGACGATAAGTACAACCGTTTCAGAGAGAAGAGCGGCCAATGTGACGATCTGGCTTTAAGTCGATTCGATAACAAATGACGAAAACGGACGGATTTCTCAGGTTTTTACTACATATGAACACTTTTCACATTCTCCTGTGCAACTCGGCTGCTAGTCCTCCTTTCATGCAGAATCTTAAGGTCCTAGCTCAAGTCCAACGCACCAAAGCCAGCTAAAAAGTCAATATTCAATACCTAAAACTTGAATTGTACTACTTCTTACTGGCTATTACATCAACTTAGAAGCTTCATCTGTGTTCTGCTATGGTGCTTTTAGTGTCTCAGCATGCCGCAGCACGCGACATAGCTTTGCAGACGATAAGTACAACCGTTTCAGAGAGAAGAGCGGCCAATGTGACGATCTGGCTTTAAGTCGATTCGAGAACAAATGACGAAAACGGACGGATTTCTCAGGTTTTTACTACATATGAACACTTTTCACATTCTCCCGTGCAACTCGGCTGCTAGTCCTCCTTCATGCAAAATCTTAATTTCCTAGCTCATGTCCAAAGCACCAAAGCCAGCTAAAAAGTCAATAATCGATACCTAAAACTTGAATTGTACTACTTCTTACTGGCTATTACATCAGCTTAGAAGCTTCATCTGTGTTCTACTATGGTGCTTTTAGTGTCTCCGCATACCGCAGCACGCGACATAGCTTTGCAGACGATAAGTACAACTTTTTCAGAGAGAGGAGCGGCCAATGTGACGATGTGGCTTGAAGTCGATTCGATAACTAATGACGAAAACGGACGGATTTCTCAGGTTTTTACTACGTATGAACACTTTTCACATTCTCCCGTGCAACTCGGCTGCTAGTCCACTTTCATGCAGAATCTTAAGGTCCTAGCTCATGTCCAAGGCACCAAAGCCAGCTAAAAAGTCAATAATCGATACCTAAAACTTGAATTGTACTACTTCTTACTGGCTATTACATCAACTTAGAAGCTTCATCTGTGTTCTACTATGGTGCTTTTAGTGTCTCCGCATACCGCAGCACGCGACATAGCTTTGCAATCGATAAGTACAACCGTTTCAGAGAGAAGAGCGGCCAATGTGACGATCTGGCTTTAAGTCGATACGATAACAAATGACGAAAACGGACGGATTTCTCAGGTTTTTACTACATATGAACACTTTTCACATTCTCCCATGCAAATCGGCTGCCAGTCCTCCTTTCATGCAGAATCTTAAGGTCCTAGCTCATGTCCAAGGCACCAAAGCCAGCTAAAAAGTCAATAATCGATACCTAAAACTTGAATTGTACTATATCTTACTGGCTATTACATCAACTTAGAAGCATCATCTGTGTTCTACTATGGTGCTTTTACTGTCTCCGCATACCGCAGAAAGCCACATAGCTTTGCAGACGATAAGTACAACCGTTTCAGAGAGAAGAGCCGTCAATGTGACGATCTGGCTTTAAGTCGATTCGATAACAAATGACGAAAACGGACGGATGTCTCAGGTTTTTACTACATATGAACACTATTCACATTCTCCAGTGCAACTCGACTGCTAGTCCTCCTTCATGCAAAATCTTAATTTCCTAGCTGATGTCCAAGGCACCAAAGAAGGGTAAAAAGTCAATAACCGATACCTAAAACTTGAATTGTACTACTTCTTACTGGAAATTACATCAACTTAGAAGCTTCATCTGTGTTCTACTATGGTGCTCATAGTGTCTCAGCATACCGCAGCACGCGACATAGCTTTGCAGTCGATAAGTACAACCGTTTCAGAGAGAAGAGCGGCCAATGTGACGATCTGGCTTTAAGTCGATTCGATAACAAATGACGAAAACGGACGGATTTTTCGGGTTTTTACTACATGTTAAGACTTTTCACATTCTCCCGTGCAAATCGGCTGCTAGTCCTCCTTTCATGCTGAATGTTAAGGTCCTAGCTCATGTCCAAGGCACCAAAGCCAGCTAAAAAGTCAATAATCGATACCTAAAACTTGAATTGTACTACTTCTTACTGGCTATTACATCAACTTAGAAGCTTCATCTGTGTTCTACTATGGTGATTTTAGTGTCTCCGCATACCGCAGTACGCGACATAGCTTTGCAGACGATAAGTACAACCGTTTCAGAGGGAAGAGCGGCCAATGTGACGATCTGGCTTTAAGTCGATTCGATAACAAATGACGAAAACGGACGGATTTCTCAGGTTTTTACTACATATGAACACTTTTCACATTCTCCCGTGCAACAGGGCTGCTAGTCCTCCTTTCATGCAGAATCTTAAGGTCCTAGGTCATGTCCAAGGCACCAAAGCCAGCTAAAAATTCAATATTGAATACCTAAAACTTGAATTGTACTACTTCTTACTGGAAATTACATCAACTTAGAAGCTTCATCTGTGTTCTACTATGGTGCTCATAGTGTCTCAGCATACCGCAGCACGCGACATAGCTTTGCAGACGATAAGTACAACCGTTTCAGAGAGAAGAGCGGCCAATGTGACGATCTAGCTTTAACTTGATTCGATAACAAATGACGAAAACGGACGGATTTCTCAGGTTTTTACTACATATGAACACTTTTCACATTCTCCGTGCAACTCCGCTGCTAATCCTCCGTTCATGCAGAATCTTAAGGTCCTAGCTCATGTGCAAGGCAACAAAGATAGCTAAAAAGTCAATAATCGATACCTAAAACTTGAATTGTACTACTTCATACTGGCTATTACATCAACTTAGAAGCTTCATCTGTGTTCTACTATGGTGCTTTTAGTGTCTCCGCATACCGCAGCACGCGACATAGCTTTGCAGACGATAAGTACAACCGTTTCAGAGAGAAGAGAGGCCAATGTGACGATCAGGCTTTAAGTCGATTCGATAACAAATGACGAAAGCGGACGGATTTCTCAGGTTTTTACTACATTTGAACACTTTTCACATTCTCCCGTGCAACTCGGCTGCTAGTCCTCCTTTCATGCAGAATATTAAGGTCCTAGCTCATGTGCAAGGCACCAAAGCCAGCTAAAAATTCAATATTCGATACCTAAAACTTGAATTGTAGTACTTCTTACTGGCTATTACATCAACTTAGAAGCTTCATCTGTGTTCTACTATGGTGCTTCTAGTGTCTCCGCATACCGCAGCACGCGACATAGTTTTGCAGTCGATAAGTACAACCGTTTCAGAGAGAAGAGCGGCCAATGTGACGATCTGGCTTTAAGTCGATTCGATAACAAATGACTAATACGGACGGATTTCTCGGGCTTTTACTACATGTGAAGACTTTTCACATTCTCCCGTGCAAATCTGCTGCTAGTCCTCCTTTCATGCAGAATGTTAAGGTCGTAGCTCTTGTCCAAGGCACCAAAGCCAGCTAAAAAGTCATTAATCGATACCTAAAACTTGAATTGTACTACTTCTTCCTTTGTATTACATCAACTTAGAAGCTTCATCTGTGTTCTACTATGGTGCTTTTAGTGTCTCCGCATACCGCAGCACGCGACATAGCTTTGCAATCGATAAGTACAACCGTTTCAGAGAGAAGAGCGGCCAATGTGACGATCTGGCTTTAAGTCGATTCGATAACAAATGACGAAAACGGACGGATTTCTCAGGTTTTTACTACATATGAACACTTTTCACATTCTCCCGTGCAAATCGGCTGCTATTCCTATTTTCATGCAGAATGTTAAGGTCCTAGCTCATGTCCAAGGCACCAAAGCCAGCTAAAAGGTCAATAATCGATACCTAAAACTTGAATTGTACTACTTCTTACTGGCTATTACATCAACTTAGAAGCATCATCTGTGTTCTGATATGGTGCTTTTACTGTCTCCGCATACCGCAGAATGCCACATAGCTTTGCAGACGATAAGTACAACCGTTTCAGAGAGAAGAGCGGCCAATGTGACGATCTGGCTTTAAGTCGATTCGATAACTAATGACGAAAACGGACGGATTTCTCAGGTTTTTACTGCATTTGAACACTTTTCACATTCTCCCGTGCAACTCGGCTGCTAGTCCTCCTTCATGCAAAATCTTAATTTCCTAGCTCATGTCCAAGGCACCAAAGAAGGGTAAAAAGTCAATAACCGATACCTAAAACTTGAATTGTACTACTTCTTACTGGCTATTACATCAACTTAGAAGCTTCATCTGTGTTCTACTATGGTGCTTTTAGTGTGTCCGCATACCGCAGCACGCGACATAGCTTTGCAGACGATAAGTACAACTTTTTCAGAGAGAAGAGCGGCCAATGTGACGATCTGGCTTGAAGTCGATTCGATAACTAATGACGAAAACGGACGGATTTCTCAGGTTTTTACTGCATTTGAACACTTTTCACATTCTCCCGTGCAACTCGGCTGCTAGTCCTCCTTCATGCAAAATCTTAATTTCCTAGCTCATGTCCAAGGCACCAAAGAAGGGTAAAAAGTCAATAACCGATACCTAAAACTTGAATTGTACTACTTCTTACTGGCTATTACATCAACTTAGAAGCTTCATCTGTGTTCTACTATGGTGCTTTTAGTGTGTCCGCATACCGCAGCACGCGACATAGCTTTGCAGACGATAAGTACAACTTTTTCAGAGAGAAGAGCGGCCAATGTGACGATCTGGCTTGAAGTCGATTCGATAACTAATGACGAAAACGGACGGATTTCTCAGGTTTTTACTGCATTTGAACACTTTTCACATTCTCCCGTGCAACTCGGCTGCTAGTCCTCCTTTCATGCAGAATCTTAAGGTCCTAGCTCATGTCCAAGGCACCAAAGCCAGCTAAAAAGTCAATAATCGATACCAAAAACTTGAATTGTACTACTTCTTACTGGCTATTACATCAACTTAGAAGCTTCATCTGTGTTCTACTATGGTGCTTTTAGTGTCTTCGCATACCGCAGCACGCGACATAGCTTTGCAATCGATAAGTACAACCGTTTCAGAGAGAAGAGCGGCGAATGTGACGATCTGGCTTTAAGTCGATTCGTTAACAAATGACGAAAACGGACGGATTTTTTGGGTTTTTACTACATATGAACACTTTTCACATTCTCCCGTGCAAATCGGCTGCCAGTCCTCCTTTCATGCAGAATCTTAAGGTAGTAGCTCATGTCCAAGGCACCAAAGCCAGCTAAAAAGTCAATAATCGATACCTAAAACTTGAATTGTACTATATCTTACTGGCTATTACACCAACTTAGAAGCATAATCTGTGTTCTACTATGGTGCTTTTACTGTCTCCGCATACCGCAGAACGCCACATAGCTTTGCAGACGATAAGTACAACCCTTTCAGAGAGACGAGCGGTCAATGTGACGATCTGGCTTTAAGTCGATTCGATAACAAATGACGAAAACGGACGGATGTCTCAGGTTTTTACTACATATGAACACTATTCACATTCTCCCGTGCAACTCGGCTGCTAGACCTCCTTCATGCAAAATCTTAATTTCCTAGCTCATGTCCAAGGCACCAAAGAAGGGTAAAAAGTCAATAACCGATACCTAAAACTTGAATTGTACTACTTCTTACTGGCTATTACATCAACTTAGAAGCTTCATCTGTGTTCTACTATGGTGCTTTTAGTGTCTCAGCATACCGCAGAACGCCACATAGCTTTGCAGACGATAAGTACAAGTGTTTCAGAGAGAAGAGCGGCCAATGTGACGATCTGGCTTTAAGTCGATTCGATTACAAATGACGAAAACGTACGGATTTCTCAGGTTTTTACTACATATGAACACTTTTCACATTCTCCCGTGCAACTGGGCTGCTAGTCCTCCTTTCATGCAGAATGTTAAGGTCGTAGCTCATGTCCAAGGCACCAAAGCCAGCTAAAAAGTCAATAATCGATACCTAAAACTTGAACTGTACTACTTCTTACTGGCTATTACATCAACGTAGAAGCTTCATCTGTGTTCTACTATGGTGCTTTTAGTGTCTCCGCATACCGCAGCACGCGACATAGCTTTGCAATCGACAAGTACAACCGTTTCAGAGAGAAGAGCAGCTAATTTGACGATCTGGCTATAAGTCGATTCGATAACAAATGACGAAAGCGGACGGATTTATCGGGTTTTTACTACATATAAACACTTTTCACATTCTCGCATGCAAATCGGCTGGTAGTCCTCCTTTCATGCAGAATGTTAATGTCCTAGCTCATGTCCAAGGCACCAAAGCCAGCTAAAAAGTCAATAAACGATATCTAAAACTTGAATTGTACTACTTCTTCCTGGCTATTACAACAACTTAGAAGCTTCATCTGTGTTCTACTTTTGTGCTTTTAGTGTCTCCGCATACCGCAGCACGCGACATAGCTTTGCAGACGATAAGTACAAGTGTTTCAGAGAGAAGAGCGGCCAATGTGACGATCTGGCTTTAAGTCGATTCGATAACAAATGACGAAAACGGACGGATTTCTCAGGTTTTTGCTACATATGAACACTTTTCACATTCTCCCGTGCAACTCGGCTGCCAGTCCTCCTTTCATGCAGAATCTTAAGGTCCTAGCTCATGTCCAAGGCACCAAAGCCAGCTAAAAAGTCAATAATCGATACCTTAAACTTGAATTGTACTACTTCTTACTGGCTATTACATCAACTTAGAAGCTTCATCTGTGTTCTACTATGGTGCTTTTAGTGTCTCCGCATACCGCAGCACGCGACATATCTTTGCAGACGATAAGTACTACCGTTTCAGAGAGAAGAGCGGCCAATGTGACGATCTGGCTTTACGTCGATTCGATAACAAATGACGAAACCGGAAGGATTTCTCAGGTTTTTACTACATATGAACACTTTTCACATTCTCCCGTGCAAATCGGCTGCTAGTCCTCCTTTCATGCAGAATCATAAGGTCCTAGCTCATGTCCAAGGCACCAAAGCCAGCTAAAAAGTCAATAATCGATACCTAAAACTTGATTTGTACTACTTCTTACTGGTTATTACATCAACTTAGAAGCTTTATCTGTGTTCTACTATGGTGCTTTTAGTGTCTCAGAATACCGCAGCACGCGACATAGCTTTGCAGACGATAAGTACAACCGTTTCAGAGAGAAGAGCGGCCAATGTGACGATCTGGCTTGAAGAAGATTTGATAACAAATGACGAAAACGGACGGATTTCTAGGTTTTTACTACATATGAACACTTTTCATATTCTCCCGTGCAACTCCGCTGCTAATCCTCCTTTCATGCAGAAGCTTAAGGTCCTAGCTCATGTCCAAGGCACCAAAGCCAGCTAAAAAGTCAATAATCGATACCTAAAACTTGAATTGTACTACTTCTTACTGGCTATTACATCAAATTAGAAGCTTCATCTGTCTTCTACTATGGTGTTTTTACTGTCTCCGCATACCGCAATACGCGACATAGGTTTGCACACGATAAGTACAACCGTTTCAGAGAAGAAGAGCGGCCAATGTGACGATCTGGCTTTAAGTAGATTCGATAACAAATGACGTAAACGGACGGATGTCTCAGGTTTTTACTACATATGAACATTTTTCACATTCTCCCGTGCAACTCGGCTGCTAGTCCTCCTTTCATGCAGAATCTTAAGGTCCTAGCTCATGTCCAAGGTACCAAAGCCAGCTGAAAAGTCAATAATCGATACCTAAAACTTGAATTGTACTACATCTTACTGGCTATTACATCAACTTAGAAGCTTCATCTGTGTTCTACTATGGTGATTTTAGTGTCTCCGCATACCGCAGCACGCGACATAGCTTCGCAGACGATAAGTACAACCGTTTCAGAGAGAAGAGCGGCCAATGAGACGATCTGGCATTAAGTCGATTCGATAACAAATGACGAAAACGGACGGATTTCTCAGGTTTTTACTACATATGAACACTTTTCACATTCCCCCGTGCAACTCGGCTGCTAGTCCTCCTTACATGCAGAATCTTAAGGTCCTAGCTCATGTCCAAGGCACCAAAGCCAGCTAAAAAGTCAATAATCGATACCTAAAACTTGAATTGTACTACTTCTTACTGGCTATTACATCAACTTAGAAGCTTCATCTGTGTTCTACTATGGTGCTTTTACTGTCTCCGCATACCACAGAACGCCACATAGCTTTGCAGACGATAAGTACAACCGTTTCAGAGAGAAGAGCGGCCAATGTGACGATCTGGCTTTAAGTCGATTCGATAACAAATGACGAAAACGGACGGATTTCTCAGGTTTTTACTACGTATGAACACTTTTCACATTCTCCCGGGCAACTCGGCTGCTAGTCCTCCTTTCATGCAGAATCTTAAGGTCCTAGCTCATGTCCAAGGCACCAAAGCCAGCTAAAAAGTCAATAATCGATACCTAAAACTTGAATTGTACTACTTCTTACTGGCTATTACATCAACTTAGAAGCTTCATCTGTGTTCTACTATGGTGCTTTTAGTGTGTCCGCATTGCGCAGCACGCGACATAGCTTTGCAATCGATAAGTACAACCGTTTCAGAGAGAAGAGCGGCCAATGTGACGATCTGGCTTTAAGTCGATTCGATAACAAATGACGAAAACGGACGGATGTCTCAGGTTTTTACTACATATGAACACTATTCACATTCTCCCGTGCAACTCGGCTGCTAGTCCTCCTTCATGCAAAATCTTAATTTCCTAGCTGATGTCCAAGGCACCAAAGAAGGGTAAAAAGTCAATAACCGATACCTAAAACTTGAATTGTACTACTTCTTACTGGCTATTACATCAACTTAGAAGCTTCATCTGTGTTCTACTATGGTGCTTTTAGTGTGTCCGCATACCGCAGTACGCGACATAGCTTTGCAGACGATAAGTACAACTTTTTCAGAGAGAAGAGCGGCCAATGTGACGATCTGGCATGAAGTCGATTCGATAACTAATGACGAAAACGGACGGATTTCTCATGTTTTTACTACGTATGAACACTTTTCACATTCTCCCGTGCAACTCGGCTGCTAGTCCTCCTTTCATGCAGAATCTTAAGGTCCTAGCTCATGTCCAAGGCACCAAAGCCAGCTAAAAAGTCAATAATCGATACCTAAAACTTGAATTGTACTACTTCTTACTGGCTATTACATCAACTTAGAAGCTTCATCTGTGTTCTACTATGGTGCTTTTAGTGTCTCCGCATACCGCAGCACGCGACTTAGCTTTGCAATCGATAAGTACAACCGTTTCAGAGAGAAGAGCGGCCAATGTGACGATCTGGCTTTAAGTCGATTCGATAACAAATGACGAAAACGGACGGATTTCTCAGGTTTTTACTACATATGAACACTTTTCACATTCTCCCGTGCAAATCGGCTGCTATTCCTATTTTCATGCAGAATGTTAAGGTCCTAGCTCATGTCCAAGGCACCAAAGCCAGCTAAAAGGTCAATAATCGATACCTAAAACTTGAATTGTACTACTTCTTCCTGGCTATTACATCAACATAGAAGCTTCATCTGTGTTCTACTATGGTGCTTTTACTGTCTCCGCATACCGCAGAACGCCACATAGCTTTGCAGACGATAAGTACAACCGTTTCAGAGAGAAGAGCGGTCAATGTGACGATCTGGCTTTAAGTCGATTCGATAACAAATGACGAAAACGGACGGATGTCTCAGGTTTTTACTACATATGAACACTATTCACATTCTCCCGTGCAACTCGGCTGCTAGTCCTCCTTCATGCAAAATCTTAATTTCCTAGCTGATGTCCAAGGCACCAAAGAAGGGTAAAAAGTCAATAACCGATACCTAAAACTTGAATTGTACTACTTCTTACTGGCTATTACATCAACTTAGAAGCTTCATCTGTGTTCTACTATGGTGCATTTAGTGTGTCCGCATACCGCAGTACGCGACATAGCTTTGCAGACGATAAGTACAACTTTTTCAGAGAGAAGAGCGGCCAATGTGACGATCTGGCTTGAAGTCGATTCGATTACTAATGACGAAAACGGACGGATTTCTCATGTTTTTACTACGTATGAACACTTTTCACATTCTCCCGTGCAACTCGGCTGCTAGTCCTCCTTTCATGCAGAATCTTAAGGTCCTAGCTCATGTCCAAGGCACCAAAGCCAGCTAAAAAGTCAATAATCGATACCTAAAACTTGAATTGTACTACTTCTTACTGGCTATTACATCAACTTAGAAGCTTCATCTGTGTTCTACTATGGTGCTTTTAGTGTCTCCGCATACCGCAGCACGCGACATAGCTTTGCAATCGATAAGTACAACCGTTTCAGAGAGAAGAGCGGCCAATGTGACGATCTGGCTTTAAGTCGATTCGATAACAAATGACGAAAACGGACGGATTTCTCAGGTTTTTACTACATATGAACACTTTTCACATTCTCCCGTGCAAATCGGCTGCCAGTCCTCCTTTCATGAAGAATCTTAAGGTCCTAGCTCATGTCCAAGGCACCAAAGCCAGCTAAAAAGTCAATAATCGATACCTAAAACTTGAATTGTACTACTTCTTACTGGCTATTACATCAACTTAGAAGCTTCATCTGTGTTCTACTATGGTGCTTTTACTGTCTCCGCATACCACAGAACGCCACATAGCTTTGCAGACGATAAGTACAACCGTTTCAGAGAGAAGAGCGGCCAATGTGACGATCTGGCTTTAAGTCGATTCGATAACAAATGACGAAAACGGATGGATGTCTCAGGTTTTTACTACATATGAACACTATTCACATTCTCCCGTGCAACTCGGCTGCTAGTCCTCCTTCATGCAAAATCTTAATTTCCTAGCTGATGTCCAAGGCACCAAAGAAGGGTAAAAAGTCAATAACCGATACCTAAAACTTGAATTGTACTACTTCTTACTGGAAATTACATCAACTTAGAAGCTTCATCTGTGTTCTACTATGGTGCTCATAGTGTCTCAGCATACCGCAGCACGCGACATAGCTTTGCAGACGATAAGTACAACCGTTTCAGAGAGAAGAGCGGCCAATGTGACGATCTAGCTTTAAGTTGATTCGATAACAAATGACGAAAACGGACGGATTTCTCAGGTTTTTACTACATATGAACACTTTTCACATTCTCCCGTGCAACTCCGCTGCTAATCCTCCGTTCATGCAGAATCTTAAGGTCCTAGCTCATGTGCAAGGCACCAAAGATAGCTAAAAAGTCAATAATCGATACCTAAAACTTGAATTGTACTACTTCTTACTGGCTATTACATCAACTTAGAAGCTTCATCTGTGTTCTACTATGGTGATTTTAGTGTCTCCGCATACCGCAGCACGCGACAAAGCTTTGCAGACGATAAGTACAACCGTTTCAGAGAGAAGAGCGGCCAATGTGACGATCAGGCTCTAAGTCGATTCGATAACAAATGACGTAAACGGACGGATGTCTCAGGTTTTTACTACATATGAACATTTTTCACATTCTCCCGTGCAACTCGGCTGCTAGTCCTCCATTCATGCAGAATCTTAAGGTCCTAGCTCATGTCCAAGGTACCAAAGCCAGCTGAAAAGTCAATAATCGATACCTAAAACTTGAATTGTACTACATCTTACTGGCTATTACATCAACTTGTAAGCTTCATCTGTGTTCTACTATGGTGATTTTAGTGTCTCCGCATACCGCAGCACGCGACATAGCTTCGCAGACGATAAGTACAACCGTTTCAGAGAGAAGAGCGGCCAATGTGACGATCTGGCTTTAAGTCGATTCGATAACAAATGACGAAAACGGACGGATTTCTCAGGTTTTTACTACGTATGAACACTTTTCACATTCTCCCGGGCAACTCGGCTGCTAGTCCTCCTTTCATGCAGAATCTTAAGGTCCTAGCTCATGTCCAAGGCACCAAAGCCAACTAAAAAGTCAATAATCGATACCTAAAACTTGAATTGTACTACTTCTTACTGGCTATTACATCAACTTAGAAGCTTCATCTGTGTTCTACTATGGTGCTTTTAGTGTGTCCGCATACCGCAGCACGCGACATAGCTTTGCAATCGATAAGTACAACCGTTTCAGAGAGAAGAGCGGCCAATGTGACGATCTGGCTTTAAGTCGATTCGATAACAAATGACGAAAACGGACGGATGTCTCAGGTTTTTACTACATATGAACACTATTCACATTCTCCCGTGCAACTCGGCTGCTAGTCCTCCTTCATGCAAAATCTTAATTTCCTAGCTGATGTCCAAGGCACCAGAGAAGGGTAAAAAGTCAATAACCGATACCTAAAACTTGAATTGTACTACTTCTTACTGGCTATTACATCAACTTAGAAGCTTCATCTGTGTTCTACTATGGTGCTTTTAGTGTGTCCGCATACCGCAGTACGCGACATAGCTTTGCAGACGATAAGTACAACTTTTTCAGAGAGAAGAGCGGCCAATGTGACGATCTGGCTTGAAGTCGATTCGATAACTAATGACGAAAACGGACGGATTTCTCATGTTTTTACTACGTGTGAACACTTTTCACATACTCCCGTGCAACTCGGCTGCTAGTCCTCCTTTCATGCAGAATCTTAAGGTCCTAGCTCATGTCCAAGGCACCAAAGGCAGCTAAAAAGTCAATAATCGATACCTAAAACTTGAATTGTACTACTTCTTACTGGCTATTACATCAACTTGTAAGCTTCATCTGTGTTCTACTATGGTGATTTTAGTGTCTCCGCATACCGCAGCACGCGACATAGCTTCGCAGACGATAAGTACAACCGTTTCAGAGAGAAGAGCGGCCAATGTGACGATCTGGCTTTAAGTCGATTCGATAACAAATGACGAAAACGGACGGATTTCTCAGGTTTTTACTACATTTGAACACTTTTCACATTCTCCCGTGCAACTCGGCTGCTAGTCCTCCTTTCATGCAGAATCTTAAGGTCCTAGCTCATGTCCAAGGCACCAAAGCCAGCTAAAAGGTCAATAATCGATACCTAAAACTTGAATTGTACTACTTCTTCCTGGCTATTACATCAACATAGAAGCTTCATCTGTGTTCTACTATGGTGCTTTTACTGTCTCCGCATACCGCAGAACGCCACATAGCTTTGCAGACGATAAGTACAACCGTTTCAGAGAGAAGAGCGGTCAATGTGACGATCTGGCTTTAAGTCGATTCGATAACAAATGACGAAAACGGACGGATTTCTCAGGTTTTTACTACATATGAACACTATTCACATTCTCCCGTGCAACTCGGCTGCTAGTCCTCCTTCATGCAAAATCTTAATTTCCTAGCTGATGTCCAAGGCACCAAAGAAGGGTAAAAAGTCAATAACCGATACCTAAAACTTGAATTGTACTACTTCTTACTGGCTATTACATCAACTTAGAAGCTTCATCTGTGTTCTACTATGGTGCTTTTAGTGTCTCCGCATACCGCAGCACGCGACAAAGCTTTGCAGACGATAAGTACAACCGTTTCAGAGAGAAGAGCGGCCAATGTGACGATCAGGCTTTAAGTCGATTCGATAACAAATGACGTAAACGGACGGATGTCTCAGGTTTTTACTACATATGAACATTTTTCACATTCTCCCGTGCAACTCGGCTGCTAGTCCTCCTTTCATGCAGAATCTTAAGGTCCTAGCTCATGTCCAAGGTACCAAAGCCAGCTGAAAAGTCAATAATCGATACCTAAAACTTGAATTGTACTACATCTTACTGGCTATTACATCAACTTGTAAGCTTCATCTGTGTTCTACTATGGTGATTTTAGTGTCTCCGCATACCGCAGCACGCGACATAGCTTCGCAGACGATAAGTACAACCGTTTCAGAGAGAAGAGCGGCCAATGTGACGATCTGGCTTTAAGTCGATTCGATAACAAATGACGAAAACGGACGGATTTCTCAGGTTTTTACTACGTATGAACACTTTTCACATTCTCCCGGGAAACTCGGCTGCTAGTCCTCCTTTCATGCAGAATCTTAAGGTCCTAGCTCATGTCCAAGGCACCAAAGCCAGCTAAAAAGTCAATAATCGATACCTAAAACTTGAATTGTACTACTTCTTACTGGCTATTACATCAACTTAGAAGCTTCATCTGTGTTCTACTATGGTGCTTTTAGTGTGTCCGCATACCGCAGCACGCGACATAGCTTTGCAATCGATAAGTACAACCGTTTCAGAGAGAAGAGCGGCCAATGTGACGATCTGGCTTTAAGTCGATTCGATAACAAATGACGAAAACGGACGGATGTCTCAGGTTTTTACTACATATGAACACTATTCACCTTCTCCCGTGCAACTCGGCTGCTAGTCCTCCTTCATGCAAAATCTTAATTTCCTAGCTGATGTCCAAGGCACCAGAGAAGGGTAAAAAGTCAATAACCGATACCTAAAACTTGAATTGTACTACTTCTTACTGGCTATTACATCAACTTAGAAGCTTCATCTGTGTTCTACTATGGTGCTTTTAGTGTGTCCGCATACCGCAGTACGCGACATAGCTTTGCAGACGATAAGTACAACTTTTTCAGAGAGAAGAGCGGCCAATGTGACGATCTGGCTTTAAGTCGATTCGATAACAAATGACGAAAACGGACGGATTTCTCAGGTTTTTACTACATATGAACACTTTTCACATTCTCCCGTGCAAATCGGCTGCCAGTCCTCCTTTCATGAAGAATCTTAAGGTCCTAGCTCATGTCCAAGGCACCAAAGCCAGCTAAAAAGTCAATAATCGATACCTAAAACTTGAATTGTACTATATCTTACTGGCTATTACATCAACTTAGAAGCATCATCTGTGTTCTACTATGGTGCTTTTACTGTCTCCGCATACCGCAGAACGCCACATAGCTTTGCAGACGATAAGTACAACCGTTTCAGAGAGAAGAGCGGTCAATGTGACGATCTGGCTTTAAGTCGATTCGATAACAAATGACGAAAACGGACGGATGTCTCAGGTTTTTACTACATATGAACACTATTCACATTCTCCCGTGCAACTCGGCTGCTAGTCCTCCTTCATGCAAAATCTTAATTTCCTAGCTGATGTCCAAGGCACCAAAGAAGGGTAAAAAGTCAATAACCGATACCTAAAACTTGAATTGTACTACTTCTTACTGGAAATTACATCAACTTAGAAGCTTCATCTGTGTTCTACTATGGTGCTCATAGTGTCTCAGCATACCGCAGCACGCGACATAGCTTTGCACACGATAAGTACAACCGTTTCAGAGAGAAAGGCGGCCAATGTGACGATCTAGCTTTAAGTTGATTCGATAACAAATGACGAAAACGGACGGATTTCTCAGGTTTTTACTACATATGAACACTTTTCACATTCTCTCGTGCAACTCCGCTGCTAATCCTCCGTTCATGCAGAATCTTAAGGTCCTAGCTCATGTGCAAGGCACCAAAGATAGCTAAAAAGTCAATAATCGATACCTAAAACTTGAATTGTACTACTTCTTACTGGCTATTACATCAACTTAGAAGCTTCATCTGTGTTCTACTATGGTGATTTTAGTGTCTCCGCATACCGCATCACGCGACAAAGCTTTGCAGACGATAAGTACAACCGTTTCAGAGAGAAAAGCGGCCAATGTGACGATCAGGCTTTAAGTCGATTCGATAACAAATGACGAAAACGGACGGATTTCTCAGGTTTTTACTACATTTGAACACTTTTCACATTCTCCCGTGCAACTCGGATGCTAGTCCTCCTTTCATGCAGAATATTAAGGTCCTAGCTCATGTCCAAGGCGCCAAAGCCAGCTAAAAATTCAATATTCAATACCTAAAACTTGAATTGTACTACTTCTTACTGGCTATTACATCAACTTGTAAGCTTCATCTGTGTTCTACTATGGTGATTTTAGTGTCTCCGCATACCGCAGCACGCGACATAGCTTCGCAGACGATAAGTACAACCGTTTCAGAGAGAAGAGCGGCCAATGTGACGATCTGGCTTTAAGTCGATTCGATAACAAATGACGAAAACGGACGGATTTCTCAGGTTTTTACTACATTTGAACACTTTTCACATTCTCCCGTGCAACTCGGCTGCTAGTCCTCCTTACATGCAGAATCTTAAGGTCCTAGCTCATGTCCAAGGCACCAAAGCCAGCTAAAAAGTCAATAATCGATACCTAAAACTTGAATTGTACTACTTCTTACTGGCTATTACATCAACTTAGAAGCTTCATCTGTGTTCTACTATGGTGCTTTTACTGTCTCCGCATACCACAGAACGCCACATAGCTTTGCAGACGATAAGTACAACCGTTTCAGAGAGAAGAGCGGCCAATGTGACGATCTGGCTTTAAGTCGATTCGATAACAAATGACGAAAACGGACGGATTTCTCAGGTTTTTACTACGTATGAACACTTTTCACATTCTCCCGGGCAACTCGGCTGCTAGTCCTCCTTTCATGCAGAATCTTAAGGTCCTAGCTCATGTCCAAGGCACCAAAGCCAGCTAAAAAGTCAATAATCGATACCTAAAACTTGAATTGTACTACTTCTTACTGGCTATTACATCAACTTAGAAGCTTCATCTGTGTTCTACTATGGTGCTTTTAGTGTGTCCGCATACCGCAGTACGCGACATAGCTTTGCAGACGATAAGTACAACTTTTTCAGAGAGAAGAGCGGCCAATGTGACGATCTGGCTTGAAGTCGATTCGATAACTAATGACGAAAACGGACGGATTTCTCATATTTTTACTACGTATGAACACTTTTCACATTCTCCCGTGCAACTCGGCTGCTAGTCCTCCTTTCATGCAGAATCTTAAGGTCCTAGCTCATGTCCAAGGCACCAAAGCCAGCTAAAAAGTCAATAATCGATACCTAAAACTTGAATTGTACTACTTCTTACTGGCTATTACATCAACTTAGAAGCTTCATCTGTGTTCTACTATGGTGCTTTTAGTGTCTCCGCATACCGCAGCACGCGACATAGCTTTGCAATCGATAAGTACAACCGTTTCAGAGAGAAGAGCGGCCAATGTGACGATCTGGCTTTAAGTCGATTCGATAACAAATGACGAAAACGGACGGATTTCTCAGGTTTTTACTACATATGAACACTTTTCACATTCTCCCGTGCAAATCGGCTGCCAGTCCTCCTTTCATGAAGAATCTTAAGGTCCTAGCTCATGTCCAAGGCACCAAAGCCAGCTAAAAAGTCAATAATCGATACCTAAAACTTGAATTGTACTATATCTTACTGGCTATTACATCAACTTAGAAGCATCATCTGTGTTCTACTATGGTGCTTTTACTGTCTCCGCATACCGCAGAACGCCACATAGCTTTGCAGACGATAAGTACAACCGTTTCAGAGAGAAGAGCGGTCAATGTGACGATCTGGCTTTAAGTCGATTCGATAACAAATGACGAAAACGGACGGATGTCTCAGGTTTTTACTACATATGAACACTATTCACATTCTCCCGTGCAACTCGGCTGCTAGTCCTCCTTCATGCAAAATCTTAATTTCCTAGCTGATGTCCAAGGCACCAAAGAAGGGTAAAAAGTCAATAACCGATACCTAAAACTTGAATTGTACTACTTCTTACTGGCTATTACATCAACTTAGAAGCTTCATCTGTGTTCTACTATGGTGCTTTTAGTGTGTCCGCATACCGCAGTACGCGACATAGCTTTGCAGACGATAAGTACAACTTTTTCAGAGAGAAGAGCGGCCAATGTGACGATCTGGCTTGAAGTCGATTCGATTACTAATGACGAAAACGGACGGATTTCTCATGTTTTTACTACGTATGAACACTTTTCACATTCTCCCGTGCAACTCGGCTGCTAGTCCTCCTTTCATGCAGAATCTTAAGGTCCTAGCTCATGTCCAAGGCACCAAAGCCAGCTAAAAAGTCAATAATCGATACCTAAAACTTGAATTGTACTACTTCTTACTGGCTATTACATCAACTTAGAAGCTTCATCTGTGTTCTACTATGGTGCTTTTAGTGTCTCCGCATACCGCAGCACGCGACATAGCTTTGCAATCGATAAGTACAACCGTTTCAGAGAGAAGAGCGGCCAATGTGACGATCTGGCTTTAAGTCGATTCGATAACAAATGACGAAAACGGACGGATTTCTCAGGTTTTTACTACATATGAACACTTTTCACATTCTCCCGTGCAAATCGGCTGCCAGTCCTCCTTTCATGAAGAATCTTAAGGTCCTAGCTCATGTCCAAGGCACCAAAGCCAGCTAAAAAGTCAATAATCGATACCTAAAACTTGAATTGTACTATATCTTACTGGCTATTACATCAACTTAGAAGCATCATCTGTGTTCTACTATGGTGCTTTTACTGTCTCCGCGAACCGCAGAACGCCACATAGCTTTGCAGACGATAAGTACAACCGTTTCAGAGAGAAGAGCGGTCAATGTGACGATCTGGCTTTAAGTCGATTCGATAACAAATGACGAAAACGGACGGATGTCTCAGGTTTTTACTACATATGAACACTATTCACATTCTCCCGTGCAACTCGGCTGCTAGTCCTCCTTCATGCAAAATCTTAATTTCCTAGCTGATGTCCAAGGCACCAAAGAAGGGTAAAAAGTCAATAACCGATACCTAAAACTTGAATTGTACTACTTCTTACTGGAAATTACATCAACTTAGAAGCTTCATCTGTGTTCTACTATGGTGCTCATAGTGTCTCAGCATACCGCAGCACGCGACATAGCTTTGCAGACGATAAGTACAACCGTTTCAGAGAGAAGAGCGGCCAATGTGACGATCTAGCTTTAAGTTGATTCGATAACAAATGACGAAAACGGACGGATTTCTCAGGTTTTTACTACATATGAACACTTTTCACATTCTCCCGTGCAACTCCGCTGCTAATCCTCCGTTCATGCAGAATCTTAAGGTCCTAGCTCATGTGCAAGGCACCAAAGATAGCTAAAAAGTCAATAATCGATACCTAAAACTTGAATTGTACTACTTCTTACTGGCTATTACATCAACTTAGAAGTTTCATCTGTGTTCTACTATGGTGATTTTAGTGTCTCCGCATACCGCAGCACGCGACAAAGCTTTGCAGACGATAAGTACAACCGTTTCAGAGAGAAGAGCGGCCAATGTGACGATCAGGCCTTAAGTCGATTCGATAACAAATGACGTAAACGGACGGATGTCTCAGGTTTTTACTACATATGAACATTTTTCACATTCTCCCGTGCAACTCGGCTGCTAGTCCTCCTTTCATGCAGAATCTTAAGGTCCTAGCTCATGTCCAAGGTACCAAAGCCAGCTGAAAAGTCAATAATCGATACCTAAAACTTGAATTGTACTACATCTTACTGGCTATTACATCAACTTGTAAGCTTCATCTGTGTTCTACTATGGTGATTTTAGTGTCTCCGCATACCGCAGCACGCGACATAGCTTCGCAGACGATAAGTACAACCGTTTCAGAGAGAAGAGCGGCCAATGTGACGATCTGGCTTTAAGTCGATTCGATAACAAATGACGAAAACGGACGGATTTCTCAGGTTTTTACTACGTATGAACACTTTTCACATTCTCCCGGGCAACTCGGCTGCTAGTCCTCCTTTCATGCAGAATCTTAAGGTCCTAGCTCATGTCCAAGGCACCAAAGCCAGCTAAAAAGTCAATAATCGATACCTAAACCTTGAATTGTACTACTTCTTACTGGTTATTACATCAACTTAGAAGCTTCATCTGTGTTCTACTATGGTGCTTTTAGTGTGTCCGCATACCGCAGCACGCGACATAGCTTTGCAATCGATAAGTACAACCGTTTCAGAGAGAAGAGCGGCCAATGTGACGATCTGGCTTTAAGTCGATTCGATAACAAATGACGAAAACGGACGGATGTCTCAGGTTTTTACTACATATGAACACTATTCACATTCTCCCGTGCAACTCGGCTGCTAGTCCTCCTTCATGCAAAATCTTAATTTCCTAGCTGATGTCCAAGGCACCAGAGAAGGGTAAAAAGTCAATAACCGATACCTAAAACTTGAATTGTACTACTTCTTACTGGCTATTACATCAACTTAGAAGCTTCATCTGTGTTCTACTATGGTGCTTTTAGTGTGTCCGCATACCGCAGTACGCGACATAGCTTTGCAGACGATAAGTACAACTTTTTCAGAGAGAAGAGCGGCCAATGTGACGATTTGGCTTGAAGTCGATTCGATAACTAATGACGAAAACGGACGGATTTCTCATGTTTTTACTACGTGTGAACACTTTTCACATTCTCCCGTGCAACTCGGCTGCTAGTCCTCCTTTCATGCAGAATCTTAAGGTCCTAGCTCATGTCCAAGGCACCAAAGCCAGCTAAAAAGTCAATAATCGATACCTAAAACTTGAATTGTACTACTTCTTACTGGCTATTACATCAACTTAGAAGCTTCATCTGTGTTCTACTATGGTGATTTTAGTGTCTCCGCATACCGCAGCACGCGACATAGCTTCGCAGACGATAAGTACAACCGTTTCAGAGAGAAGAGCGGCCAATGTGACGATCTGGCTTTAAGTCGATTCGATAACAAATGACGAAAACGGACGGATTTCTCAGGTTTTTACTACATTTGAACACTTTTCACATTCTCCCGTGCAACTCGGCTGCTAGTCCTCCTTTCATGCAGAATCTTAAGGTCCTAGCTCATGTCCAAGGTACCAAAGCCAGCTGAAAAGTCAATAATCGATACCTAAAACTTGAATTGTACTACATCTTACTGGCTATTACATCAACTTAGAAGCTTCATCTGTGTTCTACTATGGTGATTTTAGTGTCTCCGCATACCGCAGCACGCGACATAGCTTCGCAGACGATAAGTACAACCGTTTCAGAGAGAAGAGCGGCCAATGAGACGATCTGGCTTTAAGTCGATTCGATAACAAATGACGAAAACGGACGGATTTCTCAGGTTTTTACTACATATGAACACTTTTCACATTCCCCCGTGCAACTCGGCTGCTAGTCCTCCTTACATGCAGAATCTTAAGGTCCTAGCTCATGTCCAAGGCACCAAAGCCAGCTAAAAAGTCAATAATCGATACCTAAAACTTGAATTGTACTACTTCTTACTGGCTATTACATCAACTTAGAAGCTTCATCTGTGTTCTACTATGGTGCTTTTACTGTCTCCGCATACCACAGAACGCCACATAGCTTTGCAGACGATAAGTACAACCGTTTCAGAGAGAAGAGCGGCCAATGTGACGATCTGGCTTTAAGTCGATTCGATAACAAATGACGAAAACGGACGGATTTCTCAGGTTTTTACTACGTATGAACACTTTTCACATTCTCCCGGGCAACTCGGCTGCTAGTCCTCCTTTCATGCAGAATCTTAAGGTCCTAGCTCATGTCCAAGGCACCAAAGCCAGCTAAAAAGTCAATAATCGATACCTAAAACTTGAATTGTACTACTTCTTCCTGGCTATTACATCAACTTAGAAGCTTCATCTGTGTTCTACTATGGTGCTTTTAGTGTGTCCGCATACCGCAGTACGCGACATAGCTTTGCAGACGATAAGTACAACTTTTTCAGAGAGAAGAGCGGCCAATGTGACGATCTGGCTTGAAGTCGATTCGATAACTAATGACGAAAACGGACGGATTTCTCATATTTTTACTACGTATGAACACTTTTCACATTCTCCCGTGCAACTCGGCTGCTAGTCCTCCTTTCATGCAGAATCTTAAGGTCCTAGCTCATGTCCAAGGCACCAAAGCCAGCTAAAAAGTCAATAATCGATACCTAAAACTTGAATTGTACTACTTCTTACTGGCTATTACATCAACTTAGAAGCTTCATCTGTGTTCTACTATGGTGCTTTTAGTGTCTCCGCATACCGCAGCACGCGACATAGCTTTGCAATCGATAAGTACAACCGTTTCAGAGAGAAGAGCGGCCAATGTGACGATCTGGCTTTAAGTCGATTCGATAACAAATGACGAAAACGGACGGATTTCTCAGGTTTTTACTACATATGAACACTTTTCACATTCTCCCGTGCAAATCGGTTGCCAGTCCTCCTTTCATGAAGAATCTTAAGGTCCTAGCTCATGTCCAAGGCACCAAAGCCAGCTAAAAAGTCAATAATCGATACCTAAAACTTGAATTGTACTATATCTTACTGGCTATTACATCAACTTAGAAGCATCATCTGTGTTCTACTATGGTGCTTTTACTGTCTCCGCATACCGCAGAACGCCACATAGCTTTGCAGACGATAAGTACAACCGTTTCAGAGAGAAGAGCGGCCAATGTGACGATCAGGCTTTAAGTCGATTCGATAACAAATGACGTAAACGGACGGATGTCTCAGGTTTTTACTACATATGAACATTTTTCACATTCTCCCGTGCAACTCGGCTGCTAGTCCTCCTTTCATGCAGAATCTTAAGGTCCTAGCTCATGTCCAAGGTACCAAAGCCAGCTGAAAAGTCAATAATCGATACCTAAAACTTGAATTGTACTACATCTTACTGGCTATTACATCAACTTGTAAGCTTCATCTGTGTTCTACTATGGTGATTTTAGTGTCTCCGCATACCGCAGCACGCGACATAGCTTCGCAGACGATATATACAACCGTTTCAGAGAGAAGAGCGGCCTATGTGACGATCTGGCTTTAAGTCGATTCGATAACAAATGACGAAAACGGACGGATTTCTCAGGTTTTTACTACGTATGAACACTTTTCACATTCTCCCGGGCAACTCGGCTGCTAGTCCTCCTTTCATGCAGAATCTTAAGGTCCTAGCTCATGTCCAAGGCACCAAAGCCAGCTAAAAAGTCAATAATCGATACCTAAACCTTGAATTGTACTACTTCTTACTGGTTATTACATCAACTTAGAAGCTTCATCTGTGTTCTACTATGGTGCTTTTAGTGTGTCCGCATACCGCAGCACGCGACATAGCTTTGCAATCGATAAGTACAACCGTTTCAGAGAGAAGAGCGGCCAATGTGACGATCTGGCTTTAAGTCGATTCGATAACAAATGACGAAAACGGACGGATGTCTCAGGTTTTTACTACATATGAACACTATTCACATTCTCCCGTGCAACTCGGCTGCTAGTCCTCCTTCATGCAAAATCTTAATTTCCTAGCTGATGTCCAAGGCACCAGAGAAGGGTAAAAAGTCAATAACCGATACCTAAAACTTGAATTGTACTACTTCTTACTGGCTATTACATCAACTTAGAAGCTTCATCTGTGTTCTACTATGGTGCTTTTAGTGTGTCCGCATACCGCAGTACGCGACATAGCTTTGCAGACGATAAGTACAACTTTTTCAGAGAGAAGAGCGGCCAATGTGACGATCTGGCTTGAAGTCGATTCGATAACTAATGACGAAAACGGACGGATTTCTCATGTTTTTACTACGTGTGAACACTTTTCACATTCTCCCGTGCAACTCGGCTGCTAGTCCTCCTTTCATGCAGAATCTTAAGGTCCTAGCTCATGTCCAAGGCACCAAAGCCAGCTAAAAAGTCAATAATCGATACCTAAAACTTGAATTGTACTACTTCTTACTGGCTATTACATCAACTTAGAAGCTTCATCTGTGTTCTACTATGGTGCTTTTAGTGTCTCCGCATACCGCAGCACGCGACATAGCTTTGCAATCGATAAGTACAACCGTTTCAGAGAGAAGAGCGGCCAATGTGACGATCTGGCTTTAAGTCGATTCGATAACAAATGACGAAAACGGACGGATTTCTCAGGTTTTTACTACATATGAACACTTTTCACATTCTCCCGTGCAAATCGGCTGCCAGTCCTCCTTTCATGAAGAATCTTAAGGTCCTAGCTCATGTCCAAGGCACCAAAGCCAGCTAAAAAGTCAATAATCGATACCTAAAACTTGAATTGTACTATATCTTACTGGCTATTACATCAACTTAGAAGCATCATCTGTGTTCTACTATGGTGCTTTTACTGTCTCCGCATACCGCAGAACGCCACATAGCTTTGCAGACGATAAGTACAACCGTTTCAGAGAGAAGAGCGGTCAATGTGACGATCTGGCTTTAAGTCGATTCGATAACAAATGACGAAAACGGACGGATGTCTCAGGTTTTTACTACATATGAACACTATTCACATTCTCCCGTGCAAGTCGGCTGCTAGTCCTCCTTCATGCAAAATCTTAATTTCCTAGCTGATGTCCAAGGCACCAAAGAAGGGTAAAAAGTCAATAACCGATACCTAAAACTTGAATTGTACTACTTCTTACTGGAAATTACATCAACTTAGAAGCTTCATCTGTGTTCTACTATGGTGCTCATAGTGTCTCAGCATACCGCAGCACGCGACATAGCTTTGCACACGATAAGTACAACCGTTTCAGAGAGAAAGGCGGCCAATGTGACGATCTAGCTTTAAGTTGATTCGATAACAAATGACGAAAACGGACGGATTTCTCAGGTTTTTACTACATATGAACACTTTTCACATTCTCCCGTGCAACTCCGCTGCTAATCCTCCGTTCATGCAGAATCTTAAGGTCCTAGCTCATGTGCAAGGCACCAAAGATAGCTAAAAAGTCAATAATCGATACCTAAAACTTGAATTGTACTATATCTTACTGGCTATTACATCAACTTAGAAGCTTCATCTGTGTTCTACTATGGTGCTTTTAGTGTGTCCGCATACCGCAGTACGCGACATAGCTTTGCAGACGATAAGTACAACATTTTCAGAGAGAAGAGCGGCCAATGTGACGATCTGGCTTGAAGTCGATTCGATAACTAATGACGAAAACGGACGGATTTCTCATGTTTTTACTACGTGTGAACACTTTTCACATTCTCCCGTGCAACTCGGCTGCTAGTCCTCCTTTCATGCAGAATCTTAAGGTCCTAGCTCATGTCCAAGGCACCAAAGCCAGCTAAAAAGTCAATAATCGATACCTAAAACTTGAATTGTACTACTTCTTACTGGCTATTACATCAACTTAGAAGCTTCATCTGTGTTCTACTATGGTGCTTTTAGTGTCTCCGCATACCGCAGCACGCGACATAGCTTTGCAATCGATAAGTACAACCGTTTCAGAGAGAAGAGCGGCCAATGTGACGATCTGGCTTTAAGTCGATTCGATAACAAATGACGAAAACGGACGGATGTCTCAGGTTTTTACTACATATGAACACTTTTCACATTCTCCCGTGCAAATCGGCTGCCAGTCCTCCTTTCATGAAGAATCTTAAGGTCCTAGCTCATGTCCAAGGCACCAAAGCCAGCTAAAAAGTCAATAATCGATACCTAAAACTTGAATTGTACTATATCTTACTGGCTATTACATCAACTTAGAAGCATCATCTGTGTTCTACTATGGTGCTTTTACTGTCTCCGCATACCGCAGAACGCCACATAGCTTTGCAGACGATAAGTACAACCGTTTCAGAGAGAAGAGCGGTCAATGTGACGATCTGGCTTTAAGTCGATTCGATAACAAATGACGAAAACGGACGGATGTCTCAGGTTTTTACTACATATGAACACTATTCACATTCTCCCGTGCAACTCGGCTGCTAGTCCTCCTTCCTGCAAAATCTTAATTTCCTAGCTGATGTCCAAGGCACCAAAGAAGGGTAAAAAGTCAATAACCGATACCTAAAACTTGAATTGTACTACTTCTTACTGGCTATTACATCAACTTAGAAACTTCATCTGTGTTCTACTATGGTGATTTTAGTGTCTCCGCATACAGCAGCACGCGACAAAGCTTTGCAGACGATAAGTACAACCGTTTCAGAGAGAAGAGCGGCCAATGTGACGATCTGGCTTGAAGTCGATTCGATAACTAATGACGAAAACGGACGGATTTCTCATGTTTTTACTACGTGTGAACACTTTTCACATTCTCCCGTGCAACTCGGCTGCTAGTCCTCCTTTCATGCAGAATCTTAAGGCCCTAGCTCATGTCCAAGGCACCAAAGCCAGCTAAAAAGTCAATAATCGATACCTAAAACTTGAATTGTACTACTTCTTACTGGCTATTACATCAACTTAGAAGCTTCATCTGTGTTCTACTATGGTGCTTTTAGTGTCTCCGCATACCGCAGCACGCGACATAGCTTTGCAATCGATAAGTACAACCGTTTCAGAGAGAAGAGCGGCCAATTTGACGATCTGGCTTTAAGTCGATTCGATAACAAATGACGAAAACGGACGGATTTCTCAGGTTTTTACTACATATGAACACTTTTCACATTCTCACGTGCAAATCGGCTGCCAGTCCTCCTTTCATGAAGAATCTTAAGGTCCTAGCTCATGTCCAAGGCACCAAAGCCAGCTAAAAAGTCAATAATCGATACCTAAAACTTGAATTGTACTATATCTTACTGGCTATTACATCAACTTAGAAGCATCATCTGTGTTCTACTATGGTGCTTTTACTGTCTCCGCATACCGCAGAACGCCACATAGCTTTGCAGACGATAAGTACAACCGTTTCAGAGAGAAGAGCGGTCAATGTGACGATCTGGCTTTAAGTCGATTCGATAACAAATGACGAAAACGGACGGATGTCTCAGGTTTTTACTACATATGAACACTATTCACATTCTCCCGTGCAACTCGGCTGCTAGTCCTCCTTCATGCAAAATCTTAATTTCCTAGCTGATGTCCAAGGCACCAAAGAAGGGTAAAAAGTCAATAACCGATACCTAAAACTTGAATTGTACTACTTCTTACTGGAAATTACATCAACTTAGAAGCTTCATCTGTGTTCTACTATGGTGCTCATAGTTTCTCAGCATACCGCAGCACGCGACATAGCTTTGCACACGATAAGTACAACCGTTTCAGAGAGAAAGGCGGCCAATGTGACGATCTAGCTTTAAGTTGATTCGATAACAAATGACGAAAACGGACGGATTTCTCAGGTTTTTACTACATATGAACACTTTTCACATTCTCCCGTGCAACTCCGCTGCTAATCCTCCGTTCATGCAGAATCTTAAGGTCCTAGCTCATGTGCAAGGCACCAAAGATAGCTAAAAAGTCAATAATCGATACCTAAAACTTGAATTGTACTACTTCTTACTGGCTATTACATCAACTTAGAAGCTTCATCTGTGTTCTACTATGGTGATTTTAGTGTCTCCGCATACCGCATCACGCGACAAAGCTTTGCAGACGATAAGTACAACCGTTTCAGAGAGAAGAGCGGCCAATGTGACGATCAGGCTTTAAGTCGATTCGATAACAAATGACGAAAACGGACGGATTTCTCAGGTTTTTACTACATTTGAACACTTTTCACATTCTCCCGTGCAACTCGGATGCTAGTCCTCCTTTCATGCAGAATATTAAGGTCCTAGCTCATGTCCAAGGCGCCAAAGCCAGCTAAAAATTCAATATTCAATACCTAAAACTTGAATTGTACTACTTCTTACTGGCTATTACATAAACTTAGAAGCTTCATCTGTGTTCTACTATGGTGTTTTTAGTGTCTCCGCATACCGCAGCACGCGACATAGTTTTGCAGTCGATAAGTACAACCGTTTCAGAGAGAAGAGCGGCCAATGTGACGATCTGGCTTTAAGTCGATTCGATAACAAATGACGAATACGGACGGATTTCTCGGGTTTTTACTACATGTGTAGACTTTTCACATTCTCCCATGCAGATCGGCTGCTAGTCCTCCTTTCATGCAGAATGTTAAGGTCCTAGCTCATGTCCAAGGCACCAAAGCCAGCTAAAAAGTCAATAATCGATACCTAAAACTTGAATTGTACTACTTCTTCCTTTGTATTACATCAACTTAGAAGCTTCATCTGTGTTCTACTATGGTGCTTTCAGTGTCTCCGCATACCGCAGCACGCGACATAGCTTTGCAGACGATAACTACGAGCGTTTCAGAGAGAAGAGCGGCCAATGTGGCGATCTAGCTTTAAGTTGATTCGATAACAAATGACGAAAACGGACGGATTTCTCAGGTTTTACTACATATGAACACTTTTCACATTCTCCCGTGCAACTCCGCTGCTAATCCTCCGTTCATGCAGAATCTTAAGGTCCTAGCTCATGTGCAAGGCACCAAAGATAGCTAAAAAGTCAATAATCGATACCTAAAACTTGAATTGTACTACTTCTTACTGGCTATTACATCAACTTAGAAGCTTCATCTGTGTTCTACTATGGTGATTTTAGTGTCTCCGCATTCCGCAGCACGCGACAAAGCTTTGCAGACGATAAGTACAACCGTTTCAGAGACAAGAGCGGCCAATGTGACGATCTGGCTTTAAGTCGATTCGATAACAAATGACGAAAACGGACGGATTTCTCAGGTTTTTACTACGTATGAACACTTTTCACATTCTCCCGTGCAACTCGGCTGCCAGTCCTCCTTTCATGCAGAATATTAAGGTCCTAGCTCATGTCAAGGCACCAAAGCCAGCTAAAAAGTCAATAATCGGTACCTAAAACTTGAATTGTACTATATCTTACTGGCTATTACATCAACTTAGAAGCATCATCTGTGTTCTACTATGGTGCTTTTACTGTCTCCGCATTCCGCAGCACGCGACAAAGCTTTGCAGACGATAAGTACAACCGTTTCAGAGACAAGAGCGGCCAATGTGACGATCTGGCTTTAAGTCGATTCGATAACAAATGACGAAAACGGACGGATGTCTCAGGTTTTTACTACATATGAACACTATTCACATTCTCCCATGCAACTCGGCTGCTAGTCATCCTTCATGCAAAATCTTAATTTCCTAGCTGATGTCCAAGGCACCAAAGAAGGGTAAAAAGTCAATAACCGATACCTAAAACTTGAATTGTACTACTTCTTACTGGCTATTACATCAACTTAGAAGCTTCATCTGTGTTCTACTATGGTGCTTTTAGTGTGTCCGCATACCGCAGCACGCGACATAGCTTTGCAGACGATAAGTACAACTTTTTCAGAGAGAAGAGCGGCGAATGTGACGATCTGGCTTTAAGGCGATTCGATAATAAATTACGAAAACGGACGGATTTCTCAGGTTTTTACTACATATGAACACTTTTCACATTCTCCCATGCAACTCGGCTGCTAGGCCTCCTTTCATGCAGAATCTTAAGGACATAGCTCATGTGCAAGGCACCAAAGATAGCTAAAAAGTAAATAATCGATACTTAAACTTGAATTGTACTACTTCTTACTGGCTATTACATCAACTTAGAAGCTTCATCTGTGTTCTACTATGGTGCTTTTAGTGTCTCCGCATACCGCAGCACGCGACATAGCTTTGCAATCGATAAGTACAACCGTTTCAGAGAGAAGAGCGGCCAATGTGACGATCTGGCTTTAAGTCGATTCGATAACAAATGACGAAAACGGACGGATATCTCAGGTTTTTACTACATATGAACACTTTTCACATTCTCCCGTGCAAATCGGCTGCCAGTCCTCCTTTCATGAAGAATCTTAAGGTCCTAGCTCATGTCCAAGGCACCAAAGCCAGCTAAAAAGTCAATAATCGATACCTAAAACTTGTATTGTACTATATCTTACTGGCTATTACATCAACTTAGAAGCATCATCTGTGTTCTACTATGGTGCTTTTACTGTCTCCGCATACCGCAGAACGCCACATAGCTTTGCAGACGATAAGTACAACCGTTTCAGAGAGAAGAGCGGTCAATGTGACGATCTGGCTTTAAGTCGATTCGATAACAAATGACGAAAACGGACGGATGTCTCAGGTTTTTACTACATATGAACACTATTCACATTCTCCCGTGCAACTTGGCTGCTAGTCCTCCTTCATTCAAAATCTTAATTTCCTAGCTGATGTCCAAGGCACCAAAGAAGGGTAAAAAGTCAATAACCGATACCTAAAACTTGAATTGTACTACTTCTTACTGGAAATTACATCAACTTAGAAGCTTCATCTGTGTTCTACTATGGTGCTCATAGTGTCTCAGCATACCGCAGCACGCGACATAGCTTTGCAGACGATAAGTACAACTTTTTCAGAGAGAAGAGCGGCGAATGTGACGATCTGGCTTTAAGGCGATTCGATAATAAATTACGAAAACGGACGGATTTCTCAGGTTTTTACTACATATGAACACTTTTCACATTCTCCCATGCAACTCGGCTGCTAGGCCTCCTTTCATGCAGAATCTTAAGGACATAGCTCATGTCCAAGGCACCAAAGCCAGCTAAAAAGTAAATAATCGATACTTAAACTTGAATTGTACTACTTATTACTCGCTATTACATCAACTTAGAAGCTTCATCTGTGTTCCACTATGGTGCTTTTAGTGTCTCCGCATACCGCAGCACGCGACACAGCTTTGCAGACGATAAGTACAACCGTTTCAGAGAGAAGAGCGGCCAATGTGACGATCAGGCTTTAAGTCGATTCGATAACAAATGACGAAAACGGACGGATTTCTCAGGATTTTACTACGTATGAACACTTTTCACATTCTCCCGTGCAACTCGGATGCTAGTCCTCCTTTCATGCAGAATATTAAGGTCCTAGCTCATGTCCAAGGTACCAAAGCCAGCTAAAAATTCAATATTCAATACCTAAAACTTGAATTGTACTACTTCTTACTGGCTATTACATAAACTTAGAAGCTTCATCTGTGTTCTACTATGGTGTTTTTAGTGTCTCCGCATACCGCAGCACGCGACATAGTTTTGCAGTCGATAAGTACAACTTTTTCAGAGAGAAGAGCGGCGAATGTGACGATCTGGCTTTAAGTCGATTCGATAACAAATGACGAATACGGACGGATTTCTCGGGTTTTTACTACATGTGAAGACTTTTCACATTCTCCCATGCCAATCGGCTGCTAGTCCTCCTTTCATGCAGAATGTTAAGGTCCTAGCTCATGTCCAAGGCACCAAAGCCAGCTAAAAAGTCAATAATCGATACCTAAAATTTGAATTGTACTACTTCTTCCTTTGTATTACATCAACTTAGAAGCTTCATCTGTGTTCTACTATGGTGCTTTCAGTGTCTCCGCATACCGCAGCACGCGACATAGCTTTGCAGACGATAACTACGAGCGTTTCAGAGAGAAGAGCGGCCAATGTGACGATCTAGCTTTAAGTTGATTCGATAACAAATGACGAAAACGGACGGATTTCTCAGGTTTTTACTACATATGAACACTTTTCACATTCTCCCGTGCAACTCCGCTGCTAATCCTCCGTTCATGCAGAATCTTAAGGTCCTAGCTCATGTGCAAGGCACCAAAGATAGCTAAAAAGTCAATAATCGATACCTAAAACTTGAATTGTACTACTTCTTACTGGCTATTACATCAACTTAGAAGCTTCATCTGTGTTCTACTATGGTGATTTTAGTGTCTCCGCATACCGCAGTACGCGACATAGCTTTGCAGACGATAAGTACAACCGTTTCAGAGAGAAGAGCGGCCAATGTGACGATCTGGCTTTAAGTCGATTCGATAACAAATGACGAAAACGGACGGATTTCTCAGGTTTTTACTATGTATGAACACTTTTCACATTCTCCCGTGCAACTCGGCTGCCAGTCCTCCTTTCATGCAGAATATTAAGGTCCTAGCTCATGTCCAAGGCACCAAAGCCAGCTAAAAAGTCAATAATCGATACCTAAAACTTGAATTGTACTATATCTTACTGGCTATTACATCAACTTAGAAGCATCATCTGTGTTCTACTATGGTGCTTTTACTGTCTCCGCATACCGCAGAACGCCACATAGCTTTGCAGACGATAAGTACAACCGTTTCAGAGAGAAGAGCGGTCAATGTGAAGATCTGGCTTTAAGTCGATTCGATAACAAATGACGAAAACGGACGGATGTCTCAGGTTTTTACTACATATGAACACTATTCCCATTCTCCCGTGCAACTCGGCTGCTAGTCCTCCTTCATGCAAAATCTTAATTTCCTAGCTGATGTCCAAGGCACCAAAGAAGGGTAAAAAGTCAATAACCGATACCTAAAACTTGAATTGTACTACTTCTTACTGGAAATTACATCAACTTAGAAGCTTCATCTGTGTTCTACTATGGTGCTCATAGTGTCTCAGCATACCGCAGCACGCGACATAGCTTTGCACACGATAAGTACAACCGTTTCAGAGAGAAGAGCGGCCAATGTGACGATCTAGCTTTAAGTTGATTCGATAACAAACGACGAAAACGGACGGATTTCTCAGGTTTTTACTACATATGAACACTTTTCACATTCTCCCGTGCAACTCCGCTGCTAATCCTCCGTTCATGCAGAATCTTAAGGTCCTAGCTCATGTGCAAGGCACCAAAGATAGCTAAAAAGTCAATAATCGATACCTAAAACTTGAATTGTACTACTTCTTACTGGCTATTACATCAACTTAGAAGCTTCATCTGTGTTCTACTATGGTGATTTTAGTGTCGCCGCATACCGCAGCACGCGACAAAGCTTTGCAGACGATAAGTACAACCGTTTCAGAGAGAAGAGCGGCCAATGTGACGATCAGGCTTTAAGTCGATTCGATAACAAATGACGAAAACGGACGGATTTCTCAGGTTTTTACTACATTTGAACACTTTTCACATTCTCCCGTGCAACTAGGATGCTAGTCCTCCTTTCATGCAGAATATTAAGGTCCTAGCTCATGTCCAAGGCACCAAAGCCAGCTAAAAATTCAATATTCAATACCTAAAACTTGAATTGTACTACTTCTTACTGGCTATTACATAAACTTAGAAGCTTCATCTGTGTTCTACTATGGTGCTTTTAGTGTCTCCGCATACCGCAGCACGCGACATAGTTTTGCAGTCGATAAGTACAACCGTTTCAGAGAGAAGAGCGGCCAATGTGACGATCTGGCTTTAAGTCGATTCGATAACAAATGACGAATACGGACGGATTTCACGGGTTTTTACTACATGTGAAGACTTTTCACATTCTCCCATGCAAATCGGCTGCTAGTCCTCCTTTCATGCAGAATGTTAAGGTCCTAGCTCATGTCCAAGGCACCAAAGCCAGCTATAAAGTCAATAATCGATACCTAAAACTTGAATTGTACTACTTCTTCCTTTGTATTACATCAACTTAGAAGCTTCATCTGTGTTCTACTATGGTGCTTTCAGTGTCTCCGCATACCGCAGCACGCGACATAGCTTTGCAGACGATAACTACGAGCGTTTCAGAGAGAAGAGCGGCCAATGTGACGATCTGACTTTAAGTCGATTCGATAACAAATGACGAAAACGGACGGATTTCTCAGGTTTTTACTACATTTGAACACTTTTCACATTTTCCCGTGCAACTAGGCTGCTAGTCCTCCTTTCATGCAGAATCTTAAGGTCCTAGCTCATGTCCAAGGCACTAAAGCCAGCTAAAACGTCAATAATCGATAACTAAAACTTGTATTGTACTACTTCTTACTGGCTATTACATCAACTTAGAAGTTTCATCTGTGTTCTACTATGGTGCTTTTAGTGTCTCCGCATACCGCAGCACGCGACATAGCTTTGCAATCGATAAGTACAACCGTTTCAGAGAGAAGAGCGGCCAATGTGACGATCTGGCTTTAAGTCGATTCGATAACAAATGACGAAAACGGACGGATTACTCAGGTTTTTACTACATATGAACACTTTTCACATTCTCCTGTGCAAATCGGCTGCTATTCCTATTTTCATGCAGAATGTTAAGGTCCTAGCTCATGTCCAAGGCACCAAAGCCAGCTAAAAGGTCAATAATCGATACCTAAAACTTGAATTGTACTACTTCTTCCTGGCTATTACATCAACATAGAAGCTTCATCTGTGTTCTACTATGGTGCTTTTAGTGTATCAGCATACCGTAGCACGCGACATAGCTTTGCAGAGGATAAGTCCAAGTGTTTCGGAGAGAAGAGCGGCCAATGTGACGATCTGGCTTAAAGTCGATTCGATAACAAATGACGAAAACGGACGGATTTCTCAGGTTTTTACTACATATGAACACTTTTCACATTCTCCCGTGCAACTCGGCTGCTAGTCCGCATTTCATGTAGAATCTTAAGGTCCTAGCTCATGTCCAAGGCACCAAAGCCAGCTAAAAAGTCAATAATCGATACCTAAAACTTGAATTCAACTACTTCTTACTGGCTATTACATACTTAGAAGCTTGATCTGTGTTCTACTATGGTGATTTTAGTGTCTCCGCATACCGCAGCACGCGACATAGCTTTGCAGATGATATGTACAACCGTTTCAGAGAGAAGAGCGGCCAATGTGACGATCTGGCTTTAAGTCGATTCGATAACAAATGACGAAAACGGACGGATTTCTCAGGTTTTTACTACATATGAACACTTTTCACATTCTCCCGTGCAACTCGGCTGCTAGTCGTCCTTTAATGCAGAACGTTAAGGTCCTAGCTCATGTCCAAGTCACCAAAGCCAGCTAAAAAGTCAATAATCGATACCTAAAATTTGAATTGGATTACTTCTTACTGGCTATTACTTCAACTTAGATGCTTCATCTGTGTTCTACTATGGTGATTTTAGTGTCTCCGCATACCGCAGCACGCGACATAGCTTTGCAGACGATAGGTACAAGCGTTTCAGAGAGAAGAGCGGCCAATGTGACAATCTGGCTTTAAGTCGATTCGATAACAAATGACGAAAACGGACGGATTTCTAAGGTTTTTACTACATATGAACACTTTTCACGTTCTCCCGTGCAACTCGGCTGCTAGTCCTCCTCTCATGCAGAATGTTAAGGTCCTAGCTCATGTCCAAGGCACCAAAGCCAGCTAATAAGTCAATAATCGATAACTAAAACTTGAATTTTACTACTTCTTACTGGCTATTACATCAACTTAGAAGCTTAATCTGTGTTCTACTATGGTGCTTTTAGTGTCTCCACATACCGCAGCACGCGACATAGCTTAGCAGACGATAAGTACAACCGTTTCAGAGAGAAGAGCGGCCAATGTGACGATCTGGCTTTAAGTCGATTCGATAACAAATGACGAAAACGGACGTATTTCTCAGGTTTTTACTACATTTGAACACTTTTCACATTCCCCCATGCAACTCGGCTGCTAGTCCTCCTTTCATGCAGAATCTTAAGGTCCTAGCTCATGTCCAAGGCACCAAAGCCAGCTAAAAAGTCAATAATCGGTACCTAAATCTTGAATTGGACTACTTCTTACTGGCTATTACATCAACTTAGAAGCTTCATCTGTGTTCTACTATGGTGCTTTTCCTGTTTCCGCCTACGGCAACACGCGACATACCTTTGAAGACGATAAGTACAACCGTTTCAGAAAGAAGAGCGGCCAATGTGACGATCTGGCTTTAAGTCGATTCGATAACAAATGACGAAAACGGACGGATTTCTCAAGTTTTAACTACATATGAACACTTTTCACATTCTCCCGTGCAACTCAGCTGCTAGTCCTCCTTTCATGCAGAATCTTAAGGTCCTAGCTCATGTCCAAGGCACCAAAGCCAGCTAAAAGTTCCATATTCAATACCTAAAACTTGAATTGTACTACTTCTCACTGGCTATTACATCAACTTAGAAGCTTCATCTGTGTTCTATTATGGTGCTTTTAGTGTCTCAGCATACCACAGCACGCGACATAGCTTTGCAGACGATAAGTACAACCGTTTTAGAGAGTAGAGCGGCCAATGTGTCGATCTGGCTTTAAGTCGATTCGATAACAAATGCCGAAAACGGACGGATTTCTCAGGTTTTTACTACATATGAACACTTTTCACATTCTCCCGTGCAACAGGGCTGCTAGTCCTCCTTTCATGCAGAATCTTAAGGTCCTAGGTCATGTCCAAGGCACCAAAGCCAGCTAAAAATTCAATATTGAATACCTAAAACTTGAATTGTACTACTTCTTACTGGAAATTACATCAACTTAGAAGCTTCATCTGTGTTCTACTATGGTGCTCATAGTGTCTCAGCATACCGCAGCACGCGACATAGCTTTGCAGACGATAAGTACAACCGTTTCAGAGAGAAGAGCGGCCAATGTGACGATCTAGCTTTAAGTTGATTCGATAACAAATGACGAAAACGGACGGATTTCTCAGGTTTATACTACATATGAACACTTTTCACATTCTCCCGTGCAACACCGCTGCTAATCCTCCGTTCATGCAGAATCTTAAGGTCCTAGCTCATGTGCAAGGCACCAAAGATAGCTAAAAAGTTAATAATCGATACCTAAAACTTGAATTGTACTACTTCTTACTGGCTATTACATCAACTTAGAAGCTTCATCTGTGTTCTACTATGGTGCTTTTAGTGTCTCCGCATACCGCAGCACGCGACATAGCTTTGCAGACGATAAGTACAACCGTTTCAGAGAGAAGAGCGGCCAATGTGACGATCTGGCTTTAAGTCGATTCGATAACAAATGACGAAAACGGACGGATGTCTCAGGTTTTTACTACATATGAACACTATTCACATTCTCCCGTGCAACTAGGCTGCTAGTCCTCCTTCATGGAAAATCTTAATTTCCTAGCTGATGTCCAAGGCACCAAACAAGGGTAAAAAGTCAATAACCGATACCTAAAACTTGAATTGTACTACTTCTTACTGGAAATTACATCAACTTAGAAGCTTCATCTGTGTTCTACTATGGTGCTCATAGTGTCTCAGCATACCGCAGCACGCGACATAGCTTTGCAGACGATAAGTACAACCGTTTCAGAGAGAAGAGCGGCCAATGTGACGATCTAGCTTTAAGTTGATTCGATAACAAATGACGAAAACGGACGGATTTCTCAGGTTTATACTACATATGAACACTTTTCACATTCTCCCGTGCAACTCCGCTGCTAATCCTCCGTTCATGCAGAATCTTAAGGTCCTAGCTCATGTGCAAGGCACCAAAGATAGCTAAAAAGTCAATAATCGATACCTAAAACTTGAATTGTACTACTTCTTACTGGCTATTACATCAACATAGAAGCTTCATCTGTGTTCTACTATGGTGCTTTTAGTGTGTCCGCATACCGCAGCACGCGTCATAGCTTTGCAGACGATAAGTGCAACTCTTTCAGAGAGAAGAGAGGCCAATGTGACGATCTGGCTTGAAGTCGATTCGATAACTAATGACGAAAACGGACGGATTTCTCAGGTTTTTACTACATTTGAACACTTTTCACATTCTCCCGTGCAACTCGGCTGCTAGTCCTTCATTCATGCAGAATCTTAAGGTCCTAGCTCATGTCCAAGGCACCAAAGCCAGCTAAAAAGTCAATAATCGATACCTAAAACTTGAATTGTACTACTTCTTACTGGCTATTACATCAACTTAGAAGCTTCATCTGTGTTCTACTATGGTGCTTTTAGTGTCTCCGCATACCGCAGCACGCGACATAGCTTTGCAATCGATAAGTACAACCGTTTCAGAGAGAAGAGCGGCCAATGTGACGATCTGGCTTTAAGTCGATTCGATAACAAATGACGAAAACGGACGGATTTCTCAGGTTTTTACTACATATGAACACCTTTCACATTCTCCCGTGCATATCGGCTGCCAGTCCTCCTTTCATGCAGAATCTTAAGGTCCTAGCTCATGTCCAAGGCACCAAAGCCAGCTAAAAAGTCAATAATCGATACCTAAAACTTGAATTGTACTATATCTTACTGGCTATTACATCAACTTAGAAGCATCATCTGTGTTCTACTATGGTGCTTTTACTGTCTCCGCATACCGCAGAACGCCACATAGCTTTGCAGACGATAAGTACAACCCTTTCAGAGAGAAGAGCGGTCAATTTGACGATCTGGCTTTAAGTCGATTCGATAACAAATGACGAAAAGGGACGGATGTCTCAGGTTTTTACTACATATGAACACTATTCACATTCTCCCGTGCAACTCGGCTGCTAGTCCTCCTTCATGCAAAATCTTAATTTCCTAGCTGATGTCGAAGGCACCAAAGAAGGGTAAAAAGTTAATAACCGATACCTAAAACTTGAATTGTACTTCTTCTTACTGGCTATTACATCAACTTAGAAGCTTCATCTGTGTTCTACTATGGTGCTTTTACTGTCTCCGCATACCGCAGCACGCGACATAGTTTTGCAATCGATAAGTACAACCGTTTCAGAGAGAAGAGCGGCCAATGTGACGATCTGGCTTTAAGTCGATTCGATAACAAATGACGAATACGGACGGATTTCTCGGGTTTTTACTACATGTGAAGACTTTTCACATTCTCCCGTGCAAATCGGCTGCTAGTCCTCCTTTCATGCAGAATGTTATGGTCCTAGCTCATGTCCAAGGCACCAAAGCCAGCTAAAAAGTCAATAATCGATACCTAAAACTTTAATTGTACTACTTCTTCCTTTGTATTACATCAACTTAGAAGCTTCATCTGTGTTCTACTATGGTGCTTTTAGTGTCTCCGCATACCGCAGCACGCGACATAGCTTTGCAGACGATAAGTACAAGTGTTCAGAGAGAGGAGCGGCCAATGTGACGATCTGGCTTTAAGTCGATTCGATAACAAATGACGAAAACGTACGGATTTCTCAGGTTTTTACTACATATGAACACTTATCACATTCTCCCGTGCAACTCGGCTGCTAGTCCTCCGTTCATGCAGAATGTTAAGGTCCTAGCTCATGTCCAAGTCACGAAAGCCAGCTAAAAAGTCAATAATCGATACCTAAAACTTGAACTGTACTACTTCTTACTGGCTATTACATCAACGTAGAAGCTTCATCTGTGTTCTACTATGGTGCTTTTAGTGTCTCCGCATACCGCAGCACGCGACATAGCTTTGCAATCGATAAGTACAACCGTTTCAGAGAGAAGAGCAGCTAATTTGACGATCTGGCTTTAAGTCGATTCGATAACAAATGACGAAAACGGACGGATTTACCGGGTTTTTACTACATATAAACACTTTTCACATTCTCGCATGCAAATCGGCTGGTAGTCCTCCGTTCATGCAGAATGTTAAGGTCCTAGCTCATGTCCAAGGCACCAAAGCCAGCTAAAAAGTCAATAAACGATATCTAAAACTTGAATTGTACTACTTCTTCCTGGCTATTACATCAACTTAGAAGCTTCATCTGTGTTCTACTTTGGTGCTTTTAGTGTCTCCGCATACCGCAGCACGCGACATAGCTTTGCAGACGATAAGTACAAGTGTTTCAGAGAGAAGAGCGGCCAATGTGGCGATCTGGCTTTAAGTCGATTCGATAACAAATGACGAAAACGGACGGATTTCTCAGGTTTTTGCTACATATGAACACTTTTAACATTCTGCCGTGCAACTCGGCTGCCAGTCCTCCTTTCATGCAGAATCTTAAGGTCCTAGATCATGTCCAAGGTACCAAAGCCAGCTGTAAAGTCAATAATCGATACCTAAAACTTGAATTGTACTACTTCTTACTGGCTATTACATCAACTTAGAAGCTTCATCTGTGTCCTACTATGGTGCTTTTAGTGTCTCAGAATACCGCACCACGCGACATAGCTTTGCAGACGATAAGTACAACCGTTTCAGAGAGAAGAGCGGCCAATGTGACGATCTGGCTTGAAGAAGATTCGATAACAAATGACGAAAACGGACGGATTTCTAGGTTTTTACTACATATGAACACTTTTCATATTCTCCCGTGCAACTCCGCTGCTAATCCTCCTTTCATGCAGAAGCTTAAGGTCATAGCTCATGTCCAAGGCACCAAAGCCAGCTAAAAAGTCAATATTCAATACCTAAAACTTGAATTGTACTACATCTTACTGGCTATTACATCAACTTAGAAGCTTCAGCTGTGTTCTACTATGGTGATTTTAGTGTCTCCGCATACCGCAGCACGCGACATAGCTTCGCAGACGATAAGTACAACCGTTTCAGAGAGAAGAGCGGCCAATGAGACGATCTGGCTTTAAGTCGATTCGATAACAAATGACGAAAACGGACGGATTTCTCAGGTTTTTACTACATATGAACACGTTTCACATTCTCCCGTGCAACTCGGCTGCTAGTCCTCCTTACATGCAGAATCTTAAGTTCCTAGCTCATGTCCAAGGCACCAAAGCCAGCTAAAAAGTCAATAATCGATACCTAAAACTTGAATTGTACTACTTCTCACTGGCTATTACATCAACTTAGAAGCATCATCTGTGTTCTACTATGGTGCTTTTACTGTCTCCGCATACCGCAGAACGCCACAAAGCTTTGCAGACGATAAGTACAACCGTTTCAGAGAGAAGAGCGGCCAATGTGACGATCTGGCTTTAAGTCGATTCGATAACAAATGTCGAAAACGGACGGATGTCTCAGGTTTTTACTACATATGAACACTATTCACAATCTCCCGTGCAACTCGGCTGCTAGTCCTCCTTTCATGCAAAATCTTAATTTCCTAGCTGATGTCCAAGGCACCAAAGAAGGGTAAAAAGTCAATAACCGATACCTAAAACTTGAATTGTACTACTTCTTACTGGCTATTACATCAACTTAGAAGCTTCATCTGTGTTCTACTATGGTGCTTTTAGTGTCTCCGCATACCGCAGCACGCGACATAGCTTTGCAGACGATAAGTACAACCGTTTCAGAGAGAAGAGCGGCCAATGTGACGATCTGGCTTTAAGTAGATTCGATAACAAATGACGTAAACGGACGGATGTCTCAGATTTTTACTACATATGAACATTTTTCACATTCTCCCGTGCAACTCGGCCGCTAGTCCTCCTTTCATGCAGAATCTTAAGGTCCTAGCTCATGTCCAAGGTACCAAAGTCAGCTAAAAAGTCAATAATCGATACCTAAAACTTGAATTGTACTACTTCTTACTGGCTATTACATCAACTTATAAGCTTCATCTGTGTTCTACTATGGTGATTTTAGTGTCTCCGCATACCGCAGCACGCGACATAGCTTTGCAGACGATAAGTACAACCGTTTCAGAGAGAAGAGCGACCAATGAGACGATCTGGCTTTAAGTCGATTCGATAACAAATGACGAAAACGGACCGATTTCTCGGGTTTTTACTACATATGAACACTTTTCACATTCTCCCGTGCAACTTGGCTCCTCGTCCTCCTTTCATGCAGAATCTTAAGGTCCGAGCTCATGTCCAAGGCACCAAAGCCAGCTAAATAGTCAATATTCAATACCTAAAACTTGAATTGTACTACTTCTTACTGGCTATTACATCAACTTAGAAGCTTCATCTGTGTTCTACTATGGTGCTTTTAGTGTCTCAGCATACCGCAGCACGCGACATAGCTTTGCAGAGGACAAGTACAAGTGTTTTAGAGAGAAGAGCGACCAATGTGACGATCTGGCTTTAAGTCGATTCGTTAACAAATGAGGAAAATGGACGGATTTCTCAGGTTTTTACTACATATGAACACTTTTCACATTCTCCCGTGCAACTCGGCTGCTAGTCCTCTTTTCATGCAGAATGTTAAGGTCCTAGCTCATGTCCAAGGCACCAAAGCCAGCTAAAAAGTCAATAATCGATACCTAAAACTTGAATTGTACTACTTCTTACTGGCTATTACATCAAATTAGAAGCTTCATCTGTGTTCTACTATGGTGTTTTTACTGTCTCCGCATACCGCAATACGCGACATAGGTTTGCACACGATAAGTACAACCGGTTCAGAGAAGAAGAGCGGCCAATGTGACGATCTGGCTTTAAGTCGATTCGATAACAAATGACGAAAACGGCCGGATTTCTCAGGTTTTTGCTACATATGAACACTTTTCACATTCTCCCGTGCAACTCGGCTGCCAGTCCTCCTTTCATGCAGAATCTTAAGGTCCTAGATCATGTCCAAGGTACCAAAGCCAGCTGTAAAGTCAATAATCGATACCTAAAACTTGAATTGTACTACTTCTTACTGGCTATTACATCAACTTAGAAGCTTCATCTGTGTCCTACTATGGTGCTTTTAGTGTCTCAGAATACCGCACCACGCGACATAGCTTTGCAGACGATAAGTACAACCGTTTCAGAGAGAAGAGCGGCCAATGTGACGATCTGGCTTTAAGTCGATTCGATAACAAATGTCGAAAACGGACGGATGTCTCAGGTTTTTACTACATATGAACACTATTCACAATCTCCCGTGCAACTCGGCTGCTAGTCCTCCTTTCATGCAAAATCTTAATTTCCTAGCTGATGTCCAAGGCACCAAAGAAGGGTAAAAAGTCAATAACCGATACCTAAAACTTGAATTGTACTACTTCTTACTGGCTATTACATCAACTTAGAAGCTTCGTCTGTGTTCTACTATGGTGCTTTTAGTGTCTCCGCATACCGCAGCACGCGACATAGCTTTGCAGACGATAAGTACAACCGTTTCAGAGAGAAGAGCGGCCAATGTGACGATCTGGCTTTAAGTAGATTCGATAACAAATGACGTAAACGGACGGATGTCTCAGATTTTTACTACATATGAACATTTTTCACATTCTCCCGTGCAACTCGGCCGCTAGTCCTCCTTTCATGCAGAATCTTAAGGTCCTAGCTCATGTCCAAGGTACCAAAGCCAGCTAAAAAGTCAATAATCGATACCTAAAACTTGAATTGTACTACTTCTTACTGGCTATTACATCAACTTATAAGCTTCATCTGTGTTCTACTATGGTGATTTTAGTGTTTCCGCATACCGCAGCACGCGACATAGCTTTGCAGACGATAAGTACAACCGTTTCAGAGAGAAGAGCGACCAATGAGACGATCTGGCTTTAAGTCGATTCGATAACAAATGACGAAAACGGACCGATTTCTCGGGTTTTTACTACATATGAACACTTTTCACATTCTCCCGTGCAACTTGGCTCCTCGTCCTCCTTTCATGCAGAATCTTAAGGTCCGAGCTCATGTCCAAGGCACCAAAGCCAGCTAAATAGTCAATATTCAATACCTAAAACTTGAATTGTACTACTTCTTACTGGCTATTACATCAACTTAGAAGCTTCATCTGTGTTCTACTATGGTGCTTTTAGTGTCTCAGCATACCGCAGCACGCGACATAGCTTTGCAGAGGACAAGTACAAGTGTTTTAGAGAGAAGAGCGACCAATGTGACGATCTGGCTTTAAGTCGATTCGTTAACAAATGAGGAAAATGGACGGATTTCTCAGGTTTTTACTACATATGAACACTTTTCACATTCTCCCGTGCAACTCGGCTGCTAGTCCTCCTTTCATGCAGAATGTTAAGGTCCTAGCTCATGTCCAAGGCACCAAAGCCAGCTAAAAAGTCAATAATCGATACCTAAAACTTGAATTGTACTACTTCTTACTGGCTATTACATCAACTTAGAAGCTTTATCTGTGTTCTACTATGGTGCTTTTAGTGTCTCAGAATACCGCAGCACGCGACATAGCGTTGCAGACGATAAGTACAACCGTTTCAGCGAGAAGAGCGGCCAATGTGACGATCTGGCTTGAAGAAGATTCGATAACAAATGACGAAAACGGACGGATTTCTAGGTTTTTACTACATATGAACACTTTTCATGTTCTCCCGTGCAACTCCGCTGCTAATCCTCCTTTCATGCAGAAGCTTAAGGTCCTAGCTCATGTCCAAGGCACCAAAGCCAGCTAAAAAGTCAATAATCGATATCTAAAACTTGAATTGTACTACTTCTTACTGGCTATTACATCAAATTAGAAGCTTCATCTGTGTTCTACTATGGTGTTTTTACTGTCTCCGCATACCGCAATACGCGACATAGGTTTGCACACGATAAGTACAACCGGTTCAGAGAAGAAGAGCGGCCAATGTGACGATCTGGCTTTAAGTCGATTCGATAACAAATGACGAAAACGGACGGATTTCTCAGGTATTTGCTACATATGAACACTTTTCACATTCTCCCGTGCAACTCGGCTGCCAGTCCTCCTTTCATGCAGAATCTTAAGGTCCTAGCTCATGTCCAAGGTACCAAAGCCAGCTGTAAAGTCAATAATCGATACCTAAAACTTGAATTGTACTACTTCTTACTGGCTATTACATCAACTTAGAAGCTTCATCTGTGTCCTACTATGGTGCTTTTAGTGTCTCAGAATACCGCACCACGCGACATAGCTTTGCAGACGATAAGTACAACCGTTTCAGAGAGAAGAGCGGCCAATGTGACGATCTGGCTTGAAGAAGATTCGATAACAAATGACGAAAACGGACGGATTTGTAGGTTTTTACTACATATAGACACTTTTCATATTCTCCCGTGCAACTCCGCTGCTAATCCTCCTTTCATGCAGAAGCTTAAGGTCATAGCTCATGTCCAAGGCACCAAAGCCAGCTAAAAAGTCAATATTCAATACCTAAAACTTGAATTGTACTACATCTTACTGGCTATTACATCAACTTAGAAGCTTCAGCTGTGTTCTACTATGGTGATTTTAGTGTCTCCGCATACCGCAGCACGCGACATAGCTTCGCAGACGATAAGTACAACCGTTTCAGAGAGAAGAGCGGCCAATGAGACGATCTGGCTTTAAGTCGATTCGATAACAAATGACGAAAACGGACGGATTTCTCAGGTTTTTGCTACATATAAACACTTTTCACATTCTCCCGTGCAACTCGGCTGCCAGTCCTCCTCTCATGCAGAATCTTAAGGTCCTAGATCATGTCCAAGGTACCAAAGCCAGCTGTAAAGTCAATAATCGATACCTAAAACTTGAATTGTACTACTTCTTACTGGCTATTACATCAACTTAGAAGCTTCATCTGTGTCCTACTATGGTGCTTTTAGTGTCTCAGAATACCGCACCACGCGACATAGCTTTGCAGACGATAAGTACAACCGTTTCAGAGAGAAGAGCGGCCAATGTGACGATCTGGCTTTAAGTCGATTCTATAACAAATGTCGAAAACGGACGGATGTCTCAGGTTTTTACTACATATGAACACTATTCACAATCTCCCGTGCAACTCGGCTGCTAGTCCTCCTTTCATGCAAAATCTTAAATTCCTAGCTGATGTCCAAGGCACCAAAGAAGGGTAAAAAGTCAATAACCGATACCTAAAACTTGAATTGTACTACTTCTTACTGGCTATTACATCAACTTAGAAGCTTCATCTGTGTTCTACTATGGTGCTTTTAGTGTCTCCGCATACCGCAGCACGCGACATAGCTTTGCAGACGATAAGTACAACCGTTTCAGAGAGAAGAGCGGCCAATGTGACGATCTGGCTTTAAGTAGATTCGATAACAAATGACGTAAACGGACGGATGTCTCAGATTTTTACTACATATGAACATTTTTCACATTCTCCCGTGCAACTCGGCCGCTAGTCCTCCTTTCATGCAGAATCTTAAGGTCCTAGCTCATGTCCAAGGTACCAAAGCCAGCTAAAAAGTCAATAATCGATACCTAAAACTTGAATTGTACTACTTCTTACTGGCTATTACATCAACTTATAAGCTTCATCTGTGTTCTACTATGGTGATTTTAGTGTTTCCGCATACCGCAGCACGCGACATAGCTTTGCAGACGATAAGTACAACCGTTTCAGAGAGAAGAGCGACCAATGAGACGATCTGGCTTTAAGTCGATTCGATAACAAATGACGAAAACGGACCGATTTCTCGGGTTTTTACTACATATGAACACTTTTCACATTCTCCCGTGCAACTTGGCTCCTCGTCCTCCTTTCATGCAGAATCTTAAGGTCCGAGCTCATGTCCAAGGCACCAAAGCCAGCTAAATAGTCAATATTCAATACCTAAAACTTGAATTGTACTACTTCTTACTGGCTATTACATCAACTTAGAAGCTTCATCTGTGTTCTACTATGGTGCTTTTAGTGTCTCAGCATACCGCAGCACGCGACATAGCTTTGCAGAGGACAAGTACAAGTGTTTTGGAGAGAAGAGCGACCAATGTGACGATCTGGCTTTAAGTCGATTCGTTAACAAATGAGGAAAATGGACGGATTTCTCAGGTTTTTACTACATATGAACACTTTTCACATTCTCCCGTGCAACTCGGCTGCTAGTCCTCCTTTCATGCAGAATGTTAAGGTCCTAGCTCATGTCCAAGGCACCAAAGCCAGCTAAAAAGTCAATAATCGATACCTAAAACTTGAATTGTACTACTTCTTACTGGCTATTACATCAACTTAGAAGCTTTATCTGTGTTCTACTATGGTGCTTTTAGTGTCTCAGAATACCGCAGCACGCGACATAGCGTTGCAGACGATAAGTACAACCGTTTCAGCGAGAAGAGCGGCCAATGTGACGATCTGGCTTGAAGAAGATTCGATAACAAATGACGAAAACGGACGGATTTCTAGGTTTTTACTACATATGAACACTTTTCATGTTCTCCCGTGCAACTCCGCTGCTAATCCTCCTTTCATGCAGAAGCTTAAGGTCCTAGCTCATGTCCAAGGCACCAAAGCCAGCTAAAAAGTCAATAATCGATACCTAAAACTTGAATTGTACTACTTCTTACTGGCTATTACATCAAATTAGAAGCTTCATCTGTGTTCTACTATGGTGTTTTTACTGCCTCCGCATACCGCAATACGCGACATAGGTTTGCACACGATAAGTACAACCGGTTCAGAGAAGAAGAGCGGCCAATGTGACGATCTGGCTTTAAGTCGATTCGATAACAAATGACGAAAACGGACGGATTTCTCAGGTTTTTGCTACATATGAACACTTTTCACATACTCCCGTGCAACTCGGCTGCCAGTCCTCCTTTCATGCAGAATCTTAAGGTCCTAGCTCATGTCCAAGGTACCAAAGCCAGCTGTAAAGTCAATAATCGATACCTAACACTTGAATTGTACTACTTCTTACTGGCTATTACATCAACTTAGAAGCTTCATCTGTGTCCTACTATGGTGCTTTTAGTGTCTCAGAACACCGCAGCACGCGACATAGCTTTGCAGACGATAAGTACAACCGTTTCAGAGAGAAGAGCGGCCAATGTGACGATCTGGCTTGAAGAAGATTCGATAACAAATGACGAAAACGGACGGATTTCTAGGTTTTTACTACATATGAACACTTTTCATATTCTCCCGTGCAACTCCGCTGCTAATCCTCCTTTCATGCAGAAGCTTAAGGTCATAGCTCATGTACAAGGCACCAAAGCCAGCTAAAAAGTCAATATTCAATACCTAAAACTTGAATTGTACTACATCTTACTGGCTATTACATCAACTTAGAAGCTTCAGCTGTGTTCTACTATGGTGATTTTAGTGTCTCCGCATACCGCAGCACGCGACATAGCTTCGCAGACGATAAGTACAACCGTTTCAGAGAGAAGAGCGGCCAATGAGACGATCTGGCTTTAAGTCGATTCGATAACAAATGACGAAAACGGACGGATTTCTCAGGTTTTTACTACATATGAACACGTTTCACATTCTCCCGTGCAACTCGGCTGCTAGTCCTCCTTACATGCAGAATCTTAAGGTCCTAGCTCATGTCCAAGGCACCAAAGCCAGCTAAAAAGTCAATAATCGATACCTAAAACTTTAATTGTACTACTTCTTACTGGCTATTACATCAACTTAGAAGCATCATCTGTGTTCTACTATGGTGCTTTTACTGTCTCCGCATACCGCAGAACGCCACATAGCTTTGCAGACGATAAGTACAACCGTTTCAGAGAGAAGAGCGGCCAATGTGACGATCTGGCTTTAAGTCGATTCGATAACAAATGTCGAAAACGGACGGATGTCTCAGGTTTTTACTACATATGAACACTATTCACAATCTCCCGTGCAACTCGGCTGCTAGTCCTCCTTTCATGCAAAATCTTAATTTCATAGCTGATGTCCAAGGCACCAAAGAAGGGTAAAAAGTCAATAACCGATACCTAAAACTTGAATTGTACTACTTCTTACTGGCTATTACATCAACTTAGAAGCTTCATCTGTGTTCTACTATGGTGCTTTTAGTGTCTCCGCATACCGCAGCACGCGACATAGCTTTGCAGACGATAAGTACAACCGTTTCAGAGAGAAGAGCGGCCAATGTGACGATCTGGCTTTAAGTAGATTCGATAACAAATGACGTAAACGGACGGATGTCTCAGATTTTTACTACATATGAACATTTTTCACATTCTCCCGTGCAACTCGGCCGCTAGTCCTCCTTTCATGCAGAATCTTAAGGTCCTAGCTCATGTCCAAGGTACCAAAGCCAGCTAAAAAGTCAATAATCGATACCTAAAACTTGAATTGTACTACTTCTTACTGGCTATTACATCAACTTATAAGCTTCATCTGTGTTCTACTATGGTGATTTTAGTGTCTCCGCATACCGCAGCACGCGACATAGCTTTGCAGACGATAAGTACAACCGTTTCAGAGAGAAGAGCGACCAATGAGACGATCTGGCTTTAAGTCGATTCGATAACAAATGACGAAAACGGACCGATTTCTCGGGTTTTTACTACATATGAACACTTTTCACATTCTCCCGTGCAACTTGGCTCCTCGTCCTCCTTTCATGCAGAATCATAAGGTCCGAGCTCATGTCCAAGGCACCAAAGCCAGCTAAATAGTCAATATTCAATACCTAAAACTTGAATTGTACTACTTCTTACTGGCTATTACATCAACTTAGAAGCTTCATCTGTGTTCTACTATGGTGCTTTTAGTGTCTCAGCATACCGCAGCACGCGACATAGCTTTGCAGAGGATAAGTACAAGTGTTTCAGAGAGAAGAGCGACCAATGTGAGAGATCTGGCTTTAAGTCGATTCGTTAACAAATGAGGAAAATGGACGGATTTCTCAGGTTTTTACTACATAGGAACACTTTTCACATTCTCCCGTGCAACTCGGCTGCTAGTCCTCCTTTCATGCAGAATGTTAAGGTCCTAGCTCATGTCCAAGGCACCAAAGCCAGCTAAAAAGTCAATAATCGATACCTAAAACTTGAATTGTACTACTTCTTACTGGCTATTACATCAACTTAGAAGCTTTATCTGTGTTCTACTATGGTGCTTTTAGTGTCTCAGAATACCGCAGCACGCGACATAGCGTTGCAGACGATAAGTACAACCGTTTCAGAGAGAAGAGCGGCCAATGTGACGATCTGGCTTGAAGAAGATTCGATAACAAATGACGAAAACGGACGGATTTCTAGGTTTTTACTACATATGAACACTTTTCATGTTCTCCCGTGCAACTCCGCTGCTAATCCTCCTTTCATGCAGAAGCTTAAAGTCCTAGCTCATGTCCAAGGCACCAAAGCCAGCTAAAAAGTCAATAATCGATACCTAAAACTTGATTTGTACTACTTCTTACTGGCTATTACATCAAATTAGAAGCTTCATCTGTCTTCTACTATGGTGTTTTTACAGTCTCCGCATACCGCAATACGCGACATAGGTTTGCACACGATAAGTACAACCGTTTCAGAGAAGAAGAGCGGCCAATGTGACGATCTGGCTTTAAGTAGATTCGATAACAAATGACGTAAACGGACGGATGTCTCAGGTTTTTTCTACATATGAACATTTTTCACATTCTCCCGTGAAACTCGGCTGCTAGTCCTCCTTTCATGCAGAATCATAAGGTCCTAGCTCATGTCCAAGGTACCAAAGCCAGCTGAAAAGTCAATAATCGATACCTAAAACTTGAATTGTACTACTTCTTACTGGCTATTACATCAACTTGTAAGCTTCATCTGTGTTCTACTATGGTGATTTTAGTGTCTCCGCTTACCGCAGCACGCGACATAGCTTTGCAGACGATAAGTACAACCGTTTCAGAGAGAAGAGCGGCCAATGAGACGATCTGGCTTTAAGTCGATTCGATAACAAGTGACGAAAACGGACCGATTACTCAGGTTTTTACTACATATGAACACTTTTCACATTCTCCCGTGCAACTCGGCTGCTAGTCCTCCTTTCATGCAGAATCTTAAGGTCCTAGCTCATGTCCAAGGCACCAAAGCCAGCTAAAAAGTCAATATTCAATACCTAAAACTTGAATTGTACTACTTCTTACTGGCTATTACATCAACTTAGAAGCTTCATCTGTGTTATACTATGGTGCTTTTAGTGTCTCCGCATACCGCAGCACGCGACATAGCTTTGCAGACGATAAGTACAAGTGTTTCAGAGAGAAGAGCGGCCAATGTGACGATCTGGCTTTAAGTCGATTCGATAACAAATGACGAAAACGGACGGATTTCTCAGGTTTTTACTACATATGAACACTTTTCACATTCTCCCGTGCAACTCGGCTGCTAGTCCTCCTTTCATGCAGAATGTTAAGGTCCTAGCTCATGTCGAAGGCACCAAAGCCAGCTAAAAAGTCAATAATCGATACCTAAAACTTGAATTGTACTACTTCTTACTGGCTATTACATCAACTTAGAAGCTTCATCTGTGTTCTGCTATGGTGCTTTTAGTGTCTCCGCATACCGCAGCACGCGACATAGCTTTGCAGACGATAAGTACTACCGTTTCAGAGAGAAGAGCGGCCAATGTGACGATCTGGCTTTTCGTCGATTCGATAACAAATGACGAAAACGGAAGGATTTCTCAGGTTTTTACTACATTTGAACACTTGTCACATATTCCCGTGCAAATCGGCTGCTAGTCCTCCTTTCATGCAGAATCATAAGGTCCTAGCTCATGTCCAAGGCACCAAAGCCAGCTAAAAAGTCAATAATCGATACCTAAAACTTGAATTGTACTACTTCTTACTGGCTATTACATCAACTTAGAAGCTTTATCTGTGTTCTACTATGGTGCTTTTACTGTCTCCGCATACCGCAGAACGCCACATAGCTTTGCAGACGATAAGTACAACCGTTTCAGAGAGAAGAGCGGCCAATGAGACGATCTGGCTTTAAGTCGATTCGATAACAAATGACGAAAACGGACCGATTTCTCGGGTTTTTACTACATATGAACACTTTTCACATTCTCCCGTGCAACTTGGCTCCTCGTCCTCCTTTCATGCAGAATCTTAAGGTCCTAGCTCATGTCCAAGGCACCAAAGCCAGCCAAAAAGTCAATATTCAATACCTAAAACTTGAATTGTACTACTTCTTACTGGCTATTACATCAACTTAGAAGCTTCATCTGTGTTCTACTATGGTGCGTTTAGTGTCTCAGCATACCGCAGCACGCGACATAGCTTTGCAGAGGATAAGTACAAGTGTTTCAGAGAGAAGAGCGACCAATGTGACGATCTGGCATTAAGTCGATTCGATAACAAATGAGGAAAATGGACGGATTTCTCAGGTTTTTACTACATATGAACACTTTTCACATTCTTCCGTGCAACTCGGCTGCTAGTCCTCCTTCATGCAGAATGTTAAGGTCCTAGCTCATGTCCAAGGCACCAAAGCCAGCTAAAAAGTCAATAATCGATACCTAAAACTTGAATTGTACTACTTCTTACTGGCTATTACATCAACTTAGAAGCTTCATCTGTGTTCTACTATGGTGCTTTTAGTGTCTCCGCATACCGCAGCACGCGACATAGCTTTGCAGACGATAAGTACAACCGTTTCAGAGAGAAGAGCGGCCAATGTGACGATCTGGCTTTAAGTAGATTCGATAACAAATGACGTAAACGGACGGATGTCTCAGATTTTTACTACATATGAACATTTTTCACATTCTCCCGTGCAACTCGGCTGCTAGTCCTCCTTTCATGCAGAATCTTAAGGTCCTAGCTCATGTCCAAGGTACCAAAGCCAGCTAAAAAGTCAATAATTGATACCTAAAACTTGAATTGTACTACTTCTTACTGGCTATTACATCAACTTATAAGCTTCATCTGTGTTCTACTATGGTGATTTTAGTGTCTCCGCATACCGCAGCACGCGACATAGCTTTGCAGACGATAAGTACAACCGTTTCAGAGAGAAGAGCGACCAATGAGACGATCTGGCTGTAAGTCGATTCGATAACAAATGACGAAAACGGACCGATTTCTCGGGTTTTTACTACATATGAACACTTTTCACATTCTCCCGTGCAACTTGGCTCCTCGTCCTCCTTTCATGCAGAATCTTAAGGTCCGAGCTCATGTCCAAGGCACCAAAGCCAGCTAAATAGTCAATATTCAATACCTAAAACTTGAATTGTACTACTTCTTACTGGCTATTACATCAACTTAGAAGCTTCATCTGTGTTTTACTATGGTGCTTTTAGTGTCTCAGCATACCGCAGCACGCGACATAGCTTTGCAGAGGATAAGAACAAGTGTTTCAGAGAGAAGAGCGACCAATGTGACGATCTGGCTTTAAGTCGATTCGTTAACAAATGAGGAAAATGGACGGATTTCTCAGGTTTTTTCTACATATGAACACTTTTCACATTCTCCCGTGCAACTCGGCTGCTAGTCCTCCTTTCATGCAGAATGTTAAGGTCCTAGCTCATGTCCAAGGCACCAAAGCGAGCTAAAAAGTCAATAATCGATACCTAAAACTTGAATTGTACTACTTCTTACTGGCTATTACATCAACTTAGAAGCTTTATCTGTGTTCTACTATGGTGCTTTTAGTGTCTCAGAATACCGCAGCACGCGACATAGCTTTGCAGACGATAAGTACAACCGTTTCAGAGAGAAGAGCGGCCAATGTGACGATCTGGCTTGAAGAAGATTCGATAACAAATGACGAAAACGGACGGATTTCTAGGTTTTTACTACATATGAACACTTTTCATATTCTCCCGTGCAACTCCGCTGCTAATCCTCCTTTCATGCAGTAGCTTAAGGTCCTAGCTCATGTCCAAGGCACCAAAGCCAGCTAAAAAGTCAATAATCGATACCTAAAACTTGAATTGTACTACTTCTTACTGGCTATTACATCAACTTAGAAGCTTCATCTGTGTTCTGCTATGGTGCTTTTAGTGTCTCCGCATACCGCAGCACGCGACATAGCTTTGCAGACGATAAGTACTACCGTTTCAGAGAGAAGAGCGGCCAATGTGACGATCTGGCTTTTCGTCGATTCGATAACAAATGACGAAAACGGAAGGATTTCTCAGGTTTTTACTACATTTGAACACTTGTCACATATTCCCGTGCAAATCGGCTGCTAGTCCTCCTTTCATGCAGAATCATAAGGTCCTAGCTCATGTCCAAGGCACCAAAGCCAGCTAAAAAGTCAATAATCGATACCTAAAACTTGAATTGTACTACTTCTTACTGGCTATTACATCAACTTAGAAGATTTATCTGTGTTCTACTATGGTGCTTTTACTGTCTCCGCATACCGCAGAACGCCACATAGCTTTGCAGACGATAAGTACAACCGTTTCAGAGAGAAGAGCGGCCAATGAGACGATCTGGCTTTAAGTCGATTCGATAACAAATGACGAAAACGGACCGATTTCTCGGGTTTTTACTACATATGAACACTTTTCACATTCTCCCGTGCAACTTGGCTCCTCGTCCTCCTTTCATGCAGAATCTTAAGGTCCTAGCTCATGTCCAAGGCACCAAAGCCAGCTAAAAAGTCAATAATCGATACCTAAAACTTGAATTGTACTACTTCTTACTGGCTATTACATCAACTTAGAAGCTTCATCTGTGCTCTACTATGGTGCTTTTAGTGTCTCCGCATACCGCAGCACGCGACATAGCTTTGCAGACGATAAGTACAACCGTTTCAGAGAGAAGAGCGGCCAATGTGACGATCTGGCTTTAAGTAGATTCGATAACAAATGACGTAAACGGACGGATGTCTCAGATTTTTACTACATATGAACATTTTTCACATTCTCCCGTGCAACTCGGCTGCTAGTCCTCCTTTCATGCAGAATCTTAAGGTCCTAGCTCATGTCCAAGGTACCAAAGCCAGCTAAAAAGTAAATAATTGATACCTAAAACTTGAATTGTACTACTTCTTACTGGCTATTACATCAACTTATAAGCTTCATCTGTGTTCTACTATGGTGATTTTAGTGTCTCCGCATACCGCAGCTCGCGACATAGCTTTGCAGACGATAAGTACAACCGTTTCAGAGAGAAGAGCGACCAATGAGACGATCTGGCTTTAAGTCGATTCGATAACAAATGACGAAAACGGACCGATTTCTCGGGTTTTTACTACATATGAACACTTTTCACATTCTCCCGTGCAACTTGGCTCCTCGTCCTCCTTTCATGCAGAATCTTAAGGTCCGAGCTCATGTCCAAGGCACCAAAGCCAGCTAAATAGTCAATATTCAATACCTAAAACTTGAATTGTACTACTTCTTACTGGCTATTACATCAACTTAGAAGCTTCATCTGTGTTTTACTATGGTGCTTTTAGTGTCTCAGCATACCGCAGCACGCGACATAGCTTTGCAGAGGATAAGTACAAGTGTTCCAGAGAGAAGAGCGACCAATGTGACGATCTGGCTTTAAGTGGATTCGTTATCAAATGAGGAAAATGGACGGATTTCTCAGGTTTTTTCTACATATGAACACTTTTCACATTCTCCCGTGCAACTCGGCTGCTAGTCCTCCTTTCATGCAGAATGTTAAGGTCCTAGCTCATGTCCAAGGCACCAAAGCGAGCTAAAAAGTCAATAATCGATACCTAAAACTTGAATTGTACTACTTCTTACTGGCTATTACATCAACTTAGAAGCTTTATCTGTGTTCTACTATGGTGCTTTTAGTGTCTCAGAATACCGCAGCACGCGACATAGCTTTGCAGACGATAAGTACAACCGTTTCAGAGAGAAGAGCGGCCAATGTGACTACCTGGCTTGAAGAAGATTCGATAACAAATGACGAACACGGACGGATTTCTAGGTTTTTACTACATATGAACACTTTTCATATTCTCCCGTGCAACTCCGCTGCTAATCCTCCTTTCATGCAGTAGCTTAAGGTCCTAGCTCATGTCCAAGGCACCAAAGCCAGCTAAAAAGTCAATAATCGATACCTAAAACTTGAATTGTACTACTTCTTACTGGCTATTACATCAAATTAGAAGCTTCATCTGTGTTCTACTATGGTGTTTTTACTGTCTCCGCATAACGCAATACGCGACATAGGTTTGCACACGATAAGTACAACCGTTTCAGAGAAGAAGAGCGGCCAATGTGACGATCTGGCTTTAAGTAGATTCGATAACAAATGACGTAAACGGACGGATGTCTCAGGTTTTTTCTACATATGAACATTTTTCACATTCACCCGTGAAACTCGGCTGCTAGTCCTCCTTTCATGCAGAATCTTAAGGTCCTAGCTCATGTCCAAGGTACCAAAGCCAGCTGAAAAGTCAATAATCGATAACTAAAACTTGAATTGTACTACTTCTTACTGGCTATTACATCAACTTGTAAGCTTCATCTGTGTTCTACTATGGTGATTTTAGTGTCTCCGCATACCGCAGCACGCGACATAGCTTTGCAGACGATAAGTACAACCGTTTCAGAGAGAAGAGCGGCCAATGAGACGATCTGGCTTTAAGTCGATTCGATAACAAGTGACGAAAACGGACCGATTACTCAGGTTTTTACTACATATGAACACTTTTCACATTCTCCCGTGCAACTTGGCTCCTCGTCCTCCTTTCATGCAGAATCTTAAGGTCCTAGCTCATGTCCAAGGCACCAAAGCCAGCTAAAAAGTCAATATTCAATACCTAAAACTTGAATTGTACTACTTCTTACTGGCTATTACATCAACTTAGAAGCTTCATCTGTGTTCTACTATGGTGCTTTTAGTGTCTCAGCATACAGCAGCACGCGACATAGCTTTGCAGACGATAAGTACAAGTGTTTCAGAGAGAAGAGCGGCCAATGTCACGATCTGGCTTTAAGTCGATTATATAACAAATGACGAAAACGTACGGATTTCTCAGGTTTTTACTACATATGAACACTTTTCACATTCTCCCGTGCAACTCGGCTGCTAGTCCTCCTTTCATGCAGAATGTTGAGGTCCTAGCTCATGTCCAAGGCACCAAAGCCAGCTAAAATTCAATAAACGATATCTAAAACTTGAATTGTACTACTTCTTACTGGCTATTACATCAACTCAGAAGCTTCATCTGTGTTCTACTATGATGCTTTTAGTGTCTCCGCATACCGCAGCACGCGACATAGCTTTGCAGACGATAAGTACAAGTGTTTCAGAGAGAAGAGCGGCCAATGTGACGATCTGGCTTTAAGTCGATTCGATAACAAATGACGAAAACGGACGGATTTCTCAGGTTTTTACTACATATGAACACTTTTCACATTCTCCCGTGCAACTCGGCTGCTAGTCCTCCTTTCATGCAGAATGTTAAGGTCCTAGCTCATGTCCAAGGCACCAAAGCCAGCTAAAAAGTCAATAATCGATACCTAAAACTAGAATTGTACTACTTCTTACTGGCTATTACATCAACTTAGAAGCTTTATCTGTGTTCTACTATGGTGCTTTTACTGTCTCCGCATACCGCAGAACGCCACATAGCTTTGCAGACGATAAGTACAACCGTTTCAGAGAGAAGAGCGGCCAATGAAAACGATCTGGCTTTAAGTCGATTCGATAACAAATGACGAAAACGGACCGATTTCTCGGGTTTTTACTACATATGAACACTTTTCACATTCTCCCGTGCAAATCGGCTGCTAGTCCTCCTTTCATGTAGAATCATAAGGTCCTAGCTCATGTCCAAGGCACCAAAGCCAGCTAAAAAGTCAATAATCGATACCTAAAACTTGTATTGTACTACTTCTTCCTGGCTATTACATCAACTTAGAAGCTTCATCTGTGTTCTACTATGGTGCTTTTAGTGTCTCCGCATACCGCAGCACGCGACAAAGCCTTGCAATCGATAAGTACAACCGTTTCAGAGAGAAGAGCGGCCAATGTGACGATCTAGCTTTAAGTCGATTCAATAACAAATGACGAAACCGACGGATTTCTCAGGTTTTTACTACATATGAACACTATTCACATTCTCCCGTGCAACTCGGCTGCTAGTCCTCCTTTCATGCAAAATCTTAATTTCCTAGCTCATGTTCAAGGCACCAAAGAAGGGTAAAAAGTCAATAACCGATACCTAAATCTTTAATTGTACTACTTCTTACTGGCTATTACATCAACTTAGAAGCTTCATCTGTGTTCTACTATGGTGCTTTTAGTGTGTCCGCATACCGCAGCACGCGACATAGCTTTGCAGACGATAAGTACAACTTTTTCAGAGAGAAGAGCGGCGAATGTGACGATCTGGCTTTAAGTCGATTCGATAACAAATGACGAAAACGGACGGATTTCTCAGGTTTTTACTACATATGAACACTTTTCACCTTCTCCCGTGCAACTCGGCTGCTAGTCCTCCTTACATGCAGAATCTTAAGGTCCTAGCTCGTGTCCGAGGCACCAAAGCCAGCTAAAAAGTCAATAATCGATACCTAAAACTTGAGTTGTACTACTTCTTACTGGTTATTACATCAACTCAGAAGCTTCATCTGTGTTCTACTATAGTGCTTTTAGTGTCTCCGCATTCCGCAGCACGCGACATAGCTTTGCAGACGATAAGTACAAGCGTTTCAGAGAGAAGAGCGGCCAATGTGACGATCTGGCTTTACGTCGATTCGATAACAAATGACGAAAACGGACGGATTTCTAGGTTTTTACTACATATGAACACTTTTCATATTCTCCCGTGCAACTTGGCTGCTAGCCCTCCTTTCATGCAGAAGCTTAAGGTCCTAGCTAATGTCCAAGGCACCAAAGCCAGCTAAAAAGTCAATAATCGATACCTATAACTTGAATTGTACTACTTCTTACTGGCTATTACATCAACTTAGAAGCTTCATCTGTGTTCTACTATGGTGCTTTTACTGTCTCCGCATACCGCAGCACGCGACATAGCTTTGCAGACGATAAGTACATCCGTTTCAGAGAGAAGAGCGGCCAATGTGACGATCTGGCTTTAAGTAGATTCGATAACAAATGACGTAAACGGACGGATGTCTCAGGTTTTTACTACATATTAACATTTTTCACATTCTCCAGTGAACTTGGCTCCTCGTCCTCCTTTCATGCAGAATCTTAAGGTCCTAGCTCATGTCCAAGGCACCAAAGCCAGCTAAAAAGTCAATATTCAATACCTAAAACTTGAATTGTACTACTTCTTACTGGCTATTACATCAACTTAGAAGCTTCATCTGTGTTCTACTATGGTGCTTTTAGTGTGTCCGCATACCGCAGCACGCGACATAGCTTTGCAGACGATAAGTACAACTTTTTCAGAGAGAAGAGCGGCGAATGTGACGATCTGGCTTTAAGTCGATTCGATAACAAATGACGAAAACGGACGGATTTCTCAGGTTTTTACTACATTTGAACACTTTTCACATTTTCCCGTGCAACTCGGCTGCTAGTCCTCCTTTCATGCAGAATCTTAAGGTCCTAGCTCATGTCCAAGGCACCAAAGCCAGCTAAAAAGTCAATAATCGATACCTAAAACTTGAATTGTACTACTTCTTACTGGCTATTACATCAACTTAGAAGCTTCATCTGTGTTCTACTATGGTGCTTTTAGTGTCTCCGCATACCGCAGCACGCGACATAGCTTTGCAGACGATAAGTACAACCGTTTCAGAGAGAAGAGCCCCCAATGTGACGATCTGGCTTTCAGTCGATTCGTTAACAAATGAGGAAAATGGACGGATTTCTCAGGTTTTTACTACATATGAACACTTTTCACATTCTCCCGTGCAACTCGGCTGCTAGTCCTCCTTTCATGCAAAATCTTAATTTCCTAGCTCATGTTCAAGGCACCAAAGAAGTGTAAAAAGTCAATAACCAATACCTAAAACTTTAATTGTACTACTTCTTACTGGCTATTACATCAACTTAGAAGCTTCATCTGTGTTCTACTATGGTGCTTTTAGTGTGTCCGCATACCGCAGCACGCGACATAGCTTTGCAGACGATAAGTACAACTTTTTCAGAGAGAAGAGCGGCCAATGTGACGATCTGGCTTTAAGTCGATTCGATAACAAATGACGAAAACGGACGGATTTCTCAGGTTTTTACTACATATGAACACTTTTCACATTCTCCCGTGCAACTCGGCTGCTAGTCCTCCTTACATGCAGAATCTTAAGGTCCTAGCTCATGTCCAAGGCACCAAAGCCAGCTAAAAAGTCAATAATCGATACCTAAAACTTGAGTTGTACTACTTCTTACTGGCTATTACATCAACTTAGAAGCTTCATCTGTGTTCTACTATGGTGCTTTTAGTGTCTCCGCATACCGCAGCACGCGACATAGCTTTGCAGGCGATAAGTACAAGCGTTTCAGAGAGAAGAGCGGCCAATGTGACGATCTGGCTTTACGTCGATTCGATAACAAATGACGAAAACGGACGGATATCTCAGGTTTTTACTACATATGAACACTTTTCACATTCTCCCGTGCAACTCGGCTGCTAGTCCTCCTTTCATGCAGAATGTTAAGGTCCTAGCTCATGTCCAAGGCACCAAAGCCAGCTAAAAAGTCAATAATCGATACCTAAAACTTGAATTTTACTACTTCTTACTGGCTATTACATCAACTTAGAAGCTTCATCTGTGTTCTACTATGGTGCCTTTAGTGTCTCCGCATACCGCAGCACGCGACATAGCTTTGCAGACGATAAGTACTACCGTTTCAGAGAGAAGAGCGGCCAATGTGACGATCTGGCTTTATGTCGATTCGATAACAAATGACGAAAACGGAAGGATTTCTCAGGTTTTTACTACATTTGAACACTTTTCACATATTCCCGTGCAAATCGGCTGCTAGTCCTCCTTTCATGCAGAATCATAAGGTCCTAGCTCATGCCCAAGGCACCAAAGCCAGCTAAAAAGTCAATAATCGATACCTAAAACTTGAATTGTACTACTTCTTACTGGCTATTACATCAACTTAGAAGCTTTATCTGTGTTCTACTATGGTGCTTTTACTGTCTCCGCATACCGCAGAACGCCACATAGCTTTGCAGACGATAAGTACAACCGTTTCAGAGAGAAGAGCGGCCAATGAGACGATCTGGCTTTAAGTCGATTCGATAACAAGTGACGAAAACGGACCGATTTCTCGGGTTTTTACTACATATGAACACTTTTCACATTCTCCCGTGCAACTTGGCTCCTCGTCCTCCTTTCATGCAGAATCTTAAGGTCCTAGCTCATGTCCAAGGCACCAAAGCCAGCTAAAAAGTCAATATTCAATACCTAAAACTTGAATTGTACTACTTCTTACTGGCTATTACATCAACTTAGAAGCTTCATCTGTGTTCTACTATGGTGCGTTTAGTGTCTCAGCATACCGCAGCACGCGACATAGCTTTGCAGAGGATAAGTACAAGTGTTTCAGAGAGAAGAGCGACCAATGTGACGATCTGGCTTTAAGTCGATTCGATAACAAATGAGGAAAATGGACGGATTTCTGAGGTTTTTACTACATATGAACACTTTTCACATTCTCCCGTGCAACTCGGCTGCTAGTCCTCCTTTCATGCAGAATGTTAAGGTCCTAGCTCATGTCCAAGGCACCAAAGCCAGCTAAAAAGTCAATAATCGATACCTAAAACTTGAATTGTACTACTTCTTACTGGCTTTTACATAACATAGAAGCTTCATCTGTGTTCTACTATGGTGCTTTTAGTGTCTCCGCATACCGCAGCACGCGACATAGCCTTGCAATCGATAAGTACAACCGTTTCAGAGAGAAGAGCGGCCAATGTGACGATCTAGATTTAAGTCGATTCAATAACAAATGACGAAACCGACGGATTTCTCAGGTTTTTACTACATATGAACACTTTTCACATTCTCCCGTGCAAATCGGCTGCTAGTCCGCCTTTCATGTAGAATAATAAGGTCCTAGCTCATGTCCAAGGCACCAAAGCCAGCTAAAAAGTCAATAATCGATACCTAAAACTTGTATTGTACTACTTCTTCCTGGCTATTACATCAACTTAGAAGCTTCATCTGTGTTGTACTATGGTGCGTTTAGTGTCTCAGCATACCGCAGCACGCGACATAGCTTTGCAGAGGATAAGTACAAGTGTTTCAGAGAGAAGAGCGGCCAATGTGACGATCTAGCTTTAAGTCGATTCAATAACAAATGACGAAACCGACGGATTTTTCAGGTTTTTACTACATATGAACACTATTCACATTCTCCCGTGCAACTCGGCTGCTAGTCCTCCTTTCATGGAAAATCTTAATTTCCTAGCTCATGTTCAAGGCACCAAAGAAGGGTAAAAAGTCAATAACCGATACCTAAATCTTTAATTGTACTACTTCTTACTGGCTATTACATCAACTTAGAAGCTTCATCTGTGTTCTACTATGGTACATTTAGTGTATCCGCATACCGCAGCACGCGACATAGCTTTGCAGACGATAAGTACAACTTTTTCAGAGAGAAGAGCGGCGAATGTGACGATCTGGCTTTAAGAAGATTCGATAACAAATGACGAAAACGGACGGATTTCTAGGTTTTTACTACATATGAACACTTTTCATATTCTCCCGTGCAACTCCGCTGCTAATCCTCCTTTCATGCAGAAGCTTAAGGTCCTAGCTAATGTCCAAGGCACCAAAGCCACCTAAAAAGTCAATAATCGATACCTATAACTTGAATTGTACTACTTCTTACTGGCTATTACATCAACTTAGAAGCTTCATCTGTGTTCTACTATGGTGCTTTTACTGTCTCCGCATACCGCAGCACGCGCCATAGCTTTGCAGACGATAAGTACAACCGTTTCAGAGAGAAGAGCGGCCAATGTGACGATCTGGCTTTAAGTAGATTCGATAACAAATGATGTAAACGGACGGATGTCTCAGGTTTTTACTACATATTAACATTTTTCACATTCTCCAGTGAACTTGGCTCCTCGTCCTCCTTTCATGCAGAATCTTAAGGTCCTAGCTCATGTCCAAGGCACCAAAGCCAGCTAAAAAGTCAATATTCAATACCTAAAACTTGAATTGTACTACTTCTTACTGGCTATTACATCAACTTAGAAGCTTCATCTGTGTTCTACTATGGTGCTTTTATTGTCTCAGCATACCGCAGCACTCGACATAGCTTTGCAGACGATAAGTACAAGTGTTTCAGAGAGAAGAGCAGCCAATGTGACGATCTGGCTTTAAGTTGATTCGAAAACAAATGACGAAAACGGACGTATTTCTCAGGTTTTCACTACATTTGAACACTTTTCACATTTTCCCGTGCAACTCGGCTGCTAGTCCTCCTTTCATGCAGAATCTTAAGGTCCTAGCTCATGTCCGAGGCACCAAAGCCAGCTAAAAAGTCAATAATCGATACCTAAAACTTGAATTGTACTACTTCTTACTGGCTATTACATCAACTTAGAAGCTTCATCTGTGTTCTACTATGGTGCTTTTAGTGTCTCCGCATACCGCAGCACGCGACATAGCTTTGAAGACGATAAGTACTACCGTTTCAGAGAGAAGAGCGGCCAATGTGACGATCTGGCTTTAAGTCGATTCGATAACAAATGACGAAAACGGACCGACTTCTCAGTTTTTTACTACATATGAACACTTTTCACATTCTCTCGTGCAAATCGGCTGCTAGCCCTCCTTTCATGCAGAATCATAAGGTCCTAGCTCATGTCCAAGGCACCAAAGCCAGCTAAAAAGTCAAAAATCGATACCTAATACTTGAATTGTACTACTTCTTACTGGCTATTACATCAACTTAGATGCTTCATCTGTGTTCTACTATGGTGCTTTTAGTGTCTCCGCATACCGCAGCACGCGACATAGCTTTGCAGACGATAAGTACTACCGTTTCAGAGAGAAGAGCGGCCAATGTGACGATCTGGCTTGAAGTCGATTCGATAACAAATGACGAAAACGGACCGACTTCTCAGTTTTTTACTACATATGAACACTTTTCACATTCTCTCGTGCAAATCGGCTGCTAGCCCTACTTTCATGCAGAATCATAAGGTCCTAGCTCATGTCCAAGGCACCAAAGCCAGCTAAAAAGTCAATAATCGATACCTAATACTTGAATTGTACTACTTCTTACTGGCTATTACATCAACTTAGAAGCTTCATCTGTGTTCTACTATGGAGCTTTTAGTGTCTTCGCATACCGCAGCACGCGACATAGCTTTGCAATCGATAAGTACAACCGTTTCAGAGAGAAGAGCGGCCAATGTGACGATCTAGCTTTAAGTCGATTCAATAACAAATGACGAAACCGACGGATTTCTCAGGTTTTTACTACATATGAACACTTTTCACATTCTCCCGTGCAACTCGGCTGCTAGTCCTCCTTTCATGCAAAATCTTAATTTCCTAGCTCATGTTCAAGGCACCAAAGAAGTGTAAAAAGTCAATAACCAATACCTAAAACTTTAATTGTACTACTTCTTACTGGCTATTACATCAACTTAGAAGCTTCATCTGTGTTCTACTATGGTGCTTTTAGTGTCTTCGCATACCGCAGCACGCGACATAGCTTTGCAATCGATAAGTACAACCGTTTCAGAGAGAAGAGCGGCCAATGTGACGATCTAGCTTTAAGTCGATTCAATAACAAATGACGAAAACCGACGGATATCTCAGGTTTTTACTACATATGAACACTTTTCACATTCTCCCGTGCAACTCGGCTGCTAGTCCTCCTTTCATGCAGAATGTTAAGGTCCTAGCTCATGTCCAAGGCACCAAAGCCAGCTAAAAAGTCAATAATCGATACCTAAAACTTGAATTGTACTACTTCTTACTGGCTATTACATCAACTTAGAAGCTTCATCTGTGTTCTACTATGGTGCCTTTAGTGTCTCCGCATACCGCAGCACGCGACATAGCTTTGCAGACGATAAGTACTACCGTTTCAGAGAGACGAGCGGCCAATGTGACGATCTGGCTTTACGTCGATTCGATAACAAATGACGAAAACGGAAGGATTTCTCAGGTTTTTACTACATTTGAACACTTCTCACATATTCCCGTGCAAATCGGCTGCTAGTCCTCCTTTCATGCAGAATCATAAGGTCCTACCTCATGTCCAAGGCACCAAAGCCAGCTAAAAAGTCAATAATCGATATCTAAAACTTGAATTGTACTACTTCTTACTGGCTATTACATCAACTTAGAAGCTTTATCTGCGTCTACTATGGTGCTTTTACTGTCTCCGCATACCGCAGAACGCCACATAGTTTTGCAGACGATAAGTACAACCGTTTCAGAGAGAAGAGCGGCCAATGTGACGATCTGGCTTTAAGTCGATTCGATAACAAATGACGAAAACGGACCGATTTCTCGGGTTTTTACTACATATGAACACTTTTCACATTCTCCCGTGCAACTTGGCTGCTAGCCCTCCTTTCATGCAGAATCTTAAGGTCCTAGCTCATGTCCAAGGCACCAAAGCCAGCTAAAAAGTCAATAATCGATATCTAAAACTTGAATTGTACTACTTCTTACTGGCTATTACATCAACTTAGAAGCTTCATCTGTGTTCTACTATGGTGCGTTTAGTGTCTCAGCATACCGCAGCACGCGACATAGCTTTGCAGAGGGTAAGTACAAGTGTTTCAGAGAGAAGAGTGACCAATGTGACGATCTGGCTTTAAGTCGATTCGATAACAAATGAGGAAAATGGACGGATTTCTGAGGTTTTTACTACATATGAACACTTTTCACATTCTCCCGTGCAACTCGGCTGCTAGTCCTCCTTTCATGCAGAATGTTAAGGTCCTAGCTCATGTCCAAGGCACCAAAGCCAGCTAAAAAGTCAATAATCGATACCTAAAACTTGAATTGTACTACTTCTTACTGGCTATTACATCAACTTAGAAGCTTCATCTGTGTTCTACTATGGTGCTTTTAGTGTCTCCGCATACCGCAGCACGCGACATAGCCTTGCAATCGATAAGTACAACCGTTTCAGAGAGAAGAGCGGCCAATGTGACGATCTAGATTTAAGTCGATTCAATAACAAATGACGAAACCGACGGATTTCTCAGGTTTTTACTACATATGAACACTTTTCACATTCTCCCGTGCAAATCGGCTGCTAGTCCTCCTTTCATGTAGAATCATAAGGTCCTAGCTCATGTCCAAGGCACCAAAGCCAGCTAAAAAGTCAATAATCGATACCTAAAACTTGTATTGTACTACTTCTTCCTGGCTATTACATCAACTTAGAAGCTTCATCTGTGTTCTACTATGGTGCTTTTAGTGTCTCCGCATACCGCAGCACGCGACAAAGCCTTGCAATCGATAAGTACAACCGTTTCAGAGAGAAGAGCGGCCAATGTGACGATCTAGCTTTAAGTCGATTCAATAACAAATGACGAAACCGACGGATTTTTCAGGTTTTTACTACATATGAACACTATTCACATTCTCCCGTGCAACTCGGCTGCTAGTCCTCCTTTCATGCAAAATCTTAATTTCCTAGCTCATGTTCAAGGCACCAAAGAAGGGTAAAAAGTCAATAACCGATACCTAAATCTTTAATTGTACTACTTCTTACTGGCTATTACATCAACTTAGAAGCTTCATCTGTGTTCTACTATGGTGCTTTTAGTGTGTCCGCATACCGCAGCACGCGACATAGCTTTGCAGACGATAAGTACAACCGTTTCAGAGAGAAGAGCGGCCAATGTGACGACCTGGCTTTAAGTAGATTCGATAACAAATGACGTAAACGGACGGATGTCTCAGGTTTTTACTACATATTAACATTTTTCACATTCTCCAGTGAACTTGGCTCCTCGTCCTCCTTTCATGCAGAATCTTAAGGTCCTAGCTCATGTCCAAGGCACCAAAGCCAGCTAAAAAGTCAATATTCAATACCTAAAACTTGAATTGTACTACTTCTTACTGGCTATTACATCAACTTAGAAGCTTCATCTGTGTTCTACTATGGTGCTTTTATTGTCTCAGCATACCGCAGCACTCGACATAGCTTTGCAGACGATAAGTACAAGTGTTTCAGAGAGAAGAGCAGCCAATGTGTCGATCTGGCTTTAAGTTGATTCGATAACAAATGACGAAAACGGACGTATTTCTCAGGTTTTTACTACATTTGAACACTTTTCACATTTTCCCGTGCAACTCGGCTGCTAGTCCTCCTTTCATGCAGAATCTTAAGGTCCCAGCTCATGTCCAAGGCACCAAAGCCAGCTAAAAAGTCAATAATCGATACCTAAAACTTGAATTGTACTACTTCTTACTGGCTATTACATCAACTTAGAAGCTTCATCTGTGTTCTACTATGGTGCTTTTAGTGTCTCCGCATACCGCAGCACGCGACATAGCTTTGCAGACGATAAGTACTACCGTTTCAGAGAGAAGAGCGGCCAATGTGACGATCTGGCTTGAAGTCGATTCGATAACAAATGACGAAAACGGACCGACTTCTCAGTTTTTTACTACATATGAACACTTTTCACATTCTCTCGTGCAAATCGGCTGCTAGCCCTACTTTCATGCAGAATCATAAGGTCCTAGCTCATGTCCAAGGCACCAAAGCCAGCTAAAAAGTCAATAATCGATACCTAAAACTTGAATTGTACTACTTCTTCCTTTGTATTACATCAACTTAGAAGCTTCATCTGTGTTCTACTATGGTGCTTTTAGTGTCTCCGCATACCGCAGCACGCGACATAGCTTTGCAATCGATAAGTACAACCGTTTCAGAGAGAAGAGCGGCCAATGTGACGATCTAGCTTTAAGTCGATTCAATAACAAATGACGAAACCGACGGATATCTCAGGTTTTTATTACATATGAACACTTTTCACATTCTCCCGTGCAAATCGGTGCTAGTCCTCCTTTCATGTAGAATCATAAGGTCCTAGCTCATGTCCAAGGCACCAAAGCCAGCTAAGAAGTCAATAATCGATACCTAAAACTTGAATTGTACTACTTCTTCCTGGCTATTACATCAACTTAGAAGCTTCATCTGTGTTCTACTATGGTGCTTTTAGTGTCTCAGCATACCGCAGCACGCGACATAGCTTTGCAGACGATAAGTACAACCGTTTCAGAGAGAAGAGCCCCCAATGTGACGATCTGGCTTTAAGTAGATTCGATAACAAATGACGAAAACGGACGGATTTCTCAGGTTTTTACTACATATGAACACTTTTCACATTCTCCCGTGCAACTCGGCTGCTAGTCCTCCTTTCATGCAAAATCTTAATATCCTAGCTCATGTTCAAGGCACCAAAGATGTGTAAAAAGTCAATAACCAATACCTAAAACTTTAATTGTACTACTTCTTACTGGCTATTACATCAACTTAGAAGCTTCATCTGTGTTCTACTATGGTGCTTTTAGTGTCTCCGCATACCGCAGCACGCGACATAGCTTTGCAGGCGATAAGTACAAGCGTTTCAGAGAGAAGAGCGGCCAATGTGACGATCTGGCTTTACGTCGATTCGATAACACATGACGAAAACGGACGGATATCTCAGGTTTTTACTACATATGAACACTTTTCACATTCTCCCGTGCAAATCGGCTGCTAGTCCTCCTTTCATGCAGAATCATAAGGTCCTAGCTCATGTCCAAAGCACCAAAGCCAGCTAAAAAGTCAATAATCGATACCTAAAACTTGAATTGTACTACTTCTTACTGGCTATTACATCAACTTAGAAGCTTTATCTGTGTTCTACTATGGTGCTTTTAGTGTCTCAGAATACCGCAGCACGCGACATAGCTTTGCAGACGATAAGTACAACCGTTTCAGAGAGAAGAGCGGCCAATGAGACGATCTGGCTTTAAGTCGATTCGATAACAAATGACGAAAACGGACCGATTTCTCGGGTTTTTACTACATATGAACACTTTTCACATTCTCCCGTGCAACTTGGCTGCTAGCCCTCCTTTCATGCAGAATCTTAAGGTCCTAGCTCATGTCCAAGGCACCAAAGCCAGCTAAAAAGTCAATATTCAATACCTAAAACTTGAATTGTACTACTTCTTACTGGCTATTACATCAACTTAGAAGCTTCATCTGTGTTCTACTATGGTGCGTTTAGTGTCTCAGCATACCGCAGCACGCGACATAGCTTTGCAGAGGATAAGTACAAGTGTTTCAGAGAGAAGAGCGACCAATGTGACGATCTGGCTTTAAGTCGATTCGATAACAAATGAGGAAAATGGACGGATTTCTGAGGTTTTTACTACATATGAACACTTTTCACATTCTCCCGTGCAACTCGGCTGCTAGTCCTCCTTTCATGCAGAATGTTAAGGTCCTAGCTCATGTCCAAGGTACCAAAGCCAGCTAAAAAGTCAATAATCGATACCTAAAACTTGAATTGTACTACTTCTTACTGGCTATTACATCAACTTAGAAGCTTCATCTGTGTTCTACTATGGTGCTTTTAGTGTCTCCGCATACCGCAGCACGCGACATAGCCTTGCAATCGATAAGTACAACCGTTTCAGAGAGAAGAGCGGCCAATGTGACGATCTAGATTTAAGTCGATTCAATAACAAATGACGAAACCGACGGATTTCTCAGGTTTTTACTACATATGAACACTTTTCACATTCTCCCGTGCAAATCGGCTGCTAGTCCTCCTTTCATGTAGAATCATAAGGTCCTAGCTCATGTCCAAGGCACCAAAGCCAGCTAAAAAGTCAATAATCGATACCTAAAACTTGTATTGTACTACTTCTTCCTGGCTATTACATCAACTTAGAAGCTTCATCTGTGTTCTACTATGGTGCTTTTAGTGTCTCCGCATACCGCAGCACGCGACAAAGCCTTGCAATCGATAAGTACAACCGTTTCAGAGAGAAGAGCGGCCAATGTGACGATCTAGCTTTAAGTCGATTCAATAACAAATGACGAAACCGACGGATTTTTCAGGTTTTTACTACATATGAACACTATTCACATTCTCCCGTGCAACTCGGCTGCTAGTCCTCCTTTCATGCAAAATCTTAATTTCCTAGCTCATGTTCAAGGCACCAAAGAAGGGTAAAAAGTCAATAACCGATACCTAAATCTTTAATTGTACTACTTCTTACTGGCTATTACATCAACTTAGAAGCTTCATCTGTGTTCTACTATGGTGCTTTTAGTGTGTCCGCATACCGCAGCACGCGACATAGCTTTGCAGACGATAAGTACAACTTTTTCAGAGAGAAGAGCGGCGAATGTGACGATCTGGCTTTAAGAAGATTCGATAACAAATGACGAAAACGGACGGATTTCTAGGTTTTTACTACATATGAACACTTTTCATATTCTCCCGTGCAACTCCGCTGCTAATCCTCCTTTCGTGCAGAAGCTTAAGGTCCTAGCTAATGTCCAAGGCACCAAAGCCACCTAAAAAGTCAATAATCGATACCTATAACCTGAATTGTACTACTTCTTACTGGCTATTACATCAACTTAGAAGCTTCATCTGTGTTCTACTATGGTGCTTTTACTGTCTCCGCATACCGCAGCACGCGACATAGCTTTGCAGACGATAAGTACAACCGTTTCAGAGAGAAGAGCGGCCAATGTGACGATCTGGCTTTAAGTAGATTCGATAACAAATGACGTAAACGGACGGATGTCTCAGGTTTTTACTACATATTAACATTTTTCACATTCTCCAGTGAACTTGGCTCCTCGTCCTCCTTTCATGCAGAATCTTAAGGTCCTAGCTCATGTCCAAGGCACCAAAGCCAGCTAAAAAGTCAATATTCAATACCTAAAACTTGAATTGTACTACTTCTTACTGGCTATTACATCAACTTAGAAGCTTCATCTGTGTTCTACTATGGTGCTTTTATTGTCTCAGCATACCGCAGCACTCGACATAGCTTTGCAGATGATAAGTACAAGTGTTTCAGAGAGAAGAGCAGCCAATGTGTCGATCTGGCTTTAAGTTGATTCGATAACAAATGACGAAAACGGACGTATTTCTCAGGTTTTTACTACATTTGAACACTTTTCACATTTTCCCGTGCAACTCGGCTGCTAGTCCTCCTTTCATGCAGAATCTTAAGGTCCCAGCTCATGTCCAAGGCACCAAAGCCAGCTAAAAAGTCAATAATCGATACCTAAAACTTGAATTGTACTACTTCTTACTGGCTATTACATCAACTTAGAAGCTTCATCTGTGTTCTACTATGGTGCTTTTAGTGTCTCCGCATACCGCAGCACGCGACATAGCTTTGCAGACGATAAGTACTACCGTTTCAGAGAGAAGAGCGGCCAATGTGACGATCTGGCTTGAAGTCGATTCGATAACAAATGACGAAAACGGACCGACTTCTCAGTTTTTTACTACATATGAACACTTTTCACATTCTCTCGTGCAAATCGGCTGCTAGCCCTACTTTCATGCAGAATCATAAGGTCCTAGCTCATGTCCAAGGCACCAAAGCCAGCTAAAAAGTCAATAATCGATACCTAATACTTGAATTGTACTACTTCTTACTGGCTATTACATCAACTTAGAAGCTTCATCTGTGTTCTACTATGGTGCTTTTAGTGTCTCAGCATACCGCAGCACGCGACATAGCTTTGCAGACGATAAGTACAACCGTTTCAGAGAGAAGAGCCCCCAATGTGACGATCTGGCTTTAAGTAGATTCGATAACAAATGACGAAAACGGACGGATTTCTCAGGTTTTTACTACATATGAACACTTTTCACATTCTCCCGTGCAACTCGGCTGCTAGTCCTCCTTTCATGCAAAATCTTAATATCCTAGCTCATGTTCAAGGCACCAAAGATGTGTAAAAAGTCAATAACCAATACCTAAAACTTTAATTGTACTACTTCTTACTGGCTATTACATCAACTTAGAAGCTTCATCTGTGTTCTACTATGGTGCTTTTAGTGTGTCCGCATACCGCAGCACGCGACATAGCTTTGCAGACGATAAGTACAACTTTTTCAGAGAGAAGAGCGGCCAATGTGACGATCTGGCTTTAAGTCGATTCGATAACAAATGACGAAAACGGACGGATTTCTCAGGTTTTTACTACATATGAACACTTTTCACATTCTCCCGTGCAACTCGGCTGCTAGTCCTCCTTACATGCAGAATCTTAAGGTCCTAGCTCATGTCCAAGGCACCAAAGCCAGCTAAAAAGTCAATAATCGATACCTAAAACTTGAGTTGTACTACTTCTTACTGGCTATTACATCAACTTAGAAGCTTCATCTGTGTTCTACTATGGTGCTTTTAGTGTCTCCGCATACCGCAGCACGCGACATAGCTTTGCAGGCGATAAGTACAAGCGTTTCAGAGAGAAGAGCGGCCAATGTGACGATCTGGCTTTACGTCGATTCGATAACACATGACGAAAACGGACGGATATCTCAGGTTTTTACTACATATGAACACTTTTCACTTTCTCCCGTGCAAATCGGCTGCTAGTCCTCCTTTCATGCAGAATCATAAGGTCCTAGCTCATGTCCAAAGCACCAAAGCCAGCTAAAAAGTCAATAATCGATACCTAAAACTTGAATTGTACTACTTCTTACTGGCTATTACATCAACTTAGAAGCTTTATCTGTGTTCTACTATGGTGCTTTTAGTGTCTCAGAATACCGCAGCACGCGACATAGCTTTGCAGACGATAAGTACAACCGTTTCAGAGAGAAGAGCGGCCAATGTGACGATCTGGCTTTAAGAAGATTCGATAACAAATGACGAAAACGGATGGATTTCTAGGTGTTTACTACATATGAACACTTTTCATATTCTCCCGTCCAACTCCGCTGCTAATCCTCCTTTCATGCAGAAGCTTAAGGTCCTAGCTCATGTCCAAGGCACCAAAGCCAGCTAAAAAGTCAATAATCGATACCTATAACTTGAATTGTACTACTTCTTACTGGCTATTACATCAACTTAGAAGCTTCATCTGTGTTCTACTATTGTGCTTTTACTGTCTCCGCATACCGCAGCACGCGACATAGCTTTGCAGACGATAAGTACAACCGTTTCAGAGAGAAGAGCGGCCAATGTGACGATCTGGCTTTAAGTAGATTCGATAACAAATGACGTAAACGGACGGATGTCTCAGGTTTTTACTACATATGAACATTTTTCACATTCTCCCGTGAAACTAGGCTGCTAGTCCTCCTTTCATGCAGAATCTTAAGGTCCTAGCTCATGTCCAAGGCACCAAAGGCAGCTAAAAAGTCAATATTCAATACCTAAAACTTGAATTGTACTACTTCTTACTGGCTATTACATCAACTTAGAAGCTTCATCTGTGTTCTACTATAGTGCTTTTAGTGTCTCCGCATTCCGCAGCACGCGACATAGCTTTGCAGACGATAAGTACAAGCGTTTCAGAGAGAAGAGCGGCCAATGTGACGATCTGGCTTTACGTCGATTCAATAACAAATGACGAAAACGGACCGACTTCTCAGTTTTTTACTACATATGAACACTTTTCACACTCTCTCGTGCAAATCGGCTGCTAGCCCTCCTTTCATGCAGAATCATAAGGTCCTAGCTCATGTACAAGGCACCAAAGCCAGCTAAAAAGTCAATAATCGATACCTAATACTTGAATTGTACTACTTCTTACAGGCTATTACATCAACTTAGAAGCTTCATCTGTGTTCTACTATGGTGCTTTTAGTGTCTCAGCATACCGCAGCACGTGACATAGCTTTGCAATCGATAAGGACAACCGTTTCAGAGAGAAGAGCGGCCAATGTGACGATCTAGCTTTAAGTCGATTCAATAACAAATGACGAAACCGACGGATATCTCAGGTTTTTATTACATATGAACACTTTTCACATTCTCCCGTGCAAATCGGTGCTAGTCCTCCTTTCATGTAGAATCATAAGGTCCTAGCTCATGTCCAAGGCACCAAAGCCAGCTAAGAAGTCAATAATCGATACCTAAAACTTGAATTGTACTACTTCTTCCTGGCTATTACATCAACTTAGAAGCTTCATCTGTGTTCTACTATGGTGCTTTTAGTGTCTCAGCATACCGCAGCACGCGACATAGCTTTGCAGACGATAAGTACAACCGTTTCAGAGAGAAGAGCCCCCAATGTGACGATCTGGCTTTAAGTAGATTCGATAACAAATGACGAAAACGGACGGATTTCTCAGGTTTTTACTACATATGAACACTTTTCACATTCTCCCGTGCAACTCGGCTGCTAGTCCTCCTTTCATGCAAAATCTTAATATCCTAGCTCATGTTCAAGGCACCAAAGATGTGTAAAAAGTCAATAACCAATACCTAAAACTTTAATTGTACTACTTCTTACTGGCTATTACATCAACTTAGAAGCTTCATCTGTGTTCTACTATGGTGCTTTTAGTGTCTCCGCATACCGCAGCACGCGACATAGCTTTGCAGACGATAAGTACAACTTTTTCAGAGAGAAGAGCGGCCAATGTGACGATCTGGCTTTAAGTCGATTCGATAACAAATGACGAAAACGGACGGATTTCTCAGGTTTTTACTACATATGAACACTTTTCACATTCTCCCGTGCAACTCGGCTGCTAGTCCTCCTTACATGCAGAATCTTAAGGTCCTAGCTCATGTCCAAGGCACCAAAGCCAGCTAAAAAGTCAATAATCGATACCTAAAACTTGAGTTGTACTACTTCTTACTGGCTATTACATCAACTTAGAAGCTTCATCTGTGTTCTACTATGGTGCTTTTAGTGTCTCCGCATACCGCAGCACGCGACATAGCTTTGCAGGCGATAAGTACAAGCGTTTCAGAGAGAAGAGCGGCCAATGTGACGATCTGGCTTTACGTCGATTCGATAACACATGACGAAAACGGACGGATATCTCAGGTTTTTACTACATATGAACACTTTTCACTTTCTCCCGTGCAAATCGGCTGCTAGTCCTCCTTTCATGCAGAATCATAAGGTCCTAGCTCATGTCCAAAGCACCAAAGCCAGCTAAAAAGTCAATAATCGATACCTAAAACTTGAATTGTACTACTTCTTACTGGCTATTACATCAACTTAGAAGCTTTATCTGTGTTCTACTATGGTGCTTTTAGTGTCTCGGAATACCGCAGCACGCGACATAGCTTTGCAGACGATAAGTACAACCGTTTCAGAGAGAAGAGCGGCCAATGTGACGATCTGGCTTTAAGAAGATTCGATAACAAATGACGAAAACGGATGGATTTCTAGGTGTTTACTACATATGAACACTTTTCATATTCTCCCGTCCAACTCCGCTGCTAATCCTCCTTTCATGCAGAAGCTTAAGGTCCTAGCTCATGTCCAAGGCACCAAAGCCAGCTAAAAAGTCAATAATCGATACCTATAACTTGAATTGTACTACTTCTTACTGGCTATTACATCAACTTAGAAGCTTCATCTGTGTTCTACTATTGTGCTTTTACTGTCTCCGCATACCGCAGCACGCGACATAGCTTTGCAGACGATAAGTACAACCGTTTCAGAGAGAAGAGCGGCCAATGTGACGATCTGGCTTTAAGTAGATTCGATAACAAATGACGTAAACGGACGGATGTCTCAGGTTTTTACTACATATGAACATTTTTCACATTCTCCCGTGACACTAGGCTGCTAGTCCTCCTTTCATGCAGAATCTTAAGGTCCTAGCTCATGTCCAAGGTACCAAAGCCAGCTGAAAAGTCAATAATCGATCCCTAAAACTTGAATTGTATTACATCTTACTGGCTATTACATCAACTTATAAGCTTCATCTGTGTTCTACTATGGTGATTTTAGTGTCTCCGCATACCCCAGCACGCGACATAGCTTTGCAGACGATAAGTACAACCGTTTCAGAGAGAAGAGCGGCCAATGAGACGATCTGCTTTAAGTCGATTCGATAACAAGTGACGAAAACGGACCGATTTCTCAGGTTTTTACTACATATGAACACTTTTCACATACTCCCGTGCAAATTGGCTCCTCGTCCTCCTTTCATGCCCAATCTTAAGGTCCTAGATCATGTCCAAGGCACCAAGGCCAGCTAAAAAGTCAATATTCAATACCTAAAACTTGAATTGTACTACTTCTTACTGGCTATTACATCAACTTAGAAGCTTCATCTGTGTTCTACTATGGTGCTTTTAGTGTCTCAGCATACCGCAGCACGCGACATAGCTTTGCAGACGATAAGTACAAGTGTTTCAGAGAGAAGAGCGGCCAATGTGACGAACTGGCTTTAAGTCGATTCGATAACAAATGACGAAAACGGACGTATTTCTGAGGTTTTTACTTCAGTTGAACACTTTTCACATTTTCCCGTGGAACTCGGCTGCTAGTCCTCCTTTCATGCAGAATCTTAAGGTCCTAGCTCTTGTCCAAGGCGCCAAAGCCAGCTAAAAAGTCAATAATCGATACCTAAAACTTGAATTGTACTACTTCTTACTGGCTATTACATCAACTTAGAAGCTTTATCTGTCTTCTACTATGGTGATTTTACTGTCTCCGCATACCGCAGCACGCGACATAGCTTTGCAGACGATAAGTACAACCGTTTCAGAGAGAAGAGCGGCCAATGTGACGATCTGGCTTTAAGTAGATTCGATAACAAATGACGTAAACGGACGGATGTCTCAGGTTTTTACTACATATTAACATTTTTCACATTCTCCAGTGAACTTGGCTCCTCGTCCTCCTTTCATGCAGAATCTTAAGGTCCTAGCTCATGTCCAAGGCACAAAGCCAGCTAAAAAGTCAATATTCAATACCTAAAACTTGAATTGTACTACTTCTTACTGGCTATTACATCAACTTAGAAGCTTCATCTGTGTTCTACTATGGTGCTTTTATTGTCTCAGCATACCGCAGCACTCGACATAGCTTTGCAGACGATAAGTACAAGTGTTTCAGAGAGAAGAGCAGCCAATGTGTCGATCTGGCTTTAAGTTGATTCGATAACAAATGACGATAACGGACGTATTTCTCAGGTTTTTACTACATTTGAACACTTTTCACATTTTCCCGTGCAACTCGGCTGCTAGTCCTCCTTTCATGCTGAATCTTAAGGTCCTAGCTCATGTCCAAGGCACCAAAGCCAGCTAAAAAGTCAATAATCGATACCTAAAACTTGAATTGTACTACTTCTTACTGGCTATTACATCAACTTAGAAGCTTCATCTGTGTTCTACTATGGTGCTTTTAGTGTCTCCGCATACCGCAGCACGCGACATAGCTTTGCAGACGATAAGTACTACCGTTTCAGAGAGAAGAGCGGCCAATGTGACGATCTGGCTTGAAGTCGATTCGATAACAAATGACGAAAACGGACCGACTTCTCAGTTTTTTACTACATATGAACACTTTTCACATTCTCTCGTGCAAATCGGCTGCTAGCCCTCCTTTCATGCAGAATCATAAGGTCCTAGCTCATGTCCAAGGTCCCAAAGCCAGCTAAAAAGTCAATAATCGATACCTAATACTTGAATTGTACTACTTCTTACTGGCTATTACATCAACTTAGAAGCTTCATCTGTGTTCTACTATGGTGCTTTTAGTGTCTCCGCATACCGCAGCACGCGACATAGCTTTGCAATCGATAAGTACAACCGTTTCAGAGAGAAGAGCGGCCAATGTGACGATCTAGCTTTAAGTCGATTCAATAACAAATGACGAAACCGACGGATATCTCAGGTTTTTATTACATATGAACACTTTTCACATTCTCCCGTGCAAATCGGTGCTAGTCCTCCTTTCATGTAGAATCATAAGGTCCTAGCTCATGTCCAAGGCACCAAAGCCAGCTAAAAAGTCAATAATCGATACCTAAAACTTGAATTGTACTACTTCTTCCTGGCTATTACATCAACTTATAAGCTTCATCTGTGTTCTACTATGGTGCTTTTAGTGTCTCAGCATACCGCAGCACGCGACATAGCTTTTCAGACGATAAGTACAACCGTTTCAGAGAGAAGAGCGGCTAATGTGACGATCTGGCTTTAAGTCGGTTCGATAACAAATAACGAAAACGGACCGATTTCTCAGGTTTTTACTGCATATGAACACTATTCACATTCTCCCGAGCAACTCGGCTGCTAGTCCTCCCTTCATGCAGAATCTTAAGGTCCTAGCTCATGTCCAAGGTACCAAAGCCAGCTAAAAAGTCAATATTCAATACCTAAAACTTGAATTGTACTACTTCTTACTGGCTATTACATCAACTTAGAAGCTTCATCTGTGTTCTACTATAGTGCTTTCAGTGTCTCAGCATACTGCAGCACGCGACATAGCTTTGCAGACGATAAGTACAACCGTTTCAGAGAGAAGAGCCCCCAATGTGACGATCTGGCTTTAAGTAGATTCGATAACAAATGACGAAAACGGACGGATTTCTCAGGTTTTTACTACATATGAACACTTTTCACATTCTCCCGTGCAACTCGGCTGCTAGTCCTCCTTACATGCAGAATCTTAAGGTCCTAGCTCATGTCCAAGGCACCAAAGCCAGCTAAAAAGTCAATAATCGATACCTAAAACTTGAGTTGTACTACTTCTTACTGGCTATTACATCAACTTAGAAGCTTCATCTGTGTTCTACTATGGTGCTTTTAGTGTCTCCGCATACCGCAGCACGCGACATAGCTTTGCAGGCGATAAGTACAAGCGTTTCAGAGAGAAGAGCGGCCAATGTGACGATCTGGCTTTACGTCGATTCGATAACAAATGACGAAAACGGACGGATATCTCAGGTTTTTACTACATATGAACACTTTTCACATTCTCCCGTGCAAATCGGCTGCTAGTCCTCCTTTCATGCAGAATCATAAGGTCCTAGCTCATGTCCAAAGCACCAAAGCCAGCTAAAAAGTCAATAATCGATACCTAAAACTTGAATTGTACTACTTCTTACTGGCTATTACATCAACTTAGAAGCTTTATCTGTGTTCTACTATGGTGCTTTTAGTGTCTCAGAATACCGCAGCACGCGACATAGCTTTGCAGACGATAAGTACAACCGTTTCAGAGAGAAGAGCGGCCAATGTGACGATCTGGCTTTAAGAAGATTCGATAACAAATGACGAAAACGGATGGATTTCTAGGTGTTTACTAGCATATGAACACTTTTCATATTCTCCCGTCCAACTCCGCTGGTAATCCTCTTTTCATGCAGAAGCTTAAGGTCCTAGCTCATGTCCAAGGCACCAAAGCCAGCTAAAAAGTCAATAATCGATACCTAAAACTTGAATTGTACTACTTCTTACTGGCTATTACATCAACTTAGAAGTTTCATCTGTGTTCTACTATGGTGCTTTTAGTGTCTCCGCATTCCCCAGCACGCGACATAGCTTTGCAGACGATAAGTACTACCGTTTCAGAGAGAAGAGCGGCCAGTGTAACGATCTGGCTTGAAGTCGATTCGATAACAAATGACGAAAACGGACCGATTTCTCAGTTTTTTACTACATATGAACACTTTTCACATTCTCTCGTGCAAATCGGCTGCTAGCCCTCCTTTCATGCAGAATCATAAGGTCCTAGCTCATGTCCAAGGCACCAAAGCCAGCTAAAAAGTCAATAATCGATACCTAAAACTTGAATTGTACTATTTCTTACTGGCTATTACATCAACTTAGAAGCTTCATCTGTGTTCTACTATGTTGCTTTTAGAGTCTCCGCATACCGCAGCACGCGACATAGCTTTGCAATCGATAAGTACAACCGTTTCAGAGAGAAGAGCGGACAATGTGACGATCTGGCTTTAAGTCGGTTCGATAACAAATGACGAAAACGGACCGATTTCTCAGGTTTTTACTACATATGAACACTATTCACATTCTCCCCCGCAACTCGGCTGCTAGTCCTCCTTTCATACAGAATCGTAAGGTCCTAGCTCATGTCCGAGGCACCAAAGCCAGCTAAAAAGTCAATATTCAATACCTAAAACTTGAATTGTACTACTTCTTACTGGCTATTACATCAACTTAGATGCTTCATCTGTGATCTACTATAGTGCTTTTAGTGTCTCAGCATACTGTAGCACGCGACATAGCTTTGCAGACGATAAGTACAACCGTTTCACAGAGAAGAGCCCCCAATGAGACGATCTGGCTTTAAGTAGATTCGATAACAAATGACGAAAACGGACTGATTTCTCAGGTTTTTACTACATATGAACACTTTTCACATTCTCCCGTGCAACTCGGCTGCTAGTCCTCGTTCATGCAAAATTTTAATTTTCTAGCTCATGTCCAAGGCACCAAAGAAGGGTAAAAAGTCAATTATCATTACCTAAAACTTGAGTTGTACTACTTCTTACTGGCTATTACATCAACTTAGAAGCTTCATCTGTGTTCTACTATGGTGCTTTTAGTGTCTCCGCATACCGCAGCACGCGACATAGCTTTGCAGACGATAAGTACAAGCGTTTCAGAGAGAAGAGCGGACAATGTGACGATCTGGCTTTACGTCGATTCGATAACAAATGACGAAAACGGACGGATTTCTCAGGTTTTTACTACATATGAACACTTTTCACATTCTCCCGTGCAAATCGGCTGCAAGTCCTCCTTTCATGCAGAATCATAAGGTCCTAGCTCATGTCCAAGGCACCAAAGCCAGCTAAAAAGTCAATAATCGATACCTAAAACTTGAATTGTACTACTTCTTACTGGCTATTACATCAACTTAGAAGCTTTATCTGTGTTCTACTATGGTGCTTTTAGTGTCTCAGAATACCGCAGCACTCGACATAGCTTTGCAGACGATAAGTACAACCGTTTCAGAGAGAAGAGCGGCCAATGTGACGATCTGGCTTGAAGAAGATTCGATAACAAATGACGAAAACGGACGGATTTCTAGGTTTTTACTACATATGAACACTTTTCATATTCTCCCGTGCAACTCCGCTGCTAATCCTCCTTTCATGCAGAAGCTTAAGGTCCTAGCTCATGTCCAAGGCACCAAAGCCAGCTAAAAAGTCAATAATCGATACCTAAAACTTGAATTGTACTACTTCTTACTGGCTATTACATCAACTTAGAAAATTCATCTGTGTTCTACTATGGTGCTTTTACTGTCTCCGCATACCGCAGCACGCGACATAGCTTTGCAGACGGTAAGTACAACCGTTTCAGAGAGAAGAGCGGCCAATGTGACGATCTGGTTTAAGTAGATTCGATAACAAATGACGTAAACGGACGGATGTCTCAGGCTTTTACTACATATGAACATTTTTCACATTCTCCCGTGAAACTCGGCTGCTAGTCCTCCTTTCATGCAGAATCTTAAGGTCCTAGCTCATGTCCAAGGTACCAAAGCCAGCTGAAAAGTCAATAATCGATACCTAAAACTTGAATTGTACTACTTCTTACTGGCTATTACATCAACTTAGAAGCTTCATCTGTGTTCTACTATGGTGATTTTAGTGTCTCCGCATACCCCAGCACGCGACATAGCTTTGCAGACGATAAGTACAACCGTTTCAGAGAGAAGAGCGGCCAATGAGACGATCTGGCTTTAATTCGATTCGATAACAAGTGACAAAAACGGACCGATTTCTCAGTTTTTTACTACATATGAACACTTTTCACATTCTCCCTTGCAACTTGGCTCCTCGTCCTCCTTTCATGCAGAATCTTAAGGTCCTAGCTCATGTCCAAGGCACCAAAGCCAGCTAAAAAGTCAATATTCAATACCTAAAACTTGAATTGTACTACTTCTTACTGGCTATTACATCAACTTAGAAGCTTTATCTGTGTTCTACTATGGTGCTTTTAGTGTCTCCGCATACCGCAGCACGCGACATAGCTTTGCAGACGATAAGTACAAGTGTTTCAGAGAGAAGAGCGGCCAATGTTACGTTCTGGCTTTAAGTCGATTCGATAACAAATGACCAAAACGGACGGATTTCTCAGGTTTTTACTACATATGAACACTTTTCACATTCTCCCGTGCAAATCGGCTGCTAGTCCTCCTTTCATGCAGAATCATAAGGTCCTAGCTCATGTCCAAGGCACCAAAGCCAGCTAAAAAGTCAATAATCGATACCTAAAACTTGAATTGTACTACTTCTTACTGGGTATTACATCAACTTAGAAGCTTCATCTGTGTTCTACTATGGTGCTTTTACTGTCTCCGCATACCGCATCACGCGACATAGCTTTGCAGACGATAAGTACTACCGTTTCAGAGAGAAGAGCGGCCAATGTGACGATCTGGCTTGAAGTCGATTCGATAACAAATGACGAAAACGGACTGATTTCTCAGTTTTTTACTACATATGAACACTTTTCACATTCTCTCGTGCAAATCGGCTGCTAGCCCTCCTTTCATGCAGAATCATAAGGGCCTAGCTCATGTCCAAGGCACCAAAGCCAGCTAAAAAGTCAATAATCGATACCTAGAACTTGAATTGTACTATTTCTTACTGGCTATTACATCAACTTAGAAGCTTCATCTGTGTTCTACTATGTTGCTTTTAGTGTCTCCGCATACCGCAGCACGCGACATAGCTTTGCAATCGATAAGTACAACCGTTTCAGAGAGTAGAGCGGACAATGTGACGATCTGGCTTTAAGTCGATTCGATAACAAATGACGAAAACGGACGGATTTCTGGGTTTTTACTACATATGAACACTTTTCATATTCTCCCGTGCAACTCCGCTGCTAATCCTCCTTTCATGTAGAATCATAAGGTCCTAGCTCATGTCCAAGGCACCAAAGCCAGCTAAAAAGTCAATAATCGATACCTAAAACTTGAATTGTACTACTTCTTCCTGGCTATTACATCAACTTAGAAGCTTCATCTGTGTTCTACTATCGTGCTTTTAGTGTCTCAGCATACCGCAGCACGCGACATAGCTTTGCAGACGATAAGTACAACCGTTTCAGAGAGAAGAGCGGCCGATGTAACGATCTGGCTTTAAGTCGGTTCGATAACAAATGACGAAAACGGACCGATTTCTCAGGTTTTTACTACATATGAACACTATTCACATTCTCCCGTGCAACTCGGCTGCTAGTCCTCCTTTCATGCAGAATCGTAAGGTCCTAGCTCCTGTCCAAGGCACCAAAGCCAGCTAAAAAGTCAATATTCAATACCTAAAACTTGAATTGTACTACTTCTTACTGGCTATTACATCAACTTAGAAGCTTCATCTGTGATCTGCTATAGTGCTTTTAGTGTCTCAGCATACTGCAGCACGCGACATAGCTTTGCAGACGATAAGTACAACCGTTTCAGAGAGAAGAGCGGCCGATGTAACGATCTGGCTTTAAGTCGATTCGATAACAAATGACGAAAACGGACGTATTTCTCAGGTTTTTACTACATTTGAACACTTTTCACATTCTCTCGTGCAAATCGGCTGCTAGCCCTCCTTTCATGCAGAATCATAAGGTCCTAGCTCATGTCCAAGGCACCAAAGCCAGCTAAAAAGTCAATAATCGATACCTAAAACTTGAATTGTACTATTTCTTACTGGCTATTACATCAACTTAGAAGCTTCATCTGTGTTCTACTATGTTGCTTTTAGAGTCTCCGCATACCGCAGCACGCGACATAGCTTTGCAATCGATAAGTACAACCGTTTCAGAGAGAAGAGCGGACAATGTGACGATCTGGCTTTAAGTCGGTTCGATAACAAATGACGAAAACGGACCGATTTCTCAGGGTTTTACTACATATGAACACTATTCACATTCTCCCCCGCAACTCGGCTGCTAGTCCTCCTTTCATACGGAATCGTAAGGTCCTAGCTCATGTCCGAGGCACCAAAGCCAGCTAAAAAGTCAATATTCAATACCTAAAACTTGAATTGTACTACTTCTTACTGGCTATTACATCAACTTAGATGCTTCATCTGTGATCTACTATAGTGCTTTTAGTGTCTCAGCATACTGTAGCACGCGACATAGCTTTGCAGACGATAAGTACAACCGTTTCACAGAGAAGAGCCCCCAATGAGACGATCTGGCTTTAAGTAGATTCGATAACAAATGACGAAAACGGACTGATTTCTCAGGTTTTTACTACATATGAACACTTTTCACATTCTCCCGTGCAACTCGGCTGCTAGTCCTCGTTCATGCAAAATTTTAATTTTCTAGCTCATGTCCAAGGCACCAAAGAAGGGTAAAAAGTCAATTATCATTACCTAAAACTTGAGTTGTACTACTTCTTACTGGCTATTACATCAACTTAGAAGCTTCATCTGTGTTCTACTATGGTGCTTTTAGTGTCTCCGCATACCGCAGCACGCGACATAGCTTTGCAGACGATAAGTACAAGCGTTTCAGAGAGAAGAGCGGACAATGTGACGATCTGGCTTTACGTCGATTCGATAACAAATGACGAAAACGGACGGATTTCTCAGGTTTTTACTACATATGAACACTTTTCACATTCTCCCGTGCAAATCGGCTGCTAGTCCTCCTTTCATGCAGAATCATAAGGTCCTAGCTCATGTCCAAGGCACCAAAGCCAGCTAAAAAGTCAATAATCGATACCTAAAACTTGAATTGTACTACTTCTTACTGGCTATTACATCAACTTAGAAGCTTTATCTGTGTTCTACTATGGTGCTTTTAGTGTCTCAGAATACCGCAGCACTCGACATAGCTTTGCAGACGATAAGTACAACCGTTTCAGAGAGAAGAGCGGCCAATGTGACGATCTGGCTTGAAGAAGATTCGATAACAAATGACGAAAACGGACGGATTTCTAGGTTTTTACTACATATGAACACTTTTCATATTCTCCCGTGCAACTCCGCTGCTAATCCTCCTTTCATGCAGAAGCTTAAGGTCCTAGCTCATGTCCAAGGCACCAAAGCCAGCTAAAAAGTCAATAATCGATACCTAAAACTTGAATTGTACTACTTCTTACTGGCTATTACATCAACTTAGAAAATTCATCTGTGTTCTACTATGGTGCTTTTACTGTCTCCGCATACCGCAGCACGCGACATAGTTTTGCAGACGGTAAGTACAACCGTTTCAGAGAGAAGAGCGGCCAATGTGACGATCTGGTTTAAGTAGATTCGATAACAAATGACGTAAACGGACGGATGTCTCAGGCATTTACTACATATGAACATTTTTCACATTCTCCCGTGAAACTCGGCTGCTAGTCCTCCTTTCATGCAGAATCTTAAGGTCCTAGCTCATGTCCAAGGTACCAAAGCCAGCTGAAAAGTCAATAATCGATACCTAAAACTTGAATTGTACTACTTCTTACTGGCTATTACATCAACTTAGAAGCTTCATCTGTGTTCTACTATGGTGATTTTAGTGTCTCCGCATACCCCAGCACGCGACATAGCTTTGCAGACGATAAGTACAACCGTTTCAGAGAGAAGAGCGGCCAATGAGACGATCTGGCTTTAATTCGATTCGATAACAAGTGACAAAAACGGACCGATTTCTCAGGTTTTTACTACATATGAACACTTTTCACATTCTCCCTTGCAACTTGGCTCCTCGTCCTCCTTTCATGCAGAATCTTAAGGTCCTAGCTCATGTCCAAGGCACCAAAGCCAGCTAAAAAGTCAATATTCAATACCTAAAACTTGAATTGTACTACTTCTTACTGGCTATTACATCAACTTAGAAGCTTTATCTGTGTTCTACTATGGTGCTTTTAGTGTCTCCGCATACCGCAGCACGCGACATAACTTTGCAGACGATAAGTACAAGTGTTTCAGAGAGAAGAGCGGCCAATGTTACGTTCTGGCTTTAAGTCGATTCGATAACAAATGACCAAAACGGACGGATTTCTCAGGTTTTTACTACATATGAACACTTTTCACATTTTCCCGTGCAACTCGGCTGGTAGTCCTCCTTTCATGCAGAATCTTAAGGTCCTAGCTCATGACCAAGGCACCAAAGCCAGCTAAAAAGTCAATAATCGATACCTAAAACTTGAATTGTACTACTTCTTACTGGGTATTACATCAACTTAGAAGCTTCATCTGTGTTCTACTATGGTGCTTTTACTGTCTCCGCATACCGCAGCACGCGACATAGCTTTGCAGACGATAAGTACTACCGTTTCAGAGAGAAGAGCGGCCAATGTGACGATCTGGCTTGAAGTCGATTCGATAACAAATGACGAAAACGGACTGATTTCTCAGTTTTTTACTACATATGAACACTTTTCACATTCTCTCGTGCAAATCGGCTGCTAGCCCTCCTTTCATGCAGAATCATAAGGGCCTAGCTCATGTCCAAGGCACCAAAGCCAGCTAAAAAGTCAATAATCGATACCTAGAACTTGAATTGTACTATTTCTTACTGGCTATTACATCAACTTAGAAGCTTCATCTGTGTTCTACTATGTTGCTTTTAGTGTCTCCGCATACCGCAGCACGCGACATAGCTTTGCAATCGATAAGTACAACCGTTTCAGAGAGTAGAGCGGACAATGTGACGATCTGGCTTTAAGTCGATTCGATAACAAATGACGAAAACGGACGGATTTCTGGGTTTTTACTACATATGAACACTTTTCATATTCTCCCGTGCAACTCCGCTGCTAATCCTCCTTTCATGTAGAATCATAAGGTCCTAGCTCCTGTCCAAGGCACCAAAGCCAGCTAAAAAGTCAATATTCAATACCTAAAACTTGAATTGTACTACTTCTTACTGGCTATTACATCAACTTAGAAGCTTCATCTGTGATCTGCTATAGTGCTTTTAGTGTCTCAGCATACTGCAGCACGCGACATAGCTTTGCAGACGATAAGTACAACCGTTTCAGAGAGAAGAGCGGCCGATGTAACGATCTGGCTTTAAGTCGGTTCGATAACAAATGACGAAAACGGACGGATTTCTGGGTTTTTACTACATATGAACACTTTTCACATTCTCCCGTGCAACTCGGCTGCTAGTCCTCCTTCATGCAAAATTTTAATTTCCTATCTCATGTCCAAGGCACCAAAGAAGGGTAAAAAGTCAATAATCATTACCTAAAACTTGAGTTGTACTACTTCTTACTGGCTATTACATCAACTTAGAAGCTTCATCTGTGTTCTACTATGGTGCTTTTAGTGTCTCCGCATACCGCAGCACGCGACATAGCTTTGCAGACGATAAGTACAAGCGTTTCAGAGAGAAGAGCGGCCAATGTGACGATCTGGCTTTACGTCGATTCGATAACAAATGAGGAAAACGGACGGATATCTCAGGTTTTTACTACATATGAACACTTTTCACATTCTCCCGTGCAAATCGGCTGCTAGTTCTCCTTTCATGCAGAATCATAAGGTCCTAGCTCATGTCCAAGGCACCAAAGCCAGCTAAAAAGTCAATAATCGATACCTAAAACTTGAATTGTACTACTTCTTACTGGCTATTACATCAACTTAGAAGCTTTATCTGTGTTCTACTATGGTGCTTTTAGTGTCTCAGAATACCGCAGCACGCGACATAGCTTTGCAGACGATAAGTACAACCGTTTCAGAGAGAAGAGCGGCCAATATGACGATCTGGCTTTAAGAAGATACGATAACAAATGACGAAAACGGACGGATTTCTAGGTTTTTACTACATATGAACACTTTTCATATTCTCCCGTGCAACTCCGCTGCTAATCCTCCTTTCATGCAGAAGCTTAAGGTCCTAGCTCATGTCCAAGGCACCAAAGCCAGCTAAAAAGTCAATAATCGATACCTATAACTTAAATTGTACTACTTCTTACTGGCTATTACATCAACTTAGAAGCTTCATCTGTGTTCTACTATGGTGCTTTTACTGTCTCCGCATACCGCAGCACGCGACATAGCTTTGCAGACGATAAGTACAACCGTTTCAGAGAGAAGAGCGGCCAATGTGACGATCTGGCTTTAAGTAGATTCGATAACAAATGACGTAAACGGACGGATGTCTCAGGTTTTTACTACATATGAACATTTATCACATTCTCCCGTGAAACTCGGCTGCTAGTCCTCCTTTCATGCAGAATCTTAAGGTCCTAGCTCATGTCCAAGGTACCAAAGGCAGCTGAAAAGTCAATAATCGATACCTAAAACTTGAATTGTACTACTTCTTACTGGCTATTACATCAACTTATAAGCTTCTTCTGTGTTCTACTATGGTGATTTTAGTGTCTCCGCATACCCCAGCACGCGACATAGCTTTGCAGACGATAAGTACAACCGTTTCAGAGAGAAGAGCGGCCAATGAGACGATCTGCATTAAGTCGATTCGATAACAAGTGACGAAAACGGACCGATTTCTCAGGTTTTTACTACATATGAACACGTTTCACATTCTCCCGTGCAACTTGGCTCCTCGTCCTCATTTCATGCCCAATCTTAAGGTCCAAGATCATGTCCAAGGCACCAAAGCCAGCTAAAAAGTCAATATTCAATACCTAAAACTTGAATTGTACTACTTCTTACTGGCTATTACATCAACTTAGAAGCTTCATCTGTGTTCTACTATGGTGCTTTTAGTGTCTCAGCATACCGCAGCACGCGACATAGCTTTGCAGAAGATAAGTACAAGTGTTTCAGAGAGAAGAGCGGCCAATGTAACGATCTGGCTTTAAGTCGATTCGATAACAAATGACGAAAACGGACGTATTTCTCAGGTTTTTACTACATTTGAACACTTTTCACATTTTCCCGTGTAACTCGGCTGTTAGTCCTCCTTTCATGCAGAATCTTAAGGTCCTAGCTCATGTCCAAGGCACCAAAGCCAGCTAAAAAGTCAATAATCGATACCTAAAACTTCAATTGTACTACTTCTTACTGGCTATTACATCAACTTAGAAGTTTCATCTGTGTTCTACTATGGTACTTTTAGTGTCTCCGCATACCGCAGCACGCGACATAGCTTTGCAGACGATAAGTACTACCGTTTCCGAAAGAAGAGCGGCCAATGTGACGATCTGGCTTTACGTCGATTCCATAACAAATGACGAAAACGGACCGATTTCTCAGTTTTTTACTACATATGAACACTTTTCACATTCTCTCGTGCAAATCGGCTGCTAGCCCTCCTTTCATGCAGAATCATAAGGTCCTAGCTCATGTCCAAGGCACCAAAGCCAGCTAAAAAGTCAATAATCGATACCTAAAACTTGAATTGTACTACTTCTTACTGGCTATTACATCAACTTAGAAGCTTCATCTGTGTTCTACTATGTTGCTTTTAGTGTCTCCGCATACCGCAGCGCGACATAGCTTTGCAATCGATAAGTACAACCGTTTCAGAGAGAAGAGTGGACAATGTGACGATCTGGCTTTAAGTCGATTCGATAACAAATGACGAAAACGGACGGATTTCTAGGTTTTTACTACATATGAACACTTTTCACATTCTCCCGTGCAACTCCGCTGCTAATCCTCCTTTCATGTAGAATCATATGGTCCTAGCTCATGTAAAAGGCACCAAAGCCAGCGAAAAAGTCAATAATCGATACCTAAAACTTGAATTGTACAACTTCTTCCTGGCTATTACATCAACTTACAAGCTTCATCTGTATTCTACTATGGTGCTTTTAGTGTCAAAGCATACCGCAGCACGCGACATAGCTTTGCAGACGATAAGTACAACCGTTTCAGAGAGAAGAGCGGCCAATGTGACGATCTGGCTTTAAGTCGGTTCGATAACAAATGACGAAAACGGACCGATTTCTCAGGTTTTTACTACATATGAACACTATTCACATTCTCCCCCGCAACTCGGCTGCTAGTCCTCCTTTCATGCAGAATCGTAAGGTCCTAGCTCATGTCCGAGGCACCAAAGCCAGCTAAAAGTCAATATTCAATACCTAAAACTTGAATTGTACTACTTCTTACTGGCTATTACATCAACTTAGAAGCTTCATCTGTGATCTACTATAGTGCTTTTAGTGTCTCAGCATACTGCAGCACGCGACATAGCTTTGCAGACGATAAGTACAACCGTTTCAGAGAGAAGAGCGGCCAATGAGACGATCTGCTTTAAGTCGATTCGATAACAAGTGACGAAAACGGACCGATTTCTCAGGTTTTTACTACATATGAACACTTTTCACATTCTCCCGTGCAACTTGGCTCCTCGTCCTCCTTTCATGCCCAATCTTAAGGTCCTAGATCATGTCCAAGGCACCAAAGCCAGCTAAAAAGTCAATATTCAATACCTCAAACTTGAATTGTACTACTTCTTACTGGCTATTACATCAACTTAGAAGCTTCATCTGTGTTCTACTATGGTGCTTTTAGTGTCTCAGCATACCGCAGCACGCGACATAGCTTTGCAGACGATAAGTACAAGTGTTTCAGAGAGAAGAGCGGCCAATGTGACGATCTGGCTTTAAGTCGATTCGATAACAAATGATGAAAACGGACGTATTTCTCAGGTTTTTACTACATTTGAACACTTTTCACATTTTCCCGTGTAACTCGGCTGCTAGTCCTCCTTTCATGCAGAATCTTAAGGTCCTAGCTCATGTCCAAGGCACCAAAGCCAGCTAAAAAGTCAATAATCGATACCTAAAACTTGAATTGTACTATTTCTTACTGGCTACTACATCAACTTAGAAGCTTCATCTGTGATCTACTATAGTGCTTTTAGTGTCTCAGCATACTGCAGCACGCGACATAGCTTTGCAGACGATAAGTACAACCGTTTCAGAGAGAAGAGCCCCCAATGTGACGATCTGGCTTTAAGTAGATTCGATAACAAATGACGAAAACGGACTGATTTCTGAGGTTTTTACTACATATGAACACTTTTTTCATTCTCCCGTGCAACTCGGCTGCTAGTCCTCGTTCATGCAAAATTTTAATTTCCTAGCTCATGTCCAAGGCACCAAAGAAGGGTAAAAAGTCAATAATCATTACCTAAAACTTGAGTTGTACTACTTCTTACTGGCTATTACATCAACTTAGAAGCTTCATCTGTGTTCTACTATGGTGCTTTTAGTGTCTCCGCATACCGCAGCACGCGACATAGCTTTGCAGACGATAAGTACAAGCGTTTCAGAGAGAAGAGCGGCCAATGTGACGATCTGGCTTTACGTCGATTCGATAACAAATGAGGAAAACGGACGGATATCTCAGGTTTTTACTACATATGAACACTTTTCACATTCTCCCGTGCAAATCGGCTGCTAGTCCTCCTTTCATGCAGAATCATAAGGTCCTAGCTCATGTCCAAGGCACCAAAGCCATCTAAAAAGTCAATAATCGATACCTAAAACTTGAATTGTACTATTTCTTACTGGCTATTACATCAACTTAGAAGCTTTATCTGTGTTCTACTATGGTGCTTTTAGTGTCTCAGAATAACGCAGCACGCGACATAGGTTTGCAGACGATAAGTACAACCGTTTCAGAGAGAAGAGCGGCCAATGTGACGATCTGGCTTTAAGAAGATTCGATAACAAATGACGAAAACGGACGGATTTCTAGGTTTTTACTACATATGAACACTTTTCATATTCTCCCGTGCAACTCCGCTGCTAATCCTCCTTTCATGCAGAAGCTTAAGGTCCTAGCTACATGTCCAAGGCACCAAAGCCAGCTAAAAAGTCAATAATCGATACCTATAACTTGAATTGTACTACTTCTTACTGGCTATTACACCAACTTAGAAGCCTCATCTGTGTTCTACTATGGTGCTTTTACTGTCTCCGCATACCGCAGCACGCGACATAGCTTTGCAGACGATAAGTACAACCGTTTCAGAGAGAAGAGCGGCCAATATGACGATCTGGCTTTAAGTAGAGTCGATAACAAATGACGTAAACGGACGGATGTCTCAGGTTTTTACTACATATGAACATTTATCACATTCTCCCGTGAAACTCGGCTGCTAGTCCTCCTTTCATGCAGAATCTTAAGGTCCTAGCTCATGTCCAAGGTACCAAAGGCAGCTGAAAAGTCAATAATCGATACCTAAAACTTGAATTGTACTACTTCTTACTGGCTATTACATCAACTTATAAGCTTCTTCTGTGTTCTACTATGGTGATTTTAGTGTCTCCGCATACCCCAGCACGCGACGTAGCTTTGCAGACGATAAGTACAACCGTTTCAGAGAGATGAGCGGCCAATGAGACGATCTGCTTTAAGTCGATTCGATAACAAGTGACGAAAACGGACCGATTTCTCAGGTTTTTACTACATATGAACACGTTTCACATTCTCCCGTGCAACTTGGCTCCTCGTCCTCATTTCATGCCCAATCTTAAGGTCCTAGATCATGTCCAAGGCACCAAAGCCAGCTAAAAAGTCAATATTCAATACCTAAAACTTGAATTGTACTACTTCTTACTGGCTATTACATCAACTTAGAAGCTTCATCTGTGTTCTACTATGGTGCTTTTAGTGTCTCAGCATACCGCAGCACGCGACATAGCTTTGCAGAAGATAAGTACAACCGTTTCAGAGAGAAGAGCGACCAATGTGACGATCTGGCTTTAAGTCGGTTCGATAACAAATGACGAAAACGGACCGATTTCTCAGGTTTTTACTACATTTGAACACTTTTCACATTTTCCCGTGTAACTCGGCTGCTAGTCCTCCTTTCATGCAGAATCTTAAGGTCCTAGCTCATGTCCAAGGCACCAAAGCCAGCTAAAAAGTCAATAATCGATACCTAAAACTTGAATTGTACTACTTCTTACTGGCTATTACATCAACTTAGAAGTTTCATCTGTGTTCTACTATGGTGCTTTTAGTGTCTCCGCATACCGCAGCACGCGACATAGCTTTGCAGGCGATAAGTACAAGCGTTTCAGAGAGAAGAGTGGACAATGTGACGATCTGGCTTTAAGTCGATTCGATAACAAATGACGAAAACGGACCGATTTCTCAGGTTTTTACTACATATGAACACTATTCACATTCTCCCCCGCAACTCGGCTGCTAGTCCTCCTTTCATGCAGAATCGTAAGGTCCTAGCTCATGTCCGAGGCACCAAAGCCAGCTAAAAAGTCAATATTCAATACCTAAAACTTGAATTGTACTACTTCTTACTGGCTATTACATCAACTTAGAAGCTTCATCTGTGATCTACTATAGTGCTTTTAGTGTCTCAGCATACTGCAGCACGCGACATAGCTTTGCAGACGATAAGTACAACCGTTTCAGAGAGAAGAGCGGCCAATGAGACGATCTGCTTTAAGTCGATTCGATAACAAGTGACGAAAACGGACCGATTTCTCAGTTTTTTACTACATATGAACACTTTTCACATTCTCTCGTGCAAATCGGCTGCTAGCCCTCCTTTCATGCAGAATCATAAGGTCCTAGCTCATGTCCAAGGCACCAAAGCCAGCTAAAAAGTCAATAATCGATACCTAAAACTTGAATTGTACTACTTCTTACTGGCTATTACATCAACTTAGAAGCTTCATCTGTGTTCTACTATGGTGCTTTTAGTGTCTCCGCATACCGCAGCGCGACATAGCTTTGCAATCGATAAGTACAACCGTTTCAGAGAGAAGAGTGGACAATGTGACGATCTGGCTTTAAGTCGATTCGATAACAAATGACGAAAACGGACGGATTTCTAGGTTTTTACTACATATGAACACTTTTCACATTCTCCCGTGCAACTCCGCCGCTAATCCTCCTTTCATGTAGAATCATATGGTCCTAGCTCATGTAAAAGGCACCAAAGCCAGCGAAAAAGTCAATAATCGATACCTAAAACTTGAATTGTACAACTTCTTCCTGGCTATTACATCAACTTACAAGCTTCATCTGTATTCTACTATGGTGCTTTTAGTGTCAAAGCATACCGCAGCACGCGACATAGCTTTGCAGACGATAAGTACAACCGTTTCAGAGAGAAGAGCGGCCAATGTGACGATCTGGCTTTAAGTCGGTTCGATAACAAATGACGAAAACGGACCGATTTCTCAGGTTTTTACTACATATGAACACTATTCACATTCTCCCCCGCAACTCGGCTGCTAGTCCTCCTTTCATGCAGAATCGTAAGGTCCTAGCTCATGTCCGAGGCACCAAAGCCAGCTAAAAAGTCAATATTCAATACCTAAAACTTGAATTGTACTACTTCTTACTGGCTATTACATCAACTTAGAAGCTTCATCTGTGATCTACTATAGTGCTTTTAGTGTCTCAGCATACTGCAGCACGCGACATAGCTTTGCAGACGATAAGTACAACCGTTTCAGAGAGAAGAGCGGCCAATGAGACGATCTGCTTTAAGTCGATTCGATAACAAGTGACGAAAACGGACCGATTTCTCAGGTTTTTACTACATATGAACACTTTTCACATTCTGCCGTGCAACTTGGCTCCTCGTCCTCCTTTCATGCCCAATCTTAAGGTCCTAGATCATGTCCAAGGCACCAAAGCCAGCTAAAAAGTCAATATTCAATACCTAAAACTTGAATTGTACTACTTCTTACTGGCTATTACATCAACTTAGAAGCTTCATCTGTGTTCTACTATGGTGCTTTTAGTGTCTCAGCATACCGCAGCACGCGACATAGCTTTGCAGACGATAAGTACAAGTGTTTCAGAGAGAAGAGCGGCCAATGTGACGATCTGGCTTTAAGTCGATTCGATAACAAATGATGAAAACGGACGTATTTCTCAGGTTTTTACTACATTTGAACACTTTTCACATTTTCCCGTGTAACTCGGCTGCTAGTCCTCCTTTCATGCAGAATCTTAAGGTCCTAGCTCATGTCCAAGGCACCAAAGCCAGCTAAAAAGTCAATAATCGATACCTAAAACTTGAATTGTACTATTTCTTACTGGCTATTACATCAACTTAGAAGCTTCATCTGTGATCTACTATAGTGCTTTTAGTGTCTCAGCATACTGCAGCACGCGACATAGCTTTGCAGACGATAAGTACAACCGTTTCAGAGAGAAGAGCCCCCAATGTGACGATCTGGCTTTAAGTAGATTCGATAACAAATGACGAAAACGGACTGATTTCTCAGGTTTTTACTACATATGAACACTTTTTTCATTCTCCCGTGCAACTCTGCTGCTAGTCCTCGTTCATGCAAAATTTTAATTTCCTAGCTCATGTCCAAGGCACCAAAGAAGGGTAAAAATTCAATAATCATTACCTAAAACTTGAGTTGTACTACTTCTTACTGGCTATTACATCAACTTAGAAGCTTCATCTGTGTTCTACTATGGTGCTTTTAGTGTCTCCGCATACCGCAGCACGCGACATAGCTTTGCAGACGATAAGTACAAGCGTTTCAGAGAGAAGAGCGGCCAATGTGACGATCTGGCTTTACGTCGATTCGATAACAAATGAGGAAAACGGACGGATATCTCAGGTTTTTACTACATATGAACACTTTTCACATTCTCCCGTGCAAATCGGCTGCTAGTCCTCCTTTCATGCAGAATCATAAGGTCCTAGCTCATGTCCAAGGCACCAAAGCCATCTAAAAAGTCAATAATCGATACCTAAAACTTGAATTGTACTATTTCTTACTGGCTATTACATCAACTTAGAAGCTTTATCTGTGTTCTACTATGGTGCTTTTAGTGTCTCAGAATACCGCAGCACGCGACATAGGTTTGCAGACGATAAGTACAACCGTTTCAGAGAGAAGAGCGGCCAATGTGACGATCTGGCTTTAAGAAGATTCGATAACAAATGACGAAAACGGACGGATTTCTAGGTTTTTACTTCATATGAACACTTTTCATATTCTCCCGTGCAACTCCGCTGCTAATCCTCCTTTCATGCAGAAGCTTAAGGTCCTAGCTACATGTCCAAGGCACCAAAGCCAGCTAAAAAGTCAATAATCGATACCTATAACTTGAATTGTACTACTTCTTACTGGCTATTACATCAACTTAGAAGCCTCATCTGTGTTCTACTATGGTGCTTTTACTGTCTCCGCATACCGCAGCACGCGACATAGCTTTGCAGACGATAAGTACAACCGTTTCAGAGAGAAGAGCGGCCAATATGACGATCTGGCTTTAAGTAGAGTCGATAACAAATGACGTAAACGGACGGATGTCTCAGGTTTTTACTACATATGAACATTTATCACATTCTCCCGTGAAACTCGGCTGCTAGTCCTCCTTTCATGCAGAATCTTAAGGTCCTAGCTCATGTCCAAGGTACCAAAGGCAGCTGAAAAGTCAATAATCGATACCTAAAACTTGAATTGTACTACTTCTTACTGGCTATTACATCAACTTATAAGCTTCTTCTGTGTTCTACTATGGTGATTTTAGTGTCTCCGCATACCCCAGCACGCGACGTAGCTTTGCAGACGATAAGTACAACCGTTTCAGAGAGATGAGCGGCCAATGAGACGATCTGCTTTAAGTCGATTCGATAACAAGTGACGAAAACGGACCGATTTCTCAGGTTTTTACTACATATGAACACGTTTCACATTCTCCCGTGCAACTTGGCTCCTCGTCCTCATTTCATGCCCAATCTTAAGGTCCTAGATCATGTCCAAGGCACCAAAGCCAGCTAAAAAGTCAATATTCAATACCTAAAACTTGAATTGTACTACTTCTTACTGGCTATTACATCAACTTAGAAGCTTCATCTGTGTTCTACTATGGTGCTTTTAGTGTCTCAGCATACCGCAGCACGCGACATAGCTTTGCAGAAGATAAGTACAACCGTTTCAGAGAGAAGAGCGACCAATGTGACGATCTGGCTTTAAGTCGGTTCGATAACAAATGACGAAAACGGACCGATTTCTCAGGTTTTTACTACATTTGAACACTTTTCACATTTTCCCGTGTAACTCGGCTGCTAGTCCTCCTTTCATGCAGAATATTAAGGTCCTAGCTCATGTCCAAGGCACCAAAGCCAGCTAAAAAGTCAATAATCGATACCTAAAACTTGAATTGTACTACTTCTTACTGGCTATTACATCAACTTAGAAGTTTCATCTGTGTTCTACTATGGTGCTTTTAGTGTCTCCGCATACCGCAGCACGCGACATAGCTTTGCAGACGATAAGTACTACCGTTTCAGAAAGAAGAGAGGCCAATGTGACGATCTGGCTTGAAGTCGATTCCATAACAAATGACGAAAACGGACCGATTTCTCAGTTTTTTACTACATATGAACACTTTTCACATTCTCTCGTGCAAATCGGCTGCTAGCCCTCCTTTCATGCAGAATCATAAGGTCCTAGCTCACGTCCAAGGCACCAAAGCCAGCTAAAAAGTCAATAATCGATACCTAAAACTTGAATTGTACTACTTCTTACTGGCTATTACATCAACTTAGAAGCTTCATCTGTGTTCTACTATGTTGCTTTTAGTGTCTCCGCATACCGCAGCGCGACATAGCTTTGCAATCGATAAGTACAACCGTTTCAGAGAGAAGAGCGGACATTGTGACGATCTGGCTTTAAGTCGATTCGATAACAAATGACGAAAACGGACGGATTGTCTAGGTTTTTACTACATATGAACACTTTTCATATTCTCCCGTGCAACTCCGCTGCTAATCCTCCTTTCATGTAGAATCATATGGTCCTAGCTCATGTCCAAGGCACCAAAGCCAGCTAAAAAGTCAATAATCGATACCTAAAACTTGAATTGTACAACTTCTTCCTGGCTATTACATCAACTTAGAAGCTTCATCTGTGTTCTGCTATGGTGCTTTTAGTGTCTCAGCATACCGCAGCACGCGACATAGCTTTGCAGACGATAAGTACAACCGTTTCAGAGAGAAGAGCGGCCAATGTGACGATCTGGCTTTAAGTCGGTTCGATAACAAATGACGAAAACGGACCGATTTCTCAGGTTTTTACTACATATGAACACTATTCACATTCTCCCCCGCAACTCGGCTGCTAGTCCTCCTTTCATGCAGAATCGTAAGGTCCTAGCTCATGTCCAAGGCACCAAAGCCAGCTAAAAAGTCAATAATCGATACCTAAAACTTGAGTTGTACTATTTCTTACTGGTTATTACATCAACTTAGAAGCTTCATCTGTGTTCTACTATGTTGCTTTTAGTGTCTCCGCATACCGCAGCACGCGACATAGCTTTGCAATCGATAAGTACAACCGTTTCAGAGAGAAGAGCGGACAATGTGACGATCTGGCTTTAAGTCGATTCGATAACAAATGACGAAAACGGACGTATTTCTCAGGTTTTTACTACATATGAACACATTTCATATTCTCCCGTGCAACTCCGCTGCAAATCCTCCTTTCATATAGAATCGTAAGGTCCTAGCTTATGTCCAAGGCACCAAAGCCAGCTAAAAAGTCAATAATCGATACCTAAAACTTGAATTGTACAACTTCTTCCTGGCTATTACATCAACTTAGAAGCTTCATCTGTGTTCTGCTATGGTGCTTTTAGTGTCTCAGCATACCGCAGCACGCGACATAGCTTTGCAGACGATAAGTACAACCGTTTCAGAGAGAAGAGCGGCCAATGTGACGATCTGGCTTTAAGTCGGTTCGATAACAAATGACGAAAACGGACCGATTTCTCAGGTTTTTACTACATATGAACACTATTCACATTCTCCCCCGCAACTCGGCTGCTAGTCCTCCTTTCATGCAGAATCGTAAGGTCCTAGCTCATGTCCAAGGCACCAAAGCCAGCTAAAAAGTCAATAATCGATACCTAAAACTTGAATTGTACTATTTCTTACTGGCTATTACATCAACTTAGAAGCTTCATCTGTGTTCTACTATGTTGCTTTTAGTGTCTCCGCATACCGCAGCACGCGACATAGCTTTGCAATCGATAAGTACAACCGTTTCAGAGAGAAGAGCGGACAATGTGACGATCTGGCTTTAAGTCGATTCGATAACAAATGACGAAAACGGACGTATTTCTCAGGTTTTTACTACATATGAACACATTTCATATTCTCCCGTGCAACTCCGCTGCTAATCCTCCTTTCATATAGAATCGTAAGGTCCTAGCTTATGTCTCAGCATACCGCAGCACGCGACATAGCTTTGCAGACGATAAGTACAACCGTTTCAGAGAGAAGAGCGGCCAATGTGACGATCTGGCTTTAAGTCGGTTCGATAACAAATGACGAAAACGGACCGATTTCTCAGGTTTTTACTACATATGAACACTATTCACATTCTCCCCCGCAACTCGGCTGCTAGTCCTCCTTTCATGCAGAATCGTAAGGTCCTAGCTCATGTCCGAGGCACCAAAGCCAGCTAAAAAGTCAATATTCAATACCTAAAACTTGAATTGTACTACTTCTTACTGGCTATTACATCAACTTAGAAGCTTCATCTGTGATCTACTATAGTGCTTTTAGTGTCTCAGCATACTGCAGCACGCGACATAGCTTTGCAGACGATAAGTACAACCGTTTCAGAGAGAAGAGCGGCCAATGAGACGATCTGCTTTAAGTCGATTCGATAACAAGTGACGAAAACGGACCGATTTCTCAGGTCTTTACTACATATGAACACTTTTCACATTCTCCCGTGCAACTTGGCTCCTCGTCCTCCTTTCATGCCCAATCTTAAGGTCCTAGATCATGTCCAAGGCACCAAAGCCAGCTAAAAAGTCAATATTCAATACCTAAAACTTGAATTGTACTACTTCTTACTGGCTATTACATCAACTTAGAAGCTTCATCTGTGTTCTACTATGGTGCTTTTAGTGTCTCAGCATACCGCAGCACGCGACATAGCTTTGCAGACGATAAGTACAAGTGTTTCAGAGAGAAGAGCGGCCAATGTGACGATCTGGCTTTAAGTCGATTCGATAACAAATGACGAAAACGGACGTATTTCTCAGGTTTTTACTACATTTGAACACTTTTCACATTTTCCCGTGTAACTCGGCTGCTAGTCCTCCTTTCATGCAGAAGCTTAAGGTCATAGCTCATGTCCAAGGCACCAAAGCCAGCTAAAAAGTCAATAATCGATACCTAAAACTTGAATTGTACTACTTCTTACTGGCTATTACATCAACTTAGAAGCTTCATCTGTGTTCTACTATGTTGCTTTTAGTGTCTCCGCATACCGCAGCGCGACATAGCTTTGCAATCGATAAGTACAACCGTTTCAGAGAGAAGAGCGGACAATGTGACGATCTGGCTTTAAGTCGATTCGATAACAAATGACGAAAACGGACGGATTTGTAGGTTTTTACTACATATAGACACTTTTCATATTCTCCCGTGCAACTCCGCTGCTAATCCTCCTTTCATGCAGAAGCTTAAGGTCATAGCTCATGTCCAAGGCACCAAAGCCAGCTAAAAAGTCAATATTCAATACCTAAAACTTGAATTGTACTACTTCTTACTGGCTATTACATCAACTTAGAAGCTTCATCTGTGTTCTACTATGGTGCTTTTAGTGTCTCCGCATACCGCAGCACGCGACATAGCTTTGCAGACGATAAGTACTACCGTTTCAGAGAGAAGAGCGGCCAATGTGACGATCTGGCTTGAAGTCGATTCGATAACAAATGACGAAAACGGACCGATTTCTCAGTTTTTTACTACATATGAACACTTTTCACATTTTCTCGTGCAAATCGGCTGCTAGCCCTCCTTTCATGCAGAATCATAAGGTCCTAGCTCATGTCCAAGGCACCAAAGCCAGCTAAAAAGTCAATAATCGATACCTAAAACTTGAATTGTACTATTTCTTACTGGCTATTACATCAACTTAGAAGCTTCATCTGTGTTCTACTATGTTGCTTTTAGTGTCTCCGCATACCGCAGCACGCGACATAGCTTTGCAGTCGATAAGTACAACCGTTTCAGAGAGAAGTGCGGCCAATGTGACGATCTGCTTTAAGTCGATTCGATAACAAGTGACGAAAACGGACCGATTTCTCAGGTTTTTACTACATATGAACAGTTTTCACATTCTCCCGTGCAACTTGGCTCCTCGTCCTCCTTTCATGCCCAATCTTAAGGTCCTAGATCATGTCCAAGGCACCAAAGCCAGCTAAAAAGTCAATAATCGATACCTAAAACTTGAATTGTACTACTTCTTACTGGCTATTACATCAACTTAGAAGCTTCATCTGTGTTCTACTATGTTGCTTTTAGTGTCTCCGCATACCGCAGCGCGACATAGCTTTGCAATCGATAAGTACAACCGTTTCAGAGAGAAGAGCGGACAATGTGACGATCTGGCTTTAAGTCGATTCGATAACAAATGACGAAAACGGACGGATTTCTAGGTTTTTACTACATATGAACACTTTTCATATTCTCCCGTGCAACTCCGCTGCTAATCCTCCTTTCATGTAGAATCATATGGTCCTAGCTCATGTCCAAGGCACCAAAGTCAGCTAAAAAGTCAATAATCGATACCTAAAACTTGAATTGTACAACTTCTTCCTGGCTATTACATCAACTTACAAGCTTCATCTGTGTTCTACTATGGTGCTTTTAGTGTCTCAGCATACCGCAGCACGCGACATAGCTTTGCAGACGATAAGTACAACCGTTTCAGAGAGAAGAGCGACCAATGTGACGATCTCGCTTTAAGTCGGTTCGATAACAAATGACGAAAACGGACCGATTTCTCAGGTTTTTACTACATATGAACACTATTCACATTCTCCCCCGCAACTCTGCTGCTAGTCCTCCTTTCATGCAGAATCGTAAGGTCCTAGCTCATGTCCGAGGCACCAAAGCCAGCTAAAAAGTCAATATTCAATACCTAAAACTTGAATTGTACTACTTCTTACTGGCTATTACATCAACTTAGAAGCTTCATCTGTGATCTACTATAGTGCTTTTAGTGTCTCAGCATACTGCAGCACGCGACATAGCTTTGCAGACGATAAGTACAACCGTTTCAGAGAGAAGAGCGGCCAATGAGACGATCTGCTTTAAGTTGATTCGATAACAAGTGACGAAAACGGACGTATTTCTCAGGTTTTTACTACATTTGAACACTTTTCACATTTTCCCGTGTAACTCGGCTGCTAGTCCTCCTTTCATGCAGAATCTTAAGGTCCTAGCTCATGTCCAAGGCACCAAAGCCAGCTAAAAAGTCAATAATCGATACCTAAAACTTGAATTGTACTACTTCTAATTGGCTATTACATCAACTTAGAAGTTTCATCTGTGTTCTACTATGGTGCTTTTAGTGTCTCCGCATACCGCAGCACGCGACATAGCTTTGCAGACGATAAGTACTACCGTTTCAGAGAGAAGAGCGGCCAATGTGACGATCTGGCTTGAAGTCGATTCGATAACAAATGACGAAAACGGACCGATTTCTCAGTTTTTTACTACATATGAACACTTTTCACATTCTCTCGTGCAAATCGGCTGGTAGCCCTCCTTTCATGCAGAATCATAAGGTCCTAGCTCATGTCCAAGGCACCAAAGCCAGCTAAAAAGTCAATAATCGATACCTAAAACTTGAATTGTACTATTTCTTACTGGCTATTACATCAACTTAGAAGCTTCATCTGTGTTCTACTATGTTGCTTTTAGTGTCTCCGCATACCGCAGCACGCGACATAGCTTTGCAATCGATAAGTACAACCATTTCAGAGAGAAGAGCGGACAATGTGACGATCTGGCTTTAAGTCGATTCGATAACAAATGACGAAAACGGACGTATTTCTCAGGTTTTTACTACATATGAACCTTTTTCATATTCTCCCGTGCAACTCCGCTGCTAATCCTCCTTTCATGTAGAATCGTAAGGTCCTAGCTCATGTCCGAGGCACCAAAGCCAGCTAAAAAGTCAATATTCAATACCTAAAACTTGAATTGTACTACTTCTTACTGGCTATTACATCAACTTAGAAGCTTCATCTGTGATCTACTATAGTGCTTTTAGTGTCTCAGCATACTGCAGCACGCGACATAGCTTTGCAGACGATAAGTACAACCGTTTCAGAGAGAAGAGCCCCCAATGTGACGATCTGGCTTTAAGTAGATTCGATAACAAATGACGAAAACGGACTGATTTCTCAGGTTTTTACTACATATAAACACTTTTTTCATTCTCCCGTGCAACTCGGCTGCTAGTCCTCGTTCATGCAAAATTTTAATTTCCTAGCTCATGTCCAAGGCACCAAAGAAGGGTAAAAAATCAATAATCATTACCTAAAACTTGAGTTGTACTACTTCTTACTGGCTATTACATCAACTTAGAAGCTTCATCTGTGTTCTACTGTGGTGCTTTTAGTGTCTCCGCATACCGCAGCACGCGACATAGCTTTGCAGGCGATAAGTACAAGCGTTTCAGAGAGAAGAGCGGACAATGTGACGATCTGGCTTTATGTCGATTCGATAACAAATGACGAAAACGGACGGATTTCTCAGGTTTTTACTACATATGAACACTTTTCACATTCTCCCGTGCAAATCGGCTGCTAGTCCTCCTTTCATGCAGAATCATAAGGTCCTAGCTCATGTCCAAGGCACCAAAGCCAGCTAAAAAGTCAATAATCGATACCTAAAACTTGAATTGTACTACTTCTTACTGGCTATTACATCAACTTAGAAGCTTTATCTGTGTTCTACTATGGTGCTTTTAGTGTCTCAGAATACCGCAGCACTCGACATAGCTTTGCAGACGATAAGTACAACCGTTTCAGAGAGAAGTGCGGCCAATGTGACGATCTGGCTTGAAGAAGATTCGATAACAAATGACGAAAACGGACGGATTTCTAGGTTTTTACTACATATGAACACTTTTCATATTCTCCCGTGCAACTCCGCTGCTAATCCTCCTTTCATGCAGAAGCTTAAGGTCCTAGCTCATGTCAAAGGCACCAAAGCCAGCTAAAAAGTCAATAATCGATACCTAAAACTTGAATTGTACTACTTCTTACTGGCTATTACATCAACTTAGAAGCTTCATCTGTGTTCTACTATGGTGCTTTTAGTGTCTCCGCATACCGCAGCACGCGACATAGCTTTGCAGACGGTAAGTACAACCGTTTCAGAGAGAAGTGCGGCCAATGTGACGATCTGGTTTAAGTAGATTCGTTAACAAATGACATAAACGGACGGATGTCTAACGCTTTTACTACATATGAACATTTTTCACATTCTCCCGTGAAACTCGGCTGCTAGTCCTCCTTTCATGCAGAATCTTAAGGTCCTAGCTCATGTCCAAGGCACCAAAGCCAGCTAAAAAGTCAATAATCGATACCTAAAACTTGAATTGTACTATTTCTTCCTGGCTATTACATCAACTTAGAAGCTTCATCTGTGTTCTACTATGGTGCTTTTAGTGTCTCAGCATACCGCAGCACGCGACATAGCTTTGCAGACGATAAGTACAACCGTTTCAGAGAGAAGAGCGGCCAATGTGACGATCTGGCTTTAAGTCGGTTCGATAACAAATGACGAAAACGGACCGATTTCTCAGGTTTTTACTACATATGAACACTATTCACATTCTCCCGTGCAACTCGGCTGCTAGTCCTCCTTTCATGCAGAATCGTAAGGTCCTAGCTCATGTCCAAGGCACCAAAGCCAGCTAAAAAGTCAATATTCAATACCTAAAACTTGAATTGTACTACTTCTTACTGGCTATTACATCAACTTAGAAGCTTCATCTGTGATCTACTATAGTGCTTTTAGTGTCTCAGCATACTGCAGCACGCGACATAGCTTTGCAGACGATAGGTACAACCGTTTCAGAGAGAAGAGCCCCCAATGTGACGATCTGGCTTTAAGTAGATTCGATAACAAATGACGAAAACGGACTGATTTCTCAGGTTTTTACTACATATGAACACTTTTCACATTCTCCCGTGCAACTCGGCTGCTAGTCCTCCTTCATGCAAAATTTTAATTTCCTAGCTCATGTCCAAGGCACCAAAGAAGGGTAAAAAGTCAATAATCATTACCTAAAACTTGAGTTGTACTACTTCTTACTGGCTATTACATCAACTTAGAAGCTTCATCTGTGTTCTACTATGGTGCTTTTAGTGTCTCCGCATACCGCAGCACGCGACATAGCTTTGCAGAAGATAAGTACAACCGTTTCAGAGAGAAGGGCGGCCAATGTGACGATCTGGCTTTAAGTCGGTTCGATAACAAATGACGAAAACGGACCGATTTCTCAGGTTTTTACTGCATATGAACACTATTCACATTCTCCCGTTCAACTCGGCTGCTAGTCCTCCTTTCATGCAGAATCTTAAGGTCCTAGCTCATGTCCAAGGCACCAAAGCCAGCTAATAAGTCAATATTCAATACCTAAAACTTGAATTGTACTACTTCTTACTTTCTATTACATCAACTTAGAAGCTTCATCTGTGTTCTACTATAGTGCTTTCAGTGTCTCAGCATACTGCAGCACGCGACATGGCTTTGCAGACGATAAGTACAACCGTTTCAGAGAGAAGAGCCCCCAATGTGACGATCTGGCTTTAAGTAGATTCGATAACAAATGACGAAAACGGACGGATTTCTCAGGTTTTTACTACATATGAACACTTTTCACATTCTCCCGTGCAACTCGGCTGCTAGTACTCCTTTCGTGCAAAATCTTAATTTCCTAGCTCATGTTCAAGGCACCAAAGAAGTGTAAAAAGTCAATAACCAATACCTAAAACTTTAATTGTACTACTTCTTACTGGCTATTACATCAACTTAGAAGCTTCATCTGTGTTCTACTATGGTGCTTTTAGTGTCTCCGCATACCGCAGCACGCGACATAGCTTTGCAGACGATAAGTACAAGCGTTTCAGAGAGAAGAGCGGCCAATGTGACGATCTAAATTTACGTCGATTCGATAACAAATGACGAAAACGGACGGATTTCTCAGGTTTTTACTACATATGAACACTTTTCACATTCTCCCGTGCAAATCGGCTGCTAGTCCTCCTTTCATGCAGAATCATAAGGTCCTAGCTCATGTCCAAGGCACCAAAGCCAGCTAAAAAGTCAATAATCGATACCTAAAACTTTAATTGTACTACTTCTTACTGGCTATTACATCAACTTAGAAGCTTCATCTGTGTTCTACTATGGTGCTTTCAGTGTCTCCGCATACCGCAGCACGCGACATAGCTTTGCAGACGATAAGTACAACCGTTTCAGAGAGAAGAGTGGCCAATGTGACGATCTGGCTTTAAGAAGATTCGATAACAAATCACGAAAACGGACGGATTTCTAGGTTTTTACTACATATGAACACTTTTCATATTCTCCCGTGCAACTCCGCTGCTAATCCTCCTTTCATGCAGAAGCTTAAGGTCCTAGCTCATGTCCAAGGCACCAAAGCCAGCTCAAAAGTCAATAATCGATACCTATAACTTGAATTGTACTACTTCTTACTGGCTATTACATCAACTTAGAAGCTTCATCTGTGTTCTACTATGGTGCTTTTACTGTCTCCGCATACCGCAGAACGCGACATAGCTTTGCAGACGATAAGTACAACCGTTTCAGAGAGAAGAGCGGCCAATGTGACGATCTGGCTTTAAGTAGATTCGATAACAAATGACGTAAACGGACGGATGTCTCAGGTTTTTACTACATATGAACATTTTTCACATTCTCCCGTGAAACTCGGCTGCTAGTAATCCTTTCATGCTTAGGGTCCTAGCTCATGTCCAAGGTACCAAAGCCAGCTGTAAAGTCAATAATCGATACCTAAAACTTGAATTGTACTACTTCTTACTGGCTTTTACATCAACTTATAAGCTACATCTGTGTTCTACTATGGTGATTTTAGTGTCTCCGCATACCCCAGCACGCAACATAGCTTTGCAGACGATAAGTACAACCGTTTCAGAGAGAAGAGCGGCCAATGAGACGATCTGCTTTAAGTCGATTCGATAACAAGTGACGAAAACGGACCGATTTCTCAGGTTTTTACTACATATGAACACTTTTCACATTCTCCCGTGCAACTTGGCTCCTCGTCCTCATTTCAAGCCCAATCTTAAGGTCCTAGATCATGTCCAAGGCACCAAAGCCAGCTAAAAAGTCAATATTCAATACCTAAAACTTGAATTGTACTACTTCTTACTGGCTATTACATCAACTTAGAAGCCTCATCTGTGTTCTACAATGGTGCTTTTAGTGTCTCAGCATACCGCAGCACGCGACATAGCTTTGCAGACGATAAGTAAAAGTGTTTCCGAGAGAAGAGCGGCCAATGTGACGATCTGGCTTTAAGTCGATTCGATAACAAATGACGAAAACGGGCGGATTTCTCAGGTTTTTACTACATTTGAACACTTTTCACATTTTCCCGTGTAACTCGGCTGCTAGCCCTCCTTTCATGCAGAATCATAAGGTCCTAGCTCATGTCCAAGGCACCAAAGCCAGCTAAAAAGTCAATAATCGATACCTAAAACTTAAATTGTACTATTTCTTACTGGCTATTACATCAACTTAGAAGCTTCATCTGTGTTCTACTATGTTGCTTTTAGTGGCTCCGCATACCGCAGCGCGCGACATAGCTTTGCAATCGATAAGTACAATCGTTTCAGAGGGAAGAGCGGACAATGTCACGATCTGGCTTTAAGTCGATTCGATAACAAATGACGAAAACGGACGGATTTCTAGGTTTTTACTACATATGAACACTTTTCATATTCTCCCGTGCAACTCCGCTGCTAATCCTCCTTTCATGTAGAATCATAAGGTCCTAGCTGATGTCCAAGGCACCAAAGCCAGCTAAAAAGTCAATAATCGATACCTAAAACTTGAATTGTACTACTTCTTCCTGGCTATTACATCAACTTAGAAGCTTCATCTGTGTTCTACTATGGTGCTTTTAGTGTCTCAGCATACCGCAGCACGCGACATAGCTTTGCAGACGATAAGTACAACCGTTTCAGAGAGAAGAGCGGCCAATGTGACGATCTGGCTTTAAGTCGGTTCGATAACAAATGACGAAAACGGACCGATTTCTCAGGTTTTTACTACATATGAACACTATTCACATTCTCCCCCGCAACTCGGCTGCTAGTCCTCTTTCATGCAGAATCGTAAGGTCCTATCTCATGTCCGAGGCACCAAAGCCAGCTAAAAAGTCAATATTCAATACCTAAAACTTGAATTGTACTACTTCTTACTGGCTATTACATCAACTTAGAAGCTTCATCTGTGATCTACTATAGTGCTTTTAGTGTCTCAGCATACTGCAGCACGCGACATAGCTTTGCAGACGATAAGTACAACCGTTTCAGAGAGAAGAGCCCCCAATGTGACGGTCTGGCTTTAAGTAGATTCGATAACAAATGACAAAAACGGACGGATTTCTCAGGTTTTTACTACATATGAACACTTTTCACATTCTCCCGTGCAACTCGGCTGCTAGTCCTCCTTCATGCAAAATTTTAATTTCCTAGCTCATGTCCAAGACACCAAAGAAGTGTAAAAAGTCAATAATCATTACCTAAAACTTGAGTTGTATTTCTTCTTACTGGCTATTACATCAACTTAGAAGCTTCATCTGTGTTCTACTATGGTGCTTTTAGTGTCTCCGCATACCGCAGCACGCGACATAGCTTTGCAGACGATAAGTACAAGCGTTTCCGAGAGAAGAGCGGACAATGTGACGATCTGACTTTACGTCGATTCGATAACAAATGACGAAAACGGACAGATTTCTCAGGTTTTTACTACATATGAACACTTTTCACATTCTCCCGTGCAAATCGGCTGCTAGTCCTCCTTTCATGCAGAATCATAAGGTCCTAGCTCATGTCCAAGGCACCAAAGCCAGCTAAAAATTCAATAATCGATACCTAAAACTTGAATTGTACTACTTCTTACTGGCTATTACATCAACTTAGAAGCTTTATCTGTGTTCTACTATCGTGCTTTTAGTGTCACAGAATACCGCAGCACTCGACATAGCTTTGCAGACGATAAGTACAACCGTTTCAGAGAGAAGAGCGTCCAATGTGACGATCTGGCTTGAAGAAGATTCGATAACAAATGACGAAAACGGACGGATTTCTAGGTTTTTACTACATATGAACACTTTCCATATTCTCCAGTGCAACTCCGCTGCTAATCCTCCTTTCATGCAGAAGCTTAAGGTCCTAGCTCATGTCCAAGGCACCAAAGCCAGCTAAAAAGTCAATAATCGATACCAAAAACTTGAATTGTACTACTTCTTACTGGCTATTACATCAACTTAGAAGCTTCATATGTGTTCTACTATGGTGCTTTTAGTGTCTCCGCATACCGCAGCACGTGACATAGCTTTGCAGACGATAAGTACTACCGTTTCAGAGAGAAGAGCGGCCAATGTGACGATCTGGCTTGAAGTCGATTCGATAACAAATGACGAAAACGGACCGATTTCTCAGTTTTTTACTACATATGAACACTTTTCACATTCTCTCGTGCAAATCGGCTGCTAGCCCTCCTTTCAAGCAGAATCATAAGGTCCTAGCTCATGTCCAAGGCACCAAAGCCAGCTAAAAAGTCAATAATCGATACCTAAAACTTGAATTGTACTATTTCTTACTGGCTATTACATCAACTTAGAAGCTTCATCTGTGTTCTACTATGTTGCTTTTAGTGTCTCCGCATACCGCAGCACGCGACATAGCTTTGCAATCGATAAGTACAACCGTTTCAGAGAGAAGAGCGTCCAATGTGACGATCTGGCTTTAAGTCGATTCGATAACAAATGACAAAAACGGACGGATTTCTGGGTTTTTACTACATATGAACACTTTTCATATTCTCCCGTGCAACTCCGCTGCTAATCCTCCTTTCATGTAGAATCATAAGGTCCTAGCTCATGTCCAAGGCACCAAAGCCAGCTAAAAAGTCAATAATCGATACCTAAAACTTGAATTGTACTACTTCTTCCTGGCTATTACATCAACTTAGAAGCTTCATCTGTGTTCTACTATGGTGCTTTTAGTGTCTCAGCATACCGCAGCACGCGACATAGCTTTGCAGACGATAAGTACAACCGTTTCAGAGAGAAGAGCGGCCAATGTGACGACCTTGCTTTAAGTCGGTTCGATAACAAATGACGAAAACGGACCGATTTCTCAGGTTTTTACTACATATGAACACTATTCACATTCTCCCGTGCAACTCGGCTGCTAGTCCTCCTTTCATGCAGAATCGTAAGGTCCTAGCTCATGTCCAAGGCACCAAAGCCAGCTAAAAAGTCAATATTCAATACCTAAAACTTGAATTGTACTACTTCTTACTGGCTATTACATCAACTTAGAAGCTTCATCTGTGATCTACTATCGTGCTTTTAGTGTCTCAGCATACCGCAGCACGCGACATAGCTTTGCAGACGATAAGTACAACCGTTTCAGAGAGAAGAGCGGCCAATGTGACGATCTGGCTTTAAGTCGGTTCGATAACAAATGACGAAAACGGACCGATTTCTCAGGTTTTTACTACATATGAACACTATTCACATTCTCCCCCGCAACTCGGCTGCTAGTCCTCCTTTCATGCAGAATCGTAAGGTCCTAGCTCATGTCCGAGGCACCAAAGCCAGCTAAAAAGTCAATATTCAATACCTAAAACTTGAATTGTACTACTTCTTACTGGCTATTACATCAACTTAGAAGCTTCATCTGTGATCTACTATAGTGCTTTTAGTGTCTCAGCATACTGCAGCACGCGACATAGCTTTGCAGACGATAAGTGCAACGGTTTCAGAGAGAAGGGCCCCCAATGTGACGATCTGGCTTTAAGTAGATTCGATGACAAATGACGAAAACGGACTGATTTCTTAGGTTTTTACTACATATGAACACTTTTCACATTCTCCCATGCAACTCGGCTGCTAGTCCTCCTTTCATGCAGAATCTTAAGGACATAGCTCATGTCCAAGGCACCAAAGCCAGCTAATAAGTCAATAATCGATATCTAAAACTTGAATTGTACTACTTCTTACTGGCTATTACATCAACTTTGAAGCTTCATCTGTGTTCTACTATGGTGCTTTCAGTGTCTCTGAATACTGCAGCACGCGACATAGCTTTGCAGACGATAAGTACAACCGTTTCAGAGAGAAGAGCGGCCAATGTGACGCACTGCTTTAAGTCGATTCGATAATAAATTACGAAAACGGACGGATTTCACAGGTTTTTACTACATATGAACACTCTCCGTATCCTCCCGTGCAACTCGGCTGCTAGTCCTCCTTTCATGCAGAATCTTAAGGTCCTAGCTCATGTCCAAGGCACCAAAGCCAGCTAAAAAGTCAATATTCGATACCTAAAACTTGAATTGTACTACTCCTTACTGGCTATTACATCAACTTAGAAGCTTCTTCTGTGTTCTACTATGGTGCTTTTAGTGTCTCCGCATATCGCAGCACGCGACATAGCTTTGCAGACGATAAGTACAACCGTTTCAGAGAGAAGAGCGGCCAATGTGACGATCTGGCTTCATGTTGATTCGATAACAAATGACGAAAACGGACGGATTTCTCAGGTTTTTACTACATATAAACACTTTTCACATATTCCCGATCAACTCGGCTGCTAGTCGTCCTTTCATGCAGAATCTTAAGGTCCTAGCTCAGGTCCAAGGCACCAAAGCCAGCTAAAAGTCAATAATCGATACCTAAAACTTGAATTGTACTACTTCTTACTGGGTATTACATCAACTTTGAAGCTTCATCTGTGTTCTACTATGGTGCTTTCAGAGTCTCCGCATACCGCAGCACGCGACATAGCTTTGCAGACGCTAAGTACAACCGTTTCAGAGAGAAGAGCGGCCAATGTGACGATCTGGCTTTAAGTCGATTCGATAACAAATGACGAAAACGGACGGATTTCTCAGGTTTTTACTACATATGAACACTTTTCACATTCTCCCATGCAACTCGGCTGCTAGTCCTCCTTTCATGCAGAATCATAAAGTCCTAGCTCATGTCCAAGGCAGAAAAGCCAGCAAAAAAGTCAATAATTGATACCTAAAACTTGAATTGTACTACTTCTTACTGGGTATTACTTCAACTTAGAAGCTTAATCTGTGTTCTACTATGGTGCTTTTAGTGTCTCCGCATACCGCAGCACGCGACATAGCTTTGCAGACGATAAGTACAACCGTTTCAGAGAGAAAAGCGGCTACTGTGACGCACTGCTTTAAGTCGATTCGATAATAAATTACGAAAACGGACGGATTTCTCAGGTTTTTACTACATATGAACACTTTTCGCATCCTCCCGTGCAACTCGGCTGCTAGTCCTCCTTTCATGCAGAATCTTAAGGTCCTAGCTCATGTCCAAGGCGCCAAAGCCAGCTAAAAAGTCAATATTCGATACATAAAACTTGAATTGTACTACTCCTTACTGGCTATTCCATCAACTTAGAAGCTTCATCTGTGTTCTACTATGGTGCTTTTAGTGTCTCCGCATACCGCATCACGCGACATAGGTTTGCAGACGATAAGTATAACCGTTTCAGAGAGAAGAGCGGCCAATGTGACGATCTGGCTTCAAGTTGATTCGATAACAAATGACGAAATCAGACGGATTTCTCAGGTTTTTACTACATATGAACACTTTTCACATTTTCCCATGCAATTCGGCTGCTAGTCCTCCTTTCATGCAGAATCTTAAACACATAGATCATGACCAGGGCACCAAAGCCAGCTAAAAAGTCAATTATCGATACCTAAAACTTGAATTGTACTACTTCTTACTGGCTATTACATCAACTTAGAAGCTTCATCTGTGTTCCGCTATGGTGATTTTAGTGCCTCCGCATACCGCAGCACGCGACATAGCTTTGCAGACGATAAGTACAACCGTTTCAGAGAGAAGAGGGGCAAATGTGACGATCTGGCCTTAAGTCGATTCGATAACAAATGACAAAAACGAACGGAATTCTCAGGTTTTTACTACATATGAACACTTTTAACATTGTCCCTTGCAACTCGGCTGCTAGTCCTCCTTTCATGCAGAATCTTAAGGTCCTAGGTCATGTCCAAGGCACCAAAGCCAGCAAAAAGTCCATAATCGATACCTAAAACCTGAATTGTACTACTTCTTACTATCTATTACATAAACATAGAAGCTTAATCTGTGTTCTACTACGGTGCTTTTAGTGTCTCCGCATACCACAGCACGCGACATAGCTTTGCAGACGATAAGTACAACCGTTTCAGAGAGAAGAGCGGCCAATGTGACGCACTGCTTTAAGTCGATTCGATAATAAATTACGAAAACGGGCGGATTTCTCAGGTTTTTACTACATATGAACACTTTTCGCATCCTCCCGTGCAACTCGGCTGCTAGTCCTCCTTTCATGCAGAATCTTAAGGTCCTAGCTCATGTCCAAGGCTCCAAAGCCAGCTAAAAAGTCAATATTCGATACCTAAAACTTGAATTGTACTACTCCTTACTGGCTATTACATCAACTTAGAAGCTTCATCTGTGTGCTACTATGGTGCTTTTAGTGTCTCCGCATATCGCAGCACGCGACATAGCTTTGCAGACGATAAGTACAACCGTTTCAGAGAGAAGAGCGGCCAATGTGACGATCTGGCTTCAAGTTGATTCGATAACAAATGACGAAAACAGATGGATTTCTCAGGTTTTTACTACATATGAACACTTTTCACATACTCCCGATCAATTCGGCTGCTAGTCCTCCTTTCATGCAGAATTTTGAGGTCCTAGCTCATGTCCAAGGCACCAAAGCCAGCAAAAAGTCCATAATCGATACCTAAAACTTGAATTGTACTACTTCTTACTGGCTGTTACATCAACTTAGAAGCTTAATCTGTGTTCTACTATGGTGCTTTTAGTGTCTCCGCATACCGCAGCACGCGACATAGCTTTGCAGACGATAAGTACAACCGTTTCAGAGAGAAGAGCCACCAATGTGACGATCTGGCTTTAAGTCGATTCGATAATAAATTACGTAAACGGACAGATTTCTCAAAATTTTACTACACATGAACACTTTTCGCACTCTCCCGTTCAACTCGGCTGCTAGTCCTCCTTTCATGCAGAATTTTAAGGTCCTAGCTAATGTCCAAGGCACCAAAGCCAGCTAAAAAGTCAATAATCGTTACCTAAAACTTGAATTGTACTACTTCTTACTGGCTATTACATCAACTTAGAAGCTTCATCTGTGTTCCACTATGGTGATTATAGTGCCTCCGCATACCGCAGCACGCGACATAGTTTTGCAGACGATAAGTACAACCGTTTCATATAGAGGAGCGGCCAATTTGACGATCTGGCTTTAAGTCGATTCTATAACAAATGTCGAAAATGGACGGATTTCTCAGGTTTTTACTACATATAAACACTTTTCACATACTCCCGTGCAACGCGGCTGCTAGTCCTCCTTTCATGCAGAATCTTAAGGACCTAGCTCACGTCCAAGGCACCAAAGCCAGCTAAAAAGTCAATAATCGATACCTAAAACTTGCATTGTACTACTTCTTACTGGCTATTACATCAACTTAGAAGCTTAATCTGTGTTCTACTATAGTGCTTTTAGTGTCTCCGCATACCGCAGCACGCGACATAGCTTTGCAGACGATAAGTACAACCGTTTCAGAGAGAAGAGCGGTCAATGTGACGCACTGCTTGAAGTCGATTCGATAATAAATTACGAAAACGGACGGATTCCTCACGTTTTTACTACATATGAACACTTTTCACATTCTCCCTTGCAACTGGGCTGCTAGTACTCCTTTCATGCAGAATCTTAAGGTCCTACCTCATGTCCAAGGCACCAAAGCCAGCAAAAAGTCCATAATCGATACCTAAAACTTGAATTGTACTACTTCTTACTTGCTATTACATCAACTTAGAAGCTTAATCTGTGTTCTACTATGGTGCTTTTAGTGTCTCCGCATACCGCAGCACGCGACATAGCTTTGCAGACGATAAGTACAACCGTTTCAGAGAGAAGAGCGGGCAATGTGACGATCTGGCTTCAAGTTGAATCGATAACAAATGACGAAAACGGACGGATTTCTCAGGTTTTTACTACATATGAACACTTTTCATATTCTCCCATGCAACTCGGCTGCTAGTCCTCCTTTCATGCAGAATCTTAAGGACATAACACTAGATCGCGTGTTCAAAGCCAGCTAAAAAGTCAATAATCGATATCTAAAACTTGAATTGTACTACTTCTTACTGGCTATTACATCAACTTTGAAGCTTCATCTGTGTTCTACTATGGTGCTTTCAGTGTCTCTGAATACTGCAGCACGCGACATAGCTTTTCAGACGATAAGTACTACCGTTTCAGAGAGAAGATGGGCCAATGTGACGATCTGGCTTTAAGTCGATTCGATAACAAATGACGAAAATGGACGGATTTCTGAGGTTTTTACTACATATGAACACTTTTCACACACTCCCGTGCAACGCGGCTGCTAGTCCTCCTTTCATGTAGAATCTTAAGGTCCTAGCTCATGTCCAAGGCACCAAAGCCATCTAAAAAGTCAATAATCGATACCTAAATCTTGAATTGTACTACTTCTTTTTGGGTATTACATCAACTTTGAAGCTTCATCTGTGTTCTACTATGGTGCTTTCAGAGTCTCCGCATACCGCAGCACGCGACATAGCTTTGCAGACGATAAGTACAACCGTTTCAGAGAGAAGTGCGGCCAATGTGACGATCTGGTTTAAGTAGATTCGTTAACAAATGACATAAACGGACGGATGTCTAACGCTTTTACTACATATGAACATTTTTCACATTCTCCCGTGAAACTCGGCTGCTAGTCCTCCTTTCATGCAGAATCTTAAGGTCCTAGCTCATGTCCAAGGCACCAAAGCCAGCTAAAAAGTCAATAATCGATACCTAAAACTTGAATTGTACTATTTCTTCCTGGCTATTACATCAACTTAGAAGCTTCATCTGTGTTCTACTATGGTGCTTTTAGTGTCTCAGCATACCGCAGCACGCGACATAGCTTTGCAGCATAAGACGATAAGTACAACCGTTTCAGAGAGAAGAGCGGCCAATGTGACGATCTGGCTTTAAGTCGGTTCGATAACAAATGACGAAAACGGACCGATTTCTCAGGTTTTTACTACATATGAACACTATTCACATTCTCCCCCGCAACTCGGCTGCTAGTCCTCTTTCATGCAGAATCGTAAGGTCCTATCTCATGTCCGAGGCACCAAAGCCAGCTAAAAAGTCAATATTCAATACCTAAAACTTGAATTGTACTACTTCTTACTGGCTATTACATCAACTTAGAAGCTTCATCTGTGATCTACTATAGTGCTTTTAGTGTCTCAGCATACTGCAGCACGCGACATAGCTTTGCAGACGATAAGTACAACCGTTTCAGAGAGAAGAGCCCCCAATGTGACGGTCTGGCTTTAAGTAGATTCGATAACAAATGACGAAAACGGACGGATTTCTCAGGTTTTTACTACATATGAACACTTTTCACATTCTCCCGTGCAACTCGGCTGCTAGTCCTCCTTCATGCAAAATTTTAATTTCCTAGCTCATGTCCAAGACACCAAAGAAGTGTAAAAAGTCAATAATCATTACCTAAAACTTGAGTTGTATTTCTTCTTACTGGCTATTACATCAACTTAGAAGCTTCATCTGTGTTCTACTATGGTGCTTTTAGTGTCTCCGCATACCGCAGCACGCGACATAGCTTTGCAGACGATAAGTACAAGCGTTTCCGAGAGAAGAGCGGACAATGTGACGATCTGACTTTACGTCGATTCGATAACAAATGACGAAAACGGACAGATTTCTCAGGTTTTTACTACATATGAACACTTTTCACATTCTCCCGTGCAAATCGGCTGCTAGTCCTCCTTTCATGCAGAATCATAAGGTCCTAGCTCATGTCCAAGGCACCAAAGCCAGCTAAAAAGTCAATAATCGATACCTAAAACTTGAATTGTACTACTTCTTACTGGCTATTACATCAACTTAGAAGCTTTATCTGTGTTCTACTATCGTGCTTTTAGTGTCTCAGAATACCGCAGCACTCGACATAGCTTTGCAGACGATAAGTACAACCGTTTCAGAGAGAAGAGCGTCCAATGTGACGATCTGGCTTGAAGAAGATTCGATAACAAATGACGAAAACGGACGGATTTCTAGGTTTTTACTACATATGAACACTTTCCATATTCTCCCGTGCAACTCCGCTGCTAATCCTCCTTTCATGCAGAAGCTTAAGGTCCTAGCTCATGTCCAAGGCACCAAAGCCAGCTAAAAAGTCAATAATCGATACCAAAAACTTGAATTGTACTACTTCTTACTGGCTATTACATCAACTTAGAAGCTTCATATGTGTTCTACTATGGTGCTTTTAGTGTCTCCGCATACCGCAGCACGCGACATAGCTTTGCAGACGATAAGTACTACCGTTTCCGAGAGAAGAGCGGACAATGTGACGATCTGACTTTACGTCGATTCGATAACAAATGACGAAAACGGACAGATTTCTCAGGTTTTTACTACATATGAACACTTTTCACATTCTCCCGTGCAAATCGGCTGCTAGTCCTCCTTTCATGCAGAATCTTAAGGTCCTAGCTCATGTCCAAGGCACCAAAGCCAGCTAAAAAGTCAATAATCGATACCTAAAACTTGAATTGTACTACTTCTTACTGGCTATTACATCAACTTAGAAGCTTTATCTGTGTTCTACTATCGTGCTTTTAGTGTCTCAGAATACCGCAGCACTCGACATAGCTTTGCAGACGATAAGTACAACCGTTTCAGAGAGAAGAGCGTCCAATGTGACGATCTGGCTTTAAGTCGATTCGATAACAAATGACAAAAACGGACGGATTTCTGGGTTTTTACTACATATGAACACTTTTCATATTCTCCCGTGCAACTCCGCTGCTAATCCTCCTTTCATGTAGAATCATAAGGTCCTAGCTCATGTCCAAGGCACCAAAGCCAGCTAAAAAGTCAATAATCGATACCTAAAACTTGAATTGTACTACTTCTTCCTGGCTATTACATCAACTTAGAAGCTTCATCTGTGTTCTACTATGGTGCTTTTAGTGTCTCAGCATACCGCAGCACGCGACATAGCTTTGCAGACGATAAGTACAACCGTTTCAGAGAGAAGAGCGGCCAATGTGACGACCTTGCTTTAAGTCGGTTCGATAACAAATGACGAAAACGGACCGATTTCTCAGGTTTTTACTACATATGAACACTATTCACATTCTCCCGTGCAACTCGGCTGCTAGTCCTCCTTTCATGCAGAATCGTAAGGTCCTAGCTCATGTCCAAGGCACCAAAGCCAGCTAAAAAGTCAATATTCAATACCTAAAACTTGAATTGTACTACTTCTTACTGGCTATTACATCAACTTAGAAGCTTCATCTGTGATCTACTATCGTGCTTTTAGTGTCTCAGCATACCGCAGCACGCGACATAGCTTTGCAGACGATAAGTACAACCGTTTCAGAGAGAAGAGCGGCCAATGTGACGATCTGGCTTTAAGTCGGTTCGATAACAAATGACGAAAACGGACCGATTTCTCAGGTTTTTACTACATATGAACACTATTCACATTCTCCCCCGCAACTCGGCTGCTAGTCCTCCTTTCATGCAGAATCGTAAGGTCCTAGCTCATGTCCGAGGCACCAAAGCCAGCTAAAAAGTCAATATTCAATACCTAAAACTTGAATTGTACTACTTCTTACTGGCTATTACATCAACTTAGAAGCTTCATCTGTGATCTACTATAGTGCTTTTAGTGTCTCAGCATACTGCAGCACGCGACATAGCTTTGCAGACGATAAGTGCAACGGTTTCAGAGAGAAGGGCCCCCAATGTGACGATCTGGCTTTAAGTAGATTCGACGACAAATGACGAAAACGGACTGATTTCTTAGGTTTTTACTACATATGAACACTTTTCACATTCTCCCGTGCAACTCGGCTGCTAGTCCTCCTTCATGCAAAATTTTAATTTCCTAGCTCATGTCCAAGGCACCAAAGAAGGGTAAAAAGTCAATAATCATTACCTAAAACTTGAGTTGTACTACTTCTTACTGGCTATTACATCAACTTAGAAGCTACATCTGTGTTCTACTATGGTGCTTTTACTGTCTCCGCATTCCGCAGCACGCGACATAGCTTTGCAGACGATAAGTACAACCGTTTCAGAGAGAAGAGCGCCCAATGTGACGATCTGGCTTTAAGTCTATTCGATAAAAAGTGACGAAAACGGACTGATGTCTCAGGTTTTTACTACATATGAACACGTTTCACATTCTCCCGTGCAACTGCGCTGCTAATCCTCCATTCATGCAGAATCTTAAGGTACTAGCTCATGTCCAAGGCACCAAAGCCAGCTAAAAAGTCAATAATCAATGCCTAAAACTTGAATTGTACTACTTCTTACTGGCTATTACATCAACTTAGAAGCTTCATCTGTGTTCTACAGCCGGCCGCGGTGGTCTCGCGGTTCTAGGCGCGCAGTCCGGAACCGTGCGGCTGCTACGGTCGCAGGTTCGAATCCTGCCTCGGGCATGGATGTGTGTGATGTCCTTAGGTTAGTTAGGTTTAAGTAGTTCTAAGTTCTAGGGGACTGATGACCACAGCAGTTGTGCCCCATAGTGCTCAGAGCCATTTGAACCATTATTTTGTGTTCTACTATGGTGATTTTAGTGTCTCCGCATACCGCAGCACGCGACATAGCTTTGCAGACGATAAGTACAACCGTTTCAGAGAGAAGAGCGGCCAATGTGACGATCTGGCTTTAAGTCGTTTCGATATCAAATGACGCAAACGGACGGATTTCTCAGATTAATACTACATATGAACACTTTTCACATTCTCCCGTGCAAATCGGCTGCTAGTCCTCCTTTTATGCTGAATCTTAAGGTCCTAGCTCATGTCCAAGGCACCAAATCCAGCTAAAAAGTCAATATTCGATACCTAAAACTTGAATTGTACTACTCCTTACTGGCTATTACATCAACTTAGAAGCTTCATCTGTGTTCTACTATGGTGCTTTTAGTGTCTCCGCATACCGCAGCACGCGACATAGCTTTGCAGACGATAAGTACAACCGTTTCAGAGAGAAGAGCGGGCAATGTGACGATCTGGCTTCAAGTTGAATCGATAACAAATGACGAAAACGGACGGATTTCTCAGGTTTTTACTACATATGAACACTTTTCACATTCTCCCATGCAACTCGGCTGCTAGTCCTCCTTTCATGCAGAATCTTAAGGACATAGCTCATGTCCAAGGCACCAAAGCCAGCTAATAAGTCAATAATCGATATCTAAAACTTGAATTGTACTACTTCTTACTGGCTATTACATCAACTTTGAAGCTTCATCTGTGTTCTACTATGGTGCTTTCAGTGTCTCTGAATACTGCAGCACGCGACATAGCTTTGCAGACGATAAGTACAACCGTTTCAGAGAGAAGAGCGGCCAATGTGACGCACTGCTTTAAGTCGATTCGATAATAAATTACGAAAACGGACGGATTTCTCAGGTTTTTACTACATATGAACACTCTCCGTATCCTCCCGTGCAACTCGGCTGCTAGTCCTCCTTTCATGCAGAATCTTAAGGTCCTAGCTCATGTCCAAGGCACCAAAGCCAGCTAAAAAGTCAATATTCGATACCTAAAACTTGAATTGTACTACTCCTTACTGGCTATTACATCAACTTAGAAGCTTCTTCTGTGTTCTACTATGGTGCTTTTAGTGTCTCCGCATACCGCAGCACGCGACATAGCTTTGCAGACGATAAGTACAACCGTTTCAGAGAGAAGAGCGGCCAATGTGACGATCTGGCTTCATGTTGATTCGACAACAAATGACGAAAACGGACGGATTTCTCAGGTTTTTACTACATATAAACACTTTTCACATATTCCCGATCAACTCGGCTGCTAGTCGTCCTTTCATGCAGAATCTTAAGGTCCTAGCTCAGGTCCAAGGCACCAAAGCCAGCTAAAAGTCAATAATCGATACCTAAAACTTGAATTGTACTACTTCTGACTGGCTATTACATCAACTTAGAAGCTTCATCTGTGTTCTACTATGGTGCTTTAAGTGTCTCCGCATACCGCAGCATGCGACATAGCTTTGCAGACGATAAGTACTACCGTTTCAGAGAGAAGATGGGCCAATGTGACGATCTGGCTTTAAGTCGATTCGATAACAAATGACGAAAATGGACGGATTTCTCAGGTTTTTACTACATATGAACACTTTTCACACACTCCCGTGCAACGCGGCTGCTAGTCCTCCTTTCATGCAGAATCTTAAGGTCCTAGCTCATGTCCAAGGCACCAAAGCCATCTAAAAAGTCAATAATCGATACCTAAATCTTGAATTGTACTACTTCTTACTGGGTATTACATCAACTTTGAAGCTTCATCTGTGTTCTACTATGGTGCTTTCAGAGTCTCCGCATACCGCAGCACGCGACATAGCTTTGCAGACGATAAGTACAACCGTTTCAGAGAGAAGAGCGGCCAATGTGACGATCTGGCTTTAAGTCGATTCGATAACAAATGACGAAAACGGACGGATTTCTCAGGTTTTTACTACATATGAACACTTTTCACATTCTCCCATGCAACTCGGCTGCTAGTCCTCCTTTCATGCAGAATCATAAAGTCCTAGCTCATGTCCAAGGCAGAAAAGCCAGCTAAAAAGTCAATAATTGATACCTAAAACTTGAATTGTACTACTTCTTACTGGGTATTACTTCAACTTAGAAGCTTAATCTGTGTTCTACTATGGTGCTTTTAGTGTCTCCGCATACCGCAGCACGCGACATAGCTTTGCAGACGATAAGTACAACCGTTTCAGAGAGAAAAGCGGCTACTGTGACGCACTGCTTTAAGTCGATTCGATAATAAATTACGAAAACGGACGGATTTCTCAGGTTTTTACTACATATGAACACTTTTCGCATCCTCCCGTGCAACTCGGCTGCTAGTCCTCCTTTCATGCAGAATCTTAAGGTCCTAGCTCATGTCCAAGGCGCCAAAGCCAGCTAAAAAGTCAATATTCGATACATAAAACTTGAATTGTACTACTCCTTACTGGCTATTCCATCAACTTAGAAGCTTCATCTGTGTTCTACTATGGTGCTTTTAGTGTCTCCGCATACCGCATCACGCGACATAGGTTTGCAGACGATAAGTATAACCGTTTCAGAGAGAAGAGCGGCCAATGTGACGATCTGGCTTCAAGTTGATTCGATAACAAATGACGAAATCAGACGGATTTCTCAGGTTTTTACTACATATGAACACTTTTCACATTTTCCCATGCAATTCGGCTGCTAGTCCTCCTTTCATGCAGAATCTTAAACACATAGATCATGACCAGGGCACCAAAGCCAGCTAAAAAGTCAATTATCGATACCTAAAACTTGAATTGTACTACTTCTTACCGGCTATTACATCAACTTAGAAGCTTCATCTGTGTTCCGCTATGGTGATTTTAGTGCCTCCGCATACCGCAGCACGCGACATAGCTTTGCAGACGATAAGTACAACCGTTTCAGAGAGAAGAGGGGCAAATGTGACGATCTGGCCTTAAGTCGATTCGATAACAAATGACAAAAACGAACGGAATTCTCAGGTTTTTACTACATATGAACACTTTTAACATTGTCCCTTGCAACTCGGCTGCTAGTCCTCCTTTCATGCAGAATCTTAAGGTCCTAGGTCATGTCCAAGGCACCAAAGCCAGCAAAAAGTCCATAATCGATACCTAAAACCTGAATTGTACTACTTCTTACTATCTATTACATAAACATAGAAGCTTAATCTGTGTTCTACTACGGTGCTTTTAGTGTCTCCGCATACCACAGCACGCGACATAGCTTTGCAGACGATAAGTACAACCGTTTCAGAGAGAAGAGCGGCCAATGTGACGCACTGCTTTAAGTCGATTCGATAATAAATTACGAAAACGGGCGGATTTCTCAGGTTTTTACTACATATGAACACTTTTCGCATCCTCCCGTGCAACTCGGCTGCTAGTCCTCCTTTCATGCAGAATCTTAAGGTCCTAGCTCATGTCCAAGGCACCAAAGCCAGCTAAAAAGTCAATATTCGATACCTAAAACTTGAATTGTACTACTCCTTACTGGCTATTACATCAACTTAGAAGCTTCATCTGTGTGCTACTATGGTGCTTTTAGTGGCTCCGCATATCGCAGCACGCGACATAGCTTTGCAGACGATAAGTACAACCGTTTCAGAGAGAAGAGCGGCCAATGTGACGATCTGGCTTCAAGTTGATTCGATAACAAATGACGAAAACAGATGGATTTCTCAGGTTTTTACTACATATGAACACTTTTCACATACTCCCGATCAACTCGGCTGCTAGTCCTCCTTTCATGCAGAATTTTGAGGTCGTAGCTCTTGTCCAAGGCACCAAAGCCAGCAAAAAGTCCATAATCGATACCTAAAACTTGAATTGTACTACTTCTTACTGGCTGTTACATCAACTTAGAAGCTTAATCTGTGTTCTACTATGGTGCTTTTAGTGTCTCCGCATACCGCAGCACGCGACATAGCTTTGCAGACGATAAGTACAACCGTTTCAGAGAGAAGAGCCACCAATGTGACGATCTGGCTTTAAGTCGATTCGATAATAAATTACGTAAACGGACAGATTTCTCAAAATTTTACTACACATGAACACTTTTCGCACTCTCCCGTTCAACTCGGCTGCTAGTCCTCCTTTCATGCAGAATTTTAAGGTCCTAGCTAATGTCCAAGGCACCAAAGCCAGCTAAAAAGTCAATAATCGTTACCTAAAACTTGAATTGTACTACTTCTTACTGGCTATTACATCAACTTAGAAGCTTCATCTGTGTTCCACTATGGTGATTATAGTGCCTCCGCATACCGCAGCACGCGACATAGTTTTGCAGACGATAAGTACAACCGTTTCATATAGAGGAGCGGCCAATTTGACGATCTGGCTTTAAGTCGATTCTATAACAAATGTCGAAAATGGACGGATTTCTCAGGTTTTTACTACATATAAACACTTTTCACATACTCCCGTGCAACGCGGCTGCTAGTCCTCCTTTCATGCAGAATCTTAAGGACCTAGCTCACGTCCAAGGCACCAAAGCCAGCTAAAAAGTCAATAATCGATACCTAAAACTTGCATTGTACTACTTCTTACTGGCTATTACATCAACTTAGAAGCTTAATCTGTGTTCTACTATAGTGCTTTTAGTGTCTCCGCATACCGCAGCACGCGACATAGCTTTGCAGACGATAAGTACAACCGTTTCAGAGAGAAGAGCGGTCAATGTGACGCACTGCTTGAAGTCGATTCGATAATAAATTACGAAAACGGACGGATTCCTCACGTTTTTACTACATATGAACACTTTTCACATTCTCCCTTGCAACTGGGCTGCTAGTACTCCTTTCATGCAGAATCTTAAGGTCCTAGCTCATGTCCAAGGCACCAAAGCCAGCAAAAAGTCCATAATCGATACCTAAAACTTGAATTGTACTACTTCTTACTTGCTATTACATCAACTTAGAAGCTTAATCTGTGTTCTACTATGGTGCTTTTAGTGTCTCCGCATACCGCAGCACGCGACATAGCTTTGCAGACGATAAGTACAACCGTTTCAGAGAGAAGAGCGGGCAATGTGACGATCTGGCTTCAAGTTGAATCGATAACAAATGACGAAAACGGACGGATTTCTCAGGTTTTTACTACATATGAACACTTTTCATATTCTCCCATGCAACTCGGCTGCTAGTCCTCCTTTCATGCAGAATCTTAAGGACATAGCTCATGTCCAAGGCACCAAAGCCAGCTAAAAAGTCAATAATCGATATCTAAAACTTGAATTGTACTACTTCTTACTGGCTATTACATCAACTTTGAAGCTTCATCTGTGTTCTACTATGGTGCTTTCAGTGTCTCTGAATACTGCAGCACGCGACATAGCTTTTCAGACGATAAGTACTACCGTTTCAGAGAGAAGATGGGCCAATGTGACGATCTGGCTTTAAGTCGATTCGATAACAAATGACGAAAATGGACGGATTTCTGAGGTTTTTACTACATATGAACACTTTTCACACACTCCCGTGCAACGCGGCTGCTAGTCCTCCTTTCATGTAGAATCTTAAGGTCCTAGCTCATGTCCAAGGCACCAAAGCCATCTAAAAAGTCAATAATCGATACCTAAATCTTGAATTGTACTACTTCTTTTTGGGTATTACATCAACTTTGAAGCTTCATCTGTGTTCTACTATGGTGCTTTTAGTGTCTCCGCATACCGCAGCACGCGACATAGCTTTGCAGACGATAAGTACAACCGTTTCAGAGAGAAAAGCGGCCAATGTGACGCACTGCTTTAAGTCGATTCGATAATAAATTACGAAAACGGACGGATTTCTCAGGTTTTTACTACATATGAACACTTTTCGCATCCTCCCGTGCAACTCGGCTGCTAGTCCTCCTTTCATGCAGAATCTTAAGGTCCTAGCTCATGTCCAAGGCGCCAAAGCCAGCTAAAAAGTCAATATTCGATACATAAAACTTGAATTGTACTACTCCTTACTGGCTATTCCATCAACTTAGAAGCTTCATCTGTGTTCCGCTATGGTGATTTTAGTGCCTCCGCATACCGCAGCACGCGACATAGCTTTGCAGACGATAAGTACAACCGTTTCAGAGAGAAGAGGGGCAAATGTGACGATCTGGCTTTAAGTCGATTCGATAACAAATGACAAAAACAAACGGATTTCTCAGGTTTTTACTACATATGAACACTTTTAACATTGTCCCTTGCAACTCGGCTGCTAGTCCTCCTTTCATGCAGAATCTTAAGGTCCTAGCTCATGTCCAAGGCACCAAAGCCAGCAAAAAGTCCATAATCGATACCTAAAACCTGAATTGTACTATTTCTTACTATCTATTACATAAACTTAGAAGCTTAATCTGTGTTCTACTACGGTGCTTTTAGTGTCTCCGCATACCACAGCACGCGACATAGCTTTGCAGACGATAAGTACAACCGTTTCAGAGAGAAGAAGGGCCAATGTGACGATCTGGCTTTAAGTCGATTCGATAACAAATGACGAAAATGGACCGATTTCTCAGGTTTTTACTACATATGAACACTTTTCACATACTCCCGTGCAACGCGGCTGCTAGTCCTCCTTTCATGCAGAATCTTAAGGTCCTAGCTCATGTCCAAGGCACCAAAGCCAGCTAAAAAGTCAATATTCGATACCTAAAACTTGAATTGTACTACCCCTTACTGGCTATTACATCAACTTAGAAGCTTCTTCTGTGTTCTACTATGGTGCTTTTAGTGTCTCCGCATATCGCAGCACGCGACATAGCTTTGCAGACGATAAGTACAACCGTTTCAGAGAGAAGAGCGGCCAATGTGACGATCTGGCTTCATGTTGATTCGATAACAAATGACGAAAACGGACGGATTTCTCAGGTTTTTACTATATATAAACACCTTTCACATACTCCCGATCAACTCGGCTGCTAGTCCTCCTTTCATGCAGAATCTTAAGGTCCTAGCTCAGGTCCAAGGCACCAAAGCCAGCTAAAAAGTCAATAATTGATACCTAAAACTTGAATTGTACTACTTCTTACTGGGTATTACATCAACTTAGAAGCTTAATCTGGGTTCTACTATGGTACTTTTAGTGTCTCCGCATACCGCAGCACGCGACATAGCTTTGCAGACGATAAGTACAACCGTTTCAGAGAGAAGAGCAGCCAATGTGACGCACTGCTTTTAGTCGATTCGTAAATAAATTACGAAAACGGACGGATTTCTCAGGTTTTTACTACATATGAACACTTTTCGCATCCTCCCGTGCAACTCGGCTGCTAGTCCTCCTTTCATGCAGAATCTTAAGGTCCTAGCTCATGTCCAAGGCACTAAAGCCAGCTAAAAAGTCAATATTCGATACCTAAAACTTGAATTGTACTACTCCTTACTGGCTATTACATCAACTTAGAAGCGTCATCTGTGTTCTACTATGGTGCTTTTAGTGTCTCCGCATACCGCAGCACGCGACATAGCTTTGCAGACGATAAGTACAACCGTTTCAGAGAGAAGAGCGGACAATGTCACGATCTGGCTTCAAGTCGATTCGATAACAAATGACGAAAACGGATGGATTTCTCAGGTTTTTACTACATATGAACACTTTTCACATTCTCCCATGCAACTCGGCTGCTAGTCCTCCTTCCATGCAGAATCTTAAGGTCCTAGCTCATGTCCAATGTACCAAAGCCAGCTAAAATGTCAATAATCGATAAATAAAACTTGAATTGTACTACTCCTTATTGGCTATTACGTCAACTTAGAAGCTTCATCTGTGTTCTACTACAGTGCTTTTAGTGTCTCCGCATACCGAATCACGCGACATAGCTTTGCAGACGATAAGTACAACCGTTTCAGAGAGAAGAGCGTCCAATGTGACGATCTGGCTTTAAGTCGATTCGATAACAAATGAGGAAAACGAACGGATTTCTCATTTTTTTACTACATATGAACACTTTTCACATACTCCCGATCAACTCGGGTGCTAGTCCTCCTTTCATGCAGAATCTTAAGGTCCTAGCTCAGGTCCAGGGCACCAAAGCCAGCTAAAAAGTCAATAATCGATACCTAAAACTTGAATTGTACTACTTCTGACTGGCTATTACATCAACTTAGAAGCTTCATCTATGTTCTACTATGGTGCTTTTAGTGTTTCCGCATACCGCAGCACGCGACATAGCTTTGCAGACGATAAGTACAACCGTTTCAGAGAGAAGAGTGGCCAATGTGTCGATCTGGCTTTAAGTCGATTCGATAACAAATGACGAAAACGAACGGATTTCTCAGGTTTTTACTACATATGAACACTTTTAACATTCTCCCTTCCAACTCGGCTGCTAGCCCTCCTTTCGTGCAGAATCTTAAGGTCCTACCTCATGTCCAAGGCACCAAAGCCAGCAAAAAGTCAATAATCGATACCTAAAACTTGAATTATACTACTTCTTACTGGCTATTACATCAACTTAGAAGCTTAATCTGTGTTCTACTATGGTGCTTTTAGTGTCTCCGCATACCGCAGCACGCGACATAGCTTTGCAGACGATAAGTACAACCGTTTCAGAGACAAGAGCGGGCAATGTGACGATCTGGCTTCAAGTTGAATCGATAATAAATGACGAAAACGGACGGATTTCTCAGGTTTTTACTACATATGAACACTTTTCACATTCTCCCATGCAACTCGGCTGCTAGTCCTCCTTTCATGCAGAATCTTAAGGACATAGCTCATGTCCAAGGCACCAAAGCCAGCTAAAAAGTCAATAATCGATATCTAAAACTTGAGTTGTACTACTTCTCACTGGCTATCACATCAACTTAGAAGCTTCTTCTGTGTTCTACTATGGTGCTTTTAGTGTCTCCGCATATCGCAGCACGCGACATAGCTTTGCAGAAGATAAGTACAACCGTTTCAGAGAGAAGAGCGGCCAATGTGACGATCTGGCTTCATGTTGATTCGATAACAAATGACGAAAACGGACGGATTTCTCAGGTTTTTACTACATATAAACAATTTTCACATACTCCCGATCAACTCGGCTGCTAGTCCTCCTTTCATGCAGAATCTTAAGGTCCTAGCTCAGGTCCAAGGCACCAAAGCCAGCTAAAAGTCAATAATCGATACCTAAAACTTGAATTGTACTACTTCTGACTGGCTATTACATCAACTTAGAAGCTTCATCTGTGTTCTACTATGGTGCTTTAAGTGTCTCCGCATACCGCAGCATGCGACATAGTTTTGCAGAGGATAAGTACTACCGTTTCAGAGAGAAGATGGGCCAATGTGACGATCTGGCTTTAAGTCGATTCGATAACAAATGACGAAAATGGACGGATTTCTCAGGTTTTTACTACATATGAACACTTTTCACACACTCCCGTGCAACGCGGCTGCTAGTCCTCCTTTCATGCAGAATCTTAAGGTCCTAGCTCATTTCCAAGGCACCAAAGCCATCTAAAAAGTCAATATTCGATACCTAAATCTTGAATTGTACTACTTCTTACTGGGTATTACATCAACTTTGAAGCTTCATCTGTGTTCTACTATGGTGCTTTCAGAGTCTCCGCATACCGCAGCACGCGACATAGCTTTGCAGACGATAAGTACAACCGTTTCAGAGAGAAGAGCGGCCAATGTGACGATCTGGCTTTAAGTCGATTCGATAACAAATGACGAAAACGGACGGATTTCTCAGGTTTTTACTACATATGAACACTTTTCACATTCTCCCATGCAACTCGGCTGCTAGTCCTCCTTTCATGCAGAATCATAAAGTCCTAGCTCATGTCCAAGGCAGAAACGCCAGCTAAAAAGTCAATAATTGATACCTAAAACTTGAATTGTACTACTTCTTATTGGGTATTACTTCAACTTAGAAGCTTAATCTGTGTTCTACTATGGTGCTTTTAGTGTCTCCGCATACCGCAGCACGCGACATAGCTTTGCAGACGATAAGTACAACCGTTTCAGAGAGAAAAGCGGCCAATGTGACGCACTGCTTTAAGTCGATTCGATAATAAAATACGAAAACGGACGGATTTCTCAGGTTTTTACTACATATGAACACTTTTCGCATCCTCCCGTGCAACTCGGCTGCTAGTCCTCCTTTCATGCAGAATCTTAAGGTCCTAGCTCAGGTCCAGGGCACCAAAGCCAGCTAAAAAGTTAATAATCGATACCTAAAACTTGAATTGTACTACTTCTGACTGGCTATTACATCAACTTAGAAGCTGCATCTATGTTCTACTATGGTGCTTTTAGTGTCTCCGCATACTGCAGCACGCGACATAGCTTTGAAGACGATAAGTACAACCGTTTCAGAGAGAAGAGGGGCCAATGTGACGATCTGGCTTTAAGTCGATTCGATAACAAATGACGAAAACGGACGGATTTCTCAGGTTCTTACTACATATGAACACTTTTCGCATCCTCCCGTGCAACTCGGCTGCTAGTCCTCCTTTTATGCTGAATCTTAAGGTCCTAGCTCATGTCCAAGGCACCAAAGCCAGCTAAAAAGTCAATATTCGATACCTAAAACTTGAATTGTACTACTCCTTACTGGCTATTACATCAACTTATAAGCTTCATCTGTGTTCTACTATGGTGCTTTTAGTGTCTCCGCATACCGCAGCACGCGACATAGCTTTGCAGACGATAAGTACAACCGTATCAGAGAGAAGAGCGGGCAATGTGACGATCTGGCTTCAAGTTGAATCGATAACAAATGACGAAAACGGACGGATTTCTCAGGTTTTTACTACATATGAACACTTTTCACATTCTCCCATGCAACTCGGCTGCTAGTCCTCCTTTCATGCAGAATCTTAAGGACATAGCTCATGTCCAAGGCACCAAAGCCAGCTAAAAAGTCAATAATCGATATCTAAAACTTGAATTGTACTACTTCTTATTGGCTATTACATCAACTTTGAACTTCATCTGTGTTCTACTATGGTGCTTTCAGTGTCTCTGAATACTGCAGCACGCGACATAGCTTTGCAGACGATAAGTACAACCGTTTCAGAGAGAAGAGCGGCCAATGTGACGCACTGCTTTAAGTCGATTCGATAATAAATTACGAAAACGGACGGATTTCTCAGGTTTTTACTACATATGAACACTCTCCGTATCCTCCCGTGCAACTCGGCTGCTAGTCCTCCTTTCATGCAGAATCTTAAGGTCCTAGCTCATGTCCAAGGCACCAAAGCCAGCTAAAAAGTTAATATTCGATACCTAAAACTTGAATTGTACTACTCCTTACTGGCTATTACATCAACTTAGAAGCTTCTTCTGTGTTCTACTATGGTGCTTTTAGTGTCTCCGCATATCGCAGCACGCGACATAGCTTTGCAGACGATAAGTACAACCGTTTCAGAGAGAAGAGCGGCCAATGTGACGATCTGGCTTCATGTTGATTCGATAACAAATGACGAAAACGGACGGATTTCTCAGGTTTTTACTACATATAAACAATTTTCACATACTCCCGATCAACTCGGCTGCTAGTCCTCCTTTCATGCAGAATCTTAAGGTCCTAGCTCAGGTCCAAGGCACCAAAGCCAGCTAAAAGTCAATAATCGATACCTAAAACTTGAATTGTACTACTTCTGACTGGCTATTACATCAACTTAGAAGCTTCATCTGTGTTCTACTATGGTGCTTTAAGTGTCTCCGCATACCGCAGCATGCGACATAGCTTTGCAGAGGATAAGTACTACCGTTTCAGAGAGAAGATGGGCCAATGTGACGATCTGGCTTTAAGTCGATTCGATAACAAATGACGAAAATTGACGGATTTCTCAGGTTTTTACTACATATGAACACTTTTCACACACTCCCGTGCAACGCGGCTGCTAGTCCTCCTTTCATGCAGAATCTTAAGGTCCTAGCTCATGTCCAAGGCACCAAAGCCATCTAAAAAGTCAATATTCGATACCTAAATCTTGAATTGTACTACTTCTTACTGGGTATTACATCAACTTTGAAGCTTCATCTGTGTTCTACTATGGTGCTTTCAGAGTCTCCGCATACCGCAGCACGCGACATAGCTTTGCAGACGATAAGTACAACCGTTTCAGAGAGAAGAGCGGGCAATGTGACGATCTGGCTTTAAGTCGATTCGATAACAAATGACGAAAACGGACGGATTTCTCAGGTTTTTACTACATATGAACACTTTTCACATTTTCCCATGCAATTCGGCTGCTAGTCCTCCTTTCATGCAGAATCTTAAAGACATAGATCATGACCAGGGCACCAAAGCCAGCTAAAAAGTCAATTATCGATACCTAAAACTTGAATTGTACTACTTCTTACTGGCTATTACATCAACTTAGAAGCTTCATCTGTGTTCCGCTATGGTGATTTTAGTGCCTCCGCATACCGCAGCACGCGACATAGCTTTGCAGACGATAAGTACAACCGTTTCAGAGAGAAGAGGGGCAAATGTGACGATCTGGCTTTAAGTCGATTCGATAATAAATTACGAAAACGGAAGGATTTCTCAGGTTTTTACTACATATGAACACTTTTAACATTGTCCCTTGCAACTCGGTTGCTAGTCCTCCTTTCATGCAGAATCTTAAGGTCCTAGCTCATGTCCAAGGCACCAAAGCCAGCAAAAAGTCCATAATCGATACCTAAAACCTGAATTGTACTACTTCTTACTATGTATTACATAAACTTAGAAGCTTAATCTGTGTTCTACTACGGTGCTTTTAGTGTCTCCGCATACCACAGCACGCGACATAGTTTTGCAGACGATAAGTACAACCGTTTCAGAGAGAAGAGCGGCCAATGTGACGCACTGCTTTAAGTCGATTCGATAATAAATTACGAAAACGGACGGATTTCTCAGGTTTTTACAACATATGAACACTTTTCACATTCTCCCATGCAACTCGGCTGCTAGTCCTCCTTCCATGCAGAATCTTAAGGTCCTAGCTCATGTCCAATGTACCAAAGCCAGCTAAAATGTCAATAATCGATAAATAAAACTTGAATTGTACTACTCCTTATTGGCTATTACGTCAACTTAGAAGCTTCATCTGTGTTCTACTATAGTGCTTTTAGTGTCTCCGCATACCGAAGCACGCGACATTGCTTTGCAGACGATAAGTACAACCGTTTCAGAGAGAAGAGCGTCCAATGTGACGATCTGGCTTTAAGTCGATTCGATAACAAATGACGAAAACGAACGGATTTCTCAGGTTTTTACTACATATGAACACTTTTCACACACTCTCGATCAACTCGGCTGCTAGTCCTCCTTTCATGCAGAATCTTAAGGTCCTAGCTCAGGTCCAGGGCACCAAAGCCAGGTAAAAAGTTAATAATCGATACCTAAAACTTGAATTGTACTACTTCTGACTGGCTATTACATCAACTTAGAAGCTTCATCTATGTTCTACTATGGTGCTTTTAGTGTTTCCGCATACCGCAGCACGCGACATAGCTTTGCAGACGATAAGTACAACCGTTTCAGAGAGAAGAGTGGCCAATGTGTCGATCTGGCTTTAAGTCGATTCGATAACAAATGACGAAAACGAACGGATTTCTCAGGTTTTTACTACATATGAACACTTTTAACATTCTCCCTTCCAACTCGGCTGCTAGCCCTCCTTTCGTGCAGAATCTTAAGGTCCTACCTCATGTCCAAGGCACCAAAGCCAGCAAAAAGTCAATAATCGATACCTAAAACTTGAATTATACTACTTCTTACTGGCTATTACATCAACTTAGAAGCTTAATCTGTGTTCTACTATGGTGCTTTTAGTGTCTCCGCATACCGCAGCACGCGACATAGCTTTGCAGACGATAAGTACAACCGTTTCAGAGAGAAGAGCGGGCAATGTGACGATCTGGCTTCAAGTTGAATCGATAATAAATGACGAAAACGGACGGATTTCTCAGGTTTTTACTACATATGAACACTTTTCACATTCTCCCATGCAACTCGGCTGCTAGTCCTCCTTTCATGCAGAATCTTAAGGACATAGCTCATGTCCAAGGCACCAAAGCCAGCTAAAAAGTCAATAATCGATACCTAAAACTTGAGTTGTACTACTTCTCACTGGCTATCACATCAACTTAGAAGCGTCATCTGTGTTCTACTATGGTGCCTTTAGTGTCTCCGCATACTGCAGCACGCGACATAGCTTTGAAGACGATAAGTACAACCGTTTCAGAGAGAAGAGGGGCCAATGTGACGATCTGGCTTTAAGTCGATTCGATAACAAATGACGAAAACGGACGGATTTCTCAGGTTCTTACTACATATGAACACTTTTCGCATCCTCCCGTGCAACTCGGCTGCTAGTCCTCCTTTTATGCTGAATCTTAAGGTCCTAGCTCATGTCCAAGGCACCAAAGCCAGCTAAAAAGTCAATATTCGATACCTAAAACTTGAATTGTACTACTCCTTACTGGCTATTACATCAACTTATAAGCTTCATCTGTGTTCTACTATGGTGGTTTTAGTGTCTCCGCATACCGCAGCACGCGACATAGCTTTGCAGACGATAAGTACAACCGTATCAGAGAGAAGAGCGGGCAATGTGACGATCTGGCTTCAAGTTGAATCGATAACAAATGAAGAAAACGGACGGATTTCTCAGGTTTTTACTACATATGAACACTTTTCACATTCTCCCATGCAACTCGGCTGCTAGTCCTCCTTTCATGCAGAATCTTAAGGACATAGCTCATGTCCAAGGCACCAAAGCCAGCTAAAAAGTCAATAATCGATATCTAAAACTTGAATTGTACTACTTCTTATTGGCTATTACATCAACTTTGAACTTCATCTGTGTTCTACTATGGTGCTTTCAGTGTCTCTGAATACTGCAGCACGCGACATAGCTTTGCAGACGATAAGTACAACCGTTTCAGAGAGAAGAGCGGCCAATGTGACGCACTGCTTTAAGTCGATTCGATAATAAATTACGAAAACGGACGGATTTCTCAGGTTTTTACTACATATGAACACTCTCCGTATCCTCCTGTGCAACTCGGCTGCTAGTCCTCCTTTCATGCAGAATCTTAAGGTCCTAGCTCATGTCCAAGGCACCAAAGCCAGCTAAAAAGTCAATATTCGATACCTAAAACTTGAATTGTACTACTCCTTACTGGCTATTACATCAACTTAGAAGCTTCTTCTGTGTTCTACTATGGTGCTTTTAGTGTCTCCGCATATCGCAGCACGCGACATAGCTTTGCAGACGATAAGTACAACCGTTTCAGAGAGAAGAGCGGCCAATGTGACGATCTGGCTTCATGTTGATTCGATAACAAATGACGAAAACGGACGGATTTCTCAGGTTTTTACTACATATAAACAATTTTCACATACTCCCGATCAACTCGGCTGCTAGTCCTCCTTTCATGCAGAATCTTAAGGTCCTAGCTCAGGTCCAAGGCACCAAAGCCAGCTAAAAGTCAATAATCGATACCTAAAACTTGAATTGTACTACTTCTGACTGGGTATTACATCAACTTAGAAGCTTCATCTGTGTTCTACTATGGTGCTTTAAGTGTCTCCGCATACCGCAGCATGCGACATAGCTTTGCAGAGGATAAGTACTACCGTTTCAGAGAGAAGATGGGCCAATGTGACGATCTGGCTTTAAGTCGATTCGATAACGAATGACGAAAATGGACGGATTTCTCAGGTTTTTACTACATATGAACACTTTTCACACACTCCCGTGCAACGCGGCTGCTAGTCCTCCTTTCATGCTGAATCTTAAGGTCCTAGCTCATGTCCAAGGCACCAAAGCCAGCTAAAAAGTCAATAATCGATACCTAAAACTTGAGTTGTACTACTTCTCACTGGCTATCGCATCAACTTAGAAGCTTCATCTGTGTTCTACTATGGTGCTTTTAGTGTCTCCGCATACTGCAGCACGCGACATAGCTTTGAAGACGATAAGTACAACCGTTTCAGAGAGAAGAGGGGCCAATGTGACGATCTGGCTTTAAGTCGATTCGATAACAAATGACGAAAACGGACGGATTTCTCAGGTTCTTACTACATATGAACACTTTTCGCATCCTCCCGTGCAACTCGGCTGCTAGTCCTCCTTTTATGCTGAATCATAAGGTCCTAGCTCATGTCCAAGGCACTAAAGCCAGCTAAAAAGTCAATATTCGATACCTAAAACTTGAATTGTACTACTCCTTACTGGCTATTACATCAACTTATAAGCTTCATCTGTGTTCTACTATGGTGCTTTTAGTGTCTCCGCATACCGCAGCACGCGACATAGCTTTGCAGACGATAAGTACAACCGTATCAGAGAGAAGAGCGGGCAATGTGACGATCTGGCTTCAAGTTGAATCGATAACAAATGACGAAAACGGACGGATTTCTCAGGTTTTTACTACATATGAACACTTTTCACATTCTCCCATGCAACTCGGCTGCTAGTCCTCCTTTCATGCAGAATCTTAAGGACATAGCTCATGTCCAAGGCACCAAAGCCAGCTAAAAAGTCAATAATCGATATCTAAAACTTGAATTGTACTACTTCTTATTGGCTATTACATCAACTTTGAACTTCATCTGTGTTCTACTATGGTGCTTTCAGTGTCTCTGAATACTGCAGCACGCGACATAGCTTTGCAGACGATAAGTACAACCGTTTCAGAGAGAAGAGCGGCCAATGTGACGCACTGCATTAAGTCGATTCGATAATAAATTACGAAAACGGACGGATTTCTCAGGTTTTTACTACATATGAACACTCTCCGTATCCTCCCGTGCAACTCGGCTGCTAGTCCTCCTTTCATGCAGAATCTTAAGGTCCTAGCTCATGTCCAAGGCACCAAAGCCAGCTAAAAAGTCAATATTCGATACCTAAAACTTGAATTGTACTACTCCTTACTGGCTATTACATCAACTTAGAAGCTTCTTCTGTGTTCTACTATGGTGCTTTTAGTGTCTCCGCATATCGCAGCACGCGACATAGCTTTGCAGACGATAAGTACAACCGTTTCAGAGAGAAGAGCGGCCAATGTGACGATCTGGCTTCATGTTGATTCGATAACAAATGACGAAAACGGACGGATTTATCAGGTTTTTACTACATATAAACAATTTTCACATACTCCCGATCAACTCGGCTGCTAGTCCTCCTTTCATGCAGAATCTTAAGGTCCTAGCTCAGGTCCAAGGCACCAAAGCCAGCTAAAAGTCAATAATCGATACCTAAAACTTGAATTGTACTACTTCTGACTGGGTATTACATCAACTTAGAAGCTTCATCTGTGTTCTACTATGGTGCTTTAAGTGTCTCCGCATACCGCAGCATGCGACATAGCTTTGCAGAGGATAAGTACTACCGTTTCAGAGAGAAGATGGGCATATGTGACGATCTGGCTTTAAGTCGATTCGATAACAAATGACGAAAATGGACGGATTTCTCAGGTTTTTACTACATATGAACACTTTTCACACACTCCCGTGCAACGCGGCTGCTAGTCCTCCTTTCATGCAGAATCTTAAGGTCCTAGCTCATGTCCAAGGCACCAAAGCCATCTAAAAAGTCAATATTCGATACCTAAATCTTGAATTGTACTACTTCTTACTGGGTATTACATCAACTTTGAAGCTTCATCTGTGTTCTACTATGGTGCTTTCAGAGTCTCCGCATACCGCAGCACGCGACATAGCTTTGCAGACGATAAGTACAACCGTTTCAGAGAGAAGAGCGGCCAATGTGACGATCTGGCTTTAAGTCGATTCGATAACAAATGACGAAAACGGACGGATTTCTCAGGTTTTTACTACATATGAACACTTTTCACATTTTCCCATGCAATTCGGCTGCTAGTCCTCCTTTCATGCTGAATCTTAAAGACATATATCATGACCAGGGCACCAAAGCCAGCTAAAAAGTCAATTATCGATACCTAAAACTTGAATTGTACTACTTCTTACTGGCTATTACATCAACTTAGAAGCTTCATCTGTGTTCCGCTATGGTGATTTTAGTGCCTCCGCATACCGCAGCACGCGACATAGCTTTGCAGACGATAAGTACAACCGTTTCAGAGAGAAGAGGGGCAAATGTGAAGATCTGGCTTTAAGTCGATTCGATAATAAATTACGAAAACGGAAGGATTTCTCAGGTTTTTACTACATATGAACACTTTTAACATTGTCCCTTGCAACTCGGCTGCTAGTCCTCCTTTCATGCAGAATCTTAAGGTCCTAGCTCATGTCCAAGGCACCAAAGCCAGCAAAAAGTCCACAATCGATACCTAAAACCTGAATTGTACTACTTCTTACTATCTATTACATAAACTTAGAAGCTTAATCTGTGTTCTACTACGGTGCTTTTAGTGTCTCCGCATACCACAGCACGCGACATAGTTTTGCAGACGATAAGTACAACCGTTTCAGAGAGAAGAGCGGCCAATGTGACGCACTGCTTTAAGTCGATTCGATAATAAATTACGAAAACGGACGGATTTCTCAGGTTTTTACAACATATGAACACTTTTCACATTCTCCCATGCAACTCGGCTGCTAGTCCTCCTTCCATGCAGAATCTTAAGGTCCTAGCTCATGTCCAATGTACCAAAGCCAGCTAAAATGTCAATTATCGATAAATAAAACTTGAATTGTACTACTCCTTATTGGCTATTACGTCAACTTAGAAGCTTCATCTGTGTTCTACTATAGTGCTTTTAGTGTCTCCGCATACCGAAGCACGCGACATTGCTTTGCAGACGATAAGTACAACCGTTTCAGAGAGAAGAGCGTCCAATGTGACGATCTGGCTTTCAGTCGATTCGATAACAAATGACGAAAACGAACGGATTTCTCAGGTTTTTACTACATATGAACACTTTTCACACACTCTCGATCAAGTCGGCTGCTAGTCCGCCTTTCATGCAGAATCTTAAGGTCCTAGCTCAGGTCCAGGGCACCAATGCCAGCTAAAAAGTCAATAATCGATACCTAAAACTTGAATTGTACTACTTCTGACTGGCTATTACATCAACTTAGAAGCTTCATCTATGTTCTACTATGGTGCTTTTAGTGTCTCCGCATACCGCAGCACGCGACATAGCTTTGCAGACGATAAGTACAATCGTTTCAGAGAGAAGAGTGGCCAATGTGTCGATCTGGCTTTAAGTCGATTCGATAACAAATGACGAAAACGAACGGATTTCTCAGGTTTTTACTACATATGAACACTTTTAACATTCTCCCTTCCAACTCGGCTGCTAGCCCTCCTTTCGTGCAGAATCTTAAGGTCCTACCTCATGTCCAAGGCACCAAAGCCAGCAAAAAGTCAATAATCGATACCTAAAACTTGAATTATACTACTTCTTACTGGCTATTACATCAACTTAGAAGCTTAATCTGTGTTCTACTATGGTGCTTTTAGTGTCTATGCATACCGCAGCACGCGACATAGCTTTGCAGACGATAAGTACAACCGCTTCAGAGAGAAGAGCGGCCAATGTGACGATCTGGCTTTAAGTCGATTCGATAACAAATGACGAAAACGGATGGATTTCTCAGGTTTTTACTACATATGAACACTTTTCACATTCTCCCATGCAACTCGGCTGCTAGTCCTCCTTTCATGCAGAATCATAAGGACCTAGCTCATGCCAAAGGCACCAAAGCCAGCTAAAAAGGCAATAATCGATACCTAAAACTTGAATTGTACTTCTTCTTACTTGCTATTACATCAACTTAGAAGCTTCATCTGTGTTCTACTATGGTGCTTTTAGTGTCTCCGCATACCGCAGCACGCGACATAGCTGTGCAGACGATAAGTACAACCGTTTCAGAGAGAAGAGCGGCCAATGTGACGATCTGGCTTTAAGTTGATTCGATAACAAATGACGAAAATGGACGGATTTCTCAGGTTATTACTACATATGAACACTTTTCACATACTCCCGTGCAACGCGGCTGCTAGTCCTCCTTTCATGCGGAATCTTAAGGTCCTAGCTCATGTCCAAGGCACCAAAGCCAGCTACAAAGTCAATAATCGATACCTAAAACTTGAGTTGTACTACTTCTTACTGGCTATTACATCAACGTTGAAGCTTAATCTTTGTTCTACTATGGTGCTTTTAGTGTCTCCGCATACCGCAGCACGCGACATAGCTTTGCAGACGATAAGTACAAGCGTTTCAGAGAGAAGAGCGGCCAATGTGACGCACTGCTTTAAGTCGATTCGATAATTAATTACGAAAACGGACGGATTTCTCAGGTTTTTACTACATATGAACACTTTTCGCATCCTCCCGTGCAACTCGGCTGCTAGTCCTCCTTTCATGCCGAATCTTAAGGTCCTAGCTCATATCCAAGTCACCAAAGCCAGCTAAAAAGTCAAAAATCGATACCTAAATCTTGAATTGTACTACTTCTTACTGGCTATTACATCAACTTAGAAGCTTCATCTGTGTTCTACTATGGTGCTTTCAGTGTCTCCGCATCCCGCAGCACGCGTCATAGCTTTGCAGACGATAAGTACAACCGTTTCACAGAGAAGAGCGGCCAACGTGACGATCTGGCTTTAAGTCGATTCGATAACAAATGACGAAAATGGACGGATTTCTAAGGTTTTACTACATATGAACACTTTTCACATTCTCCCATGCAACTCGGCTGCTAGTCCTCCTTTCATGCAGAATCATAAGGTCCTAGCTCATGTCCAAGGCACCAAAGCCAGCTAAAAAGTCAATATTCGACACCTAAAACTTGAATTGTACTACTTCTTACTGGCTATTACATCAACTTAGAAGCTTCATCTGTGTTCTACTATGGTGCTTTTAGTGTTTCCGCATACCGCAGCACGCGACAAAGCTGTGCAGACGATAAGTACAACCGTTTCAGAGAGAAGAGCGGCCAATGTGACGATCTGGCTTTAAGTCGATTCGATAACAAATGACGAAAATGGACGGATTTCTCAGGTTTTTACTACATATGAACACTTTTCACATACTCCCGTGCAACGCGGCTGCTACTGCTCCTTTCATGCGGAATCTTAAGGTCCTAGCTCATGTCCAAGGCACAAAAGCCAGCTATAAAGTCAATAATCAATACCTAAAACTTGAGTTGTACTACTTCTCACTGGCTATCACATCAACTTAGAAGCTTCATCTGTGTTCTACTATGGTGCTTTTAGTGTCTCCGCATACTGCAGCACGCGACATAGCTTTGCAGACGATAAGTACAACCGTTTCAGAGAGAAGAGCGGCCAATGTGACGCACTGCTTGAAGTCGATTCGATAATAAATTACGAAAACGGATGGATTCCTCACGTTTTTACTACATATGTACACTTTTCGCATCCTCCCGTGCAACTCGGCTGCTAGTCCTCCTTTCATGCAGAATCTTAAGGTCCTAGCACATGTCAAATCCACGAAAGCCAGCGAAAAAGTCAATAATCGATACCTAAAACTTGAATTGTACTACTTCTTACTTGCTATTACATCAACTTAGAAGCTTAATCTGTGTTCTACAATGGTGCTTTTAGTGTCTCCGCATACCGCAGCAGGCGATATAGCTGTGCAGACGATATGTACAACCGTTTCAGAGAGTAGAGCGGCCAATGTGACGATCTGGCTTTAAGTCGATTCAATAAAAAATGACGAAAATGGACGGAGTTCTCAGGTTTTACTACATATGAACACTTTTCACATACTCCCGTGCAACGCGGCTGCTAGTCCTCCTTTCATGCGGAATCTTAAAGTCCTAGCTCTTGTCCAAGGCACCAAAGCCAGCTACAAAGTCAATAATCGATACCTAAAACTTGAGTTGTACTACTTCTCACTGGCTATCACATCAATTTAGAAGCTTCATCTGTGTTCTACTATGGTGCTTTTAGTGTCTCCTCATACTGCAGCACGCTACATAGCTTTGCAGACGATACGTACAACCGTTTCAGAGAGAAGAGGGGCCAATGTGACGATCTGGCTTTAAGTCGATTCGATAACAAATGACGAAAACGGACGGATTTCTCAGGTTTTTACTACATATGAACACTTTTCACATTCTCCCATGCAACCCGGCTGCTAGTCCTCCTTTCATGCAGAATCGTAAGGTCCTAGCTCATATCCAAGGCACCAAAGCCAGCTAAAAAGTCAATAATCGATACCTAAAACTTGAATTGTACTACTTCTTACTATCTATTACATCAACTTAGAAGCTTAATCTGTGTTATACTATGGTGCTTTTAGTGTCTCCGCATACCGCAGCACGCGACATAGCTTTGCAGACGATAAGTACAACCGTTTCAGAGAGAAGAGCGGCCAATGTGACGCACTGCTTTAAGTCGATTCGATAATAAATTACGAAAACGGAAGGATTTCACAGGTTTTTACTACATATGAACACTTTTCGCATCCTCCCGTGCAACTCGGCTGCTAGTCCTCCTTTCATGCAGAATCTTAAGGTCCTAGCTCATGTCCAAGGCACCAAAGCCAGCTAAAAAGTCAATATTCGATACCTAAAACTTGAATTGTACTACTCCTTACTGGCTATTACATCAACTTAGAAGCTTAATCTGTGTTCTACTATGGTGCTTTTAGTGTCTCCGCATACCGCAGCACGCGACAAAGCTGTGCAGACGATAAGTACAACCGTTTCAGAGAGAAGAGCGGCCAATGTGACGATCTGGCTTTAAGTCGATTCGATAACAAATGACGAAAATGGACGGATTTCTCAGGTTTTTACTACATATGAACACTTTTCACATACTCCCGTGCAACGCGGCTGCTACTCCTCCTTTCATGCGGAATCTTAGGGTCCTAGCTCATGTCCAAGGCACAAAAGCCAGATAAAAAGTCAATATTGGATACCTAAAACTTGAGTTGTACTACTTCTCACTGGCTATCACATCAACTTAGAAGCTTCATCTGTGTTCTACTATGGTGCTTTTAGTGTCACCGCATATTGCAGCACGCGAAATAGCTTTGCAGACGATAAGTACAACCGTTTCAGCGAGGAGAGGGGCCAATGTGACGATCTAGCTTTAAGTCGATTCGATAACAAATGACGAAAACGGACGGATTTCTCAGGTTTTTACTACATATGAACACTTTCACATTCTCCCGTGCAACTCGGCTGCTAGTCCTCCTTTCATGCAGAATCGTAAGGTCCTAGCTCTTGAGCAAGGCACAAAAGCCAGCAAAAAAGTCATTAATCGATACATAAATCTTGAATTGTACTACTTCTTACTGGCTATTACATCAACTTTGAAGCTTCATGTGTGTTCTACTATGGTGCTTTTAGTGTCTCCGCATACCGCAGCACGCGACATAGCTTTGCAGACGATAAGTACAACCGTTTCAGAGAGAAGAGCGGCCAATGTGACGCACTGCTTTAAGTCGATTCGATAATAAATTACGAAAACGGACGGATTTCTCAGGTTTTTACTACATATGAACACTTTTCGCATCCTCGAGTGCAACTCGGCTGCTAGTCCTCCTTTCATGCAGAATCATAAGGTCCTAGCTCATGTCCAAGGCACCAAAGCCAGCTAAAAAGTCAATCGATACCGAAAACTTGAATTGTACTACTTCTTACTGGCTATTACATCAACTTAGAAGCTTCATCTGTGTTCTACTATGGTGCTTTTAGTGTCTCCGCATACCGCAGCACGCGACATAGCTTTGCAGACGATAAGTACAACCGTTTCAGAGAGAAGAGCGGCCAATGTGACGAACTGGCTTTAAGTCGATTCGATAATAAGTGACGAAAACGGACAGATTTCTAAGGTTTTTACTACATATGAACACTTTTTACATTCTCCCGTTTAACTCGGCTGCTAGTCCTACTTTCATGCAGATTCGTAAGGTCCTAGATCATGTCAAAGGCACCAAAGCCAGCAAAAAAGTCAATAATCGATACCTAAATCTTGAATTGTACTACTTCTTACTGGCTATTACATCAACTTAGAAGCTTCATCAGTGTTCCACTATGGTGATTTTAGTGTCACCGCATCCCGCAGCACGCGACATAGCTTTGCAGACGATAAGAACAACCGTTTCAGAGAGAAGAGGGGCCAATGTGACGATCTGGCTTTAAGTCGATTCGATAACAAATGACGAAAATGGACGGATTTCTCAGGTTTTTACTACATATGAACACTTTTCACTTACTCCCGTGTAACGCGGCTGCTAGTCCTCCTTTCATGCAGAATCGTAAGGTCCTAGCTCATGTCCAAGGCACCAAAGCTAGCAAAAAAGTCAATAATCGATACCTAAATCTTGAATTGTACTACTTCTTACTGGCTATTACATCAACTTTGAAGCTTCATCTGTGTTCTACTATGGTGCTTTTAGTGTCTCTTCATACCGCAGCACGCGACATAGCTTTGCAGACGATAAGTACAACCGCTTCAGAGAGAATAGCGGCCAATGTGACGCACTGCTTTAAGTCGATTCGATAATAAATTACAAAAACGGACGGATTTCTCAGGTTTTTACTACATATGAACACTTTTCGCATCCTCCCGTGCAACCCGGCTGCTAGTCCTCCTTTCATGCAGAGTCTTAAGGTCCTAGCTCATGTCCAAGGCACCAAAGCCAGCTAAGAAGTCAATATTCGACACCTAAAACTTGAATTGTACTACTCCTTACTGGCTATTACATCAACTTAGAAGCTTCAGCTGTGTTCTACTATGGTGCTTTTAGTGTCTCCGCCTACTGCAGCACGCGACATAGCTTTGCAGACGATAAGTACAACCGTTTCAGAGAGGAGAGGGGCCAATGTGACGATCTGGCTTCAAGTTGATTCGATAACAAATGACGAAAACGGACGGATTTCTCAGGTTTTTACTACATATGAACACTTTTCACATTCTCCCATGCAACTCGGCTGCTAGTCCTCCTTTCATGCTGAATCTTAAGGACATAGCTCATGACCAAGGAACCAAAGCCAGCTAAAAAGTCAATAATCGATACCTAAAACTTGAATTGTACTACTTCTTACTGGCTATTACATCAACTTTGAAGCTTCACCTGTGTTCTACTATGGTGCTTTTAGTGTCTCCGCATACCGCAGCACGCGACATAGCTTTGCAGACGATAAGTACAACCGTTTCAGAGAGAAGAGCGGCCAATGTGACGATCTGGCTTTAAGTCGATTCGATAATAAATGACGAAAACGGACGGATTTCTAAGGTTTGTACTACATATGAACACTTTTTACATTCTCCCGTTTAACTCGGCTGCTAGTCCTACTTTCATGCAGAATCGTAAGGTCCTAGATCATGTCCAAGGCACCAAAGCCAGCAAAAAAGTCAATAATCGATACCTAAATCTTGAATTGTACTACTTCTTACTGGCTATTACATCAACTTAGAAGCTTCATCAGTGTTCCACTATGGTGATTTTAGTGTCACCGCATACCGCAGCACGCGACATAGCTTTGCAGACGATAAGTACAACCGCTTCAGAGAGAAGAGCGGCCAATGTGACGCACTGCTTTAAGTCGATTCGATAATAAATTACGAAAACGGACGGATTTCTCAGGTTTTTACTACATATGATCACTTTTCGCATCCTCCCGTGCAACTCGGCTGCTAGTCCTCCTTTCATGCAGAGTCTTAAGGTCCTAGCTCATGTCCAAGGCACAAAAAGCCAGCTAAAAAGTCAATATTCGATACCTAAAACGTGAATTGTACTACTCCTTACTGGCTATTACATCAACTTTGAAGCTTAATCTGTGTTCTACAATGGTGCTTTTAGTGTCTCCGCGTACCGCAGCACGCGACATAGCTTTGCAGACGATAAGTACAACCGTTTCAGGGAGAAGAGCGGCCAATGTGACGATCTGTCTTCAAGTTGATTCGATAACAAATGACGAAAACGGACGGATTTCTCAGGTTTTTACTACATACGAACACTTTTCACATTCTCCCATGCAACTCGGCTGCTAGTCCTCCTTTCATGCAGAATCTTAAGGACATAGCTCATGACCAAAGCACCAAAGCCAGCTAAAAAGTCAATAATCGATACCTAAAACCGGAATTGTACTACTTCTTACTGGCTATTACATCAACTTAGAAGCTTGATCTGTGTTCCACTATGGTGATTTTAGTGTCTCCGCATACCGCAGCACGCGACATAGCTTTGCAGACGATAAGTACAACCGTTTCAGAGAGAAGAGCGACCAATGTGACGATCTGGCTTTGAGTCGATTCGATAACAAATGACGAAAACGGACGGATTTCTCAGGTTTTTAATACATATGAACACTTTTAACATTCTCCCGTGCAACTCGGCTGCTAGTCCTCGCTTCATGCAGAATCTTAAGGCCCCAGCTCATGTCCAAGGCACCAAAGAAGTGTAAAAAGTCAATAATCGATACCTAAATCTTGAATTGTACTACTTCTTACTGGCTATTACATCAACTTAGAAGCTTCATCTGTGTTCTACTATGGTGCTTTATGTATCTCCTCATACCGCAGCACACGACATAGCTTTGCAGACGATAAGTACAACCGTTTCAGAGAGAAGAGCGGCCAATGTAACGATCTGGCTTTAAGTCGATTCGATAACAAATGACGAAAACGGACGGATTTCTCAGTTTTTTACTACATTTGAACAATTTTTACATTCTCCCGTGCAACTCGGCTGCTATTCCTCCTTTCATGCAGAATCGTAAGGTCCTAGCTCATGTCCTAGGCACCAAAGCCAGCAAAAAAGTCAATAATCGATACCTAAATCTTGAATTGTACTACTTCTTACTGGCTATTACATCAACTTTGAAGCTTCATCTGTGTTCTACTATGGTGCTTTTAGTGTCTCCGCATACCGCAGCACGCGACATAGCTTTGAAGACGATAAGTACAACCGTTTCAGAGAGAAGAGCGGCCAATGTAACGATCTGGCTTTAAGTCGATTCGATAAAAAATGACAAAAACAGACGGATTTCTCAGGTTTTTACTACATATGAACACTTTTCACTTACTCCCGTGTAACGCGGCTGCTAGTCCTCCTTTCATGCAGAATCGTAAGGTCCTAGCTCATGTCCAAGGCACCAAAGCTAGCAAAAAAGTCAATAATCGATACCTAAATCTTGAATTGTACTACTTCTTACTGGCTATTACATCAACTTTGAAGCTTCATCTGTGTTCTACTATGGTGATTTTAGTGTCTCTTCATACCGCAGCACGCGACATAGCTTTGCAGACGATAAGTACAACCGCTTCAGAGAGAAGAGCGGCCAATGTGACGCACTGCTTTAAGTCGATTCGATAATATATTACGAAAACGGACGGATTTCTCAGGTTTTTACTACATATGAACACTTTTCGCATCCTCCCGTGCAACTCGGCTGCTAGTCCTCCTTTCATGCAGAGTCTTAAGGTCCGAGCTCATGTCCAAGGCACCAAAGCCAGCTAAAAAGTCAATATTCGATACCTAAAACGTGAATTGTACTACTCCTTACTGGCTATTACATCAAGTTAGAAGCTTAATCTGTGTTCTACAATGGTGCTTTTAGTGTCTCCGCATACCGCAGCACGCGACATAGCTTTGCAGACGATAAGTACAACCGTTTCAGAGAGAAGAGCGGCCAATGTGACGATCTGGCTTCAAGTTGATTCGATAACAAATGACGAAAACGGACGGATTTCTCAGGTTTTTACTACATATGAACACTTTTCGCATCCTCGAGTGCAACTCGGCTGCTAGTCCTCCTTTCATGCAGAATCATAAGGTCCTAGCTCATGTCCAAGACACCAAAGCCGGCTAAAAAGTCAATATTCGACACCTAAAACTTGAATTGTACTACTCCTTACTGGCTATTACATCAACTTAGAAGCCTCAGCTGTGTTCTACTATGGTGCTTTTAGTGTCTCCGCCTACTGCAGCACGCGACATAGCTTTGCAGACGATAAGTACAACCGTTTCAGAGAGGAGAGGGGCCAATGTGACGATCTGGCTTCAAGTTGATTCGATAACAAATGACGAAAACGGACGGATTTCTCAGGTTTTTAATACATATGAACACTTTTCACATTCTCCCTTGCAACTCGGCTGCTAGTCCTCGTTTCATGCAGAATCTTAAGGCCCCAGCTCATGTCCAAGGCACCAAAGAAGGGTAAAAAGTCAATAATCGATACCTAAATCTTGAATTGTGCTACTTCTTACTGGCTATTACATCAACTTAGAAGCTTCATCTGTGTTCTACTATGGTGCTTTATGTATCTCCGCATACCGCAGCACACGACATAGCTTTGCAGACGATAAGTACAACCGTTTCAGAGAGAAGAGCGGCCAATGTAACGATCTGGCTTTAAGTCGATTCGATAACAAATGACGAAAACGGATGGATTTCTCAGTTTTTTACTACATATGAACAATTTTTACATTCTCCCGTGCAACTCGGCTGCTAGTCCTTCTTTCATGCAGAATCTTAAGGTCCTAGCTCATGTCCGAGTCACCAAAGCCAGCAAAAAAGTTAATAATCGATACCTAAATCTTGAATTGTACTACTTCTTACTGGCTATTACATCAACTTAGAAGCTTCATCAGTGTTCCACTATGGTGATTTTAGTGTCACTGCATACCGCAGCACGCGACATAGCTTTGCAGACGATAAGAACAACCGTTTCAGAGAGAAGATGGGCCAATGTGACGATCTGGCTTTAAGTCGATTCGATAACAAATGACGAAAATGGACGGATTTCTCAGGATTTTACTACATATGAACACTTTTCACTTACTCCCGTGTAACGCGGCTGCTAGTCCTCCTTTCATGCAGAATCGTAAGGTAATAGCTCATGTCCAAGGCACCAAAGCTAGCAAAAAAGTCAATAACCGATACCTAAATCTTGAATTGTACTACTTCTTACTGGCTATTACATCAACTTCGAAGCTTCATCTGTGTTTTACTATGGTGCTTTTAGTGTCTCCGCGTACCGCAGCACGCGACATAGCTTTGCAGACGATAAGTACAACCGTTTCAGAGAGAAGAGCGGCCAATGTGACGATCTGTCTTCAAGTTGATTCGATAATAAATTACGAAAACGGACGGATTTCTCAGGTTTTTACTGCATATGAACACTTTTCGCATCCTCGCGTGCAACTCGGCTGCTAGTCCTCCTTTCATGCAGAATCTTAAGGTCCTAGCTCATGTCCAAGGCACCTAAACCAGCTAAGAAGTCAATATTCGATACCTAAATCTTGAATTGTACTACTCCTTACTGGCTATTACATCAACATAGAAGCTTCATCTGTGTTCTACTATGGTGCTTTTGGTGTCTGCTCATTCCGCAGCACGCGACATAGTTTCGCAGACGATAAGTACAACCGTTTCAGAGAGAAGAGCGGCCAATGTGACGACCTGGCTTGAAGTCGATTCGATAACAAATGACGAAAACGGACGGATTTCTCAGGTTTTTACTACATATGAACTCTTTTCACATTCTCCCATGCAACTCGGCCGCTAGTCCTCCTTCCATGCGGAATCATAAGGTCCTAGCTCATGTCCAAGGCACAAAAGCCAGCTAAAAAGTCAATAATCGATACCTAAAACTTGAATTGCACTACTTCTTACTGGCTATTACAACTTAGAAGCTTAATCTGTGTTCTACTATGGTGCTTTTAGTGTCTCCGCATACCGCAGCACGCGACATAGCTTTGCAGACGATAAGTACAACCGTTTCAGAGAGAAGAGCGGCCAATGTGACGCACTGCTTTAAGTCGATTCGATAATAAATTACGAAAACGGACGGATTTCTCAGGTTTTTACTACATATGAAAACTTTTCGCATTCTCCCGTGCAACTCGGCTGCTAGTCCTCCTTTCATGCAGAATCTTAAGGTCCTAGCTCATGTCCAAGGCACCAAAGCCAGCTAAAAATTCAATATTCGATACCTAAAACTTGAATTGTACTACTCCTTACTGGCTATTACATCAACTTAGAAGCTCCATCTGTGTTCTACTACGGTGCTTTTAGTGTCTCCGCATACTGAAGCACGCGACATAGCTTTGCAGACGATAAGTACAACCGTTTCAGAGAGAAGAGGGGCCAATGTGACGATCTGGCTTTAAGTCGATTCGATAACAAATGACGAAAACGGACGGATTTCTCAGGTTTTTACTACATATGAACAATTTTTACATTCTCCCGTGCAACCCGGCTGCTAGTCCTCCTTTCATGCAGAATCGTAAGGTCCTAGCTCATGTCCTAGGCACCAAAGACAGCAAAAAAGTCAAAAATCGATACCTAAATCTTGAATTGTACTACTTCTTACTGGCTATTACATCAACTTTGAAGCTTCATCTGTGTTCTACTATGGTGCTTTCAGTGTCTCCGCATTCCGCAGCACGCGACATAGCTTTGCAGACGATAAGTACAATCGTTTCAGAGAGAAGAGCGGCCAATGTGACGATCTGGCTTTAAGTCGATTCGATAATAAATTACAAAAACGGACGGATTTCTCAGGTTTTTACTACATATGAACACTTTTCACATCCTCCCGTGCAACTCGGCTGCTAGTCCTCCTTTCATGCAGAATCTTAAGGTCCTAGCTCATGTCCAAGGCACCTAAACCAGCTAAAAAGTCAATATTCGATACCTAAAACTTGAATTGTACTACTGCTTACTGGCTATTACATCAACTTAGAAGCTTCATCTGTGTTCTACTATGGTGCTTTTAGTGTCTCCGCATACCGCAGCACGCGACATAGCTTTGCAGACGATACGTACATCCGTTTCAGAGAGAAGAGCGTGCAATGTGACGATCTGGCTTCAAGTTGATTCGATAACAAATGACGATAACGGACGGACTTCTCAGATTTTTACTACATATGAACACTTTCCACATTCTCCCATGCAACTCGGCTGCTAGTCCTCCTTTCATGCAAAATCTTAAGGTCCTAGCTCACGTCCAAGGCTCCAAAGCCAGCAAAAAATTCAATATTCGATACCTAAAACTTGAATTGTACTGCTCCTTACTGGCTATTACATCAACTTAGAAGCTTCATCTGTGTTCTACTATGGTGCTTGTAGTGTCTCCGCATACCGCAGAACGCAACATAGCTTTGCAGACGATAAGTACAACCGTTTCAGAGAGAAGAGCGGCCAATGTGACGATCTGGCTTTAAGTCGATTCGATAACAAATGAATAAAAGGGGACGGATTTCTCAGGTATTTACTACATATGAACACTTTTCACATACTCCCGTGCAACGCGGCTGCTAGTCCTCCTTTCATGCTAAATCTTAAGGTCGTACCTCATGTCCAAGGCACCAAAGCCAGCTAAAAAGTCAATAATCGATACCTAAAACTTGAATTGTACTACTTCTCACTGGCTATCACATCAACTTAGAAGCTTCATCTGTGTTCTACTATGGTGCTTTTGGTGACTCCGCATACCGCAGCACGCGACATAGCTTTGCAGACGATAAGTACAACCGTTTCAGAGAGATGAGGGGCGAATGTGACGATCTGGCTTTAAGTCGATTCGATAACAAATGACGAAAACGGACGGATTTCTCAGGTTTTTACTACATATGAACACTTTTTACATTCTCCCGTGCAACTCGGCTGCTAGCCCTCCTTTCATGCAGAATCGTAAGGTCCTACCTCATGTCCAAGGCACCAAAGCCAGCTAATAAGTCAATATTCGATACCTAAAACTTGAATTGTACTACTCCTTACTGGCTATTACATCAACTTAGAAGCTTCATCTGTGTTCTACTATGGTGCTTTTAGTGACTCCGCATACCGCAGCACGCGACATAGCTTTGCAGACGATAAGTACAACCGTTTCAGAGAGAAGAGCGGGCAATGTGACGATCTGGCTTCAAGTTGATTTGATAACAAATGACGAAAAAGGCCCGATTTCTCAGGTTTTTACTACATATGAACACCTTTCACATTCTCCCATGCAACTCGGCTGCTAGTCCTCCTTTCATGCAGAATCTTAAGGACATAGCTCATGTCCAAGGCACCAAAGCCAGCTAAAAAGTCAATAATCGATACCTAAAACTTGAATTGTACTACTTCTTACTGGCTATTACATCAACTTAGAAGCTTCATCTGTGTTCCACTATGGTGATTTTAGTGTCTCCGCATACCGCAGCACACGACATAGCTTTTCAGACGATAAGTACAAACGTTTCAGAGAGAAGAGGGGCCAATGTGACGATCTGGCTTTCAGTCGATTCGATAACAAATGACGAAAATGGACGGTTTTCTCAGGTTTTTACTACATATGAACACTTTTTACATACTCCCGAGCAACGCGGCTGCTAGTCCTGATTTCATGCAGAATCGTAAGATCCTAGCTCATGTCCAAGGCACCAAAGCCAGCTAAAAAGTCAATATTCGATACCTAAAACTTGAATTGTATTACTTCTTACTGGCTATTACATCTACTTAGAAGCTTCATCTGTGTTCTACTATGGTGCTTTTAGTGTCTCCGCATACCGCAGCACGCGACATTGCTTTGCAGACGATAAGTACAACCGTTTCAGAGAGAAGAGCGGCCAATGTGACGCACTGCTTCAAGTCGATTCGATAATAAATTACGAAAACGGACGGATTTCTCAGGTTTTTACTACATATGAACACTTTTCGCATCCTCCCGTGCAACTTGGCTGCTAGTCCTCATTTCATGCAGAATCGTAAGGTCCTAGCTCATGTCCAAGGCAGCAAAGCCAGCTAAAAATTCAATATTCGATACCTAAAACTTGAATTGTACTACTCCTTACTGGCTATTACATCAACTTAGAAGCTCCATCTGTGTTCTACTACGGTGCTTTTAGTGTCTCCGCATACTGAAGCACGCGACATAGCTTTGCAGACGATAAGTACAACCGTTTCAGAGAGATGAGGGGCCAATGTGACGATCTGGCTTTAAGTCGATTCGATAACAAATGAGGAAAACGGACGGATTTCTCAGGTTTTTACTACATATGAACAATTTCTACATTCTCCCGTGCAACCCGACTGCTAGTCCTCCTTTCATGCAGAATCGTAAGGTCCTAGCTCATGTCCTAGGCACCAAAGACAGCAAAAAAGTCAAAAATCGATACCTAAATCTTGAATTGTACTACTTCTTACTGGCTATTACATCAACTTAGAAGCTTCATCTGTGTTCTACTATGGTGCTTTCAGTGTCTCCGCATTCCGCAGCACGCGACATAGCTTTCCACACGATAAGTACAATCGTTTCATAGAGAAGAACGGCCATTGTGACGATCTGGCTTTAAGTCGATTCGATAATAAATTACAAAAACGGACGGATTTCTCAGGTTTTTACTACATATGAACACTTTTCACATCCTCCCGTGCAACTCGGCTGCTAGTCCTCCTTTCATGCAGAATCTTAAGGTCCTACCTCATGTCCAAGGCACCTAAACCAGCTAAAAAGTCAATATTCGATACCTAAAACTTGAATTGTACTACTCCTTACTGGCTACTACATCAACTTAGAAGCTTCATCTGTGTTCTACTATGGTGCTTTTAGTGTCTCCGCATACCGCAGCACGCGACATAGCTTTGCAGACGATACGTACATCCGTTTCAGAGAGAAGAGCGTGCTATGTGACGATCTGGCTTCAAGTTGATTCGATAACAAATGACGATAACGGACGGACTTCTCAGATTTTTACTACATATGAACACTTTCCACATTCTCCCATGCAACTCGGCTGCTAGTCCTCCTTTCATGCAGAATCTTAAGGTCCTAGCTCACGTCCAAGGCACCAAAGCCAGCAAAAAATTCAATATTCGATACCTAAAACTTGAATTGTACTGCTCCTTACTGGCTATTACATCAACTTAGAAGCTTCATCTGTGTTCTACTATGGTGCTTGTAGTGTCTCCGCATACCGCAGCACGCAACATAGCTTTGCAGACGATAAGTACAACCGTTTCAGAGAGAAGAGCGGCCAATGTGACGATCTGGCTTTAAGTCGATTCGATAACAAATGAATAAAAGGGGACGGATTTCTCAGGTATTTACTACATATGAACACTTTTCACATACTCCCGTGCAACGCGGCTGCTAGTCCTCCTTTCATGCACAATCTTAAGGTCGTACCTCATGTCCAAGGCACCAAAGCCAGCTAAAAAGTCAATAATCGATACCTAAAACTTGAATTGTACTACTTCTCACTGGCTATCACATCAACTTAGAAGCTTCATCTGTGTTCTACTATGGTGCTTTTAGTGACTCCGCATACCGCAGCACGCGACATAGCTTTGCAGACGATAAGTACAACCGTTTCAGAGAGATGAGGGGCGAATGTGACGATCTGGCTTTAAGTCGATTCGATAACAAATGACGAAAACGGACGGATTTCTCAGGTTTTTACTACATATGAACACTTTTTACATTCTCCCGTGCAACTCGGCTGCTAGCCCTCCTTTCATGCAGAATCGTAAGGTCCTACCTCATGTCCAAGGCACCAAAGCCAGCTAATAAGTCAATATTCGATACCTAAAACTTTAATTGTACTACTCCTTACTGGCTATTACATCAACTTAGAAGCTTCATCTGTGTTCTACTATGGTGCTTTTAGTGACTCCGCATACCGCAGCACGCGACATAGCTTTGCAGACGATAAGTACAACCGTTTCAGAGAGAAGAGCGGGCAATGTGACGATCTGGCTTCAAGTTGATTCGATAACAACTGACGAAAAAGGCCCGATTTCTCAGGTTTTTACTACATATGAACAACTTTCACATTCTCCCATGCAACTCGGCTGCTAGTCCTCCTTTCATGCAGAATCTTAAGGACATAGCTCATGTCCAAGGCACCAAAGCCAGCTAAAAAGTCAATAATCGATACCTAAAACTTGAATTGTACTACTTCTTACTGGCTATTACATCAACTTAGAAGCTTCATCTGTGTTCCACTATGGTGATTTTAGTGTCTCCGCATACCGCAGCACACGACATAGCTTTTCAGACGATAAGTACAAACGTTTCAGAGAGAAGAGGGGCCAATGTGACGATCTGGCTTTCAGTCGATTCGATAACAAATGGCGAAAATGGACGGTTTTCTCAGGTTTTTACTACATATGAACACTTTTTACATACTCCCGAGCAACGCGGCTGCTAGTCCTGATTTCATGCAGAATCGTAAGGTCCTAGCTCATGTCCAAGGCACCAAAGCCAGCTAAAAAGTCAATATTCGATACCTAAAACTTGAATTGTATTACTTCTTACTGGCTATTACATCTACTTAGAAGCTTCATCTGTGTTCTACTATGGTGCTTTTAGTGTCTCCGCATACCGCAGCACGCGACATTGCTTTGCAGACGATAAGTACAACCGTTTCAGAGAGAAGAGCGGCCAATGTGACGATCTGGCTTTCAGTCGATTCGATAACAAATGACGAAAATGGACGGTTTTCTCAGGTTTTTACTACATATGAACACTTTCCACATACTCCCGTGCAACGCGGCTGCTAGTCCTGATTTCATGCAGAATCGTAAGGTTCTAGCTCATGTCCAAGGCACCAAAGCCAGCTAAAAAGTCAATATTCGATACCTAAAACTTGAATTCTATAACTTCTTACTGGCTATTACATCAACTTAGAAGCTTCATCTGTGTTCTACTATGGTGCTTTTAGTGACTCCGCATACCGCAGCAAGCGACATAGCTTTACAGACGATAAGTACAACCGTTTCAGAGACAAGAGCGGGCAATGTGACGATCTGGCTTCAAGTTGACTCGATAACAACTGACGAAAAAGGACCGATTTCTCAGGTTTTTACTACATATGAACACCTTTCACATTCTCCCATGCAACTCGGCTGCTAGTCCTCCTTTCATGCAGAATCATAAGGACATAGCTCATGTCCAAGGCACCAAAGCCAGCTAAAAAGTCAATATTCGATACCTAAAACTTGAATTGTACTACTCCTTACTGGCTATTACATCAACTTAGAAGCTTCATCTGTGTTCTACTATGGTACTTTTAGTGTCTCCGCATACCGCAACACGCGACATAGCTTTGCAGACGATAAGTACAACCGTTTCAGAGAGAAGAGCGGCCAATGTGACGCACTGCTTTAAGTCGATTCGATATTAAATTACGAAAACGGACGGATTTCTCAGGTTTTTACTACATATGAACACTTTTCGCATCCTCCCGTGCAACTTGGCTGTTAGTCCTCCTTTCATGCAGAATCGTAAGGTCCTAGCTCATGTCCAAGGCACAAAAGCCAGCTACAAAGTCAATAATCGATACCTAAAACTTGAATTGTACTACTTCTTACTGGCTTTACATCAACTTAGAAGCTTAATCTATGGTGCTTTTAGTGTCTCCGCATACCGCAGCACGCGACATATCTTTGCAGACGATAAGTACAACCGTTTCAGAGAGAAGAGCGGCCAATGTGACGATCTATCTTTAAGTCGATTCGATAACAAATGACGAAAACGGACGGATTTCTCATTTTTTTACTACATATGAACACTTTTCACATTCTCCCATGCAACTCGGCTGCTAGTCCTCCTTTCATGCAGAATCATAAGGTCCTAGCTCATGTCCAAGGCAGAAAAGCCAGCTAAAAAGTCAATAATCGATACTTAAAACTTGAATTGTACTACTTCTTACTGGCTATTACATCAACTTTGAAGCTTCATCTGTGTTCTACTATGGTGCTTTTAGTGTCTCCGCATACCGCAGCACGCGACATAGCTTTGCAGACGATAAGTACAACCGTTTCAGAGAGAAGAGCGGCCAATGTGACGATCTGGCTTTAAGTCTATTCGATAACAAATGACGAAAACGGACGGATTTCTCAGGTTTTTACTACATATGAACACTTTTCACATTCTCCCATGCAACTCGGCTGCTATTCCTCCTTTCATGCAGAATCTTAAGGACATAGCGCATGTCCAAGGCACCAAAGCCAGCTAAAAAGTCAATAATCGATACCTAAAACTTGAATTGTACTACTTCTTACTGGCTATTACATCAACTTAGAAGCTTCATCTGTGTTCCACTATGGTGATTTTAGTGTCTCCGCATACCGCAGCACGCGACATAGCTTTGCAGACGATAAGTACAACCGTTTCAGAGAGAAGAGCGGCCAATGTGACGATCTGTCTTTAAGTCGATTCGATAACAAATGACGAAAACGGACGGATTTCTCAGGATTTTACTACATATGAACACTTTTCACATTCTCCCATGCAACTCGGCTGCTAGTCCTCCTTTCATGCAGAATCTTAAGGTCCTAGCTCATGTCCAATGCACCAAAGCCAGCTAAAATTCAACAATCGACACCTAAAACTTGAATTGTACTACTCCTTACTGGCTATTACATCCACTTAGATCCTTCATCTGTGTTCTACTATGGAGCTTTTAGTGTCTCCGCAAACCGCAGCACGCGACATAGCTTTGCAGACGATAAGTACAACCGTTTCAGAGAGAAGAGCGGCCAATGTGACGATCTGGCTTTAAGTCGATTCGATAACAAATGACGAAAACGGACGGATTTCTCAGGTTTTTACTACATATGAACACTTTTCACATTCTCCCATGCAACTCGGCTGCTAGTCCTCCTTTCATGCAGAATCATAAGGTCCTAGCTCATGTCCAACGCAGAAAAGCCAGCTAAAAAGTCAATAATCGATACTTAAAACTTGAATTGTACTACTTCTTACTGGCTATTACATCAACTTAGAAGCTTAATCTGTGTTCTACTATGGTGCTTTTAGTGTCTCCGCATACCGCAGCACGCGACATAGCTTTGCAGACGATAAGTACAACCGTTCCAGAGAGAAGAGCGGCCAATGTGACGCACTGCTTTAAGTCGATTCCATAATAAATTACGAAAACGGATGGATTTCTCAGGTTTTTACTACATATGAACACTTTTCGCATCCTCCCGTGCAACTCGGCTGCTAGTCCTCCTTTCATGCAGAATCTTAAGGTCCTAGCCCATGTCCAAGGCACCAAAGCCAGCTAAAAAGTCAACAATCGATACCTAAAACTTGAATTGTACTACTTCTCACTGGCTATCACATCAACTTAGAAGCTTCATCTGTGTTCTACTATGGTGCTTTTAGTGTCTCCGCATACTGCAGCACGCGACATAGCTTTGCAGACGATAAGTTCAACCGTTTCAGAGAGAAGAGCGGCCAATGTGACGCACTGCTTTAAGTCGATTCGATAATATATTCCGAAAACGGACGGATTTCTCAGGTTTTTACTACATATGAACACTTTTCGCATTCTCCCTTTCAACTCGGCTGCTAGTCCTCCTTTCATGCAGAATCTTAAGGACATAGCTCATGTCCAAGGCACCAAAGCCAGCTAAAAAGTCAATAATCGATACCTATAACTTGAATTGTACTACTTCTTACTGGCTATTACATCAACTTTGAAGCTTCATCTGAGCTCTACTATGGTGCTTTTAGTGTCTCCGCATACCGCAGCACGCGGCATAGCTTTGCAGACGATAAGTACAACGGTTTCAGAGAGAAAAGCGGGCAATGTGACGATCTGGCTTCAAGTTATTCGATAACAAATGACTAAAACGGACGGATTTCTCAGGTTTTTACTACATATGAACACTTTCCACATTCTCCAATGCAACTCGGCTGCTAGTCCTCCTTTCATGCAGAATCTTAAAGACATAGCTCATGTCCAAGGCACCAAAGCCAGCTAAAAAGTCAATAATCGATACCTAAACTGACTACATCTTACTAGCTAATACATCAACTTAGAAGCTTCATCTGTGTTCCACTATGGTGATTTTAGTGTCTCCGCATACCGCAGCACGCGACATAGCTTTGCAGACGATAAGTACAACTGTTTCAGAGAGAAGAGAGGTCAATGTGACGATCTGGCTTTAAGTTGATTCCATAACAAATGACGAAAATGGACGGATTTCTCAGGTTTTTACTACATATGAACACTTGTCACATAGTCCCGTGCAACGCGGCTGCTAATCCTCCTTTCATGCAGAATCTTAAGGTCCTAGTTCATGTCCAAGGCGCCAAAGCCAGCAAAAAAGTCAATAATCGATACCTAAACCTTGAATTTTACTACTTCTTACTGGTTATTACATCAACTTTGAAGCTTCATCTGTGTTCTACTATAGTTCTTTTAGTGTCTCCGCATACCGCAGCACGCGACATAGCTTTGCAGACGATAAGTACAACCGTTTCAGAGAGAAGAGCGGCCAATGTGACGATCTGGCTTTAAGTCGATTCGATAACAAATGACGAAAACGGACGGATTTCTCAGGTTTTTACTACATATGAACACTTTCCACATTCTTCCATGCAACTCGGCTGCTAGTCCTCATTTCATGCAGAATCATAAGGTCCTAGCTCATGTCCAAGGCACAAAAGCCAGCTAAAAAGTCAATAATCGATACCTAAAACTTGAATTGTACTACTTCTTACTGGCTTTACATCAACTTAGAAGCTTAATCTATGGTGCTTTTAGTGTCTCCGCATACCGCAGCACGCGACATATCTTTGCAGACGATAAGTACAACCGTTTCAGAGAGAAGAGCGGCCAATGTGACGATCTGCTTTAAGTCGATTCGATAACAAAGGACGAAAACGGACGGATTTCTCATTTTTTTACTACATATGAACACTATTCACATTCTCCCATGCATCTCGGCTGCTAGTCCTCCTTTCATGCAGAATCATTAGGTCCTAGCTCATGTCCAAGGCATAAAAGCCAGCTAAAAAGTCAATAATCGATACCTAAAACTTGAATTGTACTACTTCTCACTGGCAATCACATCAACTTAGAAGCTTCATCTGTGTTCTACTATGGTGCTTTTATTGTCTCCGCATACTGCAGCACGCGACATAGCTTTGCAGACGATAAGTACAACCGTTTCAGAGAGAAGAGCGGCCAATGTGACGCACTGCCTTAAGTCGAATCGATAATATATTCCGAAAACGGACGGATTTCTCAGGTTTTTACTACATATGAACACTTTTCGCATCCTCCCGTGCCACTCGGCTGCTAGTCCTCCATTCATGCAGAATCTTAAGGTCCTAGCTCATGTCCAAGGCACCAAAGCCAGCAAAAAGTCAATAATCGATACCTAAAACTTGAATTGTACTACTTCGTACTGGCTATTACATCAACTTTGAAGCTTCATCTGTGTTCTACTATGGTGCTTTTAGTGTCTCCGCATACCGCAGCACGCGACATAGCTTTGCAGACGATAAGTACAACCGTTTCAGAGAGAAGAGCGGCCAATGTGACGATCTGGCTTCAAGTTGATTCGATAACAAATGACTAAAACGGACAGATTTCTCAGGTTTTTACTACATATGAACACTTTTCACATTCTCCCATACAACTCGGCTGCTATTCCTCCTTTCATGCAGAATCTTAAGGACATAGCGCATGTCCAAGGCACCAAAGCCAGCTAAAAAGTCAATAATCGATACCTAAAACTTGAATTGTACTACTTCTTACTGGCTATTGCATCAACTTAGAAGCTTCATCTGTGTTCCACTATGGTGATTTTAGTGTCTCCGCATACCGCAGCACGCGACATAGCTTTGCAGACGATAAGTACAACCGTTTCAGAGAGAAGAGCGGCCAATGTGACGCACTGCTTTAAGTCGATTCGATAATAAATTACGAAAACGGACGGATTTCTGAGGTTTTTACTACATATGAACACTTTTCGCATCCTCCCGTGCAACTCGGCTGCTAGTCCTCCTTTCATGCAGAATCTTAAGGTCCTACCTCATGTCCAAGGCACCAAAGCCAGCTAAAAAGTCAATATTCGATACCTAAAACTTGAATTGTACTACTCCTTACTGGCTATTACATCAACTTAGATCCTTCATCTGTGTTCTACTATGGTTCTTTTAGTGTCTCCGCAAACCGCAGCACGCGACATAGCTTTGCAGACGATAACTACAACCGTTTCAGAGAGAAGAGCGGCCAATGTGACGATCAGGCTTTAAGTCGATTCGATAACAAATGACGAAAACGGACGGATTTCTCAGGTTTTTACTACATATGAACACTTTTCACATTCTCCCATGCAACTCGGCTGCTAGTCCTCCTTTCATGCAGAATCATAAGGTCCTAGCTCATGTCCAAGGCAGAAAAGCCAGCTAAAAAGTCAATAATCGATACTTAAAACTTGAATTGTACTACTTCTTACTGGCTATTACATCAACTTAGAAGCTTAATCTGTGTTCTACTATGGTGCTTTTAGTGTCTCCGCATACCGCAGCACGCGACAAAGCTTTGCAGACGATAAGTACAACCGTTTCAGAGAGAAGAGCGGCCAATGTGACGCACTGCTTTAAGTCGATTCGATAATAAATTACGAAAACGGACGGATTTCTCAGGTTTTTACTACATATGAACACTTTTCGCATTCTCCCTTTCAACTCGGCTGCTAGTCCTCCTTTCATGCAGAATCTTAAGGACATAGCTCATGTCCAAGGCACCAAAGCCAGCTAAAAAGTCAATAATTGATACATAAAACTTGAATTGTACTACTTCTTACTGGCTATTACATCAACTTAGAAGCTTCATCTGTGTTCCACTATGGTGATTTTAGTGTCTCCGCATACCGCAGCACGCGACATAGCTTTGCAGACGATAAGTACAACTGTTTCAGAGAGAAGAGAGGCCAATGTGACGATCTGGCTTTAAGTTGATTCCATAACAAATGACGAAAATGGACGGATTTCTAAGGTTTTTACTACATATGAACACTTGTCACATAGTCCCGTGCAACGCGGCTGCTAATCCTCCTTTCATGCAGAATCATAAGGTCCTAGCTCATGTCCAAGGCAGAAAAGCCAGCTAAAAAGTCAATAATCGATACTTAAAACTTGAATTGTACTACTTCTTACTGGCTATTACATCAACTTAGAAGCTTAATCTGTGTTCTACTATGGTGCTTTTAGTGTCTCCGCATACCGCAGCACGCGACATAGCTTTGCAGACGATAAGTACAACCGTTCCAGAGAGAAGAGCGGCCAATGTGACGCACTGCTTTAAGTCGATTCCATAATAAATTACGAAAACGGACGGATTTCTCAGGTTTTTACTACATATGAACACTTTTCGCATCCCTCCGTGCAACTCGGCTGCTAGTCCTCCTTTCATGCAGAATCTTAAGGTCCTAGCCCATGTCCAAGGCACCAAAGCCAGCTAAAAAGTCAATAATCGATACCTAAAACTTGAATTGTACTACTTCTCACTGGCTATCACATCAACTTAGAAGCTTCATCTGTGTTCTACTATGGTGATATTAGTGTCTCCACATACTGCAGCATGCGACATAGCTTTGCAGACGATAAGTACAACCGTTTCAGAGAGAAGAGCGGCCAATGTGACGATCTGCTTTGTCGATTCCATAACAAATGACGAAAACGGACGGATTTCTCAATTTTTAACTACAGATGAACACTATTCACATTCTCCCATGCATCTCGGCTGCTAGTCCTCCTTTCATGCAGAATCATAAGTTCCTAGCTCATGTCGAAGGCATAAAAGCCAGCTAAAAAGTCAATAAACGATACCTAAAACTTGAATTGTACTACTTCTCACTGGCTATCACATCAACTTAGAAGCTTCATCCGTGTTCTACTATGCTGCTTTTAGTGTCTCCGCATACTGCAGCACGCGACATAGCTTTGCAGACGATAAGTACAACCGTTTCAGAGAGAAGAGCGGCCAATGTGACGCACTGCTTTAAGTCGATTCGATAATATATTCCGAAAACGGACGGATTTCTCAGGTTTTTACTACATATGAACACTTTTCGCATTCTCCCTTTCAACTCGGCTGCTAGTCCTCCTTTCATGCAGAATCTTAAGGACATAGCTCATGTCCAAGGCACCAAAGCCAGCTAAAAAGTCAATAATCGATACCTAAAACTTGAATTGTACTACTTCTTACTGGCTATTACATCAACTTTGAAGCTTCATCTGAGTTCTACTATGGTGCTTTTAGTGTCTCCGCATACCGCTGCACGCGGCATAGCTTTGCAGACGATAAGTACAACGGTTTCAGAGAGAAAAGCGGGCAATGTGACGATCTGGCTTCAAGTTGATTCGATAACAAATGACTAAAACGGACGGATTTCTCAGGTTTTTACTACATATGAACACTTTCCACATTCTCCAATGCAACTCGGCTGCTAGTCCTCCTTTCATGCAGAATCTTAAAGACATAGCTCATGTCCAAGGCACCAAAGCCAGCTAAAAAGTCAATAATCGATACCTAAATTGACTACATCTTACTAGCTAATACATCAACTTAGAAGCTTCATCTGTGTTCCACTATGGTGATTTTAGTGTCTCCGCATACCGCAGCACGCGACATAGCTTTGCAGACGATAAGTACAACTGTTTCAGAGAGAGGAGAGGCCAATGTGACGATCTGGCTTTAAGTTGATTCCATAACAAATGACGAAAATGGACGGATTTCTAAGGTTTTTACTACATATGAACACTTGTCACATAGTCCCGTGCAACGCGGCTGCTAATCCTCCTTTCATGCAGAATCTTAAGGTCCTAGCTCATGTCCAAGGCGCCAAAGCCAGCTAAAAAGTCAATATTCGATACCTAAAACTTGAATTGTACTACTCCTTACTGGCCATTACATCAACTTAGTAGCTTCATCTGTGTTCTACTATGGTGCTTTTAGTGTCTCCGCATACTGCAGCACGCGACATAGCTTTGCAGACGATAAGTACAACCGTTTCAGAGAGAAGAGCGGTCAATGTGACGCACTGCTTTAAGTCGATTCGATAATAAATTACGAAAACGGACGGATTTCTCAGGTTTTTACTACATATGAACACTTTTCGCATCCTCCCGTGCAACTCGGCTACTAGTCCTCCTTTCATGCAGAATCTTAAGGTCCTAGCTCATGTCCAAGGCGCCAAAGCCAGCTAAAAAGTCAATATTCGATACCTAAAACTTGAATTGTACTACTCCTTACTGGCTATTACATCAACTTAGAAGCTTCATCTGTGTTCTACTATGGTGCTTTTAGTGTCTCCGCATACCGCAGCCCGCGACATAGCTTTGCAGACGATAGGTACAACCGTATCAGAGAGAAGAGGGGCCAATGTGACGAACTGGCCTCAAGTCGATTAGATAACAAATGACGAAAATGGACGGATTTCTCACGTTTTTACTACATATGAACACTTTTCACATACTCCCGTGCAACGCGGCTGATAGTCCTCCTTTGATGCAGAATCTTAAGGTCCTAGCTCATGTCCAAGGCACCAAAGCCAGCTAAAAAGTCAATATTCGATACCTAAAACTTGAATTGTACTACTCCTTACTGGCTATTACATCAACTTAGAATCTTCATCTGTGTTCTAGTATGGTGCTTTTAGTGTCTCCGCATACCGCAGCACGCGACATAGCTTTGCAGACGATAAGTACAACCGTTTCAGAGAGAAGAGGGGCCAATGTGACGAACCGGATTTAAGTCGATTCGATAACAAATGACGAAAATGGACGGATTTCTCAGGTTTTTACTACATATGAACACTTTTCACATACTCCCGTGCAACGCGGCTGCTAGTCCTCCTTTCATGCAGAATCTTAAGGTCCTAGCTCATGTCCTATGCACCTAAGCCAGCTAAAAAGTCAATAATCGATACCTAAAACTTGAATTGTACTACTTCTCACTGGCTATCACATAAACTTAGAACCTTCATCTGTGTTCTACTATGGTGCTTTTAGTGTCTCCGCATACCGCAGCACGCGACATAGCTTTGCAGACGATAAGTACAACCGTTTCAGATAAAAGAGCGGCCAATGTGACAATCTGGCTTTACGTCGATTCGATAACACATGACGAAAACGGACGCATTTTTCAGGTTTTTACTACATATGAACACTTTTCACATTCTCCCAAGCAACTCGGCTGCTAGTCCTCCTTCCGTGCGGAATCATAAGGTCCTACCTCATGTCCAAGGCACAAAAGCCAGCTAAAAGGTCAATAATCGATACCTAAAACTTGAATTGTACTACTTCTTACTTGCTATTACATCAACTTAGAAGCTTAATCTGTGTTCTGCTATGGTGCTTTTAGTGTCTCCGCATACCGCAGCACGCGACATAGCTTTGCAGACGATAAGTACAACCGTTTCAGAGAGAAGAGGGGCCCATGTGACGATCTGGCTTTAAGTCGATTCGATAACAAATGACGAAAACAGACGGAGTTCTCAGGTTTTTACTACATATGAACACTTTTTACATCCTCCCGTGCAACGCGGCTGCTAGTCCTCCTTTCATGCAGAATCTTTAGGTCCTAGCTCATGTCCAAGGCACCAAAGCCAGCTAAAACGTCTATTATCGATACCTAAAACTTGAATTGTACTACTTCTTACTGGCTATTACATCAACTTAGAAGCTTCATCTGCGTTCTACTATGGTGCTTTTAGTGTCTCCGCATACTGCAGCACTCGATATAGCTTTGCAGACGATAAGTACAACCGTTTCAGAGAGAAAAGCGGGCAATGTGACGATCTGGCTTCAAGTTGATTCGATAACAAATGACTAAAACGGACGGATTTCTCAGGTTTTTACTACATATGAACACTTTCCACATTCTCCAATGCAACTCGGCTGCTAGTCCTCCTTTCATGCAGAATCTTAAGGACATAGCTCATCTCCAAGGCACCAAAGCCAGCTAAAAAGTCAATAATCGATACATAAAACTTGAATTGTACTACTTCTTACTGGAAATTACATCAACTTAGAAGCTTCATCTGTGTTCCACTATGGTGATTTTAGTGTCTCCGCATACCGCAGCACGCGACATAGCTTTGCAGACGATAAGTACAACTGTTTCAGAGAGAAGAGAGGCCAATGTGACGATCTGGCTTTAAGTTGATTCCATAACAAATGACGAAAATGGACGGATTTCTAAGGTTTTTACTACATATGAACACTTGTCACATAGTCCCGTGCAACGCGGCTGCTAATCCTCCTTTCATGCAGAATCTTAAGGTCCTAGCCCATGTCCAAGGCACCAAAGCCAGCTAAAAAGTCAATAATCGATACCTAAAACTTGAATTGTACTACTTCCCACTGGCTATCACATCAACTTAGAAGCTTCATCTGTGTTCTACTATGGTGCTTTTAGTGTCTCCACATACTGCAGCATGCGACATAGCTTTGCAGACGATAAGTACAACCGTTTCAGAGAGAAGAGCGGCCAATGTGACGATCTGCTTTGTCGATTCGATAACAAATGACGAAAACGGACGGATTTCTCATTTTTTTACTACAGATGAACACTATTCACATTCTCCCATGCATCTCGGCTGCTAGTCCTCCTTTCATGCAGAATCATAAGGTCCTAGCTCATGTCCAAGGCAGAAAAGCCAGCTAAAAAGTCAATAATCGATACTTAAAACTTGAATTGTACTACTTCTTACTGGCTATTACATCAACTTAGAAGCTTAATCTGTGTTCTACTATGGTGCTTTTAGTGTCTCCGCATACCGCAGCACGCGACATAGCTTTGCAGACGATAAGTACAACCGTTCCAGAGAGAAGAGCGGCCAATGTGACGCACTGCTTTAAGTCGATTCCATAATAAATTACGAAAACGGACGGATTTCTCAGGTTTTTACTACATATGAACACTTTTCGCATCCTCCCGTGCAACTCGGCTGCTAGTCCTCCTTTCATGCAGAATCTTAAGGTCCTAGCCCATGTCCAAGGCACCAAAGCCAGCTAAAAAGTCAATAATCGATACCTAAAACTTGAATTGTACTACTTCTCACTGGCTATCACATCAACTTAGAAGCTTCATCTGTGTTCTACTATGGTGCTTTTAGTGTCTCCACATACTGCAGCATGCGACATAGCTTTGTAGACGATAAGTACAACCGTTTCAGAGAGAAGAGCGGCCAATGTGACGATCTGCTTTGTCGATTCGATAACAAATGACGAAAACGGACGGATTTCTCAATTTTTAACTACAGATGAACACTATTCACATTCTCCCATGCATCTCGGCTGCTAGTCCTCCTTTCATGCAGAATCATAAGTTCCTAGCTCATGTCCAAGGCATAAAAGCCAGCTAAAAAGTCAATAAACGATACCTAAAACTTGAATTGTACTACTTCTCACTGGCTATCACATCAACTTAGAAGCTTCATCCGTGTTCTACTATGCTGCTTTTAGTGTCTCCGCATACTGCAGCACGCGACATAGCTTTGCAGACGATAAGTACAACCGTTTCAGAGAGAAGAGCGGCCAATGTGACGCACTGCTTTAAGTCGATTCGATAATATATTCCGAAAACGGACGGATTTCTCAGGTTTTTACTACATATGAACACTTTTCGCATTCTCCCTTTCAACTCGGCTGCTAGTCCTCCTTTCATGCAGAATCTTAAGGACATAGCTCATGTCCAAGGCATCAAAGCCAGCTAAAAAGTCAATAATCGATACCTAAAACTTGAATTGTATTACTTCTTACTGGCTATTACATCAACTTTGAAGCTTCATCTGAGTTCTACTATGGTGCTTTTAGTGTCTCCGCATACCGCAGCACGCGGCATAGCTTTGCAGACGATAAGTACAACGGTTTCAGAGAGAAAAGCGGGCAATGTGACGATCTGGCTTCAAGTTGATTCGATAACAAATGACTAAAACGGACGGATTTCTCAGGTTTTTACTACATATGAACACTTTCCACATTCTCCAATGCAACTCGGCTGCTAGTCCTCCTTTCATGCCGAATCTTAAAGACATAGCTCATGTCCAAGGCACCAAAGCCAGCTAAAAAGTCAATAATCGATACCTAAATTGACTACATCTTACTAGCTAATACATCAACTTAGAAGCTTCATCTGTGTTCCACTATGGTGATTTTAGTGTCTCCGCATACTGCAGCACGCGACATAGCTTTGCAGACGATAAGTACAACCGTTTCAGAGAGAAGAGCGGTTAATGTGACGCACTGCTTTAAGTCGATTCGATAATAAATTACGAAAACGGACGGATTTCTCAGGTTTTTACTACATATGAACACTTTTCGCATCCTCCCGTGCAACTCGGCTACTAGTCCTAATTTCATGCAGAATCTTAAGGTCCTAGCTCATGTCCAAGGCGCCAAAGCCAGCTAAAAAGTCAATATTCGATACCTAAAACTTGAATTGTACTACTCCTTACTGGCTATTACATCAACTTAGAAGCTTCATCTGTGTTCTACTATGGTACTTTTAGTGTCTCCGCATACCGCAGCACGCGACATAGCTTTGCAGACGATAGGTACAACCGTTTCAGAGAGAAGAGGGGCCAATGTGACGAACTGGCCTCAAGTCGATTAGATAACAAATGACGAAAATGGACGGATTTCTCAGGTTTTTACTACATATGAACACTTTTCACATACTCCCGTGCAACGCGGCTGATAGTCCTCCTTTCATGCAGAATCTTTAGGTCCTAGCTCATGTCCAAGGCACCAAAGCCAGCTAAAACGTCTATTATCGATACCTAAAACTTGAATTGTACTACTTCTTACTGGCTATTACATCAACTTAGAAGCTTCATCTGCGTTCTACTATGGTGCTTTTAGTGTCTCCGCAAACTGCAGCACGCGACATAGCTTTGCAGACGATAAGTACAACCGTTTCAGAGAGAAAAGCGGGCAATGTGACGATCTGGCTTCAAGTTGATTCGATAACAAATGACTAAAACGGACGGATTTCTCAGGTTTTTACTACATATGAACACTTTCCACATTCTCCAATGCAACTCGGCTGCTAGTCCTCCTTTCATGCAGAATCTTAAGGACATAGCTCATCTCCAAGGCACCAAAGCCAGCTAAAAAGTCAATAATCGATACATAAAACTTGAATTGTACTACTTCTTACTGGCTATTACATCAACTTAGAAGCTTCATCTGTGTTCCACTATGGTGATTTTAGTGTCTCCGCATACCGCAGCACGCGACATAGCTTTGCAGACGATAAGTACAACTGTTTCAGAGAGAAGAGAGGCCAATGTGACGATCTGGCTTTAAGTTGATTCCATAACAAATGACGAAAATGGACGGATTTCTAAGGTTTTTACTACATATGAACATTAGTCACATAGTCCCGTGCAACGCGGCTGCTAATCCTCCTTTCATGCAGAATCTTAAGGTCCTAGCCCATGTCCAAGGCACCAAAGCCAGCTAAAAAGTCAATAATCGATACCTAAAACTTGAATTGTACTACTTCTCACTGGCTATCACATCAACTTAGAAGCTTCATCTGTGTTCTACTATGTTGCTTTTAGTGTCTCCACATACTGCAGCATGCGACATAGCTTTGCAGACGATAAGTACAACCGTTTCAGAGAGAAGAAGGGCCAATGTGACGATCTGCTTTGTCGATTCGATAACAAATGACGAAAACGGACGGATTTCTCATTTTTTTACTACAGATGAACACTATTCACATTCTCCCATGCATCTCGGCTGCTAGTCCTCCTTTCATGCAGAATCATAAGGTCCTAGCTCATGTCCAAGGCAGAAAAGCCAGCTAAAAAGTCAATAATCGATACTTAAAACTTGAATTGTACTACTTCTTACTGGCTATTACATCAACTTAGAAGCTTAATCTGTGTTCTACTATGGTGCTTTTAGTGTCTCCGCATACCGCAGCACGCGACATAGCTTTGCAGACGATAATTACAACCGTTCCAGAGAGAAGAGCGGCCAATGTGACGCACTGCTTTAAGTCGATTCGATAATCAATTACGAAAACGGACGGATTTCTCAGGTTTTTACTACATATGAACACTTTTCGCATCCTCCCGTGCAACTCGGCTGCTAGTCCTCCTTTCATGCAGAATCTTAAGGTCCTAGCCCATGTCCAAGGCACCAAAGCCAGCTAAAAAGTCAATAATCGATACCTAAAACTTGAATTGTACTACTTCTCACTGGCTATCACATCAACTTAGAAGCTTCATCTGTGTTCAACTATGGTGCTTTTAGTAGTCTCCACATACTGCAGCATGCGACATAGCTTTGCAGACGATAAGTACAACCGTTTCAGAGAGAAGAGCGGCCAATGTGACGATCTGCTTTGTCGATTCGATAACAAATGACGAAAACGGACGGATTTCTCAATTTTTAACTACAGATGAACACTATTCACATTCTCCCATGCATCTCGGCTGCTAGTCCTCCTTTCATGCAGAATCATAAGTTCCTAGCTCATGTCCAAGGCATAAAAGCCAGCTAAAAAGTCAATAAACGATACCTAAAACTTGAATTGTACTACTTTTCACTGGCTATCACATCAACTTAGAAGCTTCATCCGTGTTCTACTATGCTGCTTTTAGTGTCTCCGCATACTGCAGCACGCGACATAGCTTTGCAGACGATAAGTACAACCGTTTCAGAGAGAAGAGCGGCCAATGTGACGCACTGCTTTAAGTCGATTCGATAATATATTCCGAAAACGGACGGATTTCTCAGGTTTTTACTACATATGAACACTTTTCGCATTCTCCCTTTCAACTCGGCTGCTAGTCCTCCTTTCATGCAGAATCTTAAGGACATAGCTCATGTCCAAGGCACCAAAGCCAGCTAAAAAGTCAATAATCGATACCTAAAACTTGAATTGTACTACTTTTCACTGGCTATCACATCAACTTTGAAGCTTCATCTGAGTTCTACTATGGTGCTTTTAGTGTCTCCGCATACCGCAGCACGCGGCATAGCTTTGCAGACGATAAGTACAACGGTTTCAGAGAGAAAAGCGGGCAATGTGACGATCTGGCTTCAAGTTGATTCGATAACAAATGACTAAAACGGACGGATTTCTCAGGTTTTTACTACATATGAACACTTTCCACATTCTCCAATGCAACTCGGCTGCTAGTCCTCCTTTCATGCAGAATCTTAAAGACATAGCTCATGTCCAAGGCACCAAAGCCAGCTAAAAAGTCAATAATCGATACCTAAATTGACTACATCTTACTAGCTAATACATCAACTTAGAAGCTTCATCTGTGTTCCACTATGGTGATTTTAGTGTCTCCGCATACCGCAGCACGCGACATAGCTTTGCAGACGATAAGTACAACTGTTTCAGAGAGAAGAGAGGCCAATGTGACGATCTGGCTTTAAGTTGATTCCATAACAAATGACGAAAATGGACGGATTTCTAAGGTTTTTACTACATATGAACACTTGTCACATAGTCCCGTGCAACGCGGCTGCTAATCCTCCTTTCATGCAGAATCTTAAGGTCCTAGCTCATGTCCAAGGCGCCAAAGCCAGCTAAAAAGTCAATATTCGATACCTAAAACTTGAATTGTACTACTCCTTACTGGCCATTACATCAACTTAGTAGTTTCATCTGTGTTCTACTATGGTGCTTTTAGTGTCTCCGCATACTGCAGCACGCGACATAGCTTTGCAGACGATAAGTACAACCGTTTCAGAGAGAAGAGCGGTCAATGTGACGCACTGCTTTAAGTCGATTCGATAATAAATTACGAAAACGGACGGATTTCTCAGGTTTTTACTACATATGAACACTTTTCGCATCCTCCCGTGCAACTCGGCTACTAGTCCTAATTTCATGCAGAATCTTAAGGTCCTAGCTCATGTCCAAGGCGCCAAAGCCAGCTAAAAAGTCAATATTCGATACCTAAAACTTGAATTGTACTACTCCTTACTGGCTATTACATCAACTTAAAAGCTTCATCTGTGTTCTACTATGGTACTTTTAGTGTCTCCGCATACCGCAGCACGCGACATAGCTTTGCAGACGATAGGTACAACCGTTTCAGAGAGAAGAGGGGCCAATGTGACGAACTGGCCTCAAGTCGATTAGATAACAAATGACGAAAATGGACGGATTTCTCAGGTTTTTACTACATATGAACACTTTTCACATACTCCCGTGCAACGCGGCTGATAGTCCTCCTTTGATGCAGAATCTTAAGGTCCTAGCTCATGTCCAAGGCACCAAAGCCAGCTAAAAAGTCAATATTCGATACCTAAAACTTGAATTGTACTACTCCTTACTGGCTATTACATCAACTTAGAAGCTTCATCTGTGTTCTACTATGGTGCTTTTAGTGTCTCCGCATACCGCAGCACGCGACATAGCTTTGCAGACGATAAGTACAACCGTTTCAGAGAGAAGAGGGGCCAATGTGACGAACTGGCTTTAGGTCGATTCGATAACAAATGACGAAAATGGACGGATTTCTCAGGTTTTTACTACATATGAACACTTTTCACATACTCCCGTGCTACGCGGCTGCTAGTCCTCCTTTAATGCAGAATCTTAAGGTCCTAGCTCATGTCCTATGCACCTAAGCCAGCTAAAAAGTCAATAATCGATACCTAAAACTTGAATTGTACTACTTCTCACTGGCTATCACATCAACTTAGAACCTTCATCTGTGTTCTACTATGGTGCTTTTAGTGTCTCCGCATACCGCAGCACGCGACATTGCTTTGCAGACGATAAGTACAACCGTTTCAGATAGAAGAGCGGCCAATGTGACAATCTGGCTTTACGTCGATTCGATAACACATGACGAAAACGGACGCATTTTTCAGGTTTTTACTACATATGAACACTTTTCACATTCTCCCAAGCAACTCGGCTGCTAGTCCTCCTTCCGTGCGGAATCATAAGGTCCTACCTCATGTCCAAGGCACAAAAGCCAGCTAAAAGGTCAATAATCGATACCTAAAACTTGAATTGTACTACTTCTTACTTGCTATTACATCAACTTAGAAGCTTAATCTGTGTTCTGCTATGGTGCTTTTAGTGTCTCCGGATACCGCAGCACGCGACATAGCTTTGCAGACGATAAGTACAACTGTTTCAGAGAGAAGAGAGGCCAATGTGACGATCTGGCTTTAAGTTGATTCCATAACAAATGACGAAAATGGACGGATTTCTAAGGTTTTTACTACATATGAACACTTGTCACATAGTCCCGTGCAACGCGGCTGCTAATCCTCCTTTCATGCAGAATCTTAAGGTCCTAGCTCATGTCCAAGGCGCCAAAGACAAGCTAAAAAGTCAATATTCGATACCTAAAACTTGAATTGTACTACTCCTTACTGGCCATTACATCAACTTAGTAGCTTCATCTGTGTTCTATTATGGTGCTTTTAGTGTCTCCGCATACTGCAGCACGCGACATAGCTTTGCAGACGATAAGTACAACCGTTTCAGAGAGAAGAGCGGTCAATGTGACGCACTGCTTTAAGTCGATTCGATAATAAATTACGAAAACGGACGGATTTCTCAGGTTTTTACTACATATGAACACTTTTCGCATCCTCCCGTGCAACTCGGCTACTAGTCCTCCTTTCATGCAGAATCTTAAGGTCCTAGCTCATGTCCAAGGCGCCAAAGCCAGCTAAAAAGTCAATATTCGATACCTAAAACTTGAATTGTACTACTCCTTACTGGCTATTACTTCAACTTAGAAGCTTCATCTGTGTTCTACTATGGTGCTTTTAGTGTCTCCGCATACCGCAGCCCGCGACATAGCTTTGCAGACGATAGGTACAACCGTTTCAGAGAGAAGAGGGGCCAATGTGACGAACTGGCCTTAAGTCGATTAGATAACAAATGACGAAAATGGACGGATTTCTCAGGTTTTTACTACATATGAACACTTTTCACATACTCCCGTGCAACGCGGCTGATAGTCCTCCTTTGATGCAGAATCTTAAGGTCCTAGCTCATGTCCAAGGCACCAAAGCCAGCTAAAAAGTCAATATTCGATACCTAAAACTTGAATTGTACTACTCCTTACTGGCTATTACATCAACTTAGAATCTTCATCTGTGTTCTAGTATGGTGCTTTTAGTGTCTCCGCATACCGCAGCACGCGACATAGCTTTGCAGACGATAAGTACAACCGTTTCAGAGAGAAGAGGGGCCAATGTGACAATCTGGCTTTACGTCGATTCGATAACACATGACGAAAACGGACGCATTTTTCAGGTTTTTACTACATATGAACACTTTTCACATTCTCCCAAGCAACTCGGCTGCTAGTCCTCCTTCCGTGCGGAATCATAAGGTCCTACCTCATGTCCAAGGCACAAAAGCCAGCTAAAAGGTCAATAATCGATACCTAAAACTTGAATTGTACTACTTCTTACTTGCTATTACATCAACTTAGAAGCTTAATCTGTGTTCTGCTATGGTGCTTTTAGTGTCTCCGCATACCGCAGCACGCGACATAGCTTTGCAACGATAAGTACAACCGTTTCAGAGAGAAGAGGGGCCCATGTGACGATCTGGCTTTAAGTCGATTCGATAACAAATGACGAAAACAGACGGAGTTCTCAGGTTTTTACTACATATGAACACTTTTTACATCCTCCCGTGCAACGCGGCTGCTAGTCCTCCTTTCATGCAGAATCTTTAGGTCCTAGCTCATGTCCAAGGCACCAAAGCCAGCTAAAACGTCTATTATCGATACCTAAAACTTGAATTGTACTACTTCTTACTGGCTGTTACATCAACTTAGAAGCTTCATCTGCGTTCTACTATGGTGCTTTTAGTGTCTCCGCATACTGCAGCACGCGACATAGCTTTGCAGACGATAAGTACAACCGTTTCAGAGAGAAAAGCGGGCAATGTGACGATCTGGCTTCAAGTTGATTCGATAACAAATGACTAAAACGGACGGATTTCTCAGGTTTTTACTACATATGAACACTTTCCACATTCTCCAATGCAACTCGGCTGCTAGTCCTCCTTTCATGCAGAATCTTAAGGACATAGCTCATGTCCAAGGCACCAAAGCCAGCTAAAAAGTCAATAATCGATACCTAAATTGACTACATCTTACTAGCTATTACATCAACTTAGAAGCTTCATCTGTGTTCCACTATGGTGATTTTAGTGTCTCCGCATACCGCAGCACGCGACATAGCTTTGCAGACGATAAGTACAACCGTTTCAGAGAGAAGAGAGGCCAATGTGACGATCTGGCTTTTAGTCGATTCGATAACAAATGACGAAAATGGACGGATTTCTCAGGTTTCTACTACATATGAACACTTTTTACATCCTCCCGTGCAACGCGGCTGCTAGTCCTCCTTTCATGCAGAATCTTTAGGTCCTAGGTCATGTTCAAGGCACCAAAGCCAGCAAAAAAGTCAATAATCGATACCTAAATCTTGAATTGTACTACTTCTTACTGGCTATTACATCAACTTTGAAGCTTCATCTGTGTTCTACTATTGTGCTTTTAGTGTCTCCGCATACCGCAGCACGCGACATAGCTTTGCAGACGATAAGTACAACCGTTTCAGAGAGAAGAGCGGCCAATGTGTCGATCTGGCTTTAAGTCGATTTGATAACAAATGACGAAAACGGACGGATTTCTCAGGTTTTTACTACATATGAACACTTTTCACATTCTCCCATGTAACTCGGCTGCTAGTCCTCCTTTCATGCAGAATCATAAGGTCCTAGCTCATGCCCAAGGCACAAAAGCCAGCTAAAAAGTCAATAATCGATACCTAAAACTTGAATTGTACTACTTCTCACTGGCTATCACATCAACTTAGAAGCTTCATCTGCGTTCTACTATGGTGCTTTTAGTGTCTCCGCATACTGCAGCACGCGACATAGCTTTGCAGACGATAAGTACAACCGTTTCAGAGAGAAAAGCGGGCAATGTGACGATCTGGCTTCAAGTTGATTCGATAACAAATGAATAAAACGGACAGATTTCTCAGGTTTTTACTACATATGAACACTTTCCACATTCTCCAATGCAACTCGGCTGCTAGTCCTCCTTTCATGCAGAATCTTAAGGACATAGCTCATGTCCAAGGCACCAAAGCCAGCTAAAAAGTCAATAATCGATACCTAAATTGACTACATCTTACTAGCTATTACATCAACTTAGAAGCTTCATCTGTGTTCAACTATGGTGATTTTAGTGTCTCCGCATACCGCAGCACGCGACATAGCTTTGCAGACGATAAGTACAACCGTTTCAGAGAGAAGAGAGGCCAATGTGACGATCTGGCTTTTAGTCGATTCGATAACAAATGACGAAAATGGACGGATTTCTCACGTTTTTACTACATATGAACACTTTTTACATTCTCCCGTGCAACTCGGCTGCTAGTCCTCCTTTCATGCAGAACCGTAAGGTCCTAGCTCATGTCCAAGGCACCAAAGCCAGCAAAAGAGTCAATAATCGATACCTAAATCTTGAATTGTACTACTTCTTACTGGCTATTACATCAACTTTGAAGCTTCATCTGTATTCTAATATGGTGCTTTTAGTGTCTCCGCATACCGCAGTACGCGACATAGCTTTCCAGACGATAAGTACAACCGTTTCAGAGAGAAGAGCGGCCAATGTGACAATCTGGCTTTAAGTCGATTCGATAACAAATGACGAAAACGGACGCATTTTTCAGGTTTTTACTACATATGAACACTTTTCACATTCTCCCAAGCAATTCGGCTGCTAGTCCTCCTTCCGTGCGGAATCATAAGGTCCTAGCTCATGTCCAAGGCACAAAAGCCAGCTAAAAGGTCAATAATCGATACCTAAAACTTGAATTGTACTACTTCTTACTGGCTATTACATCAACTTAGAAGCTTAATCTGTGTTCTACTATGGTGCTTTTAGTGTCTCCGCATACCGCAGCACGCGACATAGCTTTGCAGACGATAAGTACAACCGTTTCAGAGAGAAGAGGGGCCCATGTGACGATCTGGCTTTAAGTCGATTCGATAACAAATGACGAAAACGGACGGATTTCTCAGGTTTTTACTACATATGAACACTTTTAACATCCTCCCGTGCAACGCGGCTGCTAGTCCTCCTTTCATGCAGAATCTTTAGGTCCTAGCTCATGTCCAAGGCACCAAAGCCAGCTAAAAAGTCAATAATCGATACCTAAAACTTGAATTCTACTACTTCTCACTGGCTATCACATCAACTTAGAAGCTTCATCTGTGTTCTACTATGGTGCTTTTAGTGTCTCCGCATACTGCAGCACGCGACATAGCTTTGCAGACGATAAGTACAACCGTTTCAGAGAGAAGAGGGGCCCATGTGACGATCTGGCTTTAAGTCGATTCGATAACAAATGACGAAAACGGACGGATTTCTCAGGTTTTTACTACATATGAACACTTTTTACATTTTCCTGTGCAACTCGGCTGCTAGTCCTCCTCTCATGCAGAATCTTAAGGTCCTAGCTCATGTCCAAGGCACCAAAGCCAGCAAAAAAGTCAATAATCGATACCTAAATCTTGAATTGTACTACTTCTTACTGGCTATTACATCAACTTTGAAGCTTCATCTGTGTTCTACTAAGGTGTTTTTGATGTCTCCGCATACCGCAGCACGCGACATAGCTTTGCAGGCGATAAGTACAACCGTTTCAGAGAGAAGAGCGACCAATGTGACGATCTGGCTTTAAGTCGATTCGATAACAAATGACGAAAACGGACGGATTTCTCATTATTTTTCTACATATGAACACTATTCACATTCTCTCATGCATCTCGGCTGCTAGTCCTCCTTTCATGCAGAGTCATAAGGTCCTAGCTCATGTCCAAGGCACAAAGGCCAGCTAAAAAGTCAATAATCGATATCTAAAACTCCAATTGTACTACTTCTTACTGGCTATTACATCAAGCTAGAAGCTTAATCTGTGTTCTACTATGGTGCTTTTAGTGTCTCCGCATACCGCAGCGCGCTACATAGATTTGCAGACGATAAGTACAACCGTTTCAGAGAGAAGAGCGGCCAATGTGACGCACTGCTTTAAGTCGATTCGATAATAAATTACGAAAACGGACGGATTTCTCAGGTTTCTACTACTTATGAACACTTTTAGCATCCTCCGTGCAACTCGGCTGCTAGTCCTCCTTTCATGCAGAATCTTAAGGTCCTAACTCATGTCCAAGGCACAAAAGCCAGATAAAAAGTCAATAATCGATACCTAAAACTTGAATTGTACTACTTCTTACTGGCTATTACATCAACTTAGAAACTTCATCTGTGTTCTACTATGGTGCTTTTAGTGTCTGCGCATACCGCAGCACGCGACATAGCTTTGCAGACGATAAGTACAACCGTTTCAGAGAGAAGAGCGGCCAATGTGACGATCTGGCTTTAGGTCGATTCGATAACAAATGACGAAAACGGATGGATTTCTCAGGTTTTTACTACATATGAACACTTTTCACATTCTTCCATGCAACTCGGCTGCTAGTCCTCCTTTCATGCAGAATCATAAGGACCTAGCTCATGTCAAAGGCACCAAAGCCATCAAAAAAGTCAATAATCGATTCCTAAAACTTGAATTTTACTACTTCTTACTGGCTATTACATCAACTTAGAAGCTTCATCTGTGTTCCACTATGGTGATATTAGTGTCTCCGCATACCGCTGCATGCGACATAGTTTTCCAGACGATAAGTACAACCGTTTCAGAGAGAAGAGCGACAAATGTGACGATCTGGCTTTAAGTCGATTCGATAATAAATTACGAAAACGGACGGATTTATCAGGTTTTTACTACATATGAACACTTTTCACATTCTCCGTGCAACGCGGCTGCTAGTCCTCCTTTCATGCACAATCTTAAGGTCCTACCTCATGTCCAAGGCACCAAAGCCAGCTAAAACGTCTATTATCGATACCTAAAACTTGAATTGTACTACTTCTTACTGGCTATTACATCAACTTAGAAGCTTCATCTGTATTCTACTATGGTGCTTTTAGTGTCTCCGCATACCGCAGCACGCGACATAGCTTTGCAGACGATAAGTACAACCGTTTCAGAGAGAAGAGCGGCCAATGTGACGATCTGGCTTCAAGTCGATTCGATAACAAATGACGAAAATGGACGGATTTCTCAGGTTTTTACTACATATGAACACTTTTCACATACTCCCGTGCTACGCGGCTGCTAGTCCTCCCTTCATGCAGAATCGTAAGGGCCCAGCTCATGTCCAAGGCACGAAAGCCAGCTAAAAAGTCAATAATAGATACCTAAAACTTGAATTGTACTACTTCTCAGTGGCTATCACATCAACTTAGAAGCTTAATCTGTGTTCTACTATGGTGCTTTTAGTGTCTCCGCATACTGCAGCACGCGACATAGCCTTGCAGACGATAAGTACAACCGTTTCAGAGAGAAGAGCGGCCAATGTGACGATCTGGCTTTAAGTCGATTCGATAACAAATGACGAAAATGGACGGATTTCTCAGGTTTTTACTACATATGAATACTTTTCACATACTCCCGTGCAACGCGGCTGCTAGTCCTCCCTTCATGCAGAATCGTAAGGTCCTAGCTCATGTCGAAGGCACCAAAGCCAGCTAAAAAGTCAATAATCGATACCTAAAACTTGAATTGTACTACTTCTCAGTGGCTATCACATCAACTTAGAAGCTTCATCTCTGTTCTACTATGGTGCTTTTAGTGTCTCCGCATACTGCAGCACGCGACATAGCCTTGCAGACGATAAGTACAACCGTTTCAGAGAGAAGAGCGGCCAATGTGACGATCTGGCTTTAAGTCGATTCGATAACAAATGACGAAAACTGACGGATTTCTCATTTTCTTACTGCATATGAACACTATTCACATTCTCCCATGCATCTCGGCTGCTAGTCCTCCTTTCATGCAGAATCATAAGGTCCTAGCTCATGTCCAAGGCACAAAAGCCAGCTAAAAAGTCAATAATCGATACCTAAAACTTGAATTGTACTACTCCTTACTGGCTATTACATCAACTTAGAAGCTTCATCTGTGTTCTACTATGGTGCTTTTAGTGTCTACGCATACCGCAGCACGCGACATAGCTTTGCTGACGATAAGTACAACCGTTTCAGATATAAGAGCGGCCAATGTGACGATCTGGCTTCAAGTTGATTCGATAACAAATGACGAAAACGGAAAGATTTCTCAGGTTTTTACTACATATGAACACTTTTCACATTCTCCCTTTCAACTCGGCTGCTAGTCCTCCTTTCATGCAGAATCTTAAGGACATAGCTCATGTCCAAGGCACCAAAGCCAGCTAAAAAGTCAATAATCGAAACCTAAAACTTGATTTGTACTACCTCTTACTGGCTATTACATCAACTTAGAAGCTTAACCTGTGTTCTAGTATGGTGCTTTTAGTGTCTCCGCATACCGCAGCACACGACATAGCTTTGCAGACGATAAGTACAACCGTTTCAGAGAGAAGAGCGGCCAATGTGACGATCTGGCTTTAAGTCGATTCGATAACAAATGACGAAAACGGACGGATTTCTCAGGTTTTTACTACATATGAACACTTTTCACATTATCCCATGCAACTCGGCTGCTAGTCCTCCTTTCATGCAGAATCTTAAGGTCCTAGCTCATGGCCAAGGCACCAAAGCCAGCAAAAAAGTCAATAATCGATACGTAAATCTTGAATTGTACTACTTCTTACTGGCTATTACATCAACTTAGAAGCTTCATCTGTGTTCTACTATGGTGTTTTTAGTGTCTACGCATATCGCAGCACGCGACATAGCTTTGCAGACGATAAGTACAACCGTTTCAGATATAAGAGCGGCCAATGTGACGATCTGGCTTCAAGTTGATTCGATAACAAATGACGAAAACGGACGGATTTCTCAGGTTTTTACTACATATGAACACTTTTCACATTCTCCCTTTCAACTCGGCTGCTAGTCCTCCTTTCATGCAGAATCTTAAGGACATAGCTCATGTCCAAGGCACCAAAGCCAGCTAAAAAGTCAATAATCGAAACCTAAAACTTGAATTGTACTACTTCTTACTGGCTATTACATCAGCTTAGAAGCTTCATCTGTGTTCCACTATGGCGATTTTAGTGTCTCCGCATACCGCAGCACGCGACATAGCTTTGCAGACGATAAGTACAACCGTTTCAGAGAGAAAAGGGGCCAATGTGACGATCTGGCTATAAGTCGATTCGATAACAAATGACGAAAATGGACGGATTTCTCAGGTTTTTACTACATATGAACACTTTTCACATACTCCCATGCAACTCGGCTGCTAGTCCTCCTTTCATGCAGAATCATAAGGACCTAGCTCATGCCAAAGGCACCAAAGCCAGCTAAAAAGTCAATAATCGATTCCTAAATCTTGAATTGTACTACTTCTTACTGGCTATTATATCAACTTAGAAGCTTCATCTGTGATCCACTCTGGTGATTTTAGTGTCTCCGCATACCGCAGCACGCGACATAGCTTTGTAGACGATAAGTACAACCGTTTCAGAGAGAAGAGCGACCAATGTGACGATCTGGCTTTAAGTCGATTCGATAACAAATGACGAAAACGGACGGATTTCTCAGGTTTTTACTACATATGAACACTTTTCACATTCTCCGTGCAACGCGGCTGCTAGTCCTCCTTTCATGCAGAATCTTAAGGTCCTAGCTCATGTCCAAGGCAACATAGCCAGCAAAAAGTCAATAATCGATACCTAAAACTTGATTGTACTACCTCTTACTGGCTATTACATCAACTTAGAAGCTTCATCTGTGTTCTACTATGGTGCTTTTAGTGTCTCCGCATACCGCAGCACACGACATAGCTTTGCAGACGATAAGTACATCGGTTTCAGAGAGAAGAGCGGCCAGTGTGACGATCTGGCTTTAAGTCGATTCGATAACAAATGACAAAAACGGACGGATTTCTCAGGTTTTTACTACATATGAACACTTTTCACATTCTCCCATGCAACTCGGCTGCTAGTCCTCCTTTCATGCAGAATCTTAAGGTCCTAGCTCATGGCCAAGGCACCAAAGCCAGCTAAAACGTCAATTATCGATACCTAAAACTTGAATTGTACTACTTCTTACTGGCTATTACATCAACTTAGAAGCTTCATCTGTGTTCTACTATGGTGCTTTTAGTGTCTACGCATACCGCAGCAAGCGACATAGCTTTGCAGACGATAAGTACAACCGTTTCAGAGAGAAGAGTGGCCAATGTGACGATCTGGCTTTAAGTCGATTCCATAACAAATGACGAAAACGGACGGATTTCTCAGGTTTTTACTACATATGAACACTTTTCACATTCTCCCATGCAACTCGGCTGCTAGTCCTCCTTTCATGCAGAATCTTAAGATCCTAGCTCATGTCCAAGTCACCAAAGCCAGCTAAAAAGTCAATAATCGATACCTAAAACTTGAATTGTACTACTTCTTACAGGCCATTACATCAACTTAGAAGCTTCGTCTGTGTTCTAGTATGGTGCTTTTAGTGTCTCTGCATACCGCAGCACGCGACATAGCTTTGCAGACGTTAAGTACAACCGTTTCAGAGAGAAGAGCGGCCAATGTGACGATCTGGCTTTAAGTCTATTCGATAACAAATGACGAAAACGGACGGATTTCTCAGGTTTTTACTACATATGAACACTTGTCACATATTCCCATGCAACGCGGCTGCTAGTCCTCCTTTCATGCAGAATCTTAAGATAATAGCTCATGTACAAGGCACCAAAGCCAGCTAAAAAGTCAATATTCGATACCTAAAATTTGAATAGTACTACACCTTACTGGCTATTACATCAACTTAGAAGCTTCATCTGTGTTCTACTATGGTGATTTTAGTGTCTCCGCATACCGCAGCACGCGACATAGCTTTGCAGACGATAAGTACAACCGTTTCAGAGAGAAGAGCTGCCAATGTGACGATCTGGCTTTAAGTCGATTCGATAACAAATGACGGAAACGGACGGATTTCTCAGGTTTTTACTACATATGAACACTTTTCACATTCTCCCATGCTACTCGGCAGCTAGTCCTCCTTTCATGCAGAATCTTAAGGTCCTAGCTCATGTCCAAAGCACCAAAGCCAGCTAAAAAGTCAATAATCGATACCTAAAACTTGAATTGTACTACTTCTTACTGGCTATTACATCAACTTAGAAGCTTCATCTGTGTTCTACTATGGTGCTTTTAGTGTCTACGCATACCGCAGCACGCGACATAGCTTTGCAGACGATACGTACAACCGTTTCAGAGAGAAGAGCGGCCAATATGACGATCTGGCTTTAAGTCGATTCCATAACAAATTACGAAAACGGACGGATTTCTCAGGTTTTTACTACATATGAACACTTTTCACATTCTCCCATGCTACTCGGCTGCTAGTCCACCTTTCATGCAGTATCTGAAGGTCCTAGCTCATGTCCCAGTCACCAAAGCCAGCTAAAAAGTAAATAACGATACCTAAAACTTGAATTGTACTACTTCTTACTGGCTACTACATCAACTTAGAAGTTTCGTCTGTGTTCTACTATGGTGCTTTTAGTGTCTCCGCATACCGCAGCACGCGACATAGCTTTGCAGACGTTAAGTACAACCGTTTCAGAGAGAAGAGCGGCGAATGTGAAGATCTGGCTTTAAGTCTATTCGATAAGAAATGACGAAAACGGACGGATTTCTCAGGTTTTTACTACATATGAACACTTGTCACATACTCCCATGCAACGCGGCTGCTAGTCCTCCTTTCATGCAGAATCTTAATGTCCTAGCTCATGTCCAAGGCACCAAAGATAGCTAAAAAGTCAATAATCCATAACCTAAAACTTGAATTGTACTACTTCTTACTGGCTATTACATCAACTTAGAAGCTTCATCTGTGTGTCCACTATGGTGCTTTTTGTGTCTCGGCATACCGCAGCACGCGATATAGCTTTGCAAACGATAAGTACAACCGTTTCAGAGAGAAGAGCGGCCAATGTGACGATCTGTCTTTAAGTCGATTCGGTAACAAATGACGAAAACGAACGAATTTCTCAGGTATTTACTACATATGAACACTTTTTACATCCTCCCGTGCAACGCGGCTGCTAGTCCTCCTTTCATGCAGAATCTTTAGGTCCTAGCTCATGTCCAAGGCACCAAAGCCAGCTAAAAAGTCAATAATCGATACCTAAAACTTGAATTGTACTACGTCTCACTGGCTATCACATCAACTTAGAAGCTTCATCTGTGTTCTACTATGGTGCTTTTAGTGTCTCCGCATACTGCAGCACGCGACATAGCTTTGCAGACGATAAGTACAACCGTTTCAGAGAGAAGAGGGGCCCATGTGACGATCTGGCTTTAAGTCAATTCGATAACAAATGACGAAAACGGACGGATTTCTCAGGTTTTTACTACATATGAACACTTTTTACATTCTCCCGTGCAACTCGGCTGCTAGTCCTCGTTTCATGCAGAATCTTAAGGTCCTAGGTCATGTCCAAGGCACCAAAGCCAGCAAAAAAGTCAATAATCGATACCTAAATCTTGAATTGTTTTACTTCTTACTGGCTATTACATCAACTTTGAAGCTTCATCTGTGTTCTACTATGGTGCTTTTAGTGTCTCCGCATACCGCAGCACGCGACATAGCTTTGCAGACGATAAGTACAACCGTTTCAGAGATAAAAGCGGGCAATGTGACGATCTGGCTTCAAGTTGATTCGATAACAAATGACTAAAACGGACGAATTTCTCAGGTTTTTACTACATATGAACACTTTCCACATTCTCCAATGCAACTCGGCTGCTAGTCCTCCTTTCATGCAGAATCTTAAGGACATAGCTCATGTCCAAGGCACCAAAGCCAGCTAAAAAGTCAATAATCGATACCTAAATTGACTACATCTTACTAGCTATTACATCAACTTAGAAGCTTCATCTGTGTTCCACTATGGTGATTTTAGTGTCTCCGCATACTGCAGCACGCGACATAGCTTTGCAGACGATAAGTACAACCGTTTCAGAGAGAAGAGAGGCCAATGAGACGATCTCGCTTTAAGTCGATTCGATAACAAATGACGAAAATGGACGGATTTCTCAGGTTTTTACTACATATGAACACTTTTTACATTCTCCCGTGCAACTCGGCTGCTAGTCCTCCTTTCATGCAGAATCGTAAGGTCCTAGCTCATGTCCAAGGCACCAAAGCCAGCAAAGAAGTCAAAATCGATACCTAAATCTTGAATTGTACTACTTCTTACTGGCTATTACATCAACTTTGAAGCTTCATCTGTATTCTACTATGGTGCTTTTAGTGTCTCCGCATACCGCAGCACGCGACATAGCTTTGCAGACGATAAGTACAACCGTTTCAGAGAGAAGAGCGGCCAATGTGACAATCTGGCTTTAAGTCGATTCGATAACAAATGACGAAAACGAACGCATTTTTCAGGTTTTTACTACATATGAACACTTTTCACATTCTCCCAAGCAATTCGGCTGCTAGTCCTCCTTCCGTGCGGAATCATAAGGTCCTAGCTCTTGTCCAAGGCACAAAAGCCAGCTAAAAGGTCAATAATCGATAACTAAAACTTGAATTGTACTACTTCTTACTGGCTATTACATCAACTTAGAAGCTTAATCTGTGTTCTACTATGGTGCTTTTAGTGTCTCCGCATACCGCAGCACGCGACATAGCTTTGCAGACGATAAGTACAACCGTTTCAGAGAGAAGAGGGGCCCATGTGACGATCTGGCTTTAAGTCGATTCGATAACAAATGACGAAAACGTTCGGATTTCTCAGGTTTTTACTACATATGAACACTTTTTACATACTCCCGTGCAACGCGGCTGCTAGTCCTCCTTTCATGCGGAATCTTTAGGTCCTAGCTCATGTCCAAGGCACCAAAGCCAGCTAAAAAGTCAATAATCGATACCTAAAACTTGAATTCTACTACTTCTCACTGGCTATCACATCAACTTAGAAGCTTCATCTGTGTTCTACTATGGTGCTTTTAGTGGCTCCGCATACCGCAGCACGGGACATAGCTTTGCAGACGATAAGTACAACCGTTTCAGAGAGAAGAGCGGCCAATGTGACGATCTGGCTTTAAGTCGATTCGATAACAAATGACGAAAACGGACGGATTTCTCATTTTTTTCTACATATGAACACTATTCACATTCTCCCATGCATCTCGGCTGCTAGTCCTCCTTTCATGCAGAGTCATAAGGTCCTAGCTCATGTCCAAGGCACAAAAGCCAGCTAAAAATTCAATAATCGATACCTAAAACTCCAATTGTACTACTTCTTACTGGCTATTACATCAACCTAGAAGCTTAATCTGTGTTCTACTATGGTGCTTTTAGTGTCTCCGCATACCGCAGCACGCGACATAGATTTGCAGACGATAAGTACAACCGTTTCAGAGAGAAGAGCGGCCAATGTGACGCACTGCTTTAAGTCGATTCGATAATAAATTACGAAAACGGACGGATTTCTCAGGTTTCTACAACATATGAACACTTGTCGCATCCTCCGTGCAACTCGGCTGCTAGTCCTCCTTTCATGCAGAATCTTGAGGTCCTAGCTCATGCCCAAGGCACCAAAGCCAGCAAAAAAGTCAATAATCGATACCTAAAACTTGAATTGTACTACTCCTTACTGGCTATTACATCAACTTTGAAGCTTCATCTGTGTTCTACTATGGTGCTTTTAGTGTCTCCGCATACCGCAGCACGCGACATAGCTTTGCAGACGATAAGTACAACCGTTTCAGAGAGAAGAGGGGCTAATGTGACGATCTGGCTATAAGCCGATTGGATAACAAATGACGAAAATGGACGGATTTCTCAGGTTTTTACTACATATGAACACTTTTCACAAACTCCCGTGAACGCGGCTGCTAGTCCTCCTTTCATGCAGAATCTTAAGGTCCTAGCACATGTCCAAGGCACCAAAGCCCGCTAAAAAGTCAATAATCGATAGCTAAAACTTGAATTGTACAACTTCTCACTGGCTATCACATCAACTTAGAAGCTTCATCTGTGTTCTACTATGGTGCTTTTAGTGTCTCCGCTTACCGCAACACGCGACATAGCTTTGCAGACGATAAGTACAACCGTTTCAGAGATAAAAGCGGGCAATGTAACGATCTGGCTTCAAGTTGATTCGATAACAAATGACTAAAACGGACGGATTTCTCAGGTTTTTAATACATATGAACACTTTCCACATTCTCCAATGCAACTCGGCTGCTAGTCCTCCTTTCATGCAGAATCTTAAGGACATAGCTCATGTCCAAGGCACCAAAGCCAGCTAAAAAGTCAATAATCGATACCTAAATTGTCTACATCTTACTAGCTATTACATCAACTTAGAAGCTTCATCTGTGTTCCACTATGGTGATTTTAGTGTCTCCGCATACCGCAGCACGCGACATAGCTTTGCAGAAGATAAGTACAACCGTTTCAGAGAGAAGAGAGGCCAATGAGACGATCTGGCTTTAAGTCGATTCGATAACAAATGACGAAAATGGACGGATTTCTCAGGTTTTTACTACATATGAACACTTTTTACATTCTCCCGTGCAACTCGGCTGCTAGTCCTCCTTTCATGCAGAATCGTAAGGTCCTAGCTCATGTCCAAGGCACCAAAGCCAGCAAAAAAGTCAATAATCGATACCTAAATCTTGAATTGTACTACCTCTTACTGGCTATTACATCAACTTTGAAGCTTCAACTGTATTCTGCTATGGTGCTTTTAGTGTCTCCGCATACCGCAGCACGCGACATAGCTTTGCAGACGATAAGTACAACCGTTTCAGAGAGAAGAGCGGCCAATGTGACAATCTGGCTTTAAGTCGATTCGATAACAAATGACGAAAACGGACGCATTTTTCAGGTTTTCACTACATATGAATACTTTTCACATTCTCCCAAGCAATTCGGCTGCTAGTCCTCCTTCCGTGCGGAATCATAAGGTCCTAGCTCTTGTCCAAGCCACAAAAGCCAGCTAAAAGGTCAATAATCGATACCTAAAACTTGAATTGTACTACTTCTTACTGGCTATTACATCAACTTAGAAGCTTAATCTGTGTTCTACTATGGTGCTTTTAGTGTCTCCGCATACCGCAGCACGCGACATAGCTTTGCAGACGATAAGAATAACCGTTTCAGAGAGAAGAGGGGCCCATGTGACGATCTGGCTTTAAGTCGATTCGATAACAAATGACGAAAACGTTCGGATTTCTCAGGTTTTTACTACATATGAACGCTTTTTACATCCTCCCGTGCAACGCGGCTGCTAGTCCTCCTTTCATGCAGAATCTTTAGGTCCTAGCTCATGTCCAAGGCACCAAAGCCAGCTAAAAAGTCAATAATCGATACCTAAAACTTGAATTCTACTACTTCCTACTGGCTATCACATCAACTTAGAAGCTTCATCTGTGTTCTACTATGGTGCTTTTAGTGTCTCCGCATACTGCAGCACGCGACATAGCTTTGCAGACGATAAGTACAACCGTTTCAGAGAGAAGAGGGGCCCATGTGACGATCTGGCTTTAAGTCGATTCGATAACAAATGACGAAAACGGACGGATTTCTCAGGTTTTTACTACATATGAACACTTTTTACATTCTCCCGTGCAACTCGGCTGCTAGTCCTCCTTTCATGCAGAATCTTAAGGTCCTAGGTCATGTCCAAGGCACCAAAGCCAGCAAAAAAGTCAATAATCGATACCTAAATCTTGAATTGTACTACTTCTTACTGGCTATTACATCAACTTAGAAGCTTCATCTGTGTTCTACTATGGTGCTTTTAGTGTCTCCGCATACCGCAGCACACTACATAGCTTTGCAGATGATAAGTACAACCGTTTCAGAGAGAAGAGCGGCCAATGTGACGATCTGGCTTTAAGTCGATTCAATAACAAATGACGAAAACAGACGGATTTCTCAGGTTTTTACTACATATGAACACTTTTCACATTCTCCCATGTAACTCGGCTGCTAGTCCTCCTTTCATGCAGAATCATAAGGTCCTAGCTCATGTCCAAGGCACAAAAGCCAGCTAAAAAGTCAATAATCGATACCTAAAACTTTAATTGTACTACTTCTCACTGGCTATCACATCAACTTAGAAGCTTCATCTGCGTTCTACTATGGTGCTTTTAGTGTCTCCGCATACTGCAGCACGCGACATAGCTTTGCAGACGATAAGTACAACCGTTTCAGAGATAAAAGCGGGCAATGTGACGATCTGGCTTCAAGTTGATTCGATAACAAATGACTAAAACGGACGGATTTCTCAGGTTTTTACTACATATGAACACTTTCCACATTCTCCAATGCAACTCGGCTGCTAGTCCTCCTTTCATGCAGAATCTTAAGGACATAGCTCATGTCCAAGGCACCAAAGCCAGCTAAAAAGTCAATAATCGATACCTAAATTGTCTACATCTTACTAGCTATTACATCAACTTAGAAGCTTCATCTGCGTTCCACTATGGTGATTTTAGTGTCTCCGCATACCGCAGCACGCGACATAGCTTTGCAGACGATAAGTACAACCGTTTCAGAGAGAAGAGAGGCCAATGAGACGATCTGGCTTTAAGTCGATTCGATAACAAATGACGAAAATGGACGGATTTCTCAGGTTTTTACTACATATGAACACTTTTTACATTCTCCCGTGCAACTCGGCTGCTAGTCCTCCTTTCATGCAGAATCGTAAGGTCCTAGCTCATGTCCAAGGCACCAAAGCCAGCAAAAAAGTCAATAATCGATACCTAAATCTTGAATTGTACTACCTCTTACTGGCTATTACATCAAATTTGAAGCTTCATCTGTATTCTACTATGGTGCTTTTAGTGTCTCCGCATACCGCAGCACGCGACATAGCTTTGCAGACGATAAGTACAACCGTTTCAGAGAGAAGAGCGGCCAATGTGACAATCTGGCTTTAAGTCGATTCGATAACAAATGACGAAAACGGACGCATTTTTCAGGTTTTTACTACATAGGAACACTTTTCACATTCTCCCAAGCAATTCGGCTGCTAGTCCTCCTTCCGTGCGGAATCATAAGGTCGTAGCTCTTGTCCAAGGCACAAAAGCCAGCTAAAAGGTCAATAATCGATACCTAAAACATGAATTGTACTACTTCTTACTGGCTATTACATCAACTTAGAAGCTTAATCTGTGTTCTACTATGGTGCTTTTAGTGTCTCCGTATACCGCAGCACGCGACATAGCTTTGCAGACGATAAGTATAACCGTTTCAGAGAGAAGAGGGGCCCATGTGACGATCTGGCTTTAAGTCGATTCGATAACAAATGACGAAAACGTTCGGATTTCTCAGGTTTTTACTACATATGAACACTTTTTACATCCTCCCGTGCAACGCGGCTGCTAGTCCTCCTTTCATGCAGAATCTTTAGGTCCTAGCTCATGTCCAAGGCACCAAAGCCAGCTAAAAAGTCAATAATCGATACCTAAAACTTGAATTCTACTACTTCTCACTGGCTATCACATCAACTTAGAAGCTTCATCTGTGTTCTACTATGGTGCTTTTAGTGTCTCCGCATACTGCAGCACGCGACATAGCTTTGCAGACGATAAGTACAACCGTTTCAGAGAGAAGAGGGGCCCATGTGACGATCTGGCTTTAAGTCGATTCGATAACAAATGACGAAAACGGACGGATTTCTCAGGTTTTTACTACATATGAACACTTTTTACATTCTCCCGTGCAACTCGGCTGCTAGTCCTCCTTTCATGCAGAATCTTAAGGTCCTAGCTCATGTCCAAGGCACCAAAGCCAGCAAAAAAGTCAATAATCGATACCTAAATCTTGAATTGTACTACTTATGACTGGCTATTACATCAACTTTGAAGCTTCATCTGTGTTCTACTATGGTGCTTTTAGTGTCTCCGCATACCGCAGCACGCGACATAGCTTTGCAGACGATAAGTACAACCGTTTCAGATATAAGAGCGGCCAATGTGACGATCTGGCTTTAAGTCGATTCGATAACAAATGACGAAAGCGGACGGATTTCTCATTTTTTTTCTACATATGAACACTATTCACATTCTCCCATGCATCTCGGCTGCTAGTCCTCCTTTCATGCAGAGTCATAAGGTCCTAGCTCATGTCCAAGGCACAAAAGCCAGCTAAAAAGTCAATAATCGATACCTAAAACTCCAATTGTACTACTTCTTACTGGCTATTACATCAACCTAGAAGCTTAATCTGTGTTCTACTATGGTGCTTTTAGTGTCTCCGCATACCGCAGCACGCGACATAGATTTGCAGACGATAAGTACAACCGTTTCAGAGAGAAGAGCGGCCAATGTGACGCACTGCTTTAAGTCGATTCGATAATAAATTACGAAAACGGACGGATTTCTCAGGTTTCTACAACATATGAACACTTGTCGCATCCTGCGTGCAACTCGGCTGCTAGTCCTCCTTTCATGCAGAATCTTGAGGTCCTAGCTCATGCCCAAGGCACCAAAGCCAGCAAAAAAGTCAATAATCGATACCTAAAACTTGAATTGTACTACTCCTTACTGGCTATTACATCAACTTTGAAGCTTCATCTGTGTTCTACTATGGTGCTTTTAGTGTCTCCGCATACTGCAGCACGCGACATAGCTTTGCAGACGATAAGTACAACCGTTTCAGAGAGAAGAGGGGCCCATGTGACGATCTGGCTTTAAGTCGATTCGATAACAAATGACGAAAACGTTCGGATTTCTCAGGTTTTTACTACATATGAACACTTTTTACATCCTCCCGTGCGACGCGGCTGCTAGTCCTCCTTTCATGCAGAATCTTTAGGTCCTAGCTCATGTCCAAGGCACCAAAGCCAGCTAAAAAGTCAATAATCGATACCTAAAACTTGAATTCTACTACTTCTCACTGGCTATCACATCAACTTAGAAGCTTCATCTGTGTTCTACTATGGTGCTTTTAGTGTCTCCGCATACTGCAGCACGCGACATAGCTTTGCAGACGATAAGTACAACCGTTTCAGAGAAGAGGGGCCTATGTGACGATCTGGCTTTAAGTCGATTCGATAACAAATGACGAAAACGGACGGATTTCTCAGGTTTTTACTACATATGAACACTTTTTACATTCTCCCGTGCAACTCGGCTGCTAGTCCTCCTTTCATGCAGAATCTTAAGGTCCTAGCTCATGTCCAAGGCACCAAAGCCAGCAAAAAAGTCAATAATCGATACCTAAATCTTGAATTGTACTACTTCTTACTGGCTATTACATCAACTTTGAAGCTTCATCTGTGTTCTACTATGGTGCTTTTAGTGTCTCCGCATACCGCAGCACGCGACATAGCTTTGCAGACGATAAGTACAACCGTTTCAGTTATAAGAGCGGCCAATGTGACGATCTGGCTTTAAGTCGATTCGATAACAAATGACGAAAGCAAACGGATTTCTCATTTTTTTTCTACATATGAACACTATTCACATTCTCCCATGCATCTCGGCTGCTAGTCCTCCTTTCATGCAGAGTCATAAGGTCCTAGCTCATGTCCAAGGCACAAAAGCCAGCTAAAAAGTCAATAATCGATACCTAAAACTCCAATTGTACTACTTCTTACTGGCTATTACATCAACCTAGAAGCTTAATCTGTGTTCTACTATGGTGCTTTTAGTGTCTCCGCATACCGCAGCACGCGACATAGCTTTGCAGACGATAAGTACAACCGTTTCAGAGAGAAGAGCGGCCAATGTGACGCACTGCTTTAAGTCGATTCGATAATAAATTACGAAAACGGACGGATTTCTCAGGTTTCTACAACATATCAACACTTGTCGCATCCTCCGTGCAACTCGGCTGCTAGTCCTCCTTTCATGCAGAATCTTAAGTTTGTAGCTTATGCCCAAGGCACCAAAGCCAGCAAAAAAGTCAATAATCGATACCTAAAACTTGAATTGTACTACTCCTTACTGGCTATTACATCAACTTTGAAGCTTCATCTGTGTTCTACTATGGTGCTTTTAGTGTCTCCGCATACCGCAGCACGCGACATAGCTTTGCAGACGATAAGTACAACCGTTTCAGAGAAAAAAGCGGGCAATGTGACGATCTGGCTTCAAGTTGATTCGATAACAAATGACTAAAACGGACGGATTTCTCAGGTTTTTACTACATATGAACACCTTCCACATTCTCCAATGCAACTCGGCTGCTAGTCCTCCTTTCATGCAGAATCTTAAGGACATAGCTCATGTCCAAGCCACCAAAGCCAGCTAAAAAGTCAATTATCGATACCTAAATTGACTACATCTTACTAGCTATTACATCAACTTAGAAGCTTCATCTGTGTTCCACTATGGTGATTTTAGTGTCTCCGCATACCGCAGCACGCGACATAGCTTTGCAGACGATAAGTACAACCGTTTCAGAGAGAAGAGAGGCCAATGAGACGATCTGGCTTTAAGTCGATTCGATAACAAATGACGAAAATGGACGGATTTCTCAGGTTTTTACTACATATGAACACTTTTTACATTCTCCCGTGCAACTCGGCTGCTAGTCCTCCTTTCATGCAGAATCGTAAGGTCCTAGCTCATGTCCAAGGCACCAAAGCCAGCAAAAAAGTCAATAATCGATATCTAAATCTTGAATTGTACTACCTCTTACTAGCTATTACATCAACTTTGAAGCTTCATCTTTATTCTACTATGGTGCTTTTAGTGTCTCCGCATACCGCAGCACGCGACATAGCTTTGCAGACGATAAGTACAACCGTTTCAGAGAGAAGAGCGGCCAATGTGACAATCTGGCTTTAAGTCGATTCGATAACAAATGACGAAAACGGACGCATTTTTCAGGTTTTTACTACATATGAACACTTTTCACATTCTCCCAAGCAATTCGGCTGCTAGTCCTCCTTCCGTGCGGAATCATAAGGTCCTAGCTCTTGTCCAAGGCACAAAAGCCAGCTAAAAGGTCAATAATCGATACCTAAAAGTTGAATTGTACTACTTCTTACTGGCTATTACATCAACTTAGAAGCTTAATCTGTGTTCTACTATGGTGCTTTTAGTGTCTCCGTATACCGCAGCACGCAACATAGCTTTGCAGACGATAAGTATAACCGTTTCAGAGAGAAGAGGGGCCCATGTGACGATCTGGCTTTAAGTCGATTCGATAACAAATGACGAAAACGTTCGGATTTCTCAGGTTTTTACTACATATGAACACTTTTTACATCCTCCCGTGCAACGCGGCTGCTAGTCCTCCTTTCATGCAGAATCTTTAGGTCCTAGCTCATGTCCAAGGCACCAAAGCCAGCTAAAAAGTCAATAATCGATACCTAAAACTTGAATTCTACTACTTCTCACTGGCTATCACATCAACTTAGAAGCTCCATCTGTGTTCTACTATGGTGCTTTTAGTGTCTCCGCATACTGCAGCACGCGACATAGCTTTGCAGACGATAAGTACAACCGTTTCAGAGAGAAGAGGGGCCCATGTGACGATCTGGCTTTAAGTCGATTCGATAACAAATGACGAAAACGGACGGATTTCTCAGGTTTTTACTACATATGAAAACTTTTTACATTCTCCCGTGCAACTCGGCTGCTAGTCCTCCTTTCATGCAGAATCTTAAGGTCCTAGCTCATGTCCAAGGCACCAAAGCCAGCAAAAAAGTCAATAATCGATACCTAAATCTTGAATTGTACTACTTCTTACTGGCTATTACATCAACTTTGAAGCTTCATCTGTGTTCTACTATGGTGCTTTTAGTGTCTCCGCATACCGCAGCACGCGACATAGCTTTGCAGACGATAAGTACAACCGTTTCAGATATAAGAGCGGCCAATGTGACGATCTGGCTTTAAGTCGATTCGATAACAAATGACGAAAACGGACGGATTTCTCATTTTTTTTCTACATATGAACACTATTCACATTCTCCCATGCATCTCGGCTGCTAGTCCTCCTTTCATGCAGAGTCATAAGGTCCTAGCTCATGTCCAAGGCACAAAAGCCAGCTAAAAAGTCAATAATCGATACCTAAAACTCCAATTGTACTACTTCTTACTGGATATTACATCAACCTAGAAGCTTAATCTGTGTTCTACTATGGTGCTTTTAGTGTCTCCGCATACCGCAGCACGCGACATAGATTTGCAGACGATAAGTACAACCGTTTCAGAGAGAAGAGCGGCCAATGTGACGCACTGCTTTAAGTCGATTCGATAATAAATTACGAAAACGGACGGATGTCTCAGGTTTCTACAACATATGAACACTTGTCGCATCCTCCGTGCAACTCGGCTGCTAGTCCTCCTTTCATGCAGAATCTTGAGGTCCTAGCTCATGCCCAAGGCACCAAAGCCAGCAAAAAAGTCAATAATCGATACCTAAAACTTGAATTGTACTACTCCTTACTGGCTATTACATCAACTTTGAAGCTTTATCTGTGTTCTACTATGGTGCTTTTAGTGTCTCCGCATACCGCAGCACGCGACATAGCTTTGCAGACGATAAGTACAACCGTTTCAGAGAGAAAAGGGGCTAATGTGCCGATCTGGCTATAAGCCGATTGGATAACAAATGACGAAAATGGACGGATTTCTCAGGTTTTTACTACATATGAACACTTTTCACATACTCCCGTGCAACGCGGCTGCTAGTCCTCCTTTCATGCAGAATCATAAGGACCTAGCTCATGTCAAAGGCATCAAAGCCATCAAAAAAGTCAATAATCGATTCCTAAAACTTGAATTTTACTACTTCTTACTGGCTATTACATCAACTTAGAAGCTTCATCTGTGTTCCACTATGGTGATTTTAGTGTCTCCGCTTACCGCTGCACGCGACATAGCTTTGCAGACGATAAGTACAACCGTTTCAGAGAGAAGAGCGACCAATGTGACAATCTGGCTTTAAGTCGATTCGATAATAAATTACGAAAACGGACGGATTTCTCAGGTTTTTACTACATATGAACACTTTTCACATTCTCCGTGCAACGCGGCTGCTAGTCCTCCTTTCATGCACAATCTTAAGGTCCTACCTCATGTCCAAGGCACCAAAGCCAGCTAAAACGTCTATTATCGATACCTAAAACTTGAATTGCACTACTTCTCACTGGCTATCACATCAACTTAGAACCTTCATCTGTGTTCTACTATGGTGCTTTTAGTGTCTCCGTATACTGCAGCACGCGACATAGCTTTGCAGACGATAAGTACAACCGTTTCAGAGAGAAGAGGGGCCAATGTGACGATCTGGCTTTAAGACGATTAGATAACAAATGACGAAAACGGACGGATTTCTCAGGTTTTTACTACATATGAAAACTTTTTACATTCCCCCGTGCAACTCGGCTGCTAGTCCTCCTTTCATGCAGAATCGTAGGGTCCTAGCTCATGTTCAAGGCACCAAAGCCAGCAAAAAAGTCAATAATCGATACCTAAATCTTGAATTGTACTACTTCTTACTGGCTATTACATCAACTTTGAAGCTTTATCTATGTTCTACTATGGTGCTTTTAGTGTCTCCGCATACCGCAGCACGCGACATAGCTTTGCAGACGATAAGTACAACCGTTTCAGATATAAGAGCGGCCAATGTGACGATCTGGCTTTAAGTCGATTCGATAACAAATGACGGAAACGGACGGATTTCTCAGGTTTTTACTACATATGAACACTTTTCACATTCTCCCATGCAACTCGGCTGCTAGTCCTCCTTTCATGCAGAATGTTAAGGTCCTAGCTCATGTCCAAGGCACAAAAGCCAGATAAAAAGTCAATAATCGACAAATAAAACTTGAATTGTACTACTTCTTACTGGCTATTACATCAACTTAGAAACTTCATCTGTGTTCTACTATGGTGCTTTTAGTGTCTCCGCATACCGCAGCACGCGACATAGCTTTGAAGACGATAAGTACAACCGTTTCAGAGAGAAGAGCGGCAGATGTGACGCACTGCTTTAAGTCGATACCATAATAAATTACGAAAACGGACGTATTTCTCAGGTTTTTACTACATATGAACACTTCTCGCATCCTCCCATGCAACTCGGCTTCTAGTCCTCCTTTCATGCAGAATCTTAAGGTCCTAGCTCATGTCCAAGGCACCAAAGCCAGCTAAAAAATCAATATTCGATACCTAAAACTTGAATTGTACTACTTCTTACTGGCTATTACATCAACTTAGAAGCTTAATCTGTGTTCTACTATGGTGCTTTTAGTGTCTCCGTATACCGCAGCACGCAACATAGCTTTGCAGACGATAAGTACAACCGTTTCAGAGAGAAGAGGGGCCCATGTGACGATCTGGCTTTAAGTCGATTCGATAACAAATGACGAAAACGTTCGGATTTCTCAGGTTTTTACTACATATGAACACTTTTTACATCCTCCCGTTAAACGCGGCTGCTAGTCCTCCTTTCATGCAGAATCTTTAGGTCCTAGCTCATGTCCAAGGCACCAAAGCCAGCTAAAAAGTCAATAATCGATACCTAAAACTTGAATTCTACTACTTCTCACTGGCTATCACATCAACTTAGAAGCTTCATCTGTGTTCTACTATGGTGCTTTTAGTGTCTCCGCATACTGCAGCACGCGACATTGCTTTGCAGACGATAAGTACAACCGTTTCAGAGAGAAGAGGGGCCCATGTGACGATCTGGCTTTAAGTCGATTTGATAACAAATGACGAAAACGGACGGATTTCTCAGGTTTTTACTACATATGAACACTTTTTACATTCTCCCGTGCAACTCGGCTGCTAGTCCTCCTTTCATGCAGAATCTTAAGGTCCTAGGTCATGTCCAAGGCACCAAAGCCAGCAAAAAAGTCAATAATCGATACCTAAATCTTGAATTGTACTACTTCTTACTGGCTATTACATCAACTTAGAAGCTTCATCTGTGTTCTACTATGGTGCTTTTAGTGTCTCCGCATACCACAGCACACTACATAGCTTTGCAGACGATAAGTACAACCGTTTCAGAGAGAAGAGCGGCCAATGTGACGATCTGGCTTTAAGTCGATTCGATAACAAATGACGAAAACGGACGGATTTCTCAGGTTTTTACTACATATGAACACTTTTCACATTCTCCCATGTAACTCGGCTGCTAGTCCTCCTTTCATGCAGAATCATAAGGTCCTAGCTCATGTCCAAGGCACAAAAGCCAGCTAAAAAGTCAATAATCGATACCTAAAACTTTAATTGTACTACTTCTCACTGGCTATCACATCAACTTAGAAGCTTCATCTGCGTTCTACTATGGTGCTTTTAGTGTCTCCGCATATTGCAGCACGCGACATAGCTTTGCAGACGATAAGTACAACCGTTTCAGAGATAAAAGCGTCCAATGTGACGATCTGGCTTCAAGTTGATTCGATAACAAATGACTAAAACGGACGGATTTCTCAGGTTTTTACTACATATGAACACTTTCCACATTCTCCAATGCAACTCGGCTGCTAGTCCTCCTTTCATGCAGAATCTTAAGGACATAGCTCATGTCCAAGGCACCAAAGCCAGCTAAAAAGTCAATAATCGATACCTAAATTGACTACATCTTACTAGATATTACATCAACTTAGAAGCTTCATCTGTGTTCCACTATGGTGATTTTAGTGTCTCCGCATACCGCAGCACGCGACATAGCTTTGCAGACGATAAGTACAACCGTTTCAGAGAGAAGAGAGGCCAATGAGACGATCTGGCTTTAAGTCGATTCGATAACAAATGACGAAAATGGACGGATTTCTCAGGTTTTTACTACATATGAACACTTTTTACATTCTCCCGTGCAACTCGGCTGCTAGTCCTCCTTTCATGCAGAATCGTAAGGTCCTCGCTCATGTCCAAGGCACCAAAGCCAGCAAAAAAGTCAATAATCGATACCTAAATCTTGAATTGTACTACCTCTTACTGGCTATTACATCAACTTTGAAGCTTCATCTGTATTCTACTATGGTGCTTTTAGTGTCTCCGCATACCGCAGCACGCGACATAGCTTTGCAGACGATAAGTACAACCGTTTCAGAGAGAAGAGCGGCCAATGTGACAATCTGGCTTTAAGTCGATTCGATAACAAATGACGAAAACGGACGCATTTTTCAGGTTTTTACTACATATGAACACTTTTCACATTCTCCTAAGCAATTCGGCTGCTAGTCCTCCTTCCGTGCGGAATCATAAGGTCCTAGCTCATGTCCAAGGCACCAAAGCCAGCAAAAAAAGTCAATAATCGATACCTAAATCTTGAATTGTACTACTTCTTACTGGCTATTACATCAACTTTGAAGCTTCATCTGTGTTCTACTATGGTGCTTTTAGTGTCTCCGCATACCGCAGCACGCGACATAGCTTTGCAGACGATAAGTACAACCGTTTCAGATATAAGAGCGGCCAATGTGACGATCAGGCTTTAAGTCGATTCGATAACAAATGACGAAAACGGACGGATTTCTCATTTTTTTTCTACATATGAACACTATTCACATTCTCCCATGCATCTCGGCTGCTAGTCCTCCTTTCATGCAGAGTCATAAGGTCCTAGCTCATGTCCAAGGCACAAAAGCCAGCTAAAAAGTCAATAATCGATACCTAAAACTCCAATTGTACTACTTCTTACTGGCTATTACATCAACCTAGAAGCTTAATCTGTGTTCTACTATGGTGCTTTTAGTGTCTCCGCATACCGCAGCACGCGACATAGATTTGCAGACGATAAGTACAACCGTTTCAGAGAGAAGAGCGGCCAATGTGACGATCTGGCTTTAAGTCGATTCGATAACAAATGACGAAAACGGACGGATTTCTCAGGTTTTTACTACATATGAACACTTTTCACATTCTCCCATGTAACTCGGCTGCTAGTCCTCCTTTCATGCAGAATCATAAGGTCCTAGCTCATGTCCAAGGCACAAAAGCCAGCTAAAAAGTCAATAATCGATACCTAAAACTTTAATTGTACTACTTCTCACTGGCTATCACATCAACTTAGAAGCTTCATCTGCGTTCTACTATGGTGCTTTTAGTGTCTCCGCATACTGCAGCACGCGACATAGCTTTGCAGACGATAAGTACAACCGTTTCAGAGATAAAAGCGGGCAATGTGACGATCTGGCTTCAAGTTGATTCGATAACAAATGACTAAAACGGACGGATTTCTCAGGTTTTTACTACATATGAACACTTTCCACATTCTCCAATGCAACTCGGCTGCTAGTCCTCCTTTCATGCAGAATCTTAAGGACATAGCTCATGTCCAAGCCACCAAAGCCAGCTAAAAAGTCAATAATCGATACCTAAATTGACTACACCTTACTAGCTATTACATCAACTTAGAAGCTTCATCTGTGTTCCACTATGGTGATTTTAGTGTCTCCGCATACCGCAGCACGCGACATAGCTTTGCAGACGATAAGTACAACCGTTTCAGAGAGAAGAGAGGCCAATGAGACGAACTGGCTTTAAGTCGATTCGATAACAAATGACGAAAATGGACGGATTTCTCAGGTTTTTACTACATATGAACACTTTTTACATTCTCCCGTGCAACTCGGCTGCTAGTCCTCCTTTCATGCAGAATCGTAAGGTCCTAGCTCATGTCCAAGGCACCAAAGCCAGCAAAAAAGTCAATAATCGATATCTAAATCTTGAATTGTACTACCTCTTACTAGCTATTACATCAACTTTGAAGCTTCATCTGTATTCTACTATGGTGCTTTTAGTGTCTCCGCATACCGCAGCACGCGACATAGCTTTGCAGACGATAAGTACAACCGTTTCAGAGAGAAGAGCGGCCAATGTGACAATCTGGCTTTAAGTCGATTCGATAACAAATGACGAAAACGGACGCATTTTTCAGGTTTTTACTACATATGAACACTTTTCACATTCTCCCAAGCAATTCGGCTGCTAGTCCTCCTTCCGTGCGGAATCATAAGGTCCTAGCTCTTGTCCAAGGCACAAAAGCCAGCTAAAAGGTCAATAATCGATACCTAAAAGTTGAATTGTACTACTTCTTACTGGTTATTACATCAACTTAGAAGCTTAATCTGTGTTCTACTATGGTGCTTTTAGTGTCTCCGTATACCGCAGCACGCAACATAGCTTTGCAGACGATAAGTATAACCGTTTCAGAGAGAAGAGGGGCCCATGTGACGATCTGGCTTTAAGTCGATTCGATAACAAATGACGAAAACGTTCGGATTTCTCAGGTTTTTACTACATATGAACACTTTTTACATCCTCCCGTGCAACGCGGCTGCTAGTCCTCCTTTCATGCAGAATCTTTAGGTCCTAGCTCATGTCCAAGGCACCAAAGCCAGCTAAAAAGTCAATAATCGATACCTAAAACTTGAATTCTACTACTTCTCACTGGCTATCACATCAACTTAGAAGCTCCATCTGTGTTCTACTATGGTGCTTTTAGTGTCTCCGCATACTGCAGCACGCGACATAGCTTTGCAGACGATAAGTACAACCGTTTCAGAGAGAAGAGGGGCCCATGTGACGATCTGGCTTTAAGTCGATTCGATAACAAATGACGAAAACGGACGGATTTCTCAGGTTTTTACTACATATGAACACTTTTTACATTCTCCCGTGCAACTCGGCTGCTAGTCCTCCTTTCATGCAGAATCTTAAGGTCCTAGCTCATGTCCAAGGCACCAAAGTCAGCAAAAAAGTCAATAATCGATACCTAAATCTTGAATTGTACTACTTCTTACTGGCTATTACATCAACTTTGAAGCTTCATCTGTGTTCTACTATGGTGCTTTTAGTGTCTCCGCATACTGCAGCACGCGACATAGCTTTGCAGACGATAAGTACAACCGTTTCAGATATAAGAGCGGCCAATGTGACGATCTGGCTTTAAGTCGATTCGATAACAAATGACGAAAACGGACGGATTTCTCATTTTTTTTCTACATATGAACACTATTCACATTCTCCCATGCATCTCGGCTGCTAGTCCTCCTTTCATGCAGAGTCATAAGGTCCTAGCTCATGTCCAAGGCACAAAAGCCAGCTAAAAAGTCAATAATCGATACCTAAAACTCCAATTGTACTACTTCTTACTGGATATTACATCAACTTAGAAGCTTAATCTGTGTTCTACTATGGTGCTTTTAGTGTCTCCGCATACCGCAGCACGCGACATAGATTTGCAGACGATAAGTACAACCGTTTCAGAGAGAAGAGCGGCCAATGTGACGCACTGCTTTAAGTCGATTCGATAATAAATTACGAAAACGGACGGATTTCTCAGGTTTCTACAACATATGAACACTTGTCGCATCCTCCGTGCAACTCGGCTGCTAGTCCTCCTTTCATGCAGAATCTTGAGGTCCTAGCTCATGCCCAAGGCACCAAAGCCAGCAAAAAAGTCAATAATCGATACCTAAAACTTGAATTGTACTACTTCTTACTGGCTATTACATCAACTTTGAAGCTTCATCTGTGTTCTACTATGGTGCTTTTAGTGTCTCCGCATACCGCAGCACGCGACATAGCTTTGCAGACGATAAGTACAACCGTTTCAGAGAGAAGAGGGGCTAAAGTGCCGATCTGGCTATAAGCCGATTGGATAACAAATGACGAAAATGGACGGATTTCTCAGGTTTTTACTACATATGAACACTTTTCACATACTCCCGTGCAACGCGGCTGCTAGTCCTCCTTTCATGCAGAATCATAAGGACCTAGCTCATGTCAAAGGCACCAAAGCCATCAAAAAAGTCAATAATCGATTCCTAAAACTTGAATTTTACTACTTCTTACTGGCTATTACATCAACTTAGAAGCTTCATCTGTGTTCCACTATGGTGATTTTAGTGTCTCCGCTTACCGCTGCACGCGACATAGCTTTGCAGACGATAAGTACAACCGTTTCAGAGAGAAGAGCGACCAATGTGACGATCTGGCTTTAAGTCGATTCGATAATAAATTACGAAAACGGACGGATTTCTCAGGTTTTTACTACATATGAACACTTTTCACATTCTCCGTGCAACGCGGCTGCTAGTCCTCCTTTCATGCACAATCTTAAGGTCCTACCTCATGTCCAAGGCACCAAAGCCAGCTAAAACGTCTATTATCGATACCTAAAACTTGAATTGCACTAGTTCTCACTGGCTATCACATCAACTTAGAACCTTCATCTGTGTTCTACTATGGTGCTTTTAGTGTCTCCGTATACTGCAGCACGCGACATAGCTTTGCAGATGATAAGTACAACCGTTTCAGAGAGAAGAGGGGCCAATGTGACGATCTGGCTTTAAGACGATTAGATAACAAATGACGAAAACGGACGGATTTCTCAGGTTTTTACTACATATGAACACTTTTTACATTCCCCCGTGCAACTCGGCTGCTAGTCCTCCTTTCATGCAGAATCGTAGGGTCCTAGCTCATGTTCAAGGCACCGAAGCCAGCAAAAAAGTCAATAATCGATACCTAAATCTTGAATTGTACTACTTCTTACTGGCTATTACATCAACTTTGAAGCTTTATCTATGTTCTACTATGGTGCTTTTAGTGTCTCCGCATACCGCAGCACGCGACATAGCTTTGCAGACGATAAGTACAACCGTTTCAGATATAAGAGCGGCCAATGTGACGATCTGGCTATAAGCCGATTGGATAACAAATGACGGAAACGGACGGATTTCTCAGGTTTTTACTACATATGAACACTTTTCACATTCTCCCATGCAACTCGGCTGCTAGTCCTCCTTTCATGCAGAATGTTAAGGTCCTAGCTCATGTCCAAGGCACAAAAGCCAGATAAAAAGTCAATAATCGACAAATAAAACTTGAATTGTACTACTTCTTACTGGCTATTACATCAACTTAGAAGCTTAATCTGTGTTCTACTATGGTGCTTTTAGTGTCTCCGTATACCGCAGCACGCGACATAGCTTTGCAGACGATAAGTATAACCGTTTCAGAGAGAAGAGGGGCCCATGTGACGATCTGGCTTTAAGTCGATTCGATAACAAATGACGAAAACGTTCGGATTTCTCAGGTTTTTACTACATATGAACACTTTTTACATCCTCCCGTAAAACGCGGCTGCTAGTCCTCCTTTCATGCAGAATCTTTAGGTCCTAGCTCATGTCCAAGGCACCAAAGCCAGCTAAAAAGTCAATAATCGATACCTAAAACTTGAATTCTACTACTTCTCACTGGCTATCACATCAACTTAGAAGCTTCATCTGTGTTCTACTATGGTGCTTTTAGTGTCTCCGCATACTGCAGCACGCGACATTGCTTTGCAGACGATAAGTACAACCGTTTCAGAGAGAAGAGGGGCCCATGTGACGATCTGGCTTTAAGTCGATTTGATAACAAATGACGAAAACGGACGGATTTCTCAGGTTTTTACTACATATGAACACTTTTTACATTCTCCCGTGCAACTCGGCTGCTAGTCCTCCTTTCATGCAGAATCTTAAGGTCCTAGGTCATGTCCAAGGCACGAAAGCCAGCAAAAAAGTCAATAATCGATACCTAAATCTTGAATTGTACTACTTCTTACTGGCTATTACATCAACTTAGAAGCTTCATCTGTGTTCTACTATGGTGCTTTTAGTGTCTCCGCATACCACAGCACACTACATAGCTTTGCAGACGATAAGTACAACCGTTTCAGAGAGAAGAGCGGCCAATGTGACGATCTGGCTTTAAGTCGATTCGATAACAAATGACGAAAACGGACAGATTTCTCAGGTTTTTACTACATATGAACACTTTTCACATTCTCCCATGTAACTCGGCTGCTAGTCCTCCTTTCATGCAGAATCATAAGGTCCTAGCTCATGTCCAAGGCACAAAAGCCAGCTAAAAAGTCAATAATCGATACCTAAAACTTTAATTGTACTACTTCTCACTGGCTATCACATCAACTTAGAAGCTTCATCTGCGTTCTACTATGGTGCTTTTAGTGTCTCCGCATACTGCAGCACGCGACATAGCTTTGCAGACGATAAGTACAACCGTTTCAGAGATAAAAGCGGGCAATGTGACGATCTGGCTTCAAGTTGATTCGATAACAAATGACTAAAACGGACGGATTTCTCAGGTTTTTACTACATATGAACACTTTCCACATTCTCCAATGCAACTCGGCTGCTAGTCCTCCTTTCATGCAGAATCTTAAGGACATAGCTCATGTCCAAGGCACCAAAGCCAGCTAAAAAGTCAATAATCGATACCTAAATTGACTACATCTTACTAGCTATTACATCAACTTAGAAGCTTCATCTGTGTTCCACTATGGTGATTTTAGTGTCTCCGCTTACCGCAGCACGCGACATAGCTTTGCAGACGATAAGTACAACCGTTTCAGAGAGAAGAGAGGCCAATGAGACGATCTGGCTTTAAGTCGATTCGATAACAAATGACGAAAATGGACGGATTTCTCAGGTTTTTACTACATATGAACACTTTTTACATTCTCCTGTGCAACTCGGCTGCTAGTCCTCCTTTCATGCAGAATCGTAAGGTCCTAGCTCATGTCCAAGGCACCAAAGCCAGCAAAAAAGTCAATAATCGATACCTAAATCTTGAATTGTACTACCACTTACTGGCTATTACATCAACTTTGAAGCTTCATCTGTATTCTACTATGGTGCTTTTAGTGTCTCCGCATACCGCAGCACGCGACATAGCTTTGCAGACGATAAGTACAACCGTTTCAGAGAGAAGAGCGGCCAATGTGACAATCTGGCTTTAAGTCGATTCGATAACAAATGACGAAAACGGACGCATTTTTCAGGTTTTTACTACATATGAACACTTTTCACATTCTCCTAAGCAATTCGGCTGCTAGTCCTCCTTCCGTGCGGAATCATAAGGTCCTAGCTCTTGTCCAAGGCACAAAAGCCAGCTAAAAGGTCAATAATCGATACCTAAAACTTGAATTGTACTACTTCTTACTGGCTATTACATCAACTTAGAAGCTTAATCTGTGTTCTACTATGGTGCTTTTAGTGTCTCCGTATACCGCAGCACGCGACATAGCTTTGCAGACGATAAGTATAACCGTTTCAGAGAGAAGAGGGGCCCATGTGACGATCTGGCTTTAAGTCGATTCGATAACAAATGACGAAAACGTTCGGATTTCTCAGGTTTTTACTACATATGAACACTTTTTACATGGTCCCGTGCAACGCGGCTGCTAGTCCTCCTTTCATGCAGAATCTTTAGGTCCTAGCTCATGTCCAAGGCACCAAAGCCAGCTAAAAAGTCAATAATCGATACCTAAAACTTGAATTCTACTACTTCTCACTGGCTATCACATCAACTTAGAAGCTTCATCTGTGTTCTACTATGGTGCTTTTAGTGTCTCCGCATACTGCAGCACGCGACATAGCTTTGCAGACGATAAGTACAACCGTTTCAGAGAGAAGAGGGGCCATGTGACGATCTGGCTTTAAGTCGATTCGATAACAAATGACGAAAACGGACGGATTTCTCAGGTTTTTACTACATATGAACACTTTTTACATTTTCCCGTGCAACTCGGCTGCTAGTCCTCCTTTCATGCAGAATCTTAAGGTCCTAGCTCATGTCCAAGGCACCAAAGCCAGCACAAAAAGTCAATAATCGATACCTAAATCTTGAATTGTACTACTTCTTACTGGCTATTACATCAACTTTGAAGCTTCATCTGTGTTCTACTATGGTGCTTTTAGTGTCTCCGCATACCGCAGCACGCGACATAGCTTTGCAGACGATAAGTACAACCGTTTCAGATATAAGAGCGGCCAATGTGACGATCTGGCTTTAAGTCGATTCGATAACAAATGACGAAAACGGACGGATTTCTCATTTTTTTTCTACCTATGAACACTATTCACATTCTCCCATGCATCTCGGCTGCTAGTCCTCCTTTCATGCAGAGTCATAAGGTCCTAGCTCATGTCCAAGGCACAAAAGCCAGCTAAAAAGTCAATAATCGATACCTAAAACTCCAATTGTACTACTTCTTACTGGCTATTACATCAACCTAGAAGCTTAATCTGTGTTCTACTATGGTGCTTTTAGTGTCTCCGCATACCGCAGCACGCGACATAGATTTGCAGACGATAAGTACAACCGTTTCAGAGAGAAGAGCGGCCAATGTGACGATCTGGATTTAAGTCGATTCGATAACAAATGACGAAAACGGACGGATTTCTCAGGTTTTTACTACATATGAACACTTTCCACATTCTCCAATGCAACTCGGCTGCTAGTCCTCCTTTAATGCAGAATCTTAAGGACATAGCTCATGTCCAAGGCACCAAAGCCAGCTAAAAAGTCAATAATCGATACCTAAATTGACTACATCTTACTAGCTATTACATCAACTTAGAAGCTTCATCTGTGTTCCACTATGGTGATTTTAGTGTCTCCGCATACCGCAGCACGCGACATAGCTTTGCAGACGATAAGTACAACCGTTTCAGAGAGAAGAGAGGCCAATGAGACGATCTGGCTTTAAGCCGATTCGATAACAAATGACGAAAATGGACGGATTTCTCAGGATTTTACTACATATGAACACTTTTTACATTCTCCCGTGCAACTCGGCTGCTAGTCCTCCTTTCATGCAGAATCGTAAGGTCCTAGCTCATGTCCAAGGCACCAAAGCCAGCAAAAAAGTCAATAATCGATACCTAAATCTTGAATTGTACTACCTCTTACTGGCTATTACATCTACTTTGAAGCTTCATCTGTATTCTACTATGGTGCTTTTAGTGTCTCCGCATACCGCAGCACGCGACATAGCTTTGCAGACGATAAGTACAACCGTTTCAGAGAGAAGAGCGGCCAATGTGACAATCTGGCTTTAAGTCGACTCGATAACAAATGACGAAAACGGACGCATTTTTCAGGTTTTTACTACATATGAACACTTTTCACATTCTCCCAAGCAATTCGGCTGCTAGTCCTCCTTCCGTGCGGAATCATAAGGTCCTAGCTCTTGTCCAAGGCACAAAAGCCAGCTAAAAGGTCAATAATCGATACCTAAAAGTTGAATTGTACTACTTCTTACTGGCTATTACATCAACTTAGAAGCTTAATCTGTGTTCTACTATGGTGCTTTTAGTGTCTCCGTATACCGCAGCACGCGACATAGCTTTGCAGACGATAAGTATAACCGTTTCAGAGAGAAGAGGGGCCCATGTGACGATCTGGCTTTAAGTCGATTCGATAACAAATGACGAAAACGTTCGGATTTCTCAGGTTTTTACTACATATGAACACTTTTTACATCCTCCCGTGCAACGCGGCTGCTAGTCCTCCTTTCATGCAGAATCTTTAGGTCCTAGCTCATGTCCAAGGCACCAAAGCCAGCTAAAAAGTCAATAATCGATACCTAAAACTTGAATTCTACTACTTCTCACTGGCTATCACATCAACTTAGAAGCTCCATCTGTGTTCTACTATGGTGCTTTTAGTGTCTCCGCATACTGCAGCACGCGACATAGCTTTGCAGACGATAAGTACAACCGTTTCAGATATAAGAGCGGCCAATGTGACGATCTGGCTTTAAGTCGATTCGATAACAAATGACGGAAACGGACGGATTTCTCATTTTTTTTCTACATATGAACACTATTCACATTCTCCCATGCATCTCGGCTGCTAGTCCTCCTTTCATGCAGAGTCATAAGGTCCTAGCTCATGTCCAAGGCACAAAAGCCAGCTAAAAAGTCAATAATCGATACCTAAAACTCCAATTGTACTACTTCTTACTGGCTATTACATCAACCTAGAAGCTTAATCTGTGTTCTACTATGGTGCTTTTAGTGTCTCCGCATACCGCAGCACGCGACATAGATTTGCAGACGATAAGTACAACCGTTTCAGAGAGAAGAGCGGCCAATGTGACGCTCTGCTTTAAGTCGATTCGATAATAAATTACGAAAACGGACGGATTTCTCAGGTTTCTACAACATATGAACACTTGTCGCATCCTCCGTGCAACTCGGCTGCTAGTCCTCCTTTCATGCAGAATCTTGAGTTCGTAGCTCATGCCCAAGGCACCAAAGCCAGCAAAAAAGTCAATAATCGATACCTAAAACTTGAATTGTACTACTCCTTACTGGCTATTACGTCAACTTTGAAGCTTCATCTGTGTTCTACTATGGTGCTTTTAGTGTCTCCGCATACCGCAGCACGCGACATAGCTTTGCAGACGATAAGTACAACCGTTTCAGAGATAAAAGTGGGCAATGTGACGATCTGGCTTCAAGTTGATTCGATAACAAATGACTAAAACGGACGGATTTCTCAGGTTTTTACTACATATGAACACTTTCCACATTCTCCAATGCAACTCGGCTGCTAGTCCTCCTTTAATGCAGAATCTTAAGGACATAGCTCATGTCCAAGGCACCAAAGCCAGCTAAAAAGTCAATAATCGATACCTAAATTGACTACATCTTACTAGCTATTACATCAACTTAGAAGCTTCATCTGTGTTCCACTATGGTGATTTTAGTGTCTCCGCATACCGCAGCACGCGACATAGCTTTGCAGACGATAAGTACAACCGTTTCAGAGAGAAGAGAGGCCAATGAGACGATCTGGCTTTAAGTCGATTCGATAACAAATGACGAAAATGGACGGATTTCTCAGGTTTTTACTACATATGAACACTTTTTACATTCTCCCGTGCAACTCGGCTGCTAGTCCTCCTTTCATGCAGAATCGTAAGGTCCTAGCTCATGTCCAAGGCACCAAAGCCAGCAAAAAAGTCAATAATCGATACCTAAATCTTGAATTGTACTACCTCTTACTGGCTATTACATCAACTTTGAAGCTTCATCTGTATTCTACTATGGTGCTTTTAGTGTCTCCGCATACCGCAGCACGCGACATAGCTTTGCAGACGATAAGTACAACCGTTTCAGAGAGAAGAGCGGCCAATGTGACAATCTGGCTTTAAGTCGACTCGATAACAAATGACGAAAACGGACGCATTTTTCAGGTTTTTACTACATATGAACACTTTTCACATTCTCCCAAGCAATTCGGCTGCTAGTCCTCCTTCCGTGCGGAATCATAAGGTCCTAGCTCTTGTCCAAGGCACAAAAGCCAGCTAAAAGGTCAATAATCGATACCTAAAAGTTGAATTGTACTACTTCTTACTGGCTATTACATCAACTTAGAAGCTTAATCTGTGTTCTACTATGGTGCTTTTAGTGTCTCCGTATACCGCAGCACGCGACATAGCTTTGCAGACGATAAGTATAACCGTTTCAGAGAGAAGAGGGGCCCATGTGACGATCTGGCTTTAAGTCGATTCGATAACAAATGACGAAAACGTTCGGATTTCTCAGGTTTTTACTACATATGAACACTTTTTACATCCTCCCGTGCAACGCGGCTGCTAGTCCTCCTTTCATGCAGAATCTTTAGGTCCTAGCTCATGTCCAAGGCACCAAAGCCAGCTAAAAAGTCAATAATCGATACCTAAAACTTGAATTCTACTACTTCTCACTGGCTATCACATCAACTTAGAAGCTCCATCTGTGTTCTACTATGGTGCTTTTAGTGTCTCCGCATACTGCAGCACGCGACATAGCTTTGCAGACGATAAGTACAACCGTTTCAGAGAGAAGAGGGGCCCATGTGACGATCTGGCTTTAAGTCGATTCGATAACAAATGACGAAAACGGACGGATTTCTCAGGTTTTTACTACATATGAACACTTTTTACATTCTCCCGTGCAACTCGGCTGCTAGTCCTCCTTTCATGCAGTATCTTAAGGTCCTAGCTCATGTCCAAGGCACCAAAGCCAGCAAAAAAAGTCAATAATCGATACCTAAATCTTGAATTGTACTACTTCTTACTGGCTATTACATCAACTTTGAAGCTTCATCTGTGTTCTACTATGGTGCTTTTAGTGTCTCCGCATACCGCAGCACGCGACATAGCTTTGCAGACGGTAAGTACAACCGTTTCAGATATAAGAGCGGCCAATGTGACGATCTGGCTTTAAGTCGATTCGATAACAAATGACGGAAACGGACGGATTTCTCATTTTTTTTCTACATATGAACACTATTCACATTCTCCCATGCATCTCGGCTGCTAGTCCTCCTTTCATGCAGAGTCATAAGGTCCTAGCTCATGTCCAAGGCACAAAAGCCAGCTAAAAAGTCAATAATCGATACCTAAAACTCCAATTGTACTACTTCTTACTGGCTATTACATCAACCTAGAAGCTTAATCTGTGTTCTACTATGGTGCTTTTAGTGTCTCCGCATACCGCAGCACGCGACATAGATTTGCAGACGATAAGTACAACCGTTTCAGAGAGAAGAGCGGCCAATGTGACGCTCTGCTTTAAGTCGATTCGATAATAAATTACGAAAACGGACGGATTTCTCAGGTTTCTACAACATATGAACACTTGTCGCATCCTCCGTGCAACTCGGCTGCTAGTCCTCCTTTCATGCAGAATCTTGAGTTCGTAGCTCATGCCCAAGGCACCAAAGCCAGCAAAAAAGTCAATAATCGATACCTAAAACTTGAATTGTACTACTCCTTACTGGCTATTACGTCAACTTTGAAGCTTCATCTGTGTTCTACTATGGTGCTTTTAGTGTCTCCGCATACCGCAGCACGCGACATAGCTTTGCAGACGATAAGTACAACCGTTTCAGAGATAAAAGTGGGCAATGTGACGATCTGGCTTCAAGTTGATTCGATAACAAATGACTAAAACGGACGGATTTCTCAGGTTTTTACTACATATGAACACTTTCCACATTCACCAATGCAACTCGGCTGCTAGTCCTCCTTTCATGCAGAATCTTAAGGACATAGCTCATGTCCAAGGCACCAAAGCCAGCTAAAAAGTCAATAATCGATACCTAAATTGACTACATCTTACTAGCTATTACATCAACTTAGAAGCTTCATCTGTGTTCCACTATGATGATTTTAGTGTCTCCGCATACCGCAGCACGCGACCTAGCTTTGCAGACGATAAGTACAACCGTTTCAGAGAGAAGAGAGGCCAATGAGACGATCTGGCTTTAAGTCGATTCGATAACAAATGACGAAAATGGACGGATTTCTCAGGTTTTTACTACATATGAACACTTTTTACATTCTCCCGTGCAACTCGGCTGCTAGTCCTCCTTTCATGCAGAATCGTAAGGTCCTAGCTCATGTCCAAGGCACCAAAGCCAGCAAAAAAGTCAATAATCGATACCTAAATCTTGAATTGTACTACCTCTTACTGGCTATTACATCAACTATGAAGCTTCATCTGTATTCTACTATGGTGCTTTTAGTCTCTCCGCATACCGCAGCACGCGACATAGCTTTGCAGACGATAAGTACAACCGTTTCAGAGAGAAGAGCGGCCAATGTGACAATCTGGCTTTAAGTCGATTCGATAACAAATGACGAAAACGGACGCATTTTTCAGGTTTTTACTACATATGAACACTTTTCACATTCTCCCAAGCAATTCGGCTGCTAGTCCTCCTTCCGTGCGGAATCATAAGGTCCTAGCTCTTGTCCAAGGCACAAAAGCCAGCTAAAAGGTCAATAATCGATACCTAAAACTTGAATTGTACTACTTCTTACTGGCTATTACATCAACTTAGAAGCTAAATCTGTGTTCTACTATGGTGCTTTTAGTGTCTCCGTATACCGCAGCACGCGACATAGCTTTGCAGACGATAAGTATAACCGTTTCAGAGAGAAGAGGGGCCCATGTGACGATCTGGCTTTAAGTCGATTCGATAACAAATGACGAAAACGTTCGGATTTCTCAGGTTTTTACTACATATGAACACTTTTTACATCCTCCCGTGCAACGCGGCTGCTAGTCCTCCTTTCATGCAGAATCTTTAGGTCCTAGCTCATGTCCAAGGCACCAAAGCCAGCTAAAAAGTCAATAATCGATACCTAAATCTTGAATTGTACTAATCTTACTGGCAATTACATCAACTTTAAGCTTCATCTGTGTTCTACTATGGTGCTTTTAGTGTCTCCGCATACCGCAGCACGCGACATAGCTTTGCAGACGATAAGTACAACCGTTTCAGATATAAGAGCGGCCAATGTGACGATCTGGCTTTAAGTCGATTCGATAACAAATGACGAAAACGGACGGATTTCTCATTTTTTTTCTACATATGAACACTATTCACATTCTCCCATGCATCTCGGCTGCTAGTCCTCCTTTCATGCAGAGTCATAAGGTCCTAGCTCATGTCCAAGGCACAAAAGCCAGCTAAAAAGTCAATAATCGATACCTAAAACTCCAATTGTACTACTTCTTACTGGATATTACATCAACCTAGAAGCTTAATCTGTGTTCTACTATGGTGCTTTTAGTGTCCCCGCATACCGCAGCACGCGACATAGATTTGCAGACGATAAGTACAACCGTTTCAGAGAGAAGAGCGGCCAATGTGACGCACTGCTTTAAGTCGATTCGATAATAAATTACGAAAACGGACGGATTTCTCAGGTTTCTACAACATATGAACACTTGTCGCATCCTCCGTGCAACTCGGCTGCTAATCCTCCTTTCATGCAGAATCTTGAGGTCCTAGCTCATGCCCAAGGCACCAAAGCCAGCAAAAAAGTCAATAATCGATACCTAAAACTTGAATTGTACTACTCCTTACTGGCTATTACATCAACTTTGAAGCTTCATCTGTGTTCTACTATGGTGCTTTTAGTGTCTCCGCATAACGCAGCACGCGACATAGCTTTGCAGACGATAAGTACAACCGTTTCAGAGAGAAGAGGGGCTAATGTGCCGATCTGGCTATAAGCCGATTGGATAACAAATGACGAAAATGGACGGATTTCTCAGGTTTTTACTACATATGAACACTTTTCACATACTTCCGTGCAACGCGGCTGCTAGTCCTCCTTTCATGCAGAATCATAAGGACCTAGCTCATGTCAAAGGCACCAAAGCCATCAAAAAAGTCAATAATCGATTCCTAAAACTTGAATTCTACTACTTCTTACTGGCTATTACATCAACTTAGAAGCTTCATCTGTGTTCCACTATGGTGATTTTAGTGTCTCCGCTTACCGCTGCACGCGACATAGCTTTGCAGACGATAAGTACAACCGTTTCAGAGAGAAGAGCGACCAATGTGACGATCTGGCTTTAAGTCGATTCGATAATAAATTACGAAAACGGACGGATTTCTCAGGTTTTTACTACATATGAACACTTTTCACATTGTCCGTGCAACGCGGCTGCTAGTCCTCCTTTCATGCACAATCTTAAGGTCCTACCTCATGTCCAAGGCACCAAAGCCAGCTGAAACGTCTATTATCGATACCTAAAACTTGGATTTGTACTACTTCTTACTGGCTATTACATCAACTTAGAAGCTTCATCTGTATTCTACTATGGTGCTTTTAGTGTCTCCGCATACCGCAGCACGCGACATAGCTTTGCAGACGATAAGTACAACCGTTTCAGAGAGAAGAGCAGCCAATGTGACAATCTGGCTTCAAGTCGATTCGATAACAAATGACGAAAATGGACGGATTTCTCAGGTTTTTACTACATATGAACACTCTTTACATACTCCCGTGCAACCCGGCTGCTAGTCCTCCTTTCATGCACAATCTTAAGGTCCTACCTCAAGTCCAAGGCACCAAAGCCAGCTAAAAAGTCAATAATCGATACCTAAAACTTGAATTGCACTACTTCTCACTGGCTATCACATCTACTTAGAAGCTTCATCTGTGTTCTACTATGGTGCTTTTAGTGTCTCCGTATACTGCAGCACGCGACATAGCTTTGCAGACGATAAGTACAACCGTTTCAGAGAGAAGAGGGGCCAATGTGACGATCTGGCTTTAAGACGATTAGATAACAAATGACGAAAACGGACGGATTTCTCAGGTTTTTACTACATATGAACACTTTTTACAATCCCCCGTGCCACTCGGCTGCTAGTCCTCCTTTCATGCAGAATCGTAGGGTCCTAGCTCATGTTCAAGGCACCAAAGCCAGCGAAAAAGTCAATAATCGATACCTAAATCTTGAATTGTACTACTTCTTACTGGCTATTACATCAACTTTGAAGCTTTATCTATGTTCTACTATGGTGCTTTTAGTGTCTCCGCATACCGCAGCACGCGACATAGCTTTGCAGACGATAAGTACAACCGTTTCAGATATAAGAGCGGCCAATGTGACGATCTAGCTTTAAGTCGATTCGATAACAAATGACGGAAACGGACGGATTTCTCAGGTTTTTACTACATATGAACACTTTTCACATTCTCCCATGCAACTCGGCTTCTAGTCCTCCTTTCATTCAGAATCTTAAGGTCCTAGCTCATGTCCAAGGCACCAAAGCCAGCTAAAAAATCAATATTCGATACCTAAAACTTGAATTGTACTACTCCTTACTGGCTATTACATCAACTTAGAAGCTTCATCTGTGTTCTACTATGGTGCTTTTAGTGTCTCCGCATACCGCAGCACGCGACATAGCTTTGCAGACGATTAGTACAACCGTTTCAGAGAGAAGAGATGCCAATGTGACGAACTGGCTTTAAGTCGATTCGATAACAAATGACGAAAAGTAACGGATTTCTCAGGTTTTTACTACATATGAACACTTTTCACATACTCCCGTGCAACGCGGCTGCTAGTCCTCCTTTCATGCAGAATCGTAAGGTCCTAGCTCATGTCCAAGGCACCAAAGCCAGCTAAAAAGTCAATAATCGATACCTAAAACTTGAATTGTACTACTTCTCAGTGGCTATCACATCAACTTAGATGCTTCATCTCTGTTCTACTATGGTGCTTTTAGTGTCTCCGCATACTGCAGCACGCGACATAGCCTTGCAGACGATAAGTACAACCGTTTCAGAGAGAAGAGCGGCCAATGTGACGATCTGGCTTTAAGTCGATTCGATAACAAATGACGAAAACGGACGGATTTCTCAGGTTTTTACTACATATGAACACTTGTCACATTCTCCGTGCAACGCGGCTGCTAGTCCTCCTTTCATGCAGAATCTTAAGGTCCTAGCTCATGTCCAAGGCACCAAAGCCAGCAAAAAAGTCAATAATCGATACGTAAATCTTGAATTGTACTACTTCTTACTGGCTATTACATCAACTTAGAAGCTTCATCTGTGTTCTACTATGGTGCTTTTAGTGTCTACGCATACCGCAGCACGCGACATAGCTTTGCAGACGTTAAGTACAACCGTTTCAGATATAAGAGCGGCCAATGTGACGATCTGGCTTCAAGTTGATTCGATTACAAATGACGAAAACGGACGGATTTCTCAGGTTTTTACTACATATGAACACTTTTCACATTCTCCCTTTCAACTCGGCTGCTAGTCCTCCTTTCATGCAGAATCTTAAGGACATAGCTCATGTCCAAGGCACCAAAGCCAGCTAAAAAGTCAATAATCGAAACCTAAAACTTGAATTGTACTACTTCTTACTGGCTATTACATCAACTTAGAAGCTTCATCTGTGTTCCACTATGGCGATTTTAGTGTCTCCGCATACCGCAGCACGCGACATAGCTTTGCAGACGATAAGTACAACCGTTTCAGAGAGAAGAGGGGCCAATGTGACGATCTGGCTATAAGTCGATTCGATAACAAATGACGAAAATGGACGGATTTCTCAGGTTTTTACTACATATGAACACTTTTCACATACTCCCATGCAACTCGGCTGCTAGTCCTCCTTTCATGCAGAATCATAAGGACCTAGCTCATGCCAAAGGCACCAAAGCCAGCAAAAAAGTCAATAATCTATTCCTGAATCTTGAATTGTACTACTTCTTACTGGCTATTACATTAACTTAGAAGCTTCATCTGTGTTCCAATCTGGTGATTTTAGTGTCTACGCATACCGCAGCACGCGACATAGCTTTGCACACAATAAGTACAACCGTTTCAGAGAGAAGAGCGGCCAATGTGACGATCTGGCTTTAAGTCGATTCCATAACAAATGACGAAAACGGACGGATTTCTCAGGTTTTTACTACATATGAACACTTGTCACATACTCCCATGCAACGCGGCTGCTAGTCCTCCTTTCATGCAGAATCTTAATGTCCTAGCTCATTTCCAAGGCACCAAAGATAGCTAAAAAGTCAATAATCCATACCTAAAACTTGAATTGTACTACTTCTCACTGGCTATCACATCAACTTAGAAGCTTCATCTGTGTTCTACTATGGTGCTTTTAGTGTCTCCGCATACTGCAGCACGCGACATAGCTTTGCAGACGATAAGTACAACCGTTTCAGAGAGAAGAGGGGCCAATGTGACAATCTGGCTTTAAGTCGATTCGATAACAAATATCGAAAACGGACGGATTTCTCAGGTTTTTACTACATATGAACACTTTTTACATTATCCCGTGCAACTCGGCTGCTAGTCCTCCTTTCATGCAGACTCTTAATGTAATAGCTCATGTACAAGGCACCAAAGCCAGCTAAAAAGTCAATATTCGATACCTAAAACTTGAATAGTACTACTCCTTACTGGCTATTACATCAACTTAGAAGCTTCATCTGTGTTCTACTATGGTGATTTTAGTGTCTCCGCATACCGCAGCACGCGACATAGCTTTCAGACGATAAGTACAACCGTTTCAGAGAGAAGAGCGGCCAATGTGACGATCTGGCTTTAAGTCGATTCGATAACAAATGACGGAAACGGACGGATTTCTCAGGTTTTTACTACATACGAACACTTTTCACATTCTACCATGCTACTCGGCTGCTAGTCCTCCTTTTATGCAGAATCTTAAGGTCCTAGCTCATGTCCAAAGCACCAAAGCCAGCTAAAAAGTCAATAATCGATACCTAAAACTTGAATTGTACTACTTCTCACTGGCTATCACATCAACTTAGAAGCTTCATCTCTGTTCTACTATGGTGCCTTTAGTGTCTCCGCATACTGCAGCACGCGACATAGGTTTGCAGACGATAAGTACAACCGTTTCAGAGAGAAGAGCGGCCAATGTGAAGATCTGACTTTAAGGCGATTCGATAACAAATGACGAAAACGGACGGATTTCTCATTTTTTTACCACATATGACCACTATTAACATTCTCCCATGCATCTCGGCTGCTAGTCCTCCTTTCATGCAGAATCATAAGGTCCTAGCTCATGTCCAAGGCACAGAAGCCAGCTAAAAGTCAATAATCGATACCTAAAACTTGAATTGTACTACTTCTTACTGGCTATTACATCAACTTAGAAGCTTAATCTGTGTTCTACAATGGTGCTTTTAGTGTCTCCGCATACCGCAGCACGCGACATAGCTTTGCAGACGATAAGTACAACCGTTTCAGAGAGAAGAGCGGCCAATGTGACGCACTGCTTTAAGTCGATTCGATAATAAATTACGAAAACGGACAGATTTCTCAGGTTTTTACTACATATGAACACTTTTCGCATCCTCCCGTGCAACTCGGCTGCTAGTCCTCCTTTCATGCAGATTCTTAAGGTCCTAGCCCATGTCCAATGCACCAAAGCCTGCTAAAAATTCAATATTCGATACCTAAAACTTGAATTGTACTACTCCTTACTGGCTATTACATCAACTTAGAAGCTTCATCTGTGTTCTACTATTGTGATTTTAGTGTCTACGCATACCGCAGCACGCGACATAGCTTTGCAGACGATAAGTACAACCGTTTCAGAGAGAAGAGCGGCCAATGTGACGATCTGGCTTTAAGTCGATTCCATAACAAATTACGAAAACGGACGGATTTCTCAGGTTTTTACTACATATGAACACTTTTCACATTCTCCCATGCAACTCGGCTGCTAGTCCTCCTTTCATGCACAATCTTAAGGTCCTAGCTCATGTCCCAGTCACCAAAGTCAGCTAAAAAGTCAATAACGATACCTAAAACTTGAATTGTACTACTTCTTACTGGCTATTACATCAACTTAGAAGTTTCGTCTGTGTTCTACAATGGTGCTTTTAGTGTCTCCGCATACCGCAGCACGCGACATAGCTTTGCAGACGTTAAGTACAACCGTTTCAGAGAGAAGAGAGGCCAATGTGAAGATCTGGCTTTAAGTCTATTCGATAACAAATGACGAAAACGGACGGATTTCTCAGGTTTTTACTACATATGAACACTTGTCACATACTCCCATGCAACGCGGCTGCTAGTCCTCCTTTCATGCAGAATCTTAATGTCCTAGCTCATGTCCAAGGCACCAAAGATAGCTAAAAAGTCAATAATCCATAACCTAAAACTAGAATTGTACTACTTCTTACTGGCTATTACATCAACTTAGAAGCTTCATCTGTGTGTCCACTATGGTGCTTTTTGTGTCTCGGCATACCGCAGCACGCGACATAGCTTTGCAAACGATAAGTACAACAGTTTCAGAGAGAAGAGCGGCCAATGTGACGATCTGGCTTTAAGTCGATTCGGTAACAAATGACGAAAACGAACGAATTTCTCAGGTATTTACTACAGTTGAACACTTTTCACATTCTCCAATGCAACTCGGCTGCTAGTCCTCCTTTCATGCAGAATCTTAAGGACCTATCTCATGTCCAAGGCACCAAAGCCAGCTAAAAAGTCAATAATCGATACCTAAACCTTGAATTGTACTACTTCTTACTGGCTATTACGTCAACTTAGAAGCTTCATCTGTGTTCCACTATGGTGATTTTAGTATCTCCGTATACCGCAGCATGCGACATAGCTTTGCAAACGATAAGTACAACCGTTTCAGAGAGAAGAGCGGCCAATGTGACGATCTGGCTTTAAGTCGATTCGATAATAAATTACGAAAACGGACGGATTTCTCAGGTTTTTACTACATATAAACACTTTTCGCATCCTCCCGTGCAACTCGGCTGCTAGTCCTCCTTTCATGCAGAATCTTAAGGTCCTAGCCCATGTCCAATGCACCAAAGCCTGCTAAAAAGTCAATAATCGATACGTAAATCTTGAATTGTACTATTTCTTACTGGCTATTACATCAACTTAGAAGCTTCATCTCTGTTCTACTATGGTGCGTTTAGTGTCTACGCATACCGCAGCACGCGACATAGCTTTGCAGACGATAAGTACAACCGTTTCAGAGAGAAGAGCGGCCAATGTGACGATCTGGCTTTAAGTCGATTCCATAACAAATTACGAAAACGGACGGATTTCTCAGGTTTTTACTACATATGAACACTTTTCACATTCTTCCATGCAACTCGGCTGCTAGTCCTCCTTTCATGCAGAATCTTAAGGTCCTAGCTCATGTCCCAGTCACCAAAGCCAGCTAAAAAGTCAATAACGATACCTAAAACTTGAATTGTACTACTTCTTACTGGCTATTACATCAACTTAGAAGTTTCGTCTGTGTTCTACAATGGTGCTTTTAGTGTCTCCGCATACCGCAGCACGCGACATAGCTTTGCAGACGTTAAGTACAACCGTTTCAGAGACAAGAGAGGCCAATGTGAAGATCTGGCTTTAAGTCTATTCGATAACAAATGACGAAAACGGACGGATTTCTCAGGTTTTTACTACATATGAACACTTGTCACATACTCCCATGCAACGCGGCTGCTAGTCCTCCTTTCATGCAGAATCTTAATGTCCTAGCTCATGTCCAAGGCACCAAAGATAGCTAAAAAGTCAATAATCCATAACCTAAAACTTGAATTGTACTACTTCTTACTTCCTATTACATCAACTTAGAAGCTTCATCTGTGTGTCCACTATGGTGCTTTTTGTGTCTCGGCATACCGCAGCACGCGACATAGCTTTGCAAACGATAAGTACAACAGTTTCAGAGAGAAGAGCGGCCAATGTGACGTTCTGGCTTTAAGTCGATTCGATAACAAATGACGAAAACGAACGTATTTCTCAGGTATTTACTACAGATGAACACATTTCACATTCTCCCATGCAACTCGGCTGCTAGTCCTCCTTTCATGCAGAATCTTAAGGACCTATCTCATGTCCAAGGCACCAAAGCCAGCTAAAAAGTCAATATTCGATACCTAAAACTTGAATTCTATAACTTCTTACTGGCTATTACATCAACTTAGAAGCTTCATCTGTGTTCTACTACGGTGCTTTTAGTGACTCCGCATACCGCAGCAAGCGACATAGCTTTGCAGACGATAAGTACAACCGTTTCAGAGAGAAGAGCGGCCAATGTGACGATCTGGCTTTAAGACGATTCGATAACAAATGACGAAAATGGACGGATTTCTCAGGTTTTTACTACATATGAACACTTTTCACAAACTCCCGTGCAACGCGACTGCTAGTCCTCCTTTCATGCAGAATCTTAAGGTCTTAGCTCATGTCCAAGGCACCAAAGCCAGCTAAAAAGTCATTAATCGATACCTAAAACTTGAATTGTACTTCTTCTCACTGGCTATCACATCAACGTAGAAGCTTCATCTGTGTTCTACTATGGTGCTTTTAGTGTCTCCGCATACTGCAGCACGCGACATAGCTTTCCAGACGATAAGTACAACCGTTTCAGAGAGAAGAGCGGCCAATGTGACGATTTGGCTTCAAGTTGATTCGATAACAAATGACGAAAACGGACGGATTTCTCAGGTTTTTACTACATATGAACACTTATCACATTCTCCCATTCAACTCGGCTGCTAGTCCTCCTTTCGTGCAGAATCTTAAGGACATAGCTCATGTCCAAGGCACCAAAGCCTGCTAAAAAGTCAATAATCGATACGTAAATCTTGAATTGTACTACTTCTTACTGGCTATTACATCAACTTAGAAGCTTCATCTGTGTTCTACTATGGTGCTTTTAGTGTCTCCGCACACCGCAGCACGCGACATAGCTTTGCAGACGATAAGTACAACCGTTTCAGATAGAAGAGCGGCCAATGTGTCGATCTTGCTTCAAGTCGATTCGGTAACAAATGACGAAAACGGATGGATTTCTCAGGTTTTTACTACATATGAACACTTTTCACATTGCCCCATACAACTCGGCTGCTAGTCCTCCTTTCATGCAGAATCTTAAGGTCCTAGCTCATGTCCAAGGCACCAAAGCCAGCAAAAAAGTCAATAATCGATACGTAAATCTTGAATTGTACTACTTCTTACTGGATATTACATCAACTTAGAAGCTTCATCTGTGTTCTACTATGGTGCTTTTAGTGTCTACGCATACCGCAGCACGCGACATAGCTTTGCAGACGATAAGTACAACCGTTTCAGAGAGAAGCGCGGCCAATGTGACGATCTGGCTTTAAGTCGATTCCATAACAAATTACGAAAACGGACGGATTTCTCAGGTTTTTACTACATATGAACACTTTTCACATTCTCCCTCGCAACTCGGCTGCTAGTCCTCCTTCCATGCAGAATCGTAAGGTCCTAGCTCATGTCCAAGTCACCAAAGCCAGCTAAAAAGTCAATAATCGATACCTAAACCTTGAATTGTACTACTTCTTACTGCCTATTACATCAACTTAGAAGCTTCATCTGTGTTCTACTATGGTGCTTTTAGTGTCTCCGCATACCGCACCATGCGACATAGCTTTGCAGACGATAAATGTAACCGTTTCAGTCAGAAGGGCGGCCAATGTGACGATCTGGCTTTAAGTCGATTCGATAACAAATGACGAAAAGTAACGGATTTCTCACGTTTTTACTACATATGAACACTTTTCACATTCTCCGTGCAACTCGGCTGCTAGTCGTCCTTTCATGCAGAATCTTAAGGTCTTTCCTCATGTCCAAGGCACTAAAGCCAGCTAAAAAGTCAATAATCCATAACTAAAACTTGAATTGTACTACTTCTTATTGGCTATTACATCAACTAGGAAGCTTCATCTGTGTTCTACTATGGTGCTTTTAGTGTCTCCGTATACCGCAGCACGCGACATAGCTTTGCAGACGATAAGTACAACCGTTTCAGAGAGAAGATTGGCCAATGTGACGATCTGGCTTTAAGTCGACTCGATAACAAATGACGAAAATGGACGGGTTCCTCAGGTTTTTACAACGTGTGAACACTTTTCACATTCTCCCATTCAACTCGGCTACTAGTCCTCCTTTCATGCAAAATCTTAAGTACCTAACTCATGTCCAAGGCACCAAAGAAGGGTAAAAAGTCAATAATCGATACCTAAAACTTGAATTGTACTACTTCTTACTGGCTATTACATCAACGTAGATGCTTCATCTGTGATCCACTGTGGTGCTTTTAGTGTCTCCGCATACCGCAGCACGCGACATAGCTTTGCAGACGATAAGTACAACCGTTTCAGAGAGAAGAGCGGCCAATGTGACGATCTTGCTTCAAGTCGATTCGATAACAAATGACGAAAACGGACGGATTTCTCAGGTTTTTACTACATATGAACACTTTTCACATTGTCCCATACAACTCGGCTGCTAGTCCTCCTTTCATGCAGAATCTTAAGGTCCTAGCTCATGTCCAAGGCACCAAAGCCAGAAAAAAAGTCAATAATCGATACGTAAATCTTGAATTGTACTACTTCTTACTGGCTATTACATCAACTTAGAAGCTTCATCTGTGTTCTACTATGGTGCTTTTAGTGTCTACGCATACCGCAGCACGCGACATAGCTTTGCAGACGATAAGTACAACCGTTTCAGAGAGAAGCGCGGCCAATGTGACGATCTGGCTTTAAGTCGATTCCATAACAAATTAGGAAAACGGACGGATTTCTCAGGTTTTTACTACATATGAACACTTTTCACATTCTCCCATGCAACGCGGCTGCTAGTCCTCCTTTCATGCAAAATCTTAAGGTCCTAGGTCATGTCCAAGGCACCAAAGATAGCTAAAAAGTCAATAATCCATACCTAAAACTTGAATTGTACTACTTCTTACTGGCTATTACATCAACTTAGAAGCTTCATCTGTGTTCTACTATGGTGCTTTTAGTGTCTCCAAATACCGCAGAACGCGACATAGCTTTGCAGACGATAAGTACAACCGTTTCAGAGAGAAGAGCGGCCAATGTGACGATCTGGCTTTACGTCGATTCGATAATAAATTACGAAAACGGACGGATTTCTCAGGTTTCTACTACGTATAAACACTTTTCACATTCTCCCGTGCAACGCGGCTGCTAGTCCTCCTTTAATGCAGAATCTTAAGGTCCTAGCTCATGTTTAAGGCACCAAAGCCAGCAAATAAGTCAATAATCGATACCTAAAACTTGAATTGTACTACTTCTTACTGGCTATTACATCAACTTAGATACTTCATCTGTGATCCACTATGGTGCTTTTAGTGTCTCCGCATACCGCACCATGCGACGTAGCTTTGCAGACGATAAATGTAACCGTTTCAGACAGAAGGGCGGCCAATGTGACGATCTGGCTTTAAGTCGATTCGATAACAAATGACGAAAAGTAACGGATTTCTCACGTTTTTACTACATATAAACACTTTTCACATTCTCCCGTGCAACTCGGCTCGTAGTCCTCCTTTCATGCAGAATCTTAAGGTTCTACCTAATGTCCAAGGCACCAAAGCCAGCTAAAAAGTCAATAATCGTTAACTAAAACTTGAAATGTACTACTTCTTACTGGCTATTACATCAACTAGGAAGCTTCATCTGTGTTCTACTATGGTGCTTTTAGTGTCTCCGTATACCGCAGCACGCGACATAGCTTTGCAGACGATAAGTACAACCGTTTCAGAGAGAAGAGGGGCCAATGTGACGATCTGGCTTTAAGTCGATTCGATAACAAATGACGAAAATGGACGGGTTCCTCAGGTTTTTACTACGTGTGAACACTTTTCACATTCTCCCGTGCAACTCGGCTGCTAGTCCTCCTTTCATGCAGAATCTTAAGGTCCTAGCTCATGTCCAAGGCACCAAAGCCATCTAAAAAGTCAATAATCGATACCTAAAACTTGAATTGTACTACTTCTTACTGGCTATTACATCAACGTAGATGCTTCACCTGTGATCCACTATGGGGCTTTTAGTGTCTCCGCATACTGCAGCATGCGACATAGCTTTGCAGACGATAAATGTAACCGTTTCAGACAGAAGAGCGGCCAATGTGACGATCTGGCTTTAAGTCCATTCGATAACAAATGACGAAAACGGACGGATTTCTTAGGTTTTTACTACATATGAACACTTTTCACATTCTCCCGTGCAACGCGGCTGCTAGTCCTCCTTTCATGCAAAATCTTAAGTTCCTAGCTCATGTCTAGGCACCAAAGAAGGGTAAAAAGTCAATAATCGATACCTAAAACTTGAATTGTACTAATTCTTACTGGCTATTACATCAACTTAGAAGCTTCATCTGTGTTCTACTATTGTGCTTTTAGTGTCTCCACATACCGCAGCACGCGACATAGCTTTGCAGACGATAAATGTAACCGTTTCAGACAGAAGAGCGGCCAATGTGACGATCCGGCTTTAAGTCGATTCGATAACAAATGACGATAACGGACGGATTTCTCAGGTTTTTACTACATATGAACACTTTTCACATTCTCCCTGGCAACGCGGCTGCTAGTCCTCTTTTCATGCAAAATCTTAAGGTCCTAGCTCATGTCCAAGGCACCAGAGCCAGCTAAAAAGTCAATAATCGATAACTAAAACTTGAATTGTACTACTTCTTACTGGCTATTACTTCAACTTAGAAGCTTCATCTGTGTTCTACTATTGTGCTTTTAGTGTCTCTGCATACCGCATTACGCGACTTAGCTTTGCAGACGATAAGTACAACCCTTTCAGACAGAAGAGCGGCCAATGTGACGATCTGGCTTTAAGTCGATTCGATAACAAATGACGAATACGGACGGATTATTCAGCTTTATATAACATATGAACACTTTTCACTTTCTCCCGTGCAACGCGGCTGCTAATCATCCTTTCATGCAAAATCTTAAGTTCCTAGCTCATGTCCAAGGTACCAAAGAAGGGCAAAAAGTCAATAATCGATAACAAAAACTTGAATTGTACTACTTCATACTGGCTATTACATCAACTTAGAAGCTACATCTGTGTTCTACTATGGTGCTTTTAGTGTCTCTGCATACCGCAGAACGCGACATAGTTTTGCAGACGATAAGTACAACCGTTTCAGAGAAAGAGCGGCCAATGTGACGATCTGGCTTTAAGTCGATTCGATAAGAAATGACGAAACGGACGGATTTCTCAGGTTTTTACTACATATGAACACCTTTCACATTCTCCCGTGCAACTCGGCTGCTAGTCCTCCTTTCATGCAAAAGGTTAAGGTCCTAGCGCATGTAGAAGGCACCAAAGCCAGTTAAAAAGTCAATAATCGAGAACTAAAACTTGAATTGTACTACTTCTTACTGGCTATTACATCAACATAGAAGCTTCATCTGTGTTCTACTATGGTGCTTTTTGTGTCTCCGCATACCGCAGCACGCGACATAGCTTTGCAGACGATAAGTACAACCCTTTCAGACAGAAGAGCGGCCAATGTGACGATCTGGCTTTAAGTCGATTCGATAACAAATGACGAAAACGGACGGATTTCTCAGGTTTTTACTACATATGAACACTTTTCAGAGTCTCCAGTGCAACGCTACTGCTAGTCCTCCTTTCATACAAAATCTTAAGTTCCTAGCTCCTGTTCAAAGCACCAAAGAAGGGTAAAAAGTTAATAATCGATACCTAAAACTGGAACTGTACTACTCCTTACTGGCTTTTACATCAGCTTAGAAGCTTCATCTGTGTTCTACTATGCTGTTTTTAGTGTCTCCGCATACCGCAGCACGCGACATAGCTTTGCAGACGATAAGTACAACCGCTTCAGAGGGAAGAGCGGCCAATGTGACGATCTGGCTTTAAGTCGATTCGATAACAAATGACGAATACGGACGGATTTCTCAGGTTTTTACTACATATGAACACTTTTCACTTTCTCCCGTGCAACTCGGCTGCTAATCCTCCTTTCATGCAAAATGTTAAGTTCCTAGCTCATGTCCAAGGCACCAAAGCCAGTTAAAAAGTCAATAATCGATAACTAAAACTTGAATTGTACTACTTCTTACTCGCTATTACATTAACTTAGAAGCTTCATCTGTGTTCTACTGTGGTGCTTTTTGTGTCTCCGCATGCCGCAGCACTCGAGATAGCTTTACAGACGATAAGTACAACCGTTTCAGAGAGAAGAGCGGCCTATGTGACGATCTGGCTTTAAGTCGATTCGATAACAAATGACGAATACGGACAGATTTCTCAGATTTTACTACATACGAACACTTTTCACATTCTCCCGTGCAACGCGGCTGCTAGTCCTCCTTTCATGCAAAATCTTAAGTTCCTAGCTCATGTCCAAGGCACCAAAGAAGGGTAAAAAGTCAATAATCGATACCTAAAACTTGAATTGTACTACTACTTACAAGCTATTACATCAACTTAGGAGCATCATCTGTGTTCTACTATGGTGCTTTTAGTGTCTCCGCATACCGCAGCACGTGACATAGCTTTGTACACGATAAGTACAACCGTTTCAGAGAGAAGAGCGGCCAATGTAACGATCTGGCTTTAATCGATTTGATAACAAATGACGAATACGGACGGATTTCTCAGGTATTACTACATATGAACACTTTTCACATTATCCCGTGCATCGCGCCTGCTAGTCCTCCTTTCATGCAATATCATATGTTCATAGGTCATGTCCAAGGCACCAAAGATGGGTAAAAAGTCAATAATCGATAACAAAAACTTGAATTGTACTACTTCATACTGGCTATTACATAAACTTAGAAGCTTCATCTGTGTTCTACTATGGTGCTTTTAGTGTCTCCGCATACCGCAGCACGCGACATAGCTTTGCAGACGATAAATGTAACCGTTTAAGACAGAACTGCGGCCAATGTGACGATCTGGCTTTAAGTCGATTCGATAACAAATGACGAAAACGGACGGATTTCTCAGGTTTTTACTACATATGAACACTATTCACTCCCTCCCGTGCAACTCGGCTGCTAGTCGTCCTTTCTTGCAGAATCTTAAGTTCCTAGCTAATGTCCAAGGCACCAAATCCAGCTAAAAAGTCAATAATCGATAACAAAAACGAGAATTGTACTACTTCATACTAGCTACTACATTTACTTAGAAGCTTCATCTGTGTTCTACTATGGTGCTTTTAGTGTCTCTGCATACTGCAGAACGCCTCATAGTTTTGCAGACGATAAGTACAACCCTTTCAGACAGAAGAGCTGCCAATGTGACGATCTGGCTTTAAGTCGATTCGATAAGAAATGACGAAAACGGACGGATTTCTCAGGTTTTTACTACATATGAACACTTTTCACTTTCTCCCGTGCAACTCGGCTGCTAATCCTCCTTTCATGCAAAATGTTAAGTTCCTAGCTCATGTCCAAGGCACCAAAGCCAGTTAAAAAGTCAATAATCGATAACTAAAACTTGAATTGTACTACTTCTTACTGGCTATTACATCAACTTAGAAGCTTCATCTGTGTTCTACTGTGGTGCTTTTTGTGTCTCCGCATGCCGCAGCACGCGACATAGCTTTACAGACGATAAGTACAACCGTTTCAGAGAGAAGAGCGGCCTATGTGACGATCTGGCTTTAAGTCGATTCGATAACAAATGACGAATACGGACAGATTTCTCAGGTTTTGCTACATACGAACACTTTTCACATTCTCCCGTGCAACGCGGCTGCTAGTCCTCCTTTCATGCAAAATCTTAAGTTCCTAGCTCATGTCCAAGGCACCAAAGAAGGGTAAAAAGTCAATAATCGATACCTAAAACTTGAATTGTACTACTACTTACAAGCTATTACATCAACTTAGGAGCTTCATCTGTGTTCTACTATGGTGCTTTTAGTGTCTCCGCATACCGCAGCACGTGACATAGCTTTGTACACGATAAGTACAAACGCTTCAGAGAGAAGAGCAGCCAATGTGACGATCTGGCTTTAATCGATTTGATAACAAATGACGAATACGGACGGATTTCTCAGGTATTACTACATATGAACACTTTTCACATTATCCCGTGCATCGCGCCTGCTAGTCCTCCTTTCATGCAATATCATAACTTCATAGGTCATGTTCAAGGCACTAAAGATGGGTAAAAAGTCAATAATCGATAGTAAAAACTTGAATTGTACTACTTCATACTAGCTATTACATCAACTTAGAAGCTTCATCTGTGTTCTACTATGGTGCTATTAGTGTCTCCACATACCGCAGCATGCGACATAGCTTTGCGGACGATAAGTACAACCGTTTCAGAGAGAAGAGCGGCCAATGTGACGATCTGGCTTTAAGTCGATTCGGTAACAAATGACGAAAACCTACGGATTTCTCAAGTTTTTACTAAGTATGAACACTTTTCACATTCTCCCATGCAACTCCGCTGCTATTCCTCATTTCATGCAGAATTATCAGGCCCTAGCTCATGTCCAAGGCACCAAAGCCAGCTAAAATTCAATAATCGATACCAAAACTTGAATTGTACTACTTCTTACTGTCTATTACATCAACTTAGATGCTTCATCTGTGTTCTACTAAGGTGCTTTTAGTGTCTCCGCATACCGCAACAAGCGACATAGCTTTGCAGACGATAAGTACAACCGTTTCAGAGAGAAGAGCGGCCAATTTGACGATCTTTCTTTAAGTCGACTCGATAACAAATGACGATAATGGACGGATTTCTCAGGTTTTTACTACATATGAACACTTTTCACATTCTCCCGCGCATCGCGGCTGCTAGTCCTCCTTTCATGCAAAATCTTAAGTTCCTAGCTCATCTCCAAGGCACCAAAGCCAGTTAAAAAGTCAATAATCGATAAATAAAACTTGAATTGTACTACTTCTTACTGGCTATTACATCAACTTAGAAGCTTCATCTGTGTTCTAATGTGGTGCTTTTAGTGTCTAAACATACCGCAGCACGTGACATAGCTTTGCAGACGATAAATGTAACCGTTTCAGAGAGAAAGGCGGCCAATGTGACGATCTGGCTTTAAGTCGATTCGATAACAAATGACGAAAACGGACGGATTTCTCAGGCTTTTACTACATATGAACACTTTTCACATTCTCCCGCGCATCGCGGCTGCTAGTCCTCCTTTCATGCAAAATCTTAAGTTCCTAGCTCATGTCCAAGGCACCAAAGCCAGTTAAAAAGTCAATAATCGATAACTAAAACTTGAATTGTACTACTTCTTACTGGCTATTACATCAACTTAGAAGCTCATCTGTGTTCTGCTATGGTGCTTTTAGTGTCTCCACATACCGCAGCACGCGACACAGCCATGCAGACGATAAATGTAACCGTTTCAGAGAGAAGAGCAGCCAATGTGGCGATCTGGCTTTAAGTCGATTCGATAACAAATGACGAATACGGACTTATTTCTCAGCTTTATACCACATATGAACACTTTTCACATTCTCCCGTGCAACGCGGCTGCTAGTCATCCTTTCATGCAAAATCTTAAGTTCCTAGCTCATGTCCAAGGTACCAAAGAAGGGTAAAAAGTCAATAATCGATAACAAAAACTTGAATTGTACTACTTCATACTGGCTATTACATCAACTTAGAAGCTTCATCTGTGTTCTGCTATGGTGGTTCTAGTGTCTCTGCATACCGCAGCACGCGACATAGCTTTGCAGACGATAAATGTAACCGTTTGAGACATAACTGCAGCTAATGTGACGATCTGGCTTTAAGTCGATTCGATAACAAAAGACGAAAACGGACGGATTTCCCAGGTTTTTGCTACAGATGAACACTTTTCACATTCTCCCGTGCTACTCGGCTGATAGTCCTCCTTTCATGCAAAATGTTACGGTCCTAACTCATGTCCGAGGCACCAAAGGCAGTTAAAAGGTCAATAATCGATAACTAAAACATGAATTGTACTACTTCTTACTGGCTATTACATCAACTTAGAAGCTTCATCTGTGTTCTACTATTTTGCCTTTAGTGTCTCCGCATACCGCAGCACGCGACATAGCTGTGCAGACGATAAGTACAACCGTTTCAGAGAGAAGAGCGGCCCATGTGACGATCTGGCTTTAAGTCGATTCGATAACAAATGACGAATACGGACAGATTTCTCAGGTTTTACTACATACGAACACTTTTCCCATTCTCCCGTGCAACGCGGCTGCTAGGGCTCCTTTCATGCAAAATCTTAAGTTCCTAGCTCATGTCCAAGGCACCAAAGAAGGGTAAAAAGTCAATAATCGATACCTAAGACTTGAATTGTACTACTACTTACAAGCTGTTACATCAACTTAGGAGCTTCATCTGTGTTCTACTACGGTGCTTTTAGTGTCTCCACATACCGCAGCACGCGACACAGCCATGCAGACGATAAATGTAACCGTTTCAGAGAGAAGAGCGGCCAATGTGACGATCTGGGTTTAAGTCGATTCGATAACAAATGACGAAAATGGACGGATTTCTCAGGTTTTTACTACGTATGGACACCTCATCATACTCTCCCGTGCAACTCGGCTGCTAGTCCTCCTTTCATGCTGAATCTTAAGGTCCTAGCTCATGTCCAAGGCACCAAAGCCAGCAAGAACGTCAATAATCGATAACTAAAATTTGAATTGTACTACTTCTTACGGGCTATTACATCAACATAGAAGCTTCATCTGTGTTCTACTATGGTGCTTTTAGTGTCTCCACATACCGCAGCCCGCGACATAGCTTTGCAGACGATAAGTACAACCCTTTCAGAGAGAAGAAAGGCCAATGTGACGATCTGGCTTTAAGTCGATTCGATAACAAATGACGAAAACGGTCTGATTTCTCAGGCTTTTACTACATATGAACACTTTTCACATTCTCCCGCGCATCGCGGCTGCTGGTCCTCCTTTCATGCAAAATCTTAAGTTCCTAGATCATGTCCAAGGCACCAAAGAAGGGTAAAAAGTCAATAATCGATACCAAAAACTTGAATTGTAATACTTCTTACTGGCTATTACATCAACTTAGAAGCTTCATCTGTGTTCTACTATTGTGCTTTTAGTGTCTCCACATACCGCAGCACGCGACATAGCTTTGCAGACGATAAGTACAACCGTTTCAGAGAGAAGAGCGGCCAATGTGACGATTTGGCTTTAAGTCGATTCGATAACAAATGACGAATACGGACGGATTTCTCAGCTTTATACCACATATGAACACTTTTCACATTCTCCCGTGCAACGCGGCTGCTAGTCATCGTTTCATGCAAAATCTTAAGTTCCTAGTTCAAATCCAAGGTACCAAAGAATGGTAAAAAGTCAATAATTGATAACAAAAACTTGAATTGTACTACTTCATACTAGCTTTTACATCAACTTAGAAGCTTCATCTGTGTTCTACTATTGTGCTTTTAGTGTCTCCGGATACCGCAGCATGCGACATAGCTTTGCAGACGATAAGTACAACCGTTTCAGAGAGAAGAGTGGCCAATGTGACGATCTGGCTTTAAGTCGATTCGATTACAAATGACGAATACGTACTTATTTCTCAGCTTTATACCACATATGAACACTTTTCACATTCTCCCGTGCAACGCGGCTGCTAGTCATCCTTTCATGCAAAATCTTAAGTTCCTAGCTCATGTCCAAGGTACCAAAGAAGGGTAAAAAGTCAATAATCGATAACAAAAACTTGAATTGTACTACTTCATACTAGCTATTACATCAACTTAGAAGCTTCATCTGTGTTCTACTATGGTGGTTTTAGTGTCTCTGCATACCGCAGCACGCGACATAGCTTTGCAGACGATAAATGTAACCGTTTGAGACATAACTGCGGCTAATGTGACGATCTGGCTTTAAGTCGATTCGATAACAAATGACGAAAACGGACGGATTTCCCAGGTTTTTGCTACAGATGAACACTTTTCACATTCTCCCGTGCTACTCGGCTGATAGTCCTCCTTTCATGCAAAATGTTACGGTCCTAACTCATGTCCGAGGCACCAAAGGCAGTTAAAATGTCAATAATCGATAACTAAAACATGAATTGTACTACTTCTTACTGGCTATTACATCAACTTAGAAGCTTCATCTGTGTTCTACTATGGTGCTCTTAGTGTCTCCGCATACCGCAGCACGCGACATAGATTTGCAGACGATAAGTACAACCGTTTCAGAGAGAAGAGCGGCCAATGTGACGATCTGGCTTTAAGTCGATTCGATATCAAATGACAAATACGGACGGATTTCTCAGCTTTATACCACATATGAACACTTTTCACATTCTCCCGTGCAACGCGGCTGCTAGTCATCCTTTCATGCAAAATGTTATGGTCCTAGCTCATGTCCAAGGCACCAGAACCAGCTAAGAAGTCAATAATCGATAACTAAAACTTGAATTGTACTATTTCTTACTGGCTATTACATCAACTTAGAAGCTCATCTGTGTTCTACTATGGTGCTTTTAGTGTCTCCACATACCGCAGCACGCGACACAGTCATGCAGACGATAAATGTAACCGTTTCAGAGAGAAGAGCGGCCAATGTGACGATCTGGGTTTAAGTCGATTCGATAACAAATGACGAAAATGACGGATTTCTCAGGTTTTTACTACGTATGGACACCTCATCACACTCTCCCGGTTAACTCGGCTGCTAGTCCTCCTTTCATGCTGAATCTTAAGGTCCTAGCTCATGTCCAAGGCACCAAAGCCAGCAAAAACGTCAATAATCGATAACTAAAATTTGAATTGTACTACTTCTTACGGGCTATTACATCAACATAGAAGCTTCATCTGTGTTCTACTACGGTGCTTTTAGTGTCTCCACATACCGCAGCACGCGACATAGCTTTGCAGACGATAAGTACAACCGTTTCAGAGAGAAGAGCGGCCAATGTGACGATCTGGCTTTAAGTCGATTCGATAACAAATGACGAAAACGGTCGGATTTCTCAGGCTTTTACTACATATGAACACTTTTCACATTCTCCCGCGCATCGCGGCTGCTAGTCCTCCTTTCATGCAAAATCTTAAGTTCCTAGCTCATGTCCAAGGCACCAAAGCCAGTTAAAAAGTCAATAATCGATAACTAAAACTTGAATTGTACTACTTCTTACTGGCTATTACATCAACTTAGAAGCTCATCTGTGTTCTGCTATGGTGCTTTTAGTGTCTCCACATACCGCAGCACGCGACACAGCCATGCAGACGATAAATGTAACCGTTTCAGAGAGAAGAGCAGCCAATGTGGCGATCTGGCTTTAAGTCGATTCGATAACAAATGACGAATACGGACTTATTTCTCAGCTTTATACCACATATGAACACTTTTCACATTCTCCCGTGCAACGCGGCTGCTAGTCATCCTTTCATGCAAAATCTTAAGTTCCTAGCTCATGTCCAAGGTACCAAAGAAGGGTAAAAAGTCAATAATCGATAACAAAAACTTGAATTGTACTACTTCATACTAGCTATTACATCAACTTAGAAGCTTCATCTGTGTTCTGCTATGGTGGTTCTAGTGTCTCTGCATACCGCAGCACGCGACATAGCTTTGCAGACGATAAATGTAACCGTTTGAGACATAACTGCAGCTAATGTGACGATCTGGCTTTAAGTCGATTCGATAACAAATGACGAAAACGGACGGATTTCCCAGGTTTTTGCTACAGATGAACACTTTTCACATTCTCCCGTGCTACTCGGCTGATAGTCCTCCTTTCATGCAAAATGTTACGGTCCTAACTCATGTCCGAGGCACCAAAGGCAGTTAAAAGGTCAATAATCGATAACTAAAACATGAATTGTACTACTTCTTACTGGCTATTACATCAACTTAGAAGCTTCATCTGTGTTCTACTATTTTGCCTTTAGTGTCTCCGCATACCGCAGCACGCGACATAGCTGTGCAGACGATAAGTACAACCGTTTCAGAGAGAAGAGCGGCCCATGTGACGATCTGGCTTTAAGTCGATTCGATAACAAATGACGAATACGGACAGATTTCTCAGGTTTTACTACATACGAACACTTTTCCCATTCTCCCGTGCAACGCGGCTGCTAGGCGTCCTTTCATGCAAAATCTTAAGTTCCTAGCTCATGTCCAAGGCACCAAAGAAGGGTAAAAAGTCAATAATCGATACCTAAGACTTGAATTGTACTACTACTTACAAGCTGTTACATCAACTTAGGAGCTTCATCTGTGTTCTACTACGGTGCTTTTAGTGTCTCCACATACCGCAGCACGCGACACAGCCATGCAGACGATAAATGTAACCGTTTCAGAGAGAAGAGCGGCCAATGTGACGATCTGGGTTTAAGTCGATTCGATAACAAATGACGAAAATGGACGGATTTCTCAGGGTTTTACTACGTATGGACACCTCATCATACTCTCCCGTGCAACTCGGCTGCTAGTCCTCCTTTCATGCTGAATCTTAAGGTCCTAGCTCATGTCCAAGGCACCAAAGCCAGCAAGAACGTCAATAATCGATAACTAAAATTTGAATTGTACTACTTCTTACGGGCTATTACATCAACATAGAAGCTTCATCTGTGTTCTACTATGGTGCTTTTAGTGTCTCCACATACCGCAGCCCGCGACATAGCTTTGCAGACGATAAGTACAACCCTTTCAGAGAGAAGAAAGGCCAATGTGACGATCTGGCTTTAAGTCGATTCGATAACAAATGACGAAAACGGTCTGATTTCTCAGGCTTTTACTACATATGAACACTTTTCACATTCTCCCGCGCATCGCGGCTGCTGGTCCTCCTTTCATGCAAAATCTTAAGTTCCTAGATCATGTCCAAGGCACCAAAGAAGGGTAAAAAGTCAATAATCGATACCAAAAACTTGAATTGTAATACTTCTTACTGGCTATTACATCAACTTAGAAGCTTCATCTGTGTTCTACTATTGTGCTTTTAGTGTCTCCACATACCGCAGCACGCGACATAGCTTTGCAGACGATAAGTACAACCGTTTCAGAGAGAAGAGCGGCCAATGTGACGATCTGGCTTTAAGTCGATTCGATAACAAATGACGAATACGGACGGATTTCTCAGCTTTATACCACATATGAACACTTTTCACATTCTCCCGTGCAACGCGGCTGCTAGTCATCGTTTCATGCAAAATCTTAAGTTCCTAGTTCAAATCCAAGGTACCAAAGAATGGTAAAAAGTCAATAATTGATAACAAAAACTTGAATTGTACTACTTCATACTAGCTTTTACATCAACTTAGAAGCTTCATCTGTGTTCTACTATTGTGCTTTTAGTGTCTCCGGATACCGCAGCACGCGACATAGCTTTGCAGACGATAAGTACAACCGTTTCAGAGAGAAGAGTGGCCAATGTGACGATCTGGCTTTAAGTCGATTCGATAACAAATGACGAATACGTACTTATTTCTCAGCTTTATACCACATATGAACACTTTTCACATTCTCCCGTGCAACGCGGCTGCTAGTCATCCTTTCATGCAAAATCTTAAGTTCCTAGCTCATGTCCAAGGTACCAAAGAAGGGTAAAAAGTCAATAATCGATAACAAAAACTTGAATTGTACTACTTCATACTAGCTATTACATCAACTTAGAAGCTTCATCTGTGTTCTACTATGGTGGTTTTAGTGTCTCTGCATACCGCAGCACGCGACATAGCTTTGCAGACGATAAATGTAACCGTTTGAGACATAACTGCGGCTAATGTGACGATCTGGCTTTAAGTCGATTCGATAACAAATGACGAAAACGGACGGATTTCCCAGGTTTTTGCTACAGATGAACACTTTTCACATTCTCCCGTGCTACTCGGCTGATAGTCCTCCTTTCATGCAAAATGTTACGGTCCTAACTCATGTCCGAGGCACCAAAGGCAGTTAAAATGTCAATAATCGATAACTAAAACATGAATTGTACTACTTCTTACTGGCTATTACATCAACTTAGAAGCTTCATCTGTGTTCTACTATGGTGCTATTAGTGTCTCCGCATACCGCAGCACGCGACATAGATTTGCAGACGATAAGTACAACCGTTTCAGAGAGAAGAGCGGCCAATGTGACGATCTGGCTTTAAGTCGATTCGATATCAAATGACAAATACGGACGGATTTCTCAGCTTTATACCACATATGAACACTTTTCACATTCTCCCGTGCAACGCGGCTGCTAGTCATCCTTTCATGCAAAATGTTATGGTCCTAGCTCATGTCCAAGGCACCAGAACCAGCTAAGAAGTCAATAATCGATAACTAAAACTTGAATTGTACTATTTCTTACTGGCTATTACATCAACTTAGAAGCTCATCTGTGTTCTACTATGGTGCTTTTAGTGTCTCCACATACCGCAGCACGCGACACAGTCATGCAGACGATAAATGTAACCGTTTCAGAGAGAAGAGCGGCCAATGTGACGATCTGGGTTTAAGTCGATTCGATAACAAATGACGAAAATGGACGGATTTCTCAGGTTTTTACTACGTATGGACACCTCATCACACTCTCCCGGTTAACTCGGCTGCTAGTCCTCCTTTCATGCTGAATCTTAAGGTCCTAGCTCATGTCCAAGGCACCAAAGCCAGCAAAAACGTCAATAATCGATAACTAAAATTTGAATTGTACTACTTCTTACGGGCTATTACATCAACATAGAAGCTTCATCTGTGTTCTACTACGGTGCTTTTAGTGTCTCCACATACCGCAGCACGCGACATAGCTTTGCAGACGATAAGTACAACCGTTTCAGAGAGAAGAGCGGCCAATGTGACGATCTGGCTTTAAGTCGATTCGATAACAAATGACGAAAACGGTCGGATTTCTCAGGCTTTTACTACATATGAACACTTTTCACATTCTCCCGCGCATCGCGGCTGCTAGTCCTCCTTTCATGCAAAATCTTAAGTTCCTAGATCATGTCCAAGGCACCAAAGAAGGGTAAAAAGTCAATAATCGATACCAAAAACTTGAATTGTAATACTTCTTACTGGCTATTACATCAACTTAGAAGCTTCATCTGTGTTCTACTATGGTGCTTTTAGTGTCTCCACATACCGCAGCACGCGACATAGCTTTGCAGACGATAAGTACAACCGTTTCAGAGAGAAGAGCGGCCAATGTGACGATCTGGCTTTAAGTCGATTCGATAACAAATGACGAAAATGGTCGGATTTCTCAGGCTTTTACTACATATGAACACTTTTCACATTCTCCCGCGCAACGCGGCTGCTAGTCATCGTTTCATGCAAAATCTTAAGTTCCTAGTTCAATTCCAAGGTACCAAAGAATGGTAAAAAGTCAATAATTGATAACAAAAACTTGAATTGTACTACTTCATACTAGCTTTTACATCAATTTAGAAGCTTCATCTGTGTTCTACTATGGTGCTTTTAGTGTCTCTGCATACCGCAGAACGCGACATAGCTTTGCAGGCGATAAGTACAACCGTTTCAGAGACAAGAGCGGCCAATGTGACGATCTGGCTTTAAGTTGATTCGATAACAAATGACGAATACGGACTTATTCCTCAGCTTTATACCACATATGAACACTTTTCACATTCTCCCGTGCAACGCGGCTGTAAGTCATCCTTTCATGCAAAATCTTAAGTTCCTAGCTCATGTCCAAGGTACCAAAGAAGGGTAAAAAGTCAATAATCGATAACAAAAACTTGCATTGTACTACTTCATACTAGCTATTACATCAACTTAGAAGCTTCATCTGTGTTCTACTATGGTGCTTTTAGAGTCTCTGCATACCGCAGCACGCGACATAGCTTTGCAGACGATAAATGTAACCGTTTCAGACAGAACTGCGGCTAATGTGACGATCTGGCTTTAAGTCGATTCGATAACAAATGACGAATACGGACAGATTTCTCAGGTTTTACTACATACGAACACTTTTCACATTCTCCCGTGCAACGCGGCTGCTAGGCCTCCTTTCATGCAAAATCTTAAGTTCCTAGCTCATGTCCAAGGCACCAAAGAAGAGTAAAAAGTCAATAATCGATACCTAAAACTTGAATTGCACTACTACTTACAAGCTATTACATCAACTTAGGAGCTTCATCTGTGTTCTACTATGGTGCTTTTAGTGTCTCTGCATACCGCAGCCCGCGACATAGCTTTGCAGACGATAAATGTAACCGTTTAAGACAGAACTGCGTCCAATGTGACGATCTGGCTTTAAGTCTATTCGATAACAAATGACGAAAACGGACGGATTTCTCCGGTTTTTACTACGTATGAACACTTTTCACTTTCTCCCGTGCAACTCGGCTGCTAGTCATCCTTTCATGCAGAATCTTAAGGTCCTAGCTCATGTGCAAGGCACCGAAGAAGGGTAAAAAGTCAATAATCGATAACAAAAACTTGAATTGTACTACTTCATACTAGCTATTACATCAACTTAGAAGCTTCATCTGTGTTCTACTATGGTGCTTTTAGTGTCTCTGCATACCGCAGCACGCGACATAGCTTTTCAGACGATAAATGTAACTGTTTCAGACAGAACTGCGGCCAATGTGACGATCTGGCTTTAAATCGATTCGAATACAAATGACGAAAACGGACGGATTTCTCAGGTTTTTACTACATATGATCACTTTTCAGATTATCCCACGCAACGCGGCTGCTAGTCCTCCTTTCATGCCAAATCTTAAGTTCCTAGCTCATGTCCAAGGCACCAAAGCCAGCTTAAACGTCAATAATCGATACCTAAAACTTGAATTGTACTACTTCGTACTAGCTATTACATCAACTTAGAAGCTTCATCTGTGTTCTACTATGGTGCTTTTAGTGTCTCCACATACCGAAGCGCGCGACATAGCTTTGGAGACTATAAGTACAACCATTTCAGAGGGAAGAGCGGCAATGTGACGATCTGGCTTTAAGTCGATTCGATAACAAATGACGAAAACGGACGCATTTCTCAGGTTTTTACTACATATGAATCCGTTTCACATTGACCCTAGCAACGCGGCAGCTAGTCCTCCATTTATGCAAAATCGTAAGGTCCTAGCTCATGTCCAAGGCACCAAAGCCGGCTATAAAGGCAATAATCGATAACCGAAACTTGATTGGTACTGCTTCTTACTGGCTATTACATCAACTTGGAAGATTCGTCTGTGTTCTACTATGGTGCTTTTAGTGTCTCCGCATACCGCAGAACGCGACATAGCTTTGCAGACGATATACGTCACCGTTTAATAGTGATGAGCGGCCAATGAGACGATCTGACATTAAGTCGAATGGATAACAAATGACGAAAACGGACTGATTTCTCATGTTTTTTCTACATAGGAACACTTTTCACATTCTCCCGTGCAACGCGGCTGATAGTCTTCCTTTCAAGCAAAATCTTAAGGTCCTAGCTCATGTCCAAGGCACCAAAGAAGGGTAAAAGTTCAATAATCGATAACTAAAACTTGAATTGTACTGTTTCTTAATGGCTGTTATATCAACTTAGATGCTTCTTCTGTGTTCCACTATGGTGCTTTTAGTGTCTCCGCATACCGCAGAACGCGACATAGCTTTGCAGAAGATAAATGTAACACTTTCAGATAGATGAGCGGCCAATGTAACCACCTTGCTTTAAGTCGATTCGATAACAAATAAAGAAAACGGACGGATTTCTCAGGTTTTTGCTATATATGAACACTTTTCACATTCTCCCGCGCAACGCGGCTGCTAGTCTTCCTTTCATGCAAATCGTAAGGTCCTAGCTCATGTCCAAGGCTTCAAAGAAGGGTAAAAGGTCAAAAATCGATAACTAAAACTTGAATTGTACTGTTTCTTACTGGCTATTACATCAACTTAGGAGTTTCTTCTGTGTCCTACTATGTTGCTTTTAGTGTCTCCGCATACCGCAGCACGCGACATACCTTCGCAGACGATAAATGTAACCGTTTCAGAGAGAAGCGCGACCAAAGTGATGATCTGGCTTAAAGTCGATTTGATAACAATTGACGAAAACTAGCGAATTTCTCATGTTTTATTTACATATGAACACTTTTCACATTTTCTCGTGCAACGCAGCTGCTAGTTCACCTTTCATGCAAAATCTTAAGGTTCTAGCTCATGTCCCAGGTACCAAAGCCGGCTAAAAAGTCAATAATCGATCACTAAAACTTGATTTGTACTGCTTCTTACTGGCTATTACATCAACTTGGAAGCTTCGTCTGTGTTCTACTATTGTGCTTTTAGTGTCTCCTCATACCGCAGAACGCGACATAGCTTTGTAGACGATATATGTCACCGTTTAAGAACGATGCGCGGCCAGTGAGACGATCTGACATTAAGTCGAGTCAATAACAAATGACGAAAGCGGAGTGATTTCTCATGTTTTTGCTACATATGAACACTTTTCATATTCTCCCGTGCAATGCGGCTGCTAGTCTTCCTTTCAAGCAAAATCTTAACGTCCTAGCTCATGTCCAAGGCATCAAAGTAGGGTAAACGTTCAATAATCGATTACAAAACTTGAATTGTACTGTTTCTTACTGGCTATTACATCAACTTAGAAGCTTCTTCTATGTTCTACCATGGTGCTTTTAGTGTCTCCGCATACTGCAGCACGCGCCATAGCTTTGCAGACGATAAATGTAACCGTTTCAGACAGAACTGCGGCTAATGTGACTATCTGGCTTTAAGTCGATTCGATAACAAATGACGAAAACGGACGGATTTCTCAGGTTTTTACTACTGATGAACACTTTTCACATTCTCCCGTGCTACTCGACTGCTAGTCCTCCTTTCATGCAAAATGTTACGGTCCTAGCTCATGTCCAAGTCACCAAAGGCAGTTAAAAAGTCAATAATCGATACCTAAAACATGAATTGTACTACTTCTTACTGGCTATTACATCAACTTAGAAGCTTCATCTGTGTTCTACTATGGTGCTTTTAGTGTCTCCGCATACCGCAGCACGCGACATAGCTTAGCAGACGATAAGTACAACCGTTTCAGAGAGAAGAGCGGCCTATGTGACGATCTGGCTTTAAGTCGATTCGATAACAAATGACGAATACGGACAGATTTCTCAGGTTTTACTACATACGAACACTTTTCACATTCTCCCGTGCAACGCGGCTGCTAGGCCTCCTTTCATGCAAAATCTTAAGTTCCTAGCTCATGTCCAAGGTGCCAAAGAAGGGTAAAAAGTCAATAATCGATACCTAAAACTTGAATTGCACTACTACTTACAAGCTATTACATCAACTTAGGAGCTTCATCTGTATTCTACTATGGTGCTTTTAGTGTCTCTGCATACCGCAGCACGCGACATAGCTTTGCTGACGATAAGTACAACCGTTTCAGAGAGAAGAGCGGCCAATGTGACGATCTAGCTTTAAGTCGATTCGATAAGAAATGACGAAAACGGACGGATTTCTTAGGTTTTTACTACATATGAACACTTTTCACATTCTCCCGTGCAACTCGGCTGCTAGTCCTCCTTTCATGCAAAATGTTAAGTTCCTAGCTCATGTCCAAGGCACCAATGCCAGTTAAAAAGTCAACAATCGATAACTAAAACATGAATTGTACTACTTCTTACTGGCTATTACATCAACTTAGAAGCTTCATCTGTGTTCTACTGTGGTGCTTTTTGTGTCCCCGCATACCGCAGCACGCGACATAGCTTTGCAGACGATAAGTACAACCGTTTCAGAGAGAAGAGCGGCCAATGTGACGATCTAGCTTTAAGTCGATTCGATAAGAAATGACGAAAACAGACGGATTTCTCAGGTTTTTACTACATATGAACACTTTTCACATTCTCCCGTGCAACTAGGCTGCTAGTCCTCCTTTCATGCAAAATGTTAAGTTCCTAGCTCATGTCCAAGGCACCAATGCCAGTTAAAAAGTCAATAATCGATAACTAAAACATGAATTGTACTACTTCTTACTGGCTATTACATCAACTTAGAAGCTTCATCTGTGTTCTACTGTGGTGCTTTTTGTGTCCCCGCATACCGCAGCACGCGACATAGCTTTGCAGACGATAAGTGCAACCGTTTCAGAGAGAAGAGCGGCCAATGTGACGATCTGGCTTTAAGTCGATTCGATAAGAAATGACGAATACGGACGGATTTCTCAGGTTTTTAATACATATGAACACTTTTCACATTCTCCCGTGCAACGCGGCTGCTAGTCATCCTTTCATGCAAAATCTTAAGTTCCTAGCTCATGTCCAAGGTACCAAAGAAGGGTAAAAAGTCAATAATCGATAAGGAAAACTTGAATTGTACTACTTCTTACTAGCTATTACATCAACTTAGAAGCTTCATCTGTGTTCTACTATGGTGCTTTTAGTGTCTCCACATACCGAAGCCCGCGACATAGCTTTGGAGACGATAAGTACAACCATTTCAGAGGGAAGAGCGGCAATGTGACGATCTGGCTTTAAGTCGATTCGATAACAAATGACGAAAACGGACGGATTTCTCAGGTTTTTACTACATATGAATACGTTTCACATTGTCCCTAGCAACGCGGCAGCTAGTCCTCCATTTATGCAAAATCGTAAGGTCCTAGCTCATGTCCAAGGCACCAAAGCCGGCTATAAAGGCAATAATCGATATCCGAAACTTGATTGGTACTGCTTCTTACTGGCTATTACATCAACTTGGAAGATTCGTCTGTGTTCTACTATGGTGCTTTTAGTGTCTCCGCATACCGCAGAACGCGACATAGCTTTGCAGACGATATACGTCACCGTTTAAGAGTGATGAGCGGCCAATGAGACGATCTGACATTAAGTCGAATGGATAACAAATGACGAAAACGGACTGATTTCTCATGTTTTTGCTACATATGAACACTTTTCACATTCTCCCGTGCAACGCGGCTGATAGTCTTCCTTTCAAGCAAAATCTTAAGGTCCTAGCTCATGTCCAAGGCACCAAAGAAGGGTAAAAGTTCAATAATCGATAACTAAAACTTGAATTGTACTGTTTCTTAATGGCTGTTATATCAACATAGAAGTGTCTTCTGTGTCCTACTATGTTGCTTTTAGTGTCTCCGCATACCGCAGAACGCGACATAGCTTTGCAGAAGATAAATGTAACCCTTTCAGATAGATGAGCGGCCAATGTAACCACCTTGCTTTAAGTGGATTCCATAACAAATAAAGAAAACGGACGGATTTCTCAGGTTTTTGCTATATATGTACACTTTTCACATTCTCCCGCGCAACGCGGCTGCTAGTCTTCCTTTCATGCAAATCGTAAGGTCCTAGCTCATGTCCAAGGCATCAAAGAAGGGTAAAAGGTCAAAAATCGATAACTAAAACTTGAGTTGTACTGTTTCTTACTGGCTATTACATCAACTTAGAAGTTTCTTCTGTGTCCTACTATGTTGCTTTTAGTGTCTCCGCATACCGCAGCACGCGACATAGCTTTGCAGACGATAAATTTAACCGTTTCAGAGAGAAGCGCGACCAAAGTGATGATCTGGCTTAAAGTCGATTTGATAACAAATGACGAAAACTAGCGAATTTCTCATGTTTTATTTACATATGAACACTTTTCACATTTTCTCGTGCAACGCAGCTGCTAGTTCACCTTTCATGCAAAATCTTAAGGGTCTAGCTCATGTGCCAGGTACCAAAGCCGGCTAAAAAGTCAATAATCGATCACTAAAACTTTATTTGTACTGCTTCTTACTGGCTATTACATCAACTTGGAAGCTTCGTCTGTGTTCTACTATTGTGCTTTTAGTGTCTCCACATACCGCAGAACGCGACATAGCTTTGCAGACGATATATGTCACCGTTTAAGAATGATGAGCGGCCAGTGAGACGATCTGACATTAAGTCGATTCAATAACAAATGACGAAAACGGACTGATTTCTCATGTTTTTGCTACATATGAACACTTTTCACAATCTCCCGTGCAACGCGGCTGCTAGTCTTCCTTTCAAGCAAAATCTTATTGTCCTAGCTCATGTCCAAGGCACCAAAGTAGGGTAAAAGTTCAATAATCGATAACAAAACTTGAATTTTACTGTTTCTTACTGGCTATTACGTCAACTTAGAAGCTTCTTCTATGTTCTACTATGGTGCTTTTAGTGTCTCCGCATACCGCAGCATGCGACATAGCTTTGCAGACGATATATGTCACCGTTTAAGATTGATGAGCGGCCAATGAGACGATCTGACATTAAGTCGATAGGATAACAAATGACGAAAATGGACTGATTTCTCATGTTCTTGCTACATATGAACCCTTTCCACAGTCTCCCGTGCAACGCGGCTGCTAGTCTTCCTTTCAAGCCAAATCTTAAGGTCCTAGCTCATGTCCAAGGCACCAAAGCCAGCTAAAAAGTCAATAATCAATACCTAAAACTTGAATTGTACTACTTCTTACTGGCTATTACATCAACTTAGAAGCTCCATCTGTCTTCAACTATGGTGATTTCAGTGTCTCCGCATACCGAAGCACACGACATAGCTTTGCAGACGATAAGTACAACCGTTTCAGAGAGAAGAGCAAAAAATCTTACGATCTGGCTTTAAGTCGATTCGATAACAGATGACGAAAACGGACGGATTTCTCAGGTTTTTACTACATATGAACACTTTCCACATACTAACGTGCAACTCGTCTGCTAGTCCTCCCTTCAAACAGAATCTTAAGGTCCTAGATCATGTCCAAGGCACCAAAGCCAGCTAAAATACCAATAATCGATACCTAAAACTCGAATTGTACTACTTCTTCCTTGCTATTACATTAACTTAGAAGCCTTATCTGTGTTCCACTATGGTGCATTTAGTGTCTCTGTGTACCGCAGCACGCGACATAGCTTTGCAGACGATAAGTACAACCGTTTCAGAGAGAAGAGCGGCCAATGTGACGATCTGGCTTTAAGTCGATTCGATAACAAATGACGAAAACGGACGGATTTCTCAGATTTTTACTACATATGAACACTTTTCAGATTATCCCACGCAACGCGGCTTAGTTTCTCCTTTCATGCCAAATCTTAAGTTCCTAGCTCATTTCCAAGGCACCAAAGCCAGCTAAAAAGTCAATAATCGATACCTAAAACTTGAATTGTACTACTTCTTACTGGCTATTACATCAACTTAGAAGCTTAATATGTGTTCTACTATGGTGCTTTTAGTGTCTCCACATACCGAAGCCCGCGACATAGCTTTGGAGACGATAAGTACAACCATTTCAGAGGGAAGAGCGGCAATGTGACGATCTGGCTTAAAGTGGATTTGATAACAAATGACGAAAACGGGCGAATTTCTCACTTTATAACTACATATGGACACTTTTCACATTTTCCCGTTCAACGCAGCTGCTAGTCCTCATTTAATGCAAAATCTTAAGGTCCTAGCTCATGTCCAAGGCACCAAAGCCGGCTATAAAGGCAATAATTGATAACAGAAACTTGATTGGTACTGCTTCTTACTGGCTATTACATTAACTTGGAAGCTTCTTCTATGTTCTACTATGGTGCTTTTAGTGTCTCCGCATACCGCAGAACGCGACATAGCTTTGCAGACGATATACGTCACCGTTTAAGAGTGATGAGCGGCCAATGAGACGATCTGACATTACGTCGAATGGATAACAAATGACGAAAACGGACTGATTTCTCATGTTTTTGCTACATATGAACACTTTTCACATTCTCCCGTGCAACGCGGCTGCTAGTCTTCCTTTCAAGCAAAATCTTAAGGTCCTAGCTCATGTCCAAGGCACCAAAGTAGGGTAAAAGTTCAATAATCGATAACAAAACTTGAAGTGTACTGTTTCTTAATGGCTATTATATCAACTTAGATGCTTCTTCTGTGTTCCACTATGGAGCTTTTAGTGTCTCCGCATATGGCAGAACGCGACATAATTTGCAGAAGATAAATGTAACCGTTTCAGAGAGAAGAGCGGCCAATGTAACAAACTTGCTTTAAGTCGAATCGATAACAAATAAAGAAAACGGACGGATTTCTCAGGTTTTTGCTATATATGTACACTTTTCACATTCTCCCGTGCAACGCGGCTGCTAGTCCTCCTTTCAAGCAAAATCTAATGGTCCTAGCTCATGTCCAAGGCACCAAAGTAGGGTAAAAGTTCAATAATCGATAACAAAACTTGAATTGTACTGTTTCTTACTTGCTATTACATCAACTTAGAAGCTTCTTCTATGTTCTACTATGGTGCTTTTAGTGTCTCCGCATACCGCAGCACGCGACATAGCTTTGCAGACGATAAGTACAACCGTTTCAGAGAGAAGAGCGGCCTATATGACGATCTGGCTTAAAGTGGATTTGATAACAAATGACGAAAACGGGCGAATTTCTCACTTTATAACTACATATGGACACTTTTCACATTTTCCCGTTCAACGCAGCTGCTAGTCCTCATTTCATGCAAAATCTTAAGGTCCTAGCTCATGTCCAAGGCACCTAAGCCGGCTATAAAGGCAATAATTGATAACAGAAACTTGATTGGTACTGCTTCTTACTGGCTATCACATCAACTTGGAAGCTTCTTCTATGTTCTACTATGGTGCTTTTAGTGTCTCCGCATACCGCAGAACGCTACATAGCTTTGCAGACGATAAATGTATCCGTTTCAGAGAGAATAGCGGCCAATGTAACGTCCTTGCTTTAATTCGATTCGATAACACATGACGAAAACGGAAGGATTTCTCAGGTTTTTACTACATATGAATACGTTTCACATTCTGCCGAGCAACGCGGCTTCTAGTTCTCCATTTATGCAAAATTTTAAGGTCATAGCTCATGTCCAAGGCACCAAAGCCGGCTCAAAAGGCAATAATCGATAGTTAAAACGTGAATTGTACTACTTGTTACTGGCTATTACATACACTTAGAAGCTTCTTCTGTGTTCTACCATGGTGCTTTTAGTGTCTCCGCATACCGCAGCACGCGCCATAGCTTTGCAGACGATAAATGTAACCGTTTCAGAGAGAAGAGCGGCCAACGTGACGATCTGGGTTTAAGTCCATTCGATAACAAATGACGAAAACGGGTGGATTTCTCAGGTTTTTACTACATATGAACACTTTTCACATTTTTCCGTGCAACGCGGCTGCTAGTCCTCCTTTCATGCAAAATCATAAGGTCCTAGCTCATGTGCAAGGCACCAAAGAAGGCTAAAAATTCAATAATCGATAGCTAAAACTTGATTTGTACTGCTTCTTACTGGTTATTACATTAGCTTGGAAGCTTCGTCAGTGTTCTACTATGGTGCTTTTAGTGTCTCCGCATACCGCAGCACGCGACATAGCTTTGCAGACGATAAGTACAACCGTTTCAGAGAGAAGAGCGGCCTATATGACGATCTGGCTTAAAGTGGATTTGATAACAAATGACGAAAACGGGCGAATTTCTCACTTTATAACTACATATGGACACTTTTCACATTTTCCCGTTCAACGCAGCTGCTAGTCCTCATTTCATGCCAAATCTTAAGGTCCTAGCTCATGTCCAAGGCACCAAAGCCGGCTATAAAGGCAATAATTGATAACAGAAACTTGATTGGTACTGCTTCTTACTGGCTATTACATCAACTTGGAAGCTTCTTCTATGTTCTACTATGGTGCTTTTAGTGTCTCCGCATACCGCAGAACGCGACATAGCTTTGCAGACGATATACGTCACCGTTTAAGAGTGATGAGCGGCCAATGAGACGATCTGACATTAAGTCGAATGGATAACAAATGACGAAAACGGACTGATTTCTCATGTTTTTGCTACATATGAACACTTTTCACATTCTCCCGTGCAACGCGGCTGCTAGTCTTCCTTTCAAGCAAAATCTTAAGGTCCTAGCTCATGTCCAAGGCACCAAAGTAGGGTAAAAGTTCAATAATCGATAACAAAACTTGAAGTGTACTGTTTCTTAATGGCTATTATATCAACTTAGATGCTTCTTCTGTGTTCCACTATGGTGCTTTTAGTGTCTCCGCATATGGCAGAACGCGACATAATTTGCAGAAGATAAATGTAACTGTTTCAGAGAGAAGAGCGGCCAATGTAACAAACTTGCTTTAAGTCGAATCGATAACAAATAAAGAAAACGGACGGATTTCTCAGGTTTTTGCTATATATGAACACTTTTCACATTCTCCCGTGCAACGCGGCTGCTAGTCTTCCTTTCAAGCAAAATCTAAAGGTCCTAGCTCATGTCCAAGGCACCAAAGTAGGGTAAAAGTTCAATAATCGATAACAAAACTTGAATTGTACTGTTTCTTACTGGCTATTACATCAACTTAGAAGCTTCTTCTATGTTCTACTATGGTTCTTTTAGTGTCTCCGCATACCGCAGCACGCGACATAGCTTTGCAGACGATAAGTACAACCGTTTCAGAGAGAAGAGCGGCCTATATGACGATCTGGCTTAAAGTGGATTTGATAACAAATGACGAAAACGGGCGAATTTCTCACTTTATAACTACATATGGACACTTTTCACATTTTCCCGTTCAACGCAGCTGCTAGTCCTCATTTCATGCCAAATCTTAAGGTCCTAGCTCATGTCCAAGGCACCAAAGCCGGCTATAAAGGCAATAATTGATAACAGAAACTTGATTGGTCCTGCTTCTTACTGGCTATTACATCAACTTGGAAGCTTCCTCTATGTTCTACTATGGTGCTTTTAGTGTCTCCGCACACCGCAGAACGCGACATAGCTTTGCAGACGATATACGTCACCGTTTAAGAGTGATGAGCGGCCAATGAGACGATCTGACATTAAGTCGAATGGATAACAAATGACGAAAACGGACTGATTTCTCATGTTTTTGCTACATATGAACACTTTTCACATTCTCCCGTGCAACGCGGCTGCTAGTCTTCCTTTCAAGCAAAATCTTAAGGTCCTAGCTCATGTCCAAGGCACCAAAGTAGGGTAAAAGTTCAATAATCGATAACAAAACTTGAAGTGTACTGTTTCTTAATGGCTATTATATCAACTTAGATGCTTCTTCTGTGTTCCACTATGGTGCTTTTAGTGTCTCCGCATATGGCAGAACGCGACATAATTTGCAGAAGATAAATGTAACCCTTTCAGAGAGAAGAGCGGCCAATGTAACAAACTTGCTTTAAGTCGAATCGATAACAAATAAAGAAAACGGACGGATTTCTCAGGTTTTTGCTATATATGAACACTTTTCACATTCTCCCGTGCAACGCGGCTGCTTGTCTTCCTTTCAAGCAAAATCTAAAGGTCCTAGCTCATGTCCAAGGCACCAAAGTAGGGTAAAAGTTCAATAATCGATAACAAAACTTGAATTGTACTGTTTCTTACTGGCTATTACATCTACTTAGAAGCTTCTTCTATGTTCTACTATGGTGCTTTTAGTGTCTCCGCATACCGCAGCACGCGACATAGCTTTGCAGACGATAAATGTATCCGTTTCAGAGAGAATAGCGGCCAATGTAACGTCCTTGCTTTAATTCGATTCGATAACACATGACGAAAACGGACGGATTTCTCAGGTTTTTACAACATATGAATACGTTTCACATTCTGCCGAGCAACGCGGCTTCTAGTTCTCCATTTATGCAAAATTTTAAGGTCCTAGCTCATGTCCAAGGCACCAAAGCCGGCTCAAAAGGCAATAATCGATAGTTAAAACGTGAATTGTACTACTTGTTACTGGCTATTACATACACTTAGAAGCTTCTTCTGTGTTCTACTATGGTGCTTTTAGTGTCTCCGCATACCGCAGCACGCGCCATAGCTTTGCAGACGATAAATGTAACCGTTTCAGAGAGAAGAGCGGCCAACGTGACGATCTGGGTTTAAGTCCATTCGATAACAAATGACGAAAACGGGTGGATTTCTCAGGTTTTTACTACATATGAACACTTTTCACATTCTCCCGTGCAACGCGGCTGCTAGTCTTCCTTTCAAGCAAAATCTTAAGGTCCTAGCTCATGTCCCAGGTACCAAAGCCGGCTAAAAAGTCAATAAGAATCACTAAAACTTGATTTGTACTGCTTCTTACTGGCTATTACATCAACTTGGAAGCTTCGTCTGTATTCTACTATGGTGGTTTTAGTGTCTCCGCATACCGCAGAACGCGACATTGCTTTGCAGACGATATATGTCACCATTTAAGAGTGATGAGCGGCCAATGAGACGATCTGACATTAAGTCGATTCGATAACAAATGACGAAAACTGACTGATTTCTCATGTTGTAACCACATATGGACACTATTCACATTTTACCGTGCAACGCAGCTGCTAGTCCGACTTTCACGCAAAATTTTAAGGTCATAGCTAATGTCCAAGGCAACAAAGCCGGCTAAAAAGTCAATAATCGATAACTAAAACGTGAATTGTACTAATTCTTACTGGCTATTACATCAACTTAGAAGTTTCTTCTGTGTTCTACTATGGTGCTTTTAGTGTCTCCGCATACCGCAGCACGCGACATAGCTTTGCAGAAGATAAATGTAACCGTTTCTGAGAGAAGAGCGGCCAACGTGACGATCTGGGTTTAAGTCCATTCGATAACAAATGACGAAAACGGGTGGATTTCTCAGGTTTTTACTACATATGAACCCTTTTCACATTTTCCCGTGGAACGCAGCTGCTAGTCCTCCTTTCATGCAAAATCGTATGGTTCCACCTCATATCCAAGGAACTAAAGCCGGCTAAAAATCATTAATCGATAACCAATACTTGAATTGCACTGCTTCTTACTGGCTATTACTTCAACTTAGAAGCTTCTTCTGTGGTCTATTATGTTTGCTTTTAGCGTCACTGCATACCGCAATACGTGACATAGCTTTGCAGACGATAAATGTAACCGTTACAGAGAGAAGAGCGGCCAATATGACGATGTGGCTTTAAGTGGATTCGATAACAAATGACGAAAATGGACGGATTTCTCAGGTTTTTAAAACATATGAATACTTTTTACGTTTACCCGTGCAACGCGGCTAATAGTCCTCCTTTCATGTAAAATCTTAAGGTCCTAGCTCATGTACAAGGCTCCAAAGCCGGCTAAAAAGTGAATAATAGATAACGAAAACTTTGAATTGTACTACTTCGTGTGGGCTATTACATTAACTTAGAAGCTTCTCCTGTGTTGTACTATGGTGCTTTAAGTGTCTATGCATACTGCACCCAACGACATGCTTTGCAGACGATAAATAAACCGTTTCATTGAGAGGAGCGGACAAAGTGACGATCTGGCTATAAGTCGCTTCGATAACAAATGACGAACACGGACGGATTTCTCAGGTGTTTACTACACATGAACACTTTTCACATTCTCCCGTGTAACGCGGCTAATAGTCCTCCTTTCATGCAAAATCTTAAGGTCCTAGCTCATGCCCAAGGCACCAAAGCCGGCTAAAAAGTCAATAATCGATAGCTAAAACGTGAATTGTACTACTTCTTACTGGCTATTACAAAAACTTAGAAGTTTTTTCAGTGTTCTACTATGGTCCTTTTAGTGTCTCCGCATACCGCAGAACGCGACATAGCTTTGCAGACGGTAAATATAACCGTTTCAGAGAGAAGAGCCACCAATGTGACTATCTGGCTTTAAGTCGATTCGATAACAAATGACGAAAACGGAGGGATTTCTCATGTTTTTAGTATATATGAACATTTTTCACATTCTCCCGTGCGAAGCATCTCTTACACTTCCCTACATGCAAAATCGTAAAGGCCTAGCTCATTTCCAAAGCACCAAAGACAAGTAAATGGTCAATAATCGATAATTAAAACTTGAATTTTACTTTTTCTTACTGGCTCTTACATCAAGTTAGAAGCTTCTTCTGTGTTCTACTATGGTCCTTTTAGTGTCTCCGCATACCGCAGAACGCGACATAGCTTTGCAGACGGTAAATATAACCGTTTCAGAGAGAAGAGCCACCAATGTGACTATCTGGCTTTAAGTCGATTCGATAACAAATGACGAAAACGGAGGGATTTCTCATGTTTTTAGTATATATGAACATTTTTCACATTCTCCCGTGCGAAGCATCTCTTACACTTCCCTACATGCAAAATCGTAAAGGCCTAGCTCATTTCCAAAGCACCAAAGAAAAGTAAATGGTCAATAATCGATAATTAAAACTTGAATTTTACTTTTTCTTACTGGCTCTTACATCAAGTTAGAAGCTTCTTCTGTGTTCTACTATGGTGCTTTTAGTGTCTCCGCATACCGCAGCACGCGACGTAGCTTTGCAGACGGTAAATATAACCGTTTCAGAGAGAAGAGTGGCCAATGTACGTCCTGGCTTTAAGTCGATTCGATAACAAATTACGAAAGCGGACGGATTTCTCAGGTTTTTACTACATATGAACACTTTTCACATTCTCCCGTGCAACGCGGCTTATAGTCCTCCTTTCATGCAAAATCTTAATGTCCTAGCTGCTGTACAAGGCACCAAAGCCGGGTGAAAAGTGAATAATCGATAACGAATACTTGAATTGCACAATTTCTTACAGGCTATGACATCAACTTAGAAACTTCATCTGTGTTCTAGTATATTGCTTTTAGTGTCTCCGCATTACGTAGCTCGCGACCTATCTTTGGAGACGATAAATATAACGGTTTCAGAGGGAAGAGAGGCCAATGTAACGATCTGGCATTAAGTCGATTCGATAACAATTGAAGAAAACATACGGATTTCTGAGGTTTTCACTACATATGAACCCTTTTCACATTCTCCCGTGCAACGCGGCTGCTAGTCCTCCTTTCATGCAAAATCTTCACGTTCCACCTGATGTCGAAGGAACCAAAGCCAGCTAAAAATCAATAATTGATAACCAATACTTGAATTGTACTGCTTCTTACTGGCTATTACTTCAACTTAGAAGCTTCTTCTGTGTTCTATTATGTTTGCTTTTAGCCTCACCGCATACCGCAATACGTGACATAGCTTTGCAGACGATAAATGTAACCGTTTCAGAGAAAAGAGCGTTAAATGTGACGATGTGTCTTTAAGTCGATTCGATAACAAATGAGGAACACGGACGGATTACTCAGGTGTTTACTACATATGAACACTTTTCACATTCTCCCGTGCAACGCGGCTGCTAGTCCTCCTTCAAGCAAAATCTTAAGGACCTAGCTCATGTCCAAGGAACCAAAGCCGGTTAAAAAGTCAATAATCGAGAACTAAAACTTGAATTGCACTACTTCTTACTGGCTATTACATCAAGTTAGAAGCTTCATCCTTGTTCTACTATGGTGCTTTTAGTGTCTCCGCATACCGCACCCAGCGACATAGCTTTGCAGACGGTAAATGCAACCGTTTCATAAAAAAGAGCGGCCAATGTGACGATCTGGCTTTAAGTCGATTCGATAACAAATGACGAACACGGACGGATTTCTGAGGTTTTTACTACATATGAACACTTTTCACATTGTCCCGTGCAGTGCGGCTGCTAGTCGTCCTTTCATGCAAAATCTTAAGGTCCTAGCTCATGCCCAAGGCACCAAAGCCGGCTAAAAAGTCAATAATCGAAAACTAAAACATGAATTGTACTACTTCTTACTACATATTACATCAACTTAGAAGCTTCTACTGTGTTCTACTATGGTGTTTTTAGTGTCTCCGCATACCGCACCCAGCGACATAGGTTTGCAGTGGGTAAATGTAACCGTTTCAGAGGGAAGAGCGGCCACTGTGACGATCTGGCTTTAAGTCGATTCGATAACAATTGACGAACACGGACGGATTTGTCAGGTTTTTACTACATATGAACACTTTTCACATTCTCCCGTGCAACGCGGCTGCTAGTCGTCCTTTCATGCAAAATCTTAAGGTCCTAGCTCATGCCCAAGGCACCAAAAAAGGCTGAAAAGTCAATAATCGATAACTAAAACGTTAATTGTACTACTTCTTATTGGGTATTACGTCAACTTAGAAGCTACTTCTGTGTTCTACTATGGTAATTGTAGTGTCTCCGCATACCGTAGCTCGCGACATATCATTGGAGACGATAAATTTAACTGTTTCATAGGGAAGAGCGGCCAATGTAACGATGTGGCTGTAATTCGATTCGATAACAATTGACGAAAAAGGACGGATTTCTCAAGTTTTTACTACATATGAACCCTTTTCACATTCTCCCGTGCAACGCGGCTCCTAGTCCTCCTTTCATGCAAAATCTTAAGGTTCCACCTCATGTCCGAGGCACCAAAGCCGGCAAAAAGTCAATAATCGATACCTAAAACTTGAATTGTACTACTTCTTACTGGGTATTACATCAACTTAGAAGCTACTTCTCTGTTCTACTACGGTGATTTTAGTGACTCCGCATACCGCATCCAGCGACATAGCTTAGCAGCCGATAAATGTAACCCTTTCAGAGGGAAGAGAGGCCAATGTGACGATCTGGCTTTAAGTCGATTGGATAACAAATGACGAAAACGGACGGATTTATCAGGTTTTTACTACATATGAACACTTTACACATTCTCCCGTGCAACGCGGCTGCTAGTCCTCCTTTCATGCAAAATCGAAGAGTCGTAGCTCATGTCCAAGGCACCAAAGCCGGCTAAAAAGTCAACACTCGATAACTAAAACTTGAGTTGTAGTACTTCTTATTGTTTATTACATCAACTTAGAAGGTTCATCTGTGTTCTACTATGGTGCTTTTAGTGTCTCCTCATACCGAAGCACGCGACATAGCTTTGCAGACGATAAACGTAACCGTTTCAGAGAGAAGAGCGGCCAATGTGTCGATCTGGATTTAAGTCGATTCGTTAACAAATGACGACAACGAACGGATTTCTCAGGTTTTTACTACATATGAACACTTTTCACAATCGCCCGTGCAACGCGGCTGCTGGTCCTCCTTTCATGCAAAATGGTATAGACGTAGCCCATATCCAAGGCACCAAAGCCGGCAAAAAAGTCAGTAATCGATAACTAAAACTTGCATTGTATAACTTCTTACTGGCTATTACATCAACTTAGAAGCTTCATCTGTGTTCCACCATGGTGCTTTTAGTGTCGCCGCATACCCCAGGACGCAACATAGCTTTCCAGAAGACAAATGTAACCGTTTCAGAGAGAAAAGCGGCCAATGTGTCGATCTGGATTTAAGTCGATTCGTTAACAAATGACGAAAACGGACGGATTTCTCAGGTTTTTACTACATATAAACTCTTTTCACATCCTCCCGTGCAACACAGTTGCTAGTCCTAATCTCATGCAAAATCGTAAGGTCCTACCTCATGTCCAAGGCACCAAAGCCAGCTAAAAAGTCAATAATTAATAACTAAAACTTGAATTGTACTACTTCTTACTGGCTATTACATTAACTTAGAAGCTTCGTCTGTGTTCTACTATGGTGCATTTAGTGTCTCCGCATACCGCAACACGAGACATATCTTTGCAGACGATAAATGTAACCGTTTCAGAGAGAAGACCGGCCAATATGACGATCTGGATTTAAGTCGATTCGATAACAAATGACGAAAACGGACGGATTTCTCAGGTTTTTACTACATATGAACACTTTTCACATTTTCCCTTGCAACGTGGCTGCTAGTCTTCCTTTCATGCTAAATCTTAAGGTCCTAACTCATGTCCAAGGCACCAAAGCCGGCTAAAAAGTCAATAATCAATAACTAAGACTTGAATTGTACTACTTCTTACTGGCTATTACATCAACTTAGAAGCTTCTTCTGTGTTCTACTATGGTGCTTTCAGTATCTCCGCATACCGCAGCACGCGACATAGCTTTGCAGACGATAAATGTAAGCGTTTCCGAGAGAAAAGCGGCCAATGTGACGATCTGGATTTAAGTCGATTCGATAACAAATGACGGGAACGGACGGATTTCTCAGGTTTTTTCGACATATGACACTTTTCACATTCGCCCGTGCAGCGCGGCTGCTAGTCCTCCTTTCATGCAAAATCTTAAAGTCCTAGCTCATGTCCAGTGCACCAAAGCCGGCTAAAAAGTCAATAATCGATAAATGAACTTGAATTGTACTACTTCTTACTGGCTTTACATCAACTTAAAAGATTCATCTGTGTTCTACTATGGTGCTTTCAGTATCTCCGCATACCGCAGCACTCGACGTAGCTTTGCAGACGATAAATGTAACCGTTACAGAGAGAAGAGCGGCCAATGTGTCGATCGGGATTTAAGTCGAATTAATAACAAATGACGAAAACGGACGGATTTCTCAGGTTTTTACTACATATGAACACTTTTCACATTCGCTCGTGCGACGCGGCTGCTAGTCCTCCTTTCATGCAAAATCGTATAGTCCTACGTCATGTGAAAGGCACCAAAGCCGGCTAAAAAGTCAATAATGGATAACTAAGCTTGAATTGTACTACTTCTTACTGGCTATTACATCAACTTAGAAGCTTTATCTGTGTTCTACTATGGTGCTTTTAGTGTCTCCGTATACCGCAGCACGCGACATAGCTTTGCAGACGATAAATGTAACCGTTTATGAGAGAAGAGCGGCTAATATGACGATATGGCTTTAATTCGATTTGATAACAAATGACGAAAACCGACGAATTTCTCAGATTTTTACTACATATGAACAGTTTTCACATTCTCCCCTGCAACGCGGCCACTAGACTTCCCTTCATGCAAAATCTTAATTTCCTAGCTCATGTCGAAGCACCAATGGATGGTAAAAGTCAATAATCGATAACAAAAATTGAATAGTACTACTTCTTACTGGCTATTACATCAACTTAGAAGGTTCATCTGTGTTTCACTCTGATGCTTTTAGTGTCTCCGGATAACGTAGCACGCGACATAGCTTTGCAGACGATAAATGTAATCGTTTCAGAGAGAAGAGCGGCCAATGTGTCGATCTGAATTTAAGTCGAATCAATAACAAATGACGAAAACGGACGGATTTCTCAGATTCTTACCACATATGAATGCTTATCGTTTTCTCCCGTGCAACGCAGTTGCTAGTCCTCCTTTCATGCAAAATCCTAAGTTCCTAGCAAATGTCCAAGGCTCCAAAGCGTGCTAAAAAGTCAGTAACCGATAATTGAAACATGAATTGTACTACTGCTTACTGGCTATTACATTACATAGAAGCTTCATCTGTGTACTACTATGATGGTTTTAGTGTCTCAACATACCGCAGCACGCAACATAGCTTTGCAGACGATAAATGTAATCGTTCCAGAGAGAAGAGCGGCAAATGTGTCGATCTTAATTTAAGTCGATTCGATAACAAATGACGAAAACGGACGAATTTCTCAGATTTTTACTACATATGAACACTTTTCACATTCTCCCGTGCATCGTGGCCACTAGCCTTCCCTTCATGAAATATCTTAAGGCCCTAACTCATGTCCAAGCGCCAAAGAAGGGTAAAAAGTCAATAATCGATAGCTAAAACTTGAATTCTACTGCTTCTTTCTGGCTATTACATAAACTTAGAAGTTTCATCTGTATTCTTCCATGGTGCTTTTAGTGTCGCCGCATACCGCAGCACGCGACATAGCTTTGCAGTCGATAAATGTAGCCGTTTCAGAGAGGAGAGCGGCCAATAAGACGATCTGGTGTTAAATTTATTCGATAACAAATGACGAAAACGGACGGATTTCTCAGTTTCTTACTACATATGAACACTTTTCACTTTCGCCCGAGGACCGCAGCTGCTAGTCCTCCTTTCATGCAAAATCCTAAGGTCCTAGCAAATGTCCAAGGCACCAAAGCCTGCTAAAAAGTCAATAATCGATAACTAAAACTTGAATTCTACTACCTCTTACTGGCTATTACATCAACTTATAAGTTTCATCTGTGTTCTACTATGGTGCTATTAGTATCTCTGGATACCGAAACACGAGACATTGCTTTGCAGACGATAAATGTAACCGTTTCAGAGAGAAGAGCGCCCAATGTATCGATCGGGCTTTAAGTCGATTCAATAACAAATGACGAAAACGGACGGATTTCTCAGGTTTTTACTACATATGAACACTTTTCACATTCGCTCGTGCAACGCGGCTGCTAGTCCTCCTTTCATGCAAAATCGAATAGTCCTACTTCATGTGAAAGGCACCAAAGCCGGCTAAAAAGTCAATAATGGATAACTAAATCTTGAATTGTACTACTTCTTACTGGCTATTACATCAACTTAGAAGCTTTATCTGTGTTCTACTATGGTGCTTTTAGTGTCTCCGTATACCGCAGCACGTGACATAGCTTTGCAGACGATAAATGTAACCGTTTATGAGAGAAGAGCGGCTAATATGACGAAATGGCTTTAATTCGATACGATAACAAATGACGAAAACGGACAAATTTTTCAGGTTTTTGCTACACATGAACACTTTTCAGATTCTCCCCTGCAACGCGGCCACTAGACTTCCCTTCATGCAAAATCTTGAGGTCCTAACTCATGTCCAAACACCAAAGAACTGTAAAAAGTCAATAATCGGCAACAAAACTTGAATTGTACTACTTCTTACTGGCTATTACATCAACTTATAAGCTTCATCTGTGTTCTACTATGGTACTTTTAGTGTCTCCGGATAACGTAGCACGCGACATAGCTTTGCAGACGATAAATGTAATCGTTTCAGAGAGAAGAGCGGCCAATGTGACGATCTGGATTTAAGTCGATTTGATAACAAATGACGAAAACCGACGAATTTCTCAGATTTTTACTACATATGAACACTTTTCACATTCTCCCCTGCAACGCGGCCACTAGACTTCCCTTCATGCAAAATCTTAATTTCCTAGCTCATGTCGAAGCACCAATGGATGGTAAAAGTCAATAATCGATAACAAAAATTGAATAGTACTACTTCTTACTGGCTATTACATCAACTTAGAAGGTTCATCTGTGTTTCACTCTGATGCTTTTAGTGTCTCCGGATAACGTAGCACGCGACATAGCTTTGCAGACGATAAATGTAATCGTTTCAGAGAGAAGAGCGGCCAATGTGTCGATCTGAATTTAAGTCGAATCAATAACAAATGACGAAAACGGACGGATTTCTCAGATTCTTACCACATATGAATGCTTATCGTTTTCTCCCGTGCAACGCAGTTGCTAGTCCTCCTTTCATGCAAAATCCTAAGTTCCTAGCAAATGTCCAAGGCTCCAAAGCGTGCTAAAAAGTCAGTAACCGATAATTGAAACATGAATTGTACTACTGCTTACTGGCTATTACATTACATAGAAGCTTCATCTGTGTACTACTATGATGGTTTTAGTGTCTCCACATACCGCAGCACGCAACATAGCTTTGCAGACGATAAATGTAATCGTTCCAGAGAGAAGAGCGGCAAATGTGTCGATCTTAATTTAAGTCGATTCGATAACAAATGACGAAAACGGACGAATTTCTCAGATTTTTACTACATATGAACACTTTTCACATTCTCCCGTGCATCGTGGCCACTAGCCTTCCCTTCATGAAATATCTTAAGGCCCTAACTCATGTCCAAGCGCCAAAGAAGGGTAAAAAGTCAATAATCGATAGCTAAAACTTGAATTCTACTGCTTCTTACTGGCTATTACATAAACTTAGAAGTTTCATCTGTATTCTTCCATGGTGCTTTTAGTGTCGCCGCATACCACAGCACGCGACATAGCTTTGCAGTCGATAAATGTAGCCGTTTCAGAGAGAAGAGCGGCCAATAAGACGATCTGGTGTTAAGTTTATTCGATAACAAATGACGAAAACGGACGGATTTCTCAGTTTCTTACTACATATGAACACTTTTCACTTTCGCCCGAGGACCGCAGCTGCTAGTCCTCCTTTCATGCAAAATCCTAAGGTCCTAGCAAATGACCAAGGCACCAAAGCCTGCTAAAAAGTCAATAATCGATAACTAAAACTTGAATTCTACTACTTCTTACTGGCTATTACATCAACTTATAAGTTTCATCTGTGTTCTACTATGGTGCTATTAGTATCTCTGGATACCGAAACACGAGACATTGCTTTGCAGACGATAAATGTAACCGTTTCAGAGAGAAGAGCGCCCAATGTATCGATCGGGCTTTAAGTCGATTCAATAACAAATGACGAAAACGGACGGATTTCTCAGGTTTTTACTACATATGAACACTTTTCACATTCGCTCGTGCAACGCGGCTGCTAGTCCTCCTTTCATGCAAAATCGAATAGTCCTACCTCATGTGAAAGGCACCAAAGCCGGCTAAAAAGTCAATAATCGATAACTAAATCTTGAATTGTACTACTTCTTACTGGCTATTATATCAACTTAGAAGCTTTATCTGTGTTCTACTATGGTGCTTTTAGTGTCTCCGCATACCGCAGCAGTCGACAGAGCTTTGCCGACGATAAATGTAACCGTTTCAGAGAGAAGAGCGGTGAATATGACGATCTGGATTTAAGTCGAATCGATAACAAATGACGAAAACGGACGGATTTCTCAGGTTTATACTACATATGAACACTTTTCACATTCTCCCGTGCAACACAGCTGCTAGCCCTCCTTTCGTGCAAAATCCTAAGGTCCTAGCAAATTTCCAAGTACCAATGAAGAGCAAAACTTTCAAATAATCGATAACTAAAACTTGAATTCTACTACTTCTTACTGGCTATTACATCAACTTAGAAGCTTCATCTGTTTTCTACTATCGTGCGCTCAGTATCTCCGCATACCGCAGCACGCGACATAGCTTTGCAGAAGATAAATGTAGCCGTTTCAGAGAGAAGAGCGGCCAATGTGACGAACTGGCATTAAGTCGATTGGATAACAAATGCAGAAAACGGACGGATTTCTCAGGTTTTTACTACATAAGAACACTTTTCACACTCGCCCGTACAACACGGTTGCTAGTCCTCCTTTCATGCAAAATCGTAAAGTCTTAGCTCATGTCCAAGACACCAACGCTGGATAAAAACTCAATAATCGATAACTAAAACTTGAAATGTACTACTTCGTACTGGGTATTACATCAAATTTGAAGCTTCACCTGTGTTCTACTATGGTGCTTTTAGTGTCTCCGGATACCACAGCATGCGACATAGCTTTGCAGACTATAAATGTAACCGTTTCCGAGAGAAGAGCGGCCAATGTGGCGATCTGGATTTAAGTCGATTCGATAACAAATGGCGAAAACGAACGGATTTATCAGGTTTTTACCATAAATGAACACTTTTCACTTTCTCCCGTGCTACGGGGCTGATAGACTTCCGTTCATGTAAAATCTTAAGGTCCTACCTCAAGTGCAATGCTGCAAAGAAGGGTAAAAAGGCAGTAATCGATAACTAAAACTTGAATTGTACTACTTCTTACTGGCTATTACATCAACTTAGTGGCTTCATCTGTGCTCTACTATGCTGATTTTAGTGTCTCCGCATACCGCAGCACGCGACATAGCTTTGCAGAAGACAAATGTAACCGTTTCAGAGAGAAGAGCGGCCAATGTGTCGATCTGGATTTAAGTCGATTCTATAACAAATGTCGAAAACGGACGGATTTCTCAGGTTTTTACTACATATGAACACTTTTCACATTGTCCCTTGCAACGTGGTTACTAGTCTTCCTTTCATGAAAAATCTTAAGGTCCTAGCTAATGTCCAAGGCACCAAAGCTGGCTAAAAAGTCAATAATCAATAACTAAAACTTGAATTGTACTACTTCTTACTGGCTATTACATCAACTTAGAAGCTTCTTCTGTGTTCAACTATGGTGCTTTCAGTATCTCCGCATACCGCAGCACGCGACATAGCTTTGCAGACGATAAATGTAACAGTCTCAGAGAGAAAAGCGGCCAATGTGGCGATCTGGTTTTAAGTCGATTCGATAACAAATGACGAAAACGGACGGATTTCTCAGATTTTATTCTACATATGAACACTTTTCACATTCGCTCGTGCAACGCGGCTGCTAGTCCTCCTTTCATGCAAAATCGTATAGTGCTACCTCATGTGAAAGGCACCAAAGCCGGCTAAAAAGTCAATAATCGATAACTAAATCTTGAATTTTACTATTTCTTACTTTCTATGACATCAACTTAGAAGCTTCATCTGTGTTCTAGTATATTGCTTTTAGTGTCTCCGCATTACGAAGCTCGCGACTTATCTTTGGAGACGATAAATATAACGGTTTCTGAGGGAAGAGCGGCCAATGTAACGATCTGGCATTAAGTCGATTCGATAACAATTGAAGAAAACATACGGATTTCTCAGGTTTTCAGTACATATGAACCCTTTTCACATTTTCCCGTGCAACGCGGCTGCTAGTCCTCCTTTCATGCAAAATCTTATGGTTCCACCTCATGTCTATGGAACCAAAGCCGGCTAAAAATCAATAATTGATAACCAATACTTGAATTGTACTGCTTCTTACTGGCTATTACTTCAACTTAGAAGCTTCTTCTGTGTTCTATTATGTTTGCTTTTAGCCTCACCGCATACCGCAATACGTGACAAAGCTTTGCAGACGATACATGTAACCGTTTCAGAGAGAAGAGCGTTAAATGTGACGATGTGTCTTTTAGTCGATTCGATAACAAATGAGGAACACGGACGGATTTCTCAGGTGTTTACTACATATGAACACTTTTCACATTCTCCCGTGCAACGCGGCTGCTAGTCCTCCTTCAAGCAAAATCATAAGGACCTAGCTCATGTCCAAGGCACCAAAGAAGGGTAAAAAGTCAACAATCGATACCTAAAACTTGAATTGTACTACTTCTTACTGGCTATTACATCAACTTAGAAGCTTCACATGTGTTCTACTATGGTGCTTTTAGTGTCTCCGCATACCGCACAAAGCGACAAAGCTTTGCAGACGGTAAATGCAACCGTTTCAGAAGGAAGAACGGCAAATGTGACTATCTGGCTTTAAGTCGATTCGATAACAAATGACGAACACGGACGGATTTCTGAGGTGTTTACTACATAAGAACACTTTTCACATTGTCCCGTGCAATGCGGCTGCTAGTCGTTTTTTCATGCAAAATCTTAAGGTCCTAGCTCATGCCCAAGGCACCAAAAAAGGCTGAAAAGTCAATAATCGATATCTAAAACGTTAATTGTACTACTTCTTATTGGGTATTACGTCAACTTAGAAGCTACTTCTGTGTTCTACTATGGTGATTGTAGTGTCTCCGCATACCGTAGCTCGCGACATATCATTGGAGACGATAAATTTAACCGTTTCATAGGGAAGAGCGGCCAATGTAACGATGTGGCTTTAATTCGATTCGATAACAATTGACGAAAAAGGACGGATTTGCCAGGTTTTTACTACATATGAACCCTTTTCACATTCTCCCGTGCAACGCGGCTCCTAGTCCTCCTTTCATGCAAAATCTTAAGGTTCCACCTCATGTCGAAGGCACCATAGCCGGCTAAAAATCAATAATCAATAGCCATACTTGAATTGTACTGCTTTTTACTGGCTATTACTTTAACTTAGAATCTTCTTCTTTGTTCTACTATGGTGCTTTTAGTGTCTCCGCATACCGCAGCACGCGACATAGCTTTGCAGACGATAAATGTAACCGTTTCAGAGAGAAGAGCGGCCGATGTACGTCCTGGCTTTAAGTCGATTCGATCACAAGTGACGAACACGGACGGATTTCTCAGGTTTTTACTACATATGAACACTTTTCACATTCTCCGGTGCAACGCGGCTGCTAGTCCGCCTTTCATGCAAAATATTAACGTCAAAGCTCATGCCCAAGGCACAAAAAATGCTAAAAAGTCAATAATCGATAACTAAAACGTGAATTGTACAACTTCTTACTGGCTATTACATAAACTTAGAAGCTTTTCAGTGTTCTACTATGGTGCTTTTTGTGTCTTCGCATACCGCCGCACACGACATAGCTTTGCAGACGATAAACGTAACCGTTTCAGAGAGAAGAGCGCACAATGTAACGTCCTGGCTTTAAGTCATTTCGATAACAATTGACGAAAACGGACGGATTTCTCAGGTTGTTACTAGATATGAACCCATTTCACATTCTCCTGTGTAACGCGCCTGCTAGTCCTCCTTTCATGCAAACTCTTAAGATCCTAGCACATGTCCAAGGCACCAAAGCCGGCTAAAAAGTCAATAATCGATACCTAAAACTTGAATTGTACTTTTTCTTACTGGGTATTACATAAACTTAGAAGCTACTTCTGTGTTCTACTACGGTGATTTTAGTGACTCCGCATACCGCAACACGCGACATAGCTTTGTAGACGATAAATGTAACCGTTTCAGAAGGTAAGACCGGCCAATGTGACGATCTGGCTTTATGTCGATTCGATAACAAATGACGAAAACGGACGGATTTCTCAGGTTTTTACTACATATGAACACTTTTCAAATTCACCCGTGCAACGCGGCTGCTAGTCCCCCTTTCATGCAAAATCGTAAGGTCCTAGCTCATGTCCAAAGCACCAAAGCCGGCTAAAATGTCAATAATCGATAACTAAAACTTGAATTGTACTGCTTCTTACTGACTATTATATCAACTTAGAATCTTCTTCTGTGTTCTACTATGGTGCTTTACTTGTCACCGCATACCGCCCCCAGCGACATAGCTTAGCAGCCGTTAAATGTAACCCTTTCAGAGGGAAGAGCGGCCAATGTGACGATCTGGCTTTAAGTCGATTGGATAACAAGTGACGAAAACGGACGGGTTTATCAGGTTTTTACTACATATGAACACTTTTCACATTCTCCCGTGCAACGCGGCTGCTAGTCCTCCTTTCATGCATAATCGTAGAGTCGTAGCTCATGTCCAAGGCACCAAAGCCGGCTAAAAAGAAAACACTAGATAACTAAAACTAGAGTTGTAGTACTTCTTATTGTTTATTACATCAACTTAGAAGGTTCATCTGTGTTCTAATATGGTGCTTTTAGTGTTGCCGCATACCCCAGGACGCAATATAGCTCTCCAGAAGACAAATGTAACCGTTTCAGAGAGAAGAGCGACCAATGTGAAGAGCGCACAATGTAACGTCCTGGCTTTAAGTCATTTCGATAACAAATGACAAAAACGGACGAATTTCTCAGATTTTTACTACATATGAACACTTTTCACATTCTGCCCTGCAAAGCGGCCACTAGACTTCCCTTCATGCAAAATCTTCATTTCCTAGGCCATGTCGAAGCACCAATGAATGGTAAAAAGTCAATAAACGATAACAAAAACTTGAATAGTACTACTTCTTACTGGCTATTACATCAACTTAGAACGTTCATCTGTTTTTAACTCTGATGCTTTTAGTGTCTCCGGATAACGTAGCACGCGACATAGCTTTGCAGACGATAAATGTAATCCTTTCAGAGAGAAGAGCGGCCAATGTGTCGATCCGGATTTAAGTCGAATCAATAACAAATGACGAAAACGGACGGATTTCTCAGATTCTTACTACATATGAACGCTTATCGTATTCTCCCGTGCAACGCAGTTGCTAGTCCTCCTTTCATGCAAAATCCTAAGTTCCTAGCAAATGTCCAAGACTCCAAAGCGTGCTAAAAAGTCAATAACCGATAACTAAAACCTGAATTGTACTACTGCTTACTGGCTATTACATTACTTAGAAGCATCATCTGTGTACTACTATGATGGTTTTAGTGTCTCCACATACCGCATCACGCAACATAGCTTTGCAGACGATAAATTTAATCGTTCCAGTGAGAAGAGCGGCAAATGTGTCGATCTTAATTTAAGTCGATTCGATAACAAATGACGAAAACGGACGAATTTCGCAGATTTTTACTACATATGAACACTTTTCACATTCTCCCGTGCATCGTGGCCACTAGCCTTCCCTTCATGAAATATCTTAAGGCACTAACTCATGTCCAAGCGCCAAAGAAGGGTAAAAAGTCAATAATCGATAGCTAAAACTTGAATTCTACTGCTTCTTACTGGCTATTACATAAACTTAGAAGTTTCATCTGTATTCTTCCATGGTGCTTTTAGTGTCGCCGCATTCCACAGCACGCGACATAGCTTTGCAGACTCTAAATGTAGCCGTATCAGAGAGAAGAGCGGCCAATAAGACGATCTGGTGTTAAGTCGATTCGATAACAAATGACGAAAACGGACGGATTTCTCAGTTTCTTACTACATATGAACACTTTTCACATTCGCCCGAGGACCGCGGCTGCTAGTCTTCCTTTCATGCAAAATCCTAAGGTCCTAGCAAATGTCCAAGTGACCAAAGCCTGCTAAAAAGTCAATAATCGATAACTAAAACCTGAATTGTACTACATCTTACTGGCTATTACATCAACTTATAAGTTTCATCTGTGTTCTACTATGGTGCTATTAGTGTCTCCGTATACCGCAGCACGCGACAGAGCTTTGCAGACGATAAATGCAACCGTTTCAGAGAGAAGACCGGCCAATGTGTCGATCTGGCTTTAAGTCGATTCGATAACAAATGACGAAAACAGACAGATTTCTCAGGTTTTTACTACATATGAACACTTTTCACATTCGCCCGTGCAACGCGGCTGCTAGTCCTCCTTTCATGCAAAATCGTATAGACGTATCCCATATCCAAGGCACCAAAGCCGGCTAAAAAGTCAATAATCGATAACTAAAACTTGCATTGTATGACTTCTTACTGTCTATTACATCAACTTAGAAGCTTCATCTGTGTTCAACTATGGTGCTTTCAGTATCTCCGCATACCGCAGCACGCGACATAGCTTTGCAGACGATAAATGTAAGCGTTTCCGAGAGAAGAGCGGCCAATGTGACGATCTGGCTTTAAGTCGATTCCATAACAAATGACGAAATCGGACGGATTCTCAGTTTCTTACTACATATGAACACTTTTCACATTCGCCCGAGGACCGCGGCTGCTAGTCCTCCTTTCATGCAAAATCCTAAGGTCCTACCAAATGTCCAAGGCACCAAAGCCTGCTAGAAAGTCGATAATCGAAAACTAAAACCTGAATTGTACTACTTCTTACTGGCTATTACATCAACTTATAAGTTTCATCTGTGTTCCACTATGGTGCTATTAGTATCTCCGGTTACCGAAACGCGAGACATTGCTTTGCAGACGATAAATGTAACCGTTTCAGAGAGAAGAGCGCCCAATGTATCGATCTGGCTTTAAGTCGATTCGATAACAAATGACGAAAACGGACGGATTTCTCAGGTTTTTACTACATATGAACACTTTTCACACTCGTCCGTGCAACGTGGTTGCTAGTCCTCCTTTCATGCAAAATCGTAAAGTCTTAGCTCATGTCCAAGACACCAACGCTGGCTAAAAACTCAATAATCAATAACTAAAACTTGAATTGTACTACTTCTTACTGGCTATTACATCAACTTAGAAGGTTCATCTGTGTTTTACTATGATGCTTTTAGTGTCTCCGGATAACGTAGCATGCGACATAGCTTTGCAGACGATAAATGTAATCGTTTCAGAAAGAAGATCGGATAATGTGACGATCTGGCTTTAAGTCGATTCGATAACAAACGACGAAAACGGACGGATTTCTCAGGTTTTACTACATATGAACACTTTTCACATTCACCCGTGTAGCGCGGCTGCTAGTCCTCCTTTCATGCAAAATCTTAAGGTCCCATCTCATGTCCAACTCATCAAAGCCACCTAAAAAGTCAACAATCGATAGCTAAAACTTGAGTTTTACTACTTCTTCTTGGTTATTACATCAACTTAGAAGGTTCATTTGTGTTTTACTATGATTCTTTTAGTCTCTCCGGATACCGCACCACGCGACATAATTTTGCAGAGGATAAATGTAACCGTGTCAGAGAGAAGAGAGGCCAGTGTGACGATCTGGCTTTAGGTCGATTCGATAACAAATGACGAAAACGGACGGATTCTCAGGTTTTTACTACCTATCAACACTTTTCACATTATCCCGCGCAACGCCGCTGCTAGTCCTCCTTTCATGCAAAGTCTTAAGGTCCAATCTAATGTCTAAGGCACCAAAGCCGGCAAAAAAGTCAATAATCGATAACTAAAACTTGAGTTTTACTACATCTTATTTTCTATAACATCAACTAAGAAGGTTCATCTGTGTTTTACTATGATGCTTTTAGTCTCTCCGGATACCGCACCACGCGACATAGTTTTGCAGAGGATAAATGTAACCGTGTCAGAGTGAAGAGAGGCCAATGTGACGATCTGGCTTTAAGTCGATACGATAAAAAGTGGCGAAACCGGTCAGATTTCTCAGGTTTTTAATACATATGAACACTTTTCACATTCGCCCGTGCAACGCGGCTTCTAGTCATCTTTTCATGTAAAATCGTGAAGTCATAGCTCATGTCCAAGTCACCAAAGCCGGCTAAAAAGTCAATAATCGACAACTAAGACTTGAATTGTATTACTACATTTTGGCTATTACATCAACTTAGAAGCTACATCTGTGTTCTACTATAGCGCTTTTAGTATCTCCGCATACCGCAGCACACGACATAGCTTTGCAGACGATAAATGTAATCGTTTCAGAAAGAAGAGTGGCCAATGTGTCGATCTGGATTTAAGTCGATTCGATAACAAATGACGAAAACGGACGAATTTCTCAGATTTTTACTACATATGAAAACTTGTCACTTTCTCCCCTGCAACGCGGCCACTCGACTTCCCTTCATGCAAAATCTTAAGGTCCTAGCTCATGTCCAAGCACCAAAGAATTGTAAAACGTCAATAATCGATAACAAAAACTTGAACAGTACTACTTCTTACTGGCTATTACATCAACTTAGAAGGTTCATCTGTGTTTTACTATGATGCTTTTAGTGTCTCCGGATACCGCAGAACGTGACATAGCTTTGCAGACGAAAAATGTAACCGTTTCAGAGAGAAGAGCTGCCAATCTGACGATCCGGATTTAAGTCTATTCTGTAACAAATGACGAAAACGAACGGATTTCTCAGGTTTTTACTATATTTGAACACTTTTCACATTCTCCCGCGCAACGCGGCTGCTGGTCCACATTTTCATGCAAAATCGTAAGGTCCCATCTCATGTCCAACTCACCAAAGCCGCCTAAAAAGTCAATAATCGATAGCTAAAACTTGAGTTTTACTAATTCTTCTTGGTTATTACATCAACTTAGAAGGTTCATTTGTGTTTTACTATGATGCTTTTAGTCTATCCGGATACCGCATCACGGGACATAATTTAGCAGAGGATAAATGTAACCGTGTCAGAGAGAAGAGAGGCGAATGTGACGATCTGGCTTTAGGTCGATTCGATAACAAATGACGAAAACGGACGGATTCTCAGGTTTTTACTACCTATCAACACTTTTCACATTATCCCGCGTAACGCCGCTGCTAGTCTTCCTTTCATGCAAAGTCTAATGTCCAATCTAATGTCTAAGGCACCTAAGCCGGCAAAAAAAGTCAATAATCGATAACTAAAACTTGAGTTTTACTACTTCTTATTGGCTATAACATCAACTAAGAAGGTTCATCTGTGTTTTACTATGATGCTTTTAGTCTCTCCGGATACCGCACCATGCGACATAGTTTTGCAGAGGATAAATGTAACCGTGTCAGAGAGAAGAGTGGCAAATGTGACGATCTGGCTTTAAGTCGATACGATAAAAATTGGCGAAACCGGACAGATTTCTCAGGTTTTTAATACATATGAACTCTTTTCACATTCGCCAGTGCAACGCGGCTTCTAGTCCTCTTTTCAAGTAAAATCGTGAAGTCATAGCTCATGTCCAAGGCACCAAAGCCGGCTAAAAAGTCAATAATCGACAACTAAAACTTGAATTGTATTACTACATTTTGGCTATTACATCAACTTAGAAGCTACATCTGTGTCCTACTATGGCGCTTTTAGTATCTCCGCATACCGCAGCACACGACATAGCTTTGCAGACGATAAATGTAACCGTTTCAGAGAGAAGAGCGGCCAATCTGACGATCTGGATTTAAGTCGATTCGATAACAAATGATGAAAACGGACGGATTTCTCAGGTTTTTACTACCTATCAACACTTTTCACATTATCCCGCGCAACGCGGCTGATAGTCGTCCTTTCACGCAAAATGGTAAGGTCCTAGCTCATGTCCAAGGCAACAAAGAAGGCTAAAAATTCAATAATCGATAATTAAAACTTGAAGTCTCCTACATTTTACTGGCTATTACATAGCCGACTAAAAAGTCAAAAATCGATAACTAAAACTTGAATTGTACTACTTCTTACTGGCTATTACATCGACTTAGAAGCTTCTTCTGTGTTCTACTACGGTGCTTTTAGAGTCTCCGCATACCGCAGGACGCGCCATAGCTTTGCAGACGATAAATGTAACCGTTTCAGAGATATGAGCGGCCAATGAGACGATCTGACATTAAGTCGATTCGATAACAAATGACGAAAACGGACGGATTTCTCAGGTTTTTACTACATATGAACACTATTTACATTCTCCCGTGATACGCGGCTGCTAGTCCTCCTTTCGTGAAAAATCGTAAGGTCCTAGCTCATGTCCAAAGCACCAAAGAGGCTAAAAATTCAATATTCGATAACTAAAACTGGAATTGTACTACATCTTACTGGCTATAACATAACCGGACAAAAAGTCAAAAATCGATAACTACAATTAAAATTGTACTACTTCTTACTGGCTATTACATCAACATATAGCCTTCATCTGTGTTCTGCTATGGTGCTTTTAGTGTCTCCGCATACCGCAGCACGCGACACAGCTTTGCAGACGATAAATGTAACCGTTTCAGAGAGAAGAGCTACCAATGTGACAATATGGCTTTAAATCGATTTGGTAAGAAATGACGAAAACGGACGGATTTCACAGGTTTTTACTACATATGAACACTTTTCAATTTCTCCCGTGCAACGCAACTGCTAGTTCTCCTATGATGCAAAATATTAAGGTCCTAGCTCATGTCCAAGGCCCCAAAGCCAGCTAAAAAGTCAATAATCGATATCTAAAACGTTATTGTACTACTTCTTACTGGCTATTACATCTACTTAGAAGTTTTATCTGTGTTCTACTATGGTGCTGTTAGTGTCTCCGCATACCGCAGCACGCGACATAGCTTCGCAGACGATAAATGTAACCGTTTCAGAGAGAAGAGCGACCAATGTGACGATCTGGCTTTAAGTCGATTTGATCAGAAATGACGAAAACGGACGGATTTCTCAGGTTTTTACTACAGATGAACACTTTCCACATTCTCCCGTGCAACGCAGCTGCTAGTCCTCCTTTGATGCAAAGTCTTAAGGCCCTATCTCATGTCCAAGACCCCAATGCCAGCTAAAAAGTCAATAATCGATATCTAAAACGTTATTGTACTACTTTTTACTGGCTATTACATCAACTTAGAAGATTAATAATTGTTCAACTATGGTGCTGTTAGTGTCTCCGCAAACCGCAGCACGAGACATAGCTTTGCAGACGATAAATGTAACCGTTTCAGAGAGAAGAGCGACCAATGTGACGATCTGGCTTTAAGTCGATTTGATAAGAAATGACGAAAACGGACGGATTTCTCAGGTTTTTACTACATATGAACACTTTTCACATTCTCCCGTGCAACGCAGCTGCTAGTCCTCCTTTGAGGCAAAGTCTTAAGGTCCTAGCTCAAGTCCGAGAGCCAAAAGCCAGTTAAAAGTCAATAATCGATATCCAAAACGTTATTGCACTACTTCTTACTGGCTATTACATCAACTTAGAAGTTTCATCAGTGTTCTACTATGGTGCTGTTAGTGTCTCTGCATACCGCAGCACGCGACATAGCTTTGCAGACGATAAATGTAACCGTTTCAGAGAGAAGAGCGACCAATGTGACGATCTGGCTTTAAGTCGATTTGATAAGAAATGACGAAAATGGACGGTTTTCTCAGGTTTTTACTACATATGAACACTTTTCACATTCTCCCGTGCAACGCAGTTGCTAGTTCCCCTTTGATGCAAAATCTTAAGGTCCTAGCTCATGTCCAATACCCCAAAGCCAGCTAAAAAGTCAATAATCGATATCTAAAACGTTATTGTACTACTTCTTACTGGCTGTTACATCAATTTAGAAGTTTCATCTGTTTTCTACTATGGTGATGTTAGTGTCTCCGCATACCGCAGCACGCGACATAGCTTTGCAGACGATAAATGTAACCGTTTCAGAGAGAAGAGCGACCTATGTGACGATCTGGCTTTAAGTCGATTTGATAAGAAATGACGAAAGGGTACGGATTTCTCAGGTTTTTACTACATATGAACACTTTTCACATTCTCCCGTGCAACGCAGCTGCTAGTCCTCCTTTGATGCAAAGTCTTAAGGTCCTAGCTCATATCCAAGACCCCAAAGCCAGCTAAAAAGTCAATAATCGATATCTAAAACGTTATTGCACTACTTCTTACTGGCTGTTACATTAACTTAGAAGTTTCATCAGTATTCTACTATGGTGCTGTTAGTGTCTCCGCATACCGCAGCACGCGACATAGCTTTGCAGACGATAAATGTAACCGTTTCAGAGAGAAGAGCGACCAATGTGACGATCTCACTTTAAGTCGATTTGATCAGAAATGACGAAAACGGACGGATTTCTCAGTTTCTTAATACATATGAACACTTTTCACATTCTCCCGTGCAACGCAGCTGCTAGTCCTCCTTTGATGCAAAGTCTTAAGGTCCTAGCTCATGTCCAAGACCCCAAAGCCAGCTAAAAAGTCAATAATCGATATCTAAAACTTTATTGTACTACTTCTTACTGGCTATTACATCAACTTACAAGTTTCATCTGTGTTTTACTATGGTGCTGTTAGTGTCTCCGCATACCGTAGCACGCGACATAGCTTTCCAGACGATAAATGTAACCGTTTCAGAGAGAAGAGCGGCCAATCTGACGATCTGGATTTAAGTCGATTCGATAACAAATGATGAAAACGGACGGATTTCTCAGGTTTGTACTACCTATCAACACTTTTCACATTATCCCGCGCAACGCGGCTGATAGTCGTCCTTTCACGCAAAATCGTAAGGTCCTAGCTCATGTCCAAGGCAACAAAGAAGGCTAAAAATTCAATAATCGATAATTAAAACTTGAAGTCTACTACATTTTACTGGCTATTACATAGCCGACTAAAAAGTCAAAAATCGATAACTAAAACTTGAATTGTACTACTTCTTACTGGCTATTACATCGACTTAGAAGCTTCTTCTGTGTTCTACTATGGTGCTTTTAGTGTCTCCGCATACCGCAGGACGCGCCATAGCTTTGCAGACGATAAATGTAACCGTTTCAGAGATATGAGCGGCCAATGAGACGATCTGACATTAAGTCGATTCGATAACAAATGACGAAAACGGACGGATTTCTCAGGTTTTTACTACATATGAACACTATTTACATTCTCCCGTGATACGCGGCTGCTAGTCCTCCTTTCGTGAAATATCGTAAGGTCCTAGCTCATGTCCAAAGCACCAAAGAGGCTAAAAATTCAATATTCGATAACTAAAACTGGAATTGTACTACATCTTACTGGCAACCGGACAAAAAGTCAAAAATCGATAACTACAATTAAAATTGTACTACTTCTTACTGGCTATTACATCAACATATAGCCTTCATCTGTGTTCTACTATGGTGCTTTTAGTGTCTCCGCATACCGCAGCACGCGACATAGCTTTGCAGACGATAAATGTAACCGTTTCAGAGAGAAGAGCGACCAATGTGACGATATGGCTTTAAATCGATTTGGTAAGAAATGACGAAAACGGACGGATTTCACAGGTTTTTACTACATATGAACACTTTTCACTTTCTCCCGTGCAACGCAGTTGCTAGTTCTCCAATGATGCAAAATTTTAAGGTCCTAGCTCATGTCCAAGGCCCCAAAGCCAGCTAAAAAGTCAATAATCGATATCTAAAACGTTATTGTACTACTTCTTACTGGCTATTACATCTACTTAGAAGTTTCATCTGTGTTCTACTATGGTGCTGTTAGTGTCTCCGCATACCGCAGCACGCGACATAGCTTTGCAGACGATAAATGTAACCGTTTCAGAGAGAAGAGCGACCAATGTGACGACCTGGCTTTAAGTCGATTTGATCAGAAATGACGAGAACGGACGGATTTCTCAGGTTTTTACTACAGATGAACACTTTTCACATTCTCCCGTGCAACGCAGCTGCTAGTCCTCCTTTGATGCAAAGTCTTAAGGTCCTAGCTCATATCCAAGACCCCAAAGCCAGCTAAAAAGTCAATAATCGATATCTAAAACGTTATTGCACTACTTCTTACTGGCTGTTACATTAACTTAGAAGTTTCATCAGTATTCTACTATGGTGCTGTTAGTGTCTCCGCATACCGCAGCACGCGACATAGCTTTGCAGACGATAAATGTAACCGTTTCAGAGAGAAGAGCGACCAATGTGACGATCTCACTTTAAGTCGATTTGATCAGAAATGACGAAAACGGAAGGATTTCTCAGTTTCTTAATACATATGAACACTTTTCACATTCTCCCGTGCAACGCAGCTGCTAGTCCTCCTTTGATGCAAAGTCTTAAGGTCCTAACTCATGTCCAAGACCCCAATGCCAGCTAAAAAGTTAATAATCGATATCTAAAACGTTATTGTACTACATTTACTGGCTATAACTCCAACTTAGAAGATTCATCAGTGTTCTACTATGGTGCTGTTAGTGTCTCTGCATATCGCAGCACGCGACATAGCTTTGCAGACGATAAATGTGACCGTTTCAGAGAGAAGAGCGACCAATATGATGACCTGGCTTTTAGTCGATTTGATAAGAAATGACGAAAACTGACGGATTTCTCAGGATTTTACTACTTATGAACACTTTTCACATTCTCCCGGGCAACGCAGCTGCTAGTCCTCCTTTGATGCAAAATCTTAAGGTCCTAGCTCATGTCCAATTTTCCAAAGCCAGCTAAAAAGTCAATAATCGATATCTAAAACGTTATTGTACCACTTCTTACTGACAATTACATCAACTTGGAAGATTCATCAGTGTTCTACTATGGTGCTGTTAGTGTCTCTGCATATCGCAGCACGCGACATCGCTTTGCAGACGATAAATTTAACCGTTTCAGAGAGAAGAGCGACCTATGTGACGATCTGGCTTTAAGTCGATTTGATAAGAAATGACGAAAGGGTTCGGATTTCTCATGTTTTTACTACATATGAACACTTTTCACATTCTCCCGTGCAACGCAGCTGCTAGTCCTCCTTTGATGCAAAGTCTTAAGGTCCTAGCTCATGTCCTAGACACCAAAGCCAGCTAAAAAGTCAATAATCGATATCTAAAACGTTATTTTACTACTTCTTACTGGCTATTACATCTACTTTGTAGTTTCATCTGTGTTCTACTATGGTGCTGTTAGTGTCTCCGCATACCGCAGCACGCGAGATAGCTTTGCAGATGATAAATGTAACAGTTTCAGAGAGAAGAGCGACCAATGTGACGATCTGGCTTTAAGTCGATTTGATAAGAAATGACGAAAACTGACGGATTTCTCAGGTTTTTACTACATATGAACACTTTTCACATTCTCCCGTGTAACGCAGCTGCTAGTCCTCCTTTGATGCAAAATCTTAAGGCCCTAGGTCATGTCCAAGGCCCCAAAGCCAGCTGAAAAGTCAATAATCGTATCTAAAACGTTATTGCACTACTTCTTACTGGCAATTACTACAACTTAGAAGCTTCTTCTGTGTTCTACTATGGTGCTGTTAGTGTCTCGGCGTACCGCAGCGCGCGACATAGCTTTGTAGGCGATAAATGTTACCGTTTCAGAGAGAAGAGCGACCAATGTGACGATCTGGCTTTAAGTCGATTTGATAAGAAATGACGAAAACGGACGGATTACTGAGGTTTTTACTACATATGAACAATCTTCACATTCTCCCGTGCAACACAGCTGCTAGTCCTTTTTTGATGCAATATCTGAAGGTCCTAGGTCATGTCCAAGGCCCCAAAGCCAAATAAAAAGTCAATAATCGATATATAAAACGTTATTGTACTACTTTTTACTGGCTATCACATAAACATAGAAGTTTCATCTGTGTTCTACTATGGCGCTGTTAGTGTTTCCGCATACCGGAGCACGCGACATAGCTTTGCAGACGATAAATGTAACCGTTTCAGAGAGAAGAGCGGCGAATGTGACGTTCTGCCTTTATGTCGATTTGATAAGAAATGACGAAAACTGACGGATTTCTCAGGTTTTTACTACATATGAACACTTTTCACATTCTCCCATGCAACGCAGCTGCTAGTCCTCCTTTGATGCAAAATCTTAAGGTCCTATCGCATGTCCAAGGCCCCAAAGCCAGCTAAAAAGTCAATAATCGATATCTAAAACGTTATTGTACTACTTCGTACTGGCTATTACATCAACTTGGAAGTTTCATCTGTGTTCTACTACAGTGCTGTTAGTGTCTCCGCATACCGCAGCACGCGACATAGCTTTGCAGACGATAAATGTAACCGTTTCAGAGAGAATAGCGGACAATATGACGATCTGGCTTTAAGTCGATTTGATAAGAAATGACGAAAACGAACGGATTTCTCGGGTTTTTACTACATATGAACACTTATCACATTCTCCCGTGCAACGCAGCTGCTGGTCCTCCTTTGATGCAAAGTCTTAAGTTCCTAGCTCATGTCCAAGACCCAAAAGCCAGCTAAAAAGTCAATAGTCGATATCCAAAACGTTATTGTACTACTTCATACTGGCTATTACATCAAGTTAGAACTTTCATCAGTGTTCTACTATGGTGCTGTTAGTGTCTCTGCATACCGCAGCACGCAACATAGCTTTGCAGACGATAAATGTAACCGTTTCAGAGAGAAGAGCGACCAATATGAATACCTGGCTTTAAGTCGATTTGATAAGAAATGATGAAAACGGATGGATTTCTCAGGATTTTACTACATATGAACACTTTTCACATTCTCCCGTGCAACGCAGCTGCTAGACCTCCTTTGATGCAAAATCTTAAGGCCCTAGCTCATATCCAAGGCCCCAAAGCCAGCTAAAAAGTCAATAATCGATATCTAAAACGTTATTGCACTACTTCTTACTGGCTATTACATCTACTTAGAAGTTTCATCTGTGTTCTACTATGGTGCTGTTAGTGTCTCCGCATACCGCAGCACGCGACATAGCTTTGCAGACGATAAATGTAACCGTTTCAGAGAGAAGAGCGACCAATGTGACGACCTGGCTTTAAGTCGATTTGATCAGAAATGACGAGAACGGACGGATTTCTCAGGTTTTTACTACAGATGAACACTTTTCACATTCTCCCGTGCAACGCAGCTGCTAGTCCTCCTTTGATGCAAAGTCTTAAGGTCCTAGCTCATGTCCAAGAACCCAATGCCAGCTAAAAAGTCAATAATCGATATCTAAAACGTTATTGTACTACTTTTTACTGTCTGTTACATCAATTTAGAAGTTTCATCTGTTTTCTACTATGGTGATGTTAGTGTCTCCGCATACCGCAGCACGCGACATAGCTTTGCAGACGATAAATGTAACCGTTTCAGAGAGAAGAGCGACCTATGTGACGATCTGGCTTTAAGTCGATTTGATAAGAAATGACGAAAGGGTACGGATTTCTCAGGTTTTTACTACATATGAACACTTTTCACATTCTCCCGTGCAACGCAGCTGCTAGTCCTCCTTTGATGCAAAGTCTTAAGGTCCTAGCTCATATCCAAGACCCCAAAGCCAGCTAAAAAGTCAATAATCGATATCTAAAACGTTATTGCACTACTTCTTACTGGCTGTTACATTAACTTAGAAGTTTCATCAGTATTCTACTATGGTGCTGTTAGTGTCTCCGCATACCGCAGCACGCGACATAGCTTTGCAGACGATAAATGTAACCGTTTCAGAGAGAAGAGCGACCAATGTGACGATCTCACTTTAAGTCGATTTGATCAGAAATGACGAAAACGGACGGATTTCTCAGTTTCTTAATACATATGAACACTTTTCACATTCTCCCGTGCAACGCAGCTGCTAGTCCTCCTTTGATGCAAAGTCTTAAGGTCCTAACTCATGTCCAAGACCCCAATGCCAGCTAAAAAGTCAATAATCGATATCTAAAACGTTATTGTACTACATTTACTGGCTATAACTCCAACTTAGAAGATTCATCAGTGTTCTACTATGGTGCTGTTAGTGTCTCTGCATATCGCAGCACGCGACATAGCTTTGCAGACGATAAATGTGACCGTTTCAGAGAGAAGAGCGACCAATATGATGACCTGGCTTTTAGTCGATTTGATAAGAAATGACGAAAACTGACGGATTTCTCAGGATTTTACTACTTATGAACACTTTTCACATTCTCCCGGGCAACGCAGCTGCTAGTCCTCCTTTGATGCAAAATCTTAAGGTCCTAGCTCATGTCCAATTTTCCAAAGCCAGCTAAAAAGTCAATAATCGATATCTAAAACGTTATTGTACCACTTCTTACTGACAATTACATCAACTTGGAAGATTCATCAGTGTTCTACTATGGTGCTGTTAGTGTCTCTGCATATCGCAGCACGCGACATAGCTTTGCAGACGATAAATGTAACCGTTTCAGAGAGAAGAGCGACCTATGTGACGATCTGGCTTTAAGTCGATTTGATAAGAAATGACGAAAGGGTTCGGATTTCTCAGGTTTTTACTACATATGAACACTTTTCACATTCTCCCGTGCAACGCAGCTGCTAGTCCTCCTTTGATGCAAAGTCTTAAGGTCCTAGCTCATGTCCTAGACACCAAAGCCAGCTAAAAAGTCAATAATCGATATCTAAAACGTTATTTTACTACTTCTTACTGGCTATTACATCTACTTTGTAGTTTCATCTCTGTTCTACTATGGTGCTGTTAGTGTCTCCGCATACCGCAGCACGCGAGATAGCTTTGCAGATGATAAATGTAACAGTTTCAGAGAGAAGAGCGACCAATGTGACGACCTGGCTTTAAGTCGATTTGATAAGAAATGACGAAAACTGACGGATTTCTCAGGTTTTTACTACATATGAACACTTTTCACATTCTCCCGTGTAACGCAGCTGCTAGTCCTCCTTTGATGCAAAATCTTAAGGCCCTAGGTCATGTCCAAGGCCCCAAAGCCAGCTGAAAAGTCAATAATCGTATCTAAAACGTTATTGCACTACTTCTTACTGGCAATTACTACAACTTAGAAGCTTCTTCTGTGTTCTACTATGGTGCTGTTAGTGTCTCGGCGTACCGCAGCGCGCGACATAGCTTTGTAGGCGATAAATGTTACCGTTTCAGAGAGAAGAGCGACCAATGTGACGATCTGGCTTTAAGTCGATTTCATAAGAAATGACGAAAACGGACGGATTACTGAGGTTTTTACTACATATGAACAATCTTCACATTCTCCCGTGCAACACAGCTGCTAGTCCTTTTTTGATGCAATATCTGAAGGTCCTAGGTCATGTCCAAGGCCCCAAAGCCAAATAAAAAGTCAATAATCGATATATAAAACGTTATTGTACTACTTTTTACTGGCTATCACATGAACATAGAAGTTTCATATGTGTTCTACTATGGCGCTGTTAGTGTTTCCGCATACCGGAGCACGCGACATAGCTTTGCAGACGATAAATGTAACCGTTTCAGAGAGAAGAGCGGCGAATGTGACGTTCTGCCTTTATGTCGATTTGATAAGAAATGACGAAAACTGACGGATTTCTCAGGTTTTTACTACATATGAACACTTTTCACATTCTCCCGTGCAACGCAGCTGCTGGTCCTCCTTTGATGCAAAGTCTTAAGTTCCTAGCTCATGTCCAAGACCCAAAAGCCAGCTAAAAAGTCAATAGTCGATATCCATAACGTTATTGTACTACTTCATACTGGCTATTACATCAAGTTAGAACTTTCATCAGTGTTCTACTATGGTGCTGTTAGTGTCTCTGCATACCGCTGCACGCAACATAGCTTTGCAGACGATAAATGTAACCGTTTCAGAGAGAAGAGCGACCAATATGAATACCTGGCTTTAAGTCGATTTGATAAGAAATGATGAAAACGGATGGATTTCTCAGGATTTTACTACATATGAACACTTTTCACATTCTCCCGTGCAACGCAGCTGCTAGACCTCCTTTGATGCAAAATCTTAAGGCCCTAGCTCATATCCAAGGCCCCAAAGCCAGCTAAAAAGTCAATAATCGATATCTAAAACGTTATTGCACTACTTCTTACTGGCAATTACTACAACTTAGAAGCTTCTTCTGTGTTCTACTATGGTGCTGTTAGTGTCTCGGCATACCGCAGCACGAGACATAGCTTTGTAGGCGATAAATGTTACCGTTTCAGAGAGAAGAGCGGCCAATGTGACGTTCTGGCTTTAAGTCGATTTGATAAGAAATGACAAAAACGGACGGATTTTTTCAGGTTTTTACTACATATGAACACTTTTCACATTCTCCCGTGCAACGCAGCTGCTAGTCCTCCTTTAATGCAAAGTCTTAAGGTCCTAGCTCATGTCCAAGACCCCAAAGCCAGCTAAAAAGTCAATAATCGATTTCTAAAACTTTATTGTACTACTTCTTACTGGCTATTACATCAACTTACAAGTTTCATCTGTGTTTTACTATGGTGCTGTTAGTGTCTCCGCATACCGTAGCACGCGACATAGCTTTCCAGACGATAAATGTAACCGTTTCAGAGAGAAGAGCGGCCAATCTGACGATCTGGATTTAAGTCGATTCGATAACAAATGATGAAAACGGACGGATTTCTCAGGTTTGTACTACCTATCAACACTTTTCACATGATCCCGCGCAACGCGGCTGATAGTCGTCCTTTCACGCAAAATCGTAAGGTCCTAGCTCATGTCCAAGGCAACAAAGAAGGCTAAAAATTCAATAATCGATAATTAAAACTTGAAGTCTACTACATTTTACTGGCTATTACATAGCCGACTAAAAAGTCAAAAATCGATAACTAAAACTTGAATTGTACTACTTCTTACTGGCTATTACATCGACTTTGAAGCTTCTTCTGTGTTCTACTATGGTGCTTTTAGTGTCTCCGCATACCGCAGGACGCGCCATAGCTTTGCAGACGATAAATGTAACCGTTTCAGAGATATGAGCGGCCAATGAGACGATCTGACATTAAGTCGATTCGATAACAAATGACGAAAACGGACGGATTTCTCAGGTTTTTACTACATATGAACACTATTTACATTCTCCCGTGATACGCGGCTGCTAGTCCTCCTTTCGTGAAATATCGTAAGGTCCTAGCTCATGTCCAAAGCACCAAAGAGGCTAAAAATTCAATATTCGATAACTAAAACTGGAATTGTACTACATCATACTGGCTATAACATAACCGGAAAAAAGTCAAAAATCGATAACTACAATTAAAATTGTACTACGTCTTACTGGCTATTACATCAACATATAGCCTTCATCTGTGTTCTACTATGGTGCTTTTAGTGTCTCCGCATACCGCAGCACGCGACATAGCTTTGCAGACGATAAATGTAACCGTTTCAGAGAGAAGAGCGACCAATGTGACGATATGGCTTTAAATCGATTTGGTAAGAAATGACGAGAACGGACGGATTTCACAGGTTTTTACTACATATGAACACTTTTCACTTTCTCCCGTGCAACGCAGCTGCTAGTTCTCCAATGATGCAAAATTTTAAGGTCCTAGCTCATGTCCAAGGCCCCAAAGCCAGCTAAAAAGTCAATAATCGATATCTAAAACGTTATTGTACTACTTCTTACTGGCTATTACATCTACTTAGAAGTTTCATCTGTGTTCTACTATGGTGCTGTTAGTGTCTCCGCATACCGCAGCACGCGACATAGCTTTGCAGACGATAAATGTAACCGTTTCAGAGAGAAGAGCGACCAATGTGACGATCTGGCTTTAAGTCGATTTGATCAGAAATGACGAAAACGGACGGATTTCTCAGGTTTTTACTACAGCTGAACACTTTTCACATTCTCCCGTGCAACGCAGCTGCTAGTCCTCCTTTGATGCAAAGTCTTAAGGTCCTAGCTCATGTCCAAGAACCCAATGCCAGCTAAAAAGTCAATAATCGATATCTAAAACGTTATTGTACTACTTTTTACTGGCTATTACATCAACTTAGAAGATTAATCATTGTTCAACTATGGTGCTGTTAGTGTCTCCGCAAACCGCAGCACGAGACATAGCTTTGCAGACGATAAATGTAACCGTTTCAGAGAGAAGAGCGACCAATGTGACGATCTGGCTTTAAGTCGATTTGATAAGAAATGACGAAAACGGACGGATTCCTCAGGTTTTTACTACATATGAACACTTTTCACATTCTCCCGTGCAACGCAGCTGCTAGTCCTCCTTTGATGCAAAGTCTTAAGGTCCTAGCTCATGTCCGAGAGCCAAAAGCCAGTTAAAAGTCAATAATCGATATCCAAAACGTTATTGCACTACTTCTTACTGGCTATTACATCAACTTAGAAGTTTCATCAGTGTTCTACTATGGTGCTGTTAGTGTCTCTGCATACCGCAGCACGCGACATAGCTTTGCAGACGATAAATGTAACCGTTTCAGAGAGAAGAGCGACCAATGTGACGATCTGGCTTTAAGTCGATTTGATCAGAAATGACGAAAACGGACGGATTTCTCAGGTTTTTACTACAGATGAACACTTTTCACATTCTCCCGTGCAACGCAGCTGCTAGTCCTCCTTTGATGCAAAGTCTTAAGGTCCTAGCTCATGTCCAAGAACCCAATGCCAGCTAAAAAGTCAATAATCGATATCTAAAACGTTATTGTACTACTTTTTACTGGCTATTACATCAACTTAGAAGATTAATCATTGTTCAACTATGGTGCTGTTAGTGTCTCCGCAAACCGCAGCACGAGACATAGCTTTGCAGACGATAAATGTAACCGTTTCAGAGAGAAGAGCGACCAATGTGACGATCTGGCTTTAAGTCGATTTGATAAGAAATGACGAAAACGGACGGATTCCTCAGGTTTTTACTACATATGAACACTTTTCACATTCTCCCGTGCAACGCAGCTGCTAGTCCTCCTTTGATGCAAAGTCTTAAGGTCCTAGCTCATGTCCGAGAGCCAAAAGCCAGTTAAAAGTCAATAATCGATATCCAAAACGTTATTGCACTACTTCTTACTGGCTATTACATCAACTTAGAAGTTTCATCAGTGTTCTACTATGGTGCTGTTAGTGTCTCTGCATACCGCAGCACGCGACATAGCTTTGCAGACGATAAATGTAACCGTTTCAGAGAGAAGAGCGACCAATGTGACGATCTGGCTTTAAGTCGATTTGATAAGAAATGACGAAAATGGACGGATTTCTCAGGTTTTTACTACATATGAACACTTTTCACATTCTCCCGTGCAACGCAGCTGCTAGTTCCCCTTTGATGCAAAATCTTAAGGTCCTAGCTCATGTCCAATACCCCAAAGCCAGCTAAAAAGTCAATAATCGATATCCATAACGTTATTGTACTACTTCTTACTGGCTATTACATCTACTTAGAAGTTTCATCTGTTTTCTACTATGGTGCTTTTAGTGTCTCCGCATACCGCAGCACGCGACATAGCTTTGCAGACGATAAATGTAACCGTTTCAGAGAGAAGAGCGACCTATGTGACGATCTGGCTTTAAGTCGATTTGATAAGAAATGACGAAAGGGGACGGATTTCTCAGGTTTTTACTACAGATGAACACTTTTCACATTCTCCCGTGCAACGCGGCTACGAGTCCTCCTTTCATGCTAAATCTTAAGATCCTAGCTCATTTCCAAGGCAGCAAAGAAGGGTGAAAAATCAATAATCGAAAACTAAAACTTGAATTGTGCTGCTTATTACTGGCTATTACATCAACTTAGTAGCCTATTATGTGTTTTGCTATGCTGCTTTTAGTGTCTCCGAATACCGCAGCACGTGACATAGCTCTACAGACGATAAATGTAACCGTTTCAGAGAGAAGAGCGGCCAATGTGACGATCTGGCTTCCAGTCGATTCGAAAACAAATGACGAATACGGACGGATTTCTCAGGTTTATGCTTCATATGAACACTTTTCACATTCACCCATGCAACGCGGCTGCCACTCGTCCTTTCATGCAAAATCTTAAGGTCCTAGCTCATGCCGAAGTCACACAAGCCGCCTAAAAAGTCAATAATCGATAACTGAAACTTGAATTTTACTGCTTCTTAGTGGCTATTACATTAACTTAGAAGCTTCTTCTGTGTTCTACTATGGTGCTTTTAGTCTCTCCGCATACTGCAGCACGCGACATAGATTTGCAGACGATAAATGTAACCGTTTCAGCGAGAAGAGCGGCTAATGTGACGACCAGGTTTTAGTCGATTCGTTATGAAATGACGGAAACGGACGGATTTCTCAGGTTTTTACTACATATGAACACTTTTCACATTCCCCCGTACAACGCGGTTCCTAGTCCTCCTTTCATACAAAATCTTAAGGTCCAAGCTCATGTCCAAGGCACCAAAGAAGAGTAAAAAGTCAATAATCGATAACTAAAATCTAAATTGAACTGCTTCGTACTGGCTATTACATCAACTTAGAAGCTTCTTCTGTGTTCTACTATGGTGCTTTTAGTGTCTCCGCATACCGCAGAACGCGACATATCTTTGCAGACGATAAATGTAACCGTTTCAGAGAGAAGAGCCCCCAATGTGACGATCTGGCTTTAAGTCAATTCGATAAGAAATGACGAAAACGGATGAATTTCTCAGGTTTTTATTACATATGAACACTTTTCACATTCTCCCGTGCAACGCGGCTGCTAGTCCTTCTTTAATGCAAAATCTTAAGGTCCTAGGTCATGCCCAAGGCACACAAGCCGCCTAAAAAGTCAATAATCGAGTACAAAAGCTTGAATTGTACTGCTTCTTTTGGCTATTACATCAAGTTAGATATTTCTTCTGTGTTCTACTATGGTGCTTTTAGTGTCACCGCATTCCGCAGCACGCAACATAGATTTGCAGACGATAAATGTAATCGTTTCAGCGAGAAGAGCGGCCAATGTGAGGATCAAGCTTATGTCGTTACGTTATCAAATTTGAATTGTACCATTTCTTGCTTTCTATTACATCAATTTGGTAGCTTCATCTGTGTTCTACTATGGTCCTTTTAGTGTCTCCGCATACAGCAGCACGCGACATAGCTTTGCAGACGTTAAATGTAACCGTTTCAGAGAGAAGAGCATCCTACGTGAGGATCTGGCTTTAAGTCGATCCGGGAAAAAAGGATAAAACGGAAGAATTTCTCATGTTTTTACTACATATGAACACTTTTCAGATTCTCACGTGCAACGCGTCAGTTAGTCCTCTTTTCATGCAAAATCTTAAGGCCCTAGCTCCAGTCCAAGGCACGAAAGCCGGGTAAGAAGTCAATAATCGATAACAAAAACTTGAATTGTTCTACTTCATACTTTCTATTACATCAGCTTAGAAGATTCATCTGTGTTCTACTATGGTGCTTTTAGTGTCTCCGAATACCGCAGCACGCGATATAGCTTTGCAGACGATAAATGTAACCGTCACAAAGAGACGAGCGGCCAATGTGACGATCTGGCATTCAGTCGTTTCGACAACAAATGACGAAAACGGACGGTTTTCTCAGGTTTTTACTACATATGAACACTTTTCACATTCTCCCCTGCAACGCGACTGCTAGTCCTCCTTTCATGCAAAATCTTAACGTCCTAGCCCATGTCCAAGGCACAAAAGCCGGGTAAAAAGTCAATAATCGATAATTAACACTTGAATTGTACTACATCTAACTGGCTATTACATCAACTTAGTAGCTTCGTCTCTGTTCTACTATGGTGCTTTTAGTGTCTCCGCATACCGCAGCACGCGACATAGCTTTGCAGACGCTAAATGTAACCGTTTCAGAGAGAAGAGCGGCCAATGTGACGTTCTGGCTTTAAGTCGATTCGATAACAAATGACGAAAACGGACGGATTTCTCAGGTTTTTACTACATATGAACACTTTTCACTCTCTCCCATGCAACGTGGCTGCTAGATCTCCCATCATGCAAAATCGTACGGTCCTAGCTCATATCCAAGGCGCCAAAGCCGGCTAAAAAGTCAATTATCGATATCTATAACTTGTATTGTATTATTCCTTACTGGCTCTTACCTCAACTTAGAAGTTTCATCTGTTTTCTACTATGGTTCTTTTAGTGTCTCCGCATATCGCAGCACGCTACATAGCTATGCAGGCGACGAATGTAAACGTTTCAGAGAGAAGAGCGCCCAATGTGAAGTTCTATCTTTGAGTCTATTCGATATCAAATGACGCGAAAGGACGAAACTCTCTGGTTGTTACTACATATGAAAACTTTTCACATTCTCCCGTGCAACACGGCTGCTAGTCCTCCTTTCATGCAAAATCTTAAGGTACCAGCTCATGTCCAGGGCAACAAAGCCGGCTAAAAATTCAATAATCGGTAACTAAAACTTGAATTGTACTGCTTCTTACTGGCTATTACATCAACTTAGAAGCTTCTTCTGTGTTCTACTATGGTGCTTTTAGTGTCGCCGCATACCGCAGCACGCGACATAGCTTTGCAGACGATAAATGTAACCGTTTCAGAGAGAAGAGCTTCCAATGTAGCGATCTGGCTTAAAGTCGATTTGATAACAAATGACGAAAACGGGCCAATATCTTAGGTTTTTACTACATATGAACACTTTACGCACTTTCCCGTGCAACGCAGCTACTAGTCCTCCTTTCATGCAAAATCGTAAGGTATTAGCTCACGTCCTAGGCACCAAAGCCGGCTAAAAAGTCAATAATCGATAACTAAAACATGAATTGTCCACTTCTTACTGGCTATTACATCAACTAAGAAGCTTCTTCTGGTTTCTATGGTGTTTTTAGTGTCTCCGCATACCGCACGCAGCGACATAGCTTTGCAGACGGTAAATTTAATCGTTTCAGAGGAAAGAGCGGCCAATGTGACGATCTGGCTTTAAGTCGATTCGACAACAATTGACGAAAACATACCGATTTCTCAGGTTTTCACTACATATGAACACTTTTCACATTCACCCTAGTAACGCGGCTGCTAGTCCTCCTTTCACGCAAAATCGTAAGGTCCTAGCTCATGCCCAAGGCTCCAAAGCCGGCTACCAAGTCAATAATCGATAGCTAAAACGTGAATTGTACTACACCTTACTGGCTATTACATAAACTTAGAAGTTTTTTCAGTGTTCTACTATGATGCTTTTAGTATCTCCCCATACCGCAGCACGCGACACAGCTTTGCAGACGGTAAATGTAACCGTTTCAGAGGGAAGAGCGGCCAATGTGACGATCTGGCTTTAAGTCGATTTGATAACAATGACGAAAACGGACGGACTTCTCCGGTTTTTACTACATATGAATACTTTTTACATTCTCCCGTGCAACGCGGCTAATAGTCTTCCTTTCATGCAAAATCTTAAGGTCCTAGCTCATGTACAACTCACCAAAGCCGGCTAAAATGTGAATAATCGATATGGAAATCTTTGAATTGTACAACTTCTTGTGGGCTATTACATTAACTTAGAAGTTTCTTCTGTGTTGTACTATGGTGCCTTAAGTGTCTATGCATACTGCACCCAGCGACATAGCTTTGCAGACGACAGATAAAACCGTTTCAGTGAGAAGAGCGGGCAATGTGACGATCTCGCTATAAGTCGATTCGATAACAAATGAGGAACACGGATGGATTTCTGAGGTTTTTACTACATATGAACTTTTTTCACATTGTCCCTTGCAATGCGGCTGCTAGTCGTCCTTTCATGCAATATCTTAAGGTCCTAGCTCATGCCCAAGGCACCAAAGCCGGCTAAAAAGTCAATAATCGAAAACTAAAACTTGAATTGTACTACTTCTTACTACATATTACATCAACTTAGAAGCTTGTACTGTGTTCTACTATGGTGCTTTTAGTGTCTCCGCATACCGCACCCAGCGACATAGGTTTGCAGTGGGTAAATGTAACCGTTTCAGAGGGAAGAGCGGCCACTGTGACGATCTTGCTTTAAGTCGATTCGATAACAATTGACGAACACGGACGGATTTGTCAGGTTTTTACTACATATGAACACTTTTCACAGTCTCCCGTGCAACGCAGATGCTAGTCGTCCTTTCATGCAAAATCGTAAGGTCCTAGCTCATGCCCAAGGCACAAAAAAGGCTGAAAATTCAATAATCGATAACTAAAACGTTAATTGTACTACTTCTTATTGGGTATTACGTCAACTTAGAAGCTACTTCTGTGTTCTACTATGGTGATTGTAGTGTCTCCGCATACCGCAGCACGCGACATAGCTTTGCAGACGATAAATGTAACCGTTTCAGAGAGAAGAGCGGCTAATGTGAGGATCTGGCTTAAAGTCGATTTGATAAGAAATGACGAACATAGGCGAATATCTTAGGTATTTACTACATATGAATACTTTTCACATTCTCCCGTGCAACACGTCTGCTAGTCCTCCTTCCATGCAAAATCATAAGGTTCTAGCTCATGCCCAAAGCATCAAAATTGGTTAAAAAGTCAATAATCGATAACTAAAACGTGAATTTTACTACTCTTTACTCGGTATTACATCAACTTAGAAGCTACTTCTGTGTCCTACTATATTGATTTTAGTGACTCCGCATACCGCACTCAGCGACATAGGTTTGCAGACGGTAAATTTAACCGTTTCAGAGAGAAGACCGGCCAATGTGACGATCTGGCTTTAAGTCGATTCGGCAACAATTGACGAAAACATACCGATTTCTCAGGTTTTCACTACATATGAACACTTTTCACATTCTCCCGTGCAACACGGCTGCTAGTCCTCCTTTCATGCAAAATCTTAAGGTCCTAGCTCATGTCCAAGGCACCAAAAAAGTCTAAAAGGTCAATAATCGAAAACTAAAACTTGAAGTGCAGTAGTTCTTACTGGCTATTACATCAACTTAGAAGCTTCATCTGTGTTCTACTATGGTGCTTTTAGTGTCTCCGCATACCGCAGCATGCGACATAGCTTTGCAGATGATAATTGTAATCGTTTCAGGGAGAAGAGCGGCCAATGTGACGAGCTGGCTTTAAGTCGATTCGATAACAAATGACGAAAATGGACGGATTTCTCAGGTTTTTACTACATATGAACACTTTTTACATTCTCCCTTGCAACGCGGCTAATAGTCCTCCTTTCATGCAAAACTTAAGGTCCTAGCTCATGTACAACTCACCAAAGCCGGCTAAAAAGTGAATAATCGATAACGAAAACTTTGAATTGTACAACTTCTTGTGGGCTATTACATTAACTTAGAAGTTTCTTCTGTGTTGTACTATGGTGCCTTAAGTGTCTATGCATACTGCACCCAGCGACATAGCTATGCAGACGACAGATAAAACCGTTTCAGTGAGAAGAGCGGGCAATGTGACGATCTCGCTATACGTCGATTCGATAACAAATGACGAACACGGACGGATATCTGAGGTTTTTACTACATATGAACACTTTTCACATTGTCGCGTGCAATGCGGCTGCTAGTCGTCCTTTCATGCAAAATCTTAAGTCCCTAGCTCATGCCCAAGGCACCAAATCCGGCTAAAAAGTCAATAATCGAAAACTAAAACTTGAATTGTACTACTTCTTACTGCATATTACATCAACTTAGAAGCTTCTACTGTGTTCTACTATGGTGCTTTTAGTGTCTCCGCATACCGCACCCAGCGACATAGGTTTGCAGTGGGTAAATGTAACCGTTTCAGAGGGAAGAGCGGCCACTGTGACGATCTGGCTTTAAGTCGATTCGATAACAATTGACGAACACGGACGGATTTGTAAGGTTTTACTACATATGAACACTTTTCACATTCTCCCGTGCAACGCGGCTGCTAGTCCTCCTTTCATGCAAAATGGTAGAGTCGTAGCTCATGTCCAAGGCACCAAAGCCGGCTAAAAAGTCAGTAATCGACAACTAAAACTTGCATTGTATGACTTCTTACTGGCTATTACATCAACGTAGAAGCTTCATCTGTGTTCTACTATAGTGCATTTAGTGACTCCGAATTCCGCAACACGAGACATATCTTTGCAGACGATAAATGTAACCGTTTCAGAGAGAAGACCGGCCAATGTGACGATCTGGATTTAAGTCGATTCGATAACAAATGACGAAAACGGACGGATTTCTCAGGTTTTTACTACATATGAACACTTTTCACATTGTCCCCTGTAACTCGGCCACTAGACTTCCCTTCATGCAAAATCTTAACTTCCCAGCTCATGTCGAAGCACCAATGAATGGTAAAAAGTCAATAATCGATAACAAAAACTTGAATAGTACTACTTCTTACTGGCTATTACATCAACTTAGAAGGTTCATCTGTTTTTTACTCTGATGCTTTTAGTGTCTCCGGATAACGTAGCACGCGACATAGCTTTGCAGACGATAAATGTAATCCTTACAGAGAGAAGAGCGGTCAATGTGTCGATCTGGATTTAAGTCGAATCAATAACAAATGACGAAAACGGACGGATTTCTCAGATTCTTACTACATATGAACACTTTTCACATTCGCTCGTGCAACGCGGCTGCTAGTCCTCCTTTCATACAAAATCTTAAGGTACTAGCTCATGTCAATTGCACCAAAGCCGGCTAAAAAGTAATAATCGATAACGAAAACTTGAAATGTACTACTTCTTACTGGCTATTACATCAACTTAGAGGCTTCATCTGTGTACTACTATTATGGTTTTAGTGTCTCCGCATACCGCAGCACGCGACATAGCTTTGCAGACGATAAATGTAATCGTTCCAGAGAGAAGAGCGGCAAATGTGTCGATCTGGATTTCAGTCGAATCGATAACAAATGAGGAAAACGGACGAATTTCTCAGATTTTTACTACATATGAACACTTTTCACATTCTCCCGTGCATCGTGGCCACTAGCCTTCCCTTCATGAAATATCTTAAGGCCCTAACTCATGTCCAAGCGCCAAAGAAGGGTAAAAAGTCAATAATCGATAACTAAAACTTGCATTGTATGACTTCTTACTGTCTATTACATCAACTTAGAAGCTTCATCTGTGTTCTACTATGGTGCTTGTAGTGTCGCCGCATACCCCAGGACGCAACATAGCTTTGCAGAAGACAAATGTAACCGTTTCAGAGAGAAGAGCGGCCAATGTGTCGATCTGGATTTAAGTCGATTCGATAACAAATGACGAAAACGGACGGATTTCTCAGGTTTTTACTACATATGACACTTTTCACATTCGCCCGTGCAGCGCGTCTGCTAGTCCTCCTTTCATGCAAAATCGTATAGTCCTACCTTATGTGAAAGGCAACAAAGCCGGCTAAAAAGTCAATAATCGATAACTAAATCTTGAATTGTACTACTTCTTACTGGCTATTACATCAACTTGGAAGCTTTATCTGTGTTCTACTATGGTGCTTTTAGTGTCTCCGTATACCGCAGCACGCGACACAGCTTTGCAGACGATAAATGTAACCGTTTATGAGAGAAGTGCGGCTAATTTGACGATATGGCTTTAATTCGATACGATAACAAATGACGAAAACGGACAAATTTTTCAGTTTTTTGCTACATATGAACACTTTTCCCATTCTCCCCTGTAACGCGGCCACTAGACTTCCCTTCATGCAAAATCTTGAGGTCCTAGCTCATGTGCAAGCACCAAAGAAGGGTAAAAAGTCAATAATCGGTAACAAAACTTGAATTGTACTACTTCTTACTGGCTATTACATCAACTTATAAGCTTCATCTGTGTTCTACTATGGTACTTTTAGTGTCTCCGGATAACGTAGCAGGCGACATAGCTTTGCAGACGATAAATATATTCGTTTCAGAGGCAAGAGCGGCCAATGTGACGATCTGGCTTTAAGTCGATTCCATAACAAATGACGAAAACGGACGAATTTCTCAGATTTTTACTACATATGAACACTTTTCACATTCCCCCCTGCAACGCTTCCACTAGACTTCCCTTCATGCAAAATCTTAATTTCCTAGCTCATGTCGAAGCACCAAAGAATGGTAAAAAGTCAGTAATCGATAACTAAAACTTGAATTGTACTACTTCTTACTGGCTATTACATCAACTTAGAGGCTTCATCTGTGCTCTGCAATGCTGCTTTTAGTGTCTCCGTATACCGCAGCACGCGACAGAGCTTTGCAGACGATAAATGCAACCGTTAATGAGAGAAGAGCGGCTAATATGACGATATGGCTTTAATTAGTTACGATAACAAGTGACGAAAACGGACAATTTTTCAGGTTTTTACTACATATGAAAACTTTTCACATTCCCCTGTGCAACGCGGTTGCTAGTCCTGAATTTCATGCAAAATCTTAAGGTCCTATTTCATGTCAAAGGCACCAAAGCCGGCTAAAAATTCAATAATCTATAACTAAAACTTGAATTTTACTACCTCTTACTGTCTATTACATTAACTTAGAAGGTTCATCTGTATTGTATTATGGTGTTTTTAGTGTCTCCACATACCGCAGCACCGGACATAGCGTTGCAGACGATAAATGTAATCGTTTCAGAGAGAAGAGCGGCCAATGTGTCGATCTGGATTTAAGTCGATTCGATAACAAATGTCGAAAACGGACGAATTTCTCAGATTTTTACTACATATGAACACTTGTCACTTTCTCCCCTGCAACGCGGCCACTAGACTTCCGTTCATGCCAAATCTTAAGGTCCTAGCTCATGTCCAAGCACCTAAGAATGGTAAAACGTCAATAATCGATATCAAAAACTTGAATAGTACTACTTTTTACTGGCTATTACATTAACTTAGAAGGTTCATCTGTGTTTTACTATGATGCTTTTAGTGTCTCCGGATAACGTAGCACGCGACATAGCTTTGCAGACGATAAATGTAATCGTTTCAGAGAGAAGAGCGGATAATGTGACGATCTGGCTTTAAGTCGATTCGATAACAAATGACGAAAACGGACGGATTTTCAGGTTTTTACTACATATGAACACTTTTCACATTCGTCCGTGTAGCGCGGCTGCTAGTCCTCCTTTCATGCAAAATCTTAAGGTCCTAGCTCATGTCCAATGCACCAAAACCGGCTAAAAAGTCAATAATCGATACCTAAAACGTTATTGTACTACTTTTTACTGGCTATTACATCAACTTAGAAGTTTCATCAGTGTTCTACTATGGAGCTGTTAGTGTCTCCGCATATCGCAGCACGCGACACAGCTTTGCAGACGATAAGTACAACCGTTTCAGAGAGAAGTGTGACCAATGTGACGATCTGGCTTTAAGTCGATTCGATAACAAATGACGAAAACGGACGGATTTCTCAGGGTTTTACTACATATGAACACTTTTCACATTCTCCCGTGCAACGCGGCTGCTATTCCTCCTTTCATGCAAAATCTTAAAGTCCTAGGTCATGTCCAAGGCAACAAAGAAGGCTAAAAATTCAATAATCGATAATTAAAACATGAAGTGTACTACATTTTACTGGCTATTACATAGCCGACTAAAAAGTCAAAAATCGATAACTAAAACTTGAATTGTACTACTTCTTACTGGCTATTACATCGACTTAGAAGCTTCTTCTGTGTTCTACTATGGTGCTTTTAGTGTCTCCGCATACCGCAGGACGCGCCATAGCTTTGCAGACGATAAATGTAACAGTTTCAGAGATATGAGCGGCAAATGAGACGATCTGACATTAAGTCGATTCGATAACAAATGACGAAAACGGCCGGATTTCTCAGGTTTTTACTACACATGAACACTTTTCACATTCTCCCGTGCAACGCAGCTGCTAGCCCTCCTTTGATGCAATGTCTTAAGGTCCTAGCTCATGTCTAAGACCCCAAAGCCAGCTAAAAAGTCAATAATCGATATCTAAAACGTTATTGTACTACTTCTTACTGGCTAATACATCAACTTAGAAGTTTCATCAGTGTTCTACTATGGAGCTGTTAGTGTCTCCGCATACCGCAGCACGCGACATAGCTTTGCAGACGATAAATGTAACCGTTTCAGAGAGAAGAGCGACAAATATGACGATCTGGCTTTAAGTCGATTTGATAAGAAATGACGAAAACGGACGGATTTCTCAGGTTTTTACTACATATGAACACTTTTCACTTTCTCCCGTGCAACGCAGCTGCTAGTTCTCTATTGATGCAAAATCTTAAGGTCCTAGCTCATGTCCACGACCCCAAAGCCAGCTAAAAAGTCAATAATCGGTATCTATAACGTTATTGTACTACTTCTTACTGGCTATTACATCAACTTAGAAGTTTCATCTGTTTTCTACTATGGTGCTGTTAGTGTCTCCGTATACCGCAGTACGCGACATAGCTTTGCAGACGATAAATGTAACCGTTTCAGAGAGAAGAGCGACCAATGTGACGATCTGGCTTTAAGTCGATTTGATAAGAAATGACGAAAACGGACGGATGTCTCAGGTTTTTACTACATATGAACACTTTTCACATTCTCCCGTGCAACGCAGCTGCTAGTTCTCTTTTGATGCAAAATCTTAAGGTCCTAGCTCATGTCCAATACCCCAAAGCCAGCTAAAAAGTCAATAATCGGTATCTATAACGTTATTGTACTACTTCTTACTGGCAATTACATCAACTTAGAAGTTTCATCTGTTTTCTACTATGGTGCTGTTAGTGTCTCCGCATACCGCAGCATGTGACATAGCTTTACAGACGATAAATGTAACCGTTTCAGAGAGAAGAGTGACCAATGAGACGATCTGGCTTTAAGTCGATTTGATGAGAAATGACGAAAACGGACGGATTTCTCAGGTTTTTACAACATATGAACACTTTTCACATTCTCCCGTGCAAAGCAGCTGCTAGTCCTTTTTTGATGCAATATCTTAAGGTCCTAGCTCATGTCCAAGGCCCCAAAGCCAAATAAAAAGTCAATAATCGATATATAAAACGTTATTGTACTACTTTTTACTGGCTATCACATCAACATAGAAGTTTCATCTGTGTTCTACTATGGTACTGTTAGTGTCTCCGCATACCGCAGCACGCGACACAGCTTTGCAGACGATAAATGTAACCGTTTCAGAGAGAAGAGCGGCCAATGTGACGTTCTGTATTGAAGTCGATTTGATAAGAAATGACGAAAACTGACGGATTTCTCAGGTTTTTACTACATATGAACACTTTTCACATTCTCCCGTGCAACGCAGCTGCTAGTTCTCTTTTGATGCAAAATCTTAAGGTCCTAGCTCATGTCCAATACCTCAAAGCCAGCTAAAAAGTCAATAATCGGTATCTATAACGTTATTGTACTACTTCTTACTGGCAATTACATCAACTTAGAAGTTTCATCTGTTTTCTACTATGGTGCTGTTAGTGTCTCCGCATACCGCAGCATGTGACATAGCTTTACAGACGATAAATGTAACCGTTTCAGAGAGAAGAGTGACCAATGAGACGATCTGGCTTTAAGTCGATTTGATGAGAAATGACGAAAACGGACGGATTTCTCAGGTTTTTACCACATATGAACACTTTTCACATTCTCCCGTGCAACGCAGCTGCTAGTCCTTTTTTGATGCAATATCTTAAGGTCCTAGGTCATGTCCAAGGCCCCAAAGCCAGCTAAAAAGTCAATAATCGATATCTAAAACGTTATTGTACTACTTCTTACTGGCTATTACATCATCTTAGAAGTTTCATCAGTGTTCTACTATGGTGCTGTTAGTGTCTCCGCATGCCGCAGCACGCGACATAGCTTTGCAGACGATAAATGTAACCGTTTCAGAGAGAAGAGCGACCAATGTGACGATCTGGCTTTAAGTCGATTTGATAAGAAATGACGAAAACGGACGGATTTCTCATGTTTTTACTACATATGAACACTTTTCACATTCTCCCGTGCAACGCAGCTGCTAGTTCTCCATTGATGCAAAATCTTAAGATACTAGCTCAAGTCCAAGGCCCCAAAGCCAGCTAAAAAGTCAATAATCGAAATCTAAAACGTTATTGTACTACTTTTTACTGGCTATCACATCAACTTAGAAGTTTGATCTGTGTTCTACTATGGTACTGTTAGTGTCTCCGCATAACGCAGCACGCGACACAGCTTTGCTGACGATAAATGTAACCGTTTCAGAGAGAAGAGCGGCCAATGTGACGTTCTGCCTTGAAGTCGATTTGATAAGAAATGACGAAAACTGACGGATTTCTCAGGTTTTTACTACATATGAACACTTTTCACATTCTCCCGTGCAACGCAGCTGCTAGTTCTAATTTGATGCAAAATCTTAAGGTCCTAGCTCATGTCCAATACCCCAAAGCCAGCTAAAAAGTCAATAATCGGTATCTATAACGTTATTGTACTACTTCTTACTGGCAATTACATCAACTTAGAAGTTTCATCTGTTTTCTACTATGGTGCTGTTAGTGTCTCCGCATACCGCAGCATGTGACATAGCTTTACAGACGATAAATGTAACCGTTTCAGAGAGAAGAGTGACCAATGAGACGATCTGGCTTTAAGTCGATTTGATGAGAAATGACGAAAACGGACGGATTTCTCAGGTTTTTACGACATATGAACACTTTTCACATTCTCCCGTGCAACGCATTTGCTAGTCCTTTTTTGATGCAATATCTTAAGGTCCTAGGTCATGTCCAAGGCCCCAAAGCCAAAGAAAAAGGCAATAATCGATATATAAAACGTTATTGTACTACTTTTTACTGGCTATCACATCAACTTAGAAGTTTCATCTGTGTTCTACTATGGTACTGTTAGTGTCTCCGCATACCGCAGCACGCGACATGGCTTTGCAGACGATAAATGTAACCGTTTCAGAGAGAAGAGCGACCAATGTGACGATCTGGCTTTAAGTCGATTTGATAAGAAATGACGAAAACGGACGGATTTCTCAGGTTTTTACTACATATGAACACTTTTCACATTCTCCCGTGCAACGCAGCTGCTAGTCCTCCTTTGATGAAAGGTCTTAAGGTCCTAGCTCATGTTCAAAACCCCAATGCCAGCTAAAAAGTCAATAATCGATATCTAAAACGTTATTGTACTACTTCTTACTGGCTATTACATCAACTTAGAAGTTTCATCAGTGTTCTACTATGGTGCTGTTAGTGTCTCCGCATGCTGCAGCACGCGACATAGCTTTGCAGACGATAAATGTAACCGTTTCAGAGAGAAGAGCGACCAATGTGACGATCTGGCTTTAAGTCGATTTGATAAGAAATGACGAAAACGGATTTCCCATGTTTTTACTACATATGAACACTTTTCACATTCTCCCGTGCAACGCAGCTGCTAGTTCTCCATTGATGCCAAATCTTAAGGTACTAGCTCAAGTCCAAGGCCCCAAAGCCAGCTAAAAAGTCAATAATCGAAATCTAAAACGTTATTGTACTACTTCTTACTGGCTATTACATCAACTTAGAATTTTCATCAGTGTTCTACTATGGTGCTGTAGTGTCTCCGCATACCGCAGCACGCGACATAGCTTTGCAGACGATAAATGTAACCGTTTCAGAGAGAAGAGCGACTAATGTGACGATCTGGCTTTAAGTCGATTTGATAAGAAATGACGAAAACGGACGGATTTCTCATGTTTTTACTACATATGAACACTTTTCACATTCTCCCGTGCAACGCAGCTGCTAGTTCTCCATTGATGCAAAATCTTAAGGTCCTAGCTCACGTCCAAGGCACCAAAGCCAGCTAAAAAGTCAATAATCGATATATAAAACGTTATTGTACTACTTTTTACTGGCTATCACATCAACATAGAAGTTTCATCTGTGTTCTACTATGGTACTGTTAGTGTCTCCGCAAACCGCAGCACGCGACACAGCTTTGCAGACGATAAATGTAACCGTTTCAGAGAGAAGAGCGGCCAATGTGACGTTCTGTATTGAAGTCGATTTGATAAGAAATGACGAAAACTGACGGATTTCTCAGGTTTTTACTACATATGAACACTTTTCACATTCTCCCGTGCAACGCAGCTGCTAGTTCTCCATTGATGCAAAATCTTAAGGTACTAGCTCAAGTCCAAGGCCCCAAAGCCAGCTAAAAAGTCAATAATCGAAATCTAAAACGTTATTGTACTACTTTTTACTGGCTATCACATCAACTTAGAAGTTTCATCTGTGTTCTACTATGGTACTGTTAGTGTCTCCGCATAACGCAGCACGCGACACAGCTTTGCTGACGATAAATGTAACCGTTTCAGAGAGAAGAGCGGCCAATGTGACGTTCTGCCTTGAAGTCGATTTGATAAGAAATGACGAAAACTGACGGATTTCTCAGGTTTTTACTACATATGAACACTTTTCACATTCTCCCGTGCAACGCAGCTGCTAGTTCTAATTTGATGCAAAATCTTAAGGTCCTAGCTCATGTCCAATACCCCAAAGCCAGCTAAAAAGTCAACAATCGGTATCTATAACGTTATTGTACTACTTCTTACTGGCAATTACATCAACTTAGAAGTTTCATCTGTTTTCTACTATGGTGCTGTTAGTGTCTCCGCATACCGCAGCATGTGACATAGCTTTACAGACGATAAATGTAACCGTTTCAGAGACAAGAGTGACCAATGAGACGATCTGGCTTTAAGTCGATTTGATGAGAAATGACGAAAACGGACGGATTTCTCAGGTTTTTACGACATATGAACACTTTTCACATTCTCCCGTGCAACGCAGCTGCTAGTCCTTTTTTGATGCAATATCTTAAGGTCCTAGCTCATGTCCAAGGCCCCAATGCCAAAGAAAAAGGCAATAATCGATATATAAAACGTTATTGTACTACTTTTTACTGGCTATCACATCAACTTAGAAGTTTCATCTGTGTTCTACTATGGTACTGTTAGTGTCTCCGCATACCGCAGCACGCGACATAGCTTTGCAGACGATAAATGTAACCGTTTCAGAGAGAAGAGCGACCAATGTGACGATCTGGCTTTAAGTCGATTTGATAAGAAATGACGAAAACGGACGGATTTCTCAGGTTTTTACTACATATGAACACCTTTCACATTCTCCCGTGCAACGCAGCTGCTAGTCCTACTTTGATGAAAGGTCTTAAGGTCCTAGCTCATGTTCAAGACCCCAATGCCAGCTAAAAAGTCAATAATCGATATCTAAAACGTTATTGTACTACTTCTTACTGGCTATTACATCAACTTAGAAGTTTCATCAGTGTTCTACTATGGTGCTGTTAGTGTCTCTGCATGCTGCAGCACGCGGCATAGCTTTGCAGACGATAAATGTAACCGTTTCAGAGAGAAGAGCGACCAATGTGACGATCTGGCTTTAAGTCGATTTGATAAGAAATGACGAAAACGGACGGATTTCCCATGTTTTTACTACATATGAACACTTTTCACATTCTCCCGTGCAACGCAGCTGCTAGTTCTCCATTGATGCCAAATCTTAAGGTACTAGCTCAAGTCCAAGGCCCCAAAGCCAGCTAAAAAGTCAATAATCGAAATCTAAAACGTTATTGTACTACTTCTTACTGGCTATTACATCAACTTAGAAGTTTCATCAGTGTTCTACTATGGTGCTGTTAGTGTCTCCGCATACCGCAGCACGCGACATAGCTTTGCAGACGATAAATGTAACCGTTTCAGAGAGAAGAGCGACCAATGTGACGATTTGGCTTTAAGTCGATTTGATAAGAAATGACGAAAACGGACGGATTTCTCATGTTTTTACTACATATGAACACTTTTCACATTCTCCCGTGCAACGCAGCTGCTAGTTCTCCATTGATGCAAAATCTTAAGGTCCTAGCTCACGTCCAAGGCACCAAAGCCAGCTAAAAAGTCAATAATCGAAATCTAAAACGTTATTGTACTACTTCTTACTGGCTATTACATCATCTTAGAAGTTTCATCTGTTTTCTACTATGGTGCTGTTAGTCTCTCCGCATACCGCAGCACGCGACATACCTTTGCAGACGATAAATGTAACAAATGTAACCGTTTCAGAGAGAAGAGCGACCAATGTGACGATCTGGCTTTAAGTCGATTTGATAAGAAATGACGAAAACGGACGGATTTCTCAGGTTTTTACTACATATGAACACTTTTCACATTCTCCCCTGCAACGCAGCTGCTAGTTCTCTCTTGATGCAAATTCTTAAGGTCCGAGCTCATGTCCAAGACCCCAAAGCCAGCTAAAAATTCAATAATCGGTATCGATAACGTTATTGTACTACTTCTTACTGGCTATTACATCAACTTAGAAGTTTCATCTGTTTTCTACTATGGTGCTGTTAGTGTCTCCGCGTACCGCAGCACGCGACATAGCTTTGCAGACGATAAATGTAAACGTTTCAGAGAGAAGAGCGACCAATGTGACGATCTGGCTTTAAGTCGATTTGATAAGAAAAATGACGAAAACGGACGGATGTCTCAGGTTTTTACTACATATGAACACTTTTCACATTCTCCCGTGCAACGCAGCTGCTAGTCCTCCTTTGATGCAAAATCTTAAGGTCCGAGCTCATCTCCAAGGTCCCAAAGCCAGCTAAAAAGTCAATAATCGAAATCTAAAACGCTATTGTATTACTTCTTACTGGCTATTACATCAACTTAGAAGTTTCATCTGTGTTCTTCTATGGTCCTGTTAGTGTCTCCGCATACCGCAGCACGTGACATAGCTTTACATACGATAAATGTAACCGTTTCACAGAGAAGAGTGACCAATGTGACGATCTGGCTTTAAGCTGATTTCATGAGAAATGACGAAAACAGACGGATTTCTCAGGTTTTTACTACATATGAACACTTATCACATTCTCCCGTTCAACGCAGCTGCTAGTCCTCAATTGATGCAAAGTCTCAAGTTCCTAGCTCATGTCCAAAACCCCAAAGCCAGGTAAAAAGTCTATAGTCGATATCTAAAACGTTATTGTACTACTTCTTACTGGCTATTACATCAAGTTAGAAGTTTCATCAGTGTTCTACTATGGTGCTGTTAGTGTCTCCGCATACCGCAGCACGCGACATAGCTTTGCACACGATAAATGTAACCGTTTCAGAGAGAAAAGCGTCCAATGTGACGATCTGGCTTTAAGTCGATTTGATCAGAATTGACGAAAACGGATGGATTTCTCAGGTTTTTACTACACATGAACACTTTTCACATTCTCCCGTGCAACGCAGCTGCTAGTCCTCCTTTGATGCAAAATCTTAAGGTCCGAGCTCATGTCCAAGGCCCCAAAGCCAGCTAAAAAGTCAATAATCGAATTCTAAAACGTTATTGTGTTACTTCTTACTGGCTATTACATCAACTTAGAAGTTTCATCTGTGTTCTTCTATGGTGCCGTTAGTGACTCCGCATACCGCAGCACGTGACATAGCTTTACAGACGATAAATGTAACCTTTTCAGAGAGAAGAGCGTCCAATGTGACGTCCTGGCTTTAAGGCGATTTGATAAGAAATTACGAAAACGGACGGATTTCTCAGGTTTTTACTGCATATGAACACTTTGCACATTCTCCCGTGCAACGAAGCATGTAGTCCTCCTTTGATGCAAAATCTTAAGGTCCTAGCCCATATCCAAGGCCCCAAAGCCAGCTAAAAAGTCAATAATCGATGTCTAAAACGTTATTGTACTACTTCATACTGGCTATTACATCAACTTAGAAGTTTCATCTGTTATCTACTATGGTGCTGTTAGTGTCTCCGCATACCGCAGCACGCGACATAGCTTTGCAGACGATAAATGTAACCGTTTCAGAGAAAAGAGCGACCAATGTGACGATCTGGTTTTAAGTCGCTTTTATAAGAAAAGACGAAAACGGACGGATTTCTCATGTTTTTACTACATATGAACACTTTTCACATTCTCCCGTGACCGCAGCTGCTAGTCCTCCTTTGATGCATAGTCTTAAGGTCCTAGCTCTTGTCCAATGCCCCAAAGCCAGCTAAAAAGTCAATAATCGATATCTAAAACGTTATTGCACTACTTCTTACTGGCAATTACTACAACTTAGGAGCTTCTTCTGTGTTCTACTATGGTGCTGTTACTGTCTCGGCATACCGCAGCACGCGACATAGCTTTGCAGACGATAAATGTTACCGTTTCAGAGAGAAGAGCGACCAATGTGACGATCTGGCTTTAAGTCGATTTGATAAGAAATGACGAAAACGAACGGATTTCTCAGGTTTTTACTACATATGAACTTTTTTCACATTCTCCCGTGCAACGCAGCTGCTAGTCCTCCTTTGATGAAAGGTCTTAAGGTCCTAGCTCATGTTCAAGACCCCAATGCCAGCTAAAAGGTCAATAATCGATATCTAAAACGTCATTGTGCTACTTCTTACTGGCTATTACATCAACTTAGAAGTTTCATCAGTGTTCTACTATGGTGCTGTTAGTGTCTCCGCATGCCGCAGCACGCGACATAGCTTTGCAGACGATAAATGTAACCGTTTCAGATAGAAAAGCGACCAATGTGACGATCTGGCTTTAAGTCGATTTGATAAGAAATGACGAAAACGGACGGATTTCTCATGTTTTTACTACATATGAACACTTTTCACATTCTCCCGTGCAACGCAGCTGCTAGTCCTCCTTTGATGCAAAATCTTAAGGTCCTAGCTCATGTCCAAGTCCCCAAAGCCAGCTAAAAAGTCAATAATCGATATCTAAAACGTTATTGTGCTACTTCTTACTGGCTATTACATCAACTTAGAAATTTCATCTGTGTTCTACTATGGTGCTGTTAGTGTCTCCGCATACCGCAGCACGCGACATAGCTCTGTAGACGAGTAATGTAACCTTTTCAGAGAGAAGAGCGTCCAATGTGACGTCCTGGCTTTAAGTCGATTTGATAAGAAATTACGAAAACGGACGGATTTCTCAGGTTTGTACTGCATATGAATACTAATCACATTCTCCCGTGCAACGGAGCATCTAGTCCTCCTTTGATGCAAAATTTAATGGTCCTATCTCATGTCCAAGGCCCCAATGCCAGCTAAAAAGTCAATAATCGATATCTAAAACGTTATTGTACTACTTCTTACTGGCTATTACATCAACTTAGAAGCTTCTTCTGCGTTACTATGGTGCTGTTAATGTCTCGGCATACCGCAGCACGAGACATAGCTTTGCAGGCGATAAATGGTACCGTTTCAGAGATAAGAGCGGCCAATGTAACGTTCTGGCTTTAAGTCGATTTGATAAGAAATGACGAAAACGGACGGATTTCTCAGGTTTGTACTACATGTGAACTCTTTTCACATTCTCCCGTGCAACGCAGCTGCTAGTCCTCCTTTGATGCAAAATCTTAAGGCCCTAGCTCATGTCCAAGGCCCCAAAGCCAGCTAAAAAGTCAATAATCGATATCTAAAACGTTATTGTACTACTTCTTACTGGCAATTACATCAACTTAGAAGCTTCTTCTGTATTACTATGGTGCTGTTAGTGTCTCGGCATACCGCGGCACGCGACATAGCTTTGCAGGCGATAAATGGTACCGTTTCAGAGAGAAGGGCGGCCAATGTAACGTTCTGGCTTTAATTTGATTTGATAAGAAATGACGAAAACGGACGGATTTCTCAGGTTTTTACTACATATGAACACTTTTCACATTCTCCCGTGCAACGCAGCTGCTAGTCCTCCTTTGATGCAAAGTCTTAAGGTCCTAGCTCATGTCCAAGTCCCCAAAGCCAGCTAAAAAGTCAATAATCGATATCTAAAACGTTATTGTGCTACTTCTTACTGGCTATTACATCAACTTAGAAATTTCATCTGTGTTCTACTATGGTGCTGTTAGTGTCTCCGCATACCGCAGCACGCGACATAGCTCTGTAGACGAGTAATGTAACCTTTTCAGAGAGAAGAGCGTCCAATGTGACGTCCTGGCTTTAAGTCGATTTGATAAGAAATTACGAAAACGGACGGATTTCTCAGGTTTGTACTGCATATGAATACTTTTCACATTCTCCCGTGCAACGCAGCTGCTAGTCCTCCTTTGATGCAAAATCTTAAGGCCCTAGCTCATGTCCAAGGCCCCAAAGCCAGCTAAAAAGTCAATAATCGATATCTAAAACGTTATTGTACTACTTCTTACTGGCAATTACATCAACTTAGAAGCTTCTTCTGCGTTACTATGGTGCTGTTAGTGTCTCGGCATACCGCAGCACGAGACATAGCTTTGCCGGCGATAAATGGTACCGTTTCAGAGATAGGAGCAACCAATGTAACGTTCTGGCTTTAAGTCGATTTGATAAGAAATGACGAAAACGGACGGATTTCTCAGGTCTGTACTACATGTGAACTCTATTCACATTCTCCCGTGCAACGCAGCTGCTAGTCCTGCTTTGATGAAAAATCTTAAGGCCCTAGCTCATGTCCAAGGCCCCAAAGCCAGCTAAAAATTCAATAATCGATATCTAAAACGTTGTTGTACTATTTCTTACTGGCAATTACATCAACTCTAAAGCTTCTTCCGTGTTCTACTATGGTGTTGTTAGTGTCTCGGCATACCGCAGCACGCGACATAGCTTTGCAAGCGATAAATGTTACCGTTACAGATAGAAGAGCGGCCAATGTGACGATCTGGCTTTAAGTCGATTTGATAAGAAATGACGAAAACAAACGGATTTCTCAGGTTTTTACTACATATGAACACTTTTCACATTCTCCCGTGCAACGCAGCTGCTAGTCCTCCTTTGATGCAAAATCTTAAGGCCGTAGCTCATGTTCAAGGCCCCAAAGCCAGCTAAAAAGTCAATAATCGATATCTAAAACGTTATTGCACTACTTCTTACTGGCTATTACATCAACTTAGAAGTTTCACCAGGGTTCTACTATGGTACTGTTAGTGTCTCGGCATACCGCAGCACGCGACATAGCTTTGCAGATGATAAATGTAACAGTTACAGAGAGAAGAGCGACCAATGTGACGATCTTGCTTTAAGTCGATTTGGTAAGAAATGACGAAAACGGACGGATTTCTCAGGTTTTTACTACACATGAACACTTTTCACATTCTCCCGTGCAACGCAGCTGCTAGTTCTCCTTTGATGCAAAATCTTAAGGTCCTAGCTCATGTCCAAGGCCCCAAAGCCAGCTAAAAATTCAATAATCGGTATCTAAAACGTTATTGCACTACTTCTTACTGGCTATTACATCAACTTAGGAGTTTCATCTGTTTTCTACTATGGTGCTGTTAGTGTCTCCGCATACCGCAGAACGCGACATAGCTTTGCAGACGATAAATGTAACCGTTTCAGAGAGAAGAGCGACCAATGTGACGATCTGGCTTTAAGTCGATTTGATAAGAAATGACGAAAACGAACGGATTTCTCAGGTTTTTACTACATATGAACACTTTTCACATTCTCCCGTGCAACGCAGCCGCTAGTCCTCCATTCATGCGCAAATCTTAATGTCACAGCTTATGTCCAAGGCACGAAAGACGGCTAAATAGTCAATAATCGATAACTAAAACTTGAATTGTACTACTTCTTACTGGCTATTACATCAACTTAGAAGCTTCTTCTGTGTTCTACTATGGTGCTTTTAGTATCTTTGCATACCGCAGCACTCGACATAGCTTTGCAGACGATAAATGTAACCGTTTCAGAGAGAAGAGCGGCCAGTGTGACGATCTGGCGTTAAGTCGATTCGATAACAAATGACGAAAACGGACGGATATCTCAGGTTTTTACTATATATGAACACTTTTCACATTCTCCCTTGCAACGCAGCTGCTAGTCCTCCTTAGATGTAAAATCTGAAGGTCCTACCTCATGTCCAAGGCCGCAAAGCCAGCTAAAAACTCAATAATCGATATCTAAAACGTTATTGTACTACTTCTTACTGGCAATTACATCAACTTAGAAGCTTCTTCTGTGTTCTACTATGGTGCTGTTAGTGTCTCGGCATACCGCAGCACGCGACATAGCTTTGCAGGAGATGAATGGTACCGTTCCAGAGAGAAGAGCGGCCAATTTAACGTTCTGGCTTTAAGACGATTTGATAAGAGATGAGGAAAACGGACGGATTTATCAGGTTTTTACTACTTATCAACACTTATCACATTCTCCCGAGCAACGCGGCTGCTGGTCCTCCTTTCATGCAAAATCTTAATGTCCTAGCTCATGTACAAGACACCAAAGACGGCTAAAGGGACAATAATCGATAACTAATACGTGAATTGTAATACTTCTTACTAGCTATTACATCAGCTTATAAGTTTCTTTTGTGTTCTGCTATGGTGTTATTTGTTTCTTCGCATATCGCAGCACACGACATAGCTTTGCAGACGATAAATGAAACCGTTTCAGAGAGAAGAGCGGCCAATGTGACGAACTGGCTTTAAGTCGAATGGTTAACAAGTGACGAAAACGGATTTCTCAGGTTTTTACTATATATATCAACACTTTTTACATACTCCCGTGCAAAGTGGCTGCTAGACATCCCTTTATGCAAAATCTTAAGGTCGTAGCTAATGTCCAAATCACCAAAGAAGGGTAAAAGGTCAATAATCGATAACTATAACTTGAATTGTACTATTTCTAACTTGCTATTACATCAACTTTGAAGCTTCTTCTGTGTTCTGCTATGATGCTTTTAGTGTCTCGCGCATACCGCAACACGCGACATAGCTTTGCACACTATAAATATAACCGTTTCAGAGAGAAGAACGGCCAATGTGACGATCTGGCTTTCAGTCTATACGATAACAAATGACGAAAACGGACAGATTTCGCAGGTTTTTACTACTTATGAACACTTTTCAAATTACCCGTGCAAAGCGGCTGCTAGTCCTTCATCATGCAAAAACTTAAGGTCCTAGTTCAAATCCAAGGCGCCAAAGCCGTCTAAAAAGTCAATAATCGATAACTAAAATGTGAATTGTACTACATCTTACTGGCTATTACATCAACTTAGAAGCTACTTCTGTGTTCTACTATGGTGCTTTTAGTGTCTCCGTATACTGCAGCAAGCGACATACCTTTGCAGAGAATAAATTTAATGGTTTCAGAGAGAAGAGCGGCCAATGTAACAATCTGGCTTCAAGTCGATTTGATAACAAATGACGAAACCGGACCGATATCTCAGGTTTTTACTCCATAAGAACACTTTTCACATTCTTCCTTGCAACGCGGCTGCTAGTCCTCCTTTCATGCAAAATTTTAAGGTCCTAGCCCATGCCCAAGACACCAAAGCCGGCTAAAAAGTCAATAATCGATAACTAAAACTTGAATTATACTTCTTCTTACTGGCTTCTACATCAGCTTAGAAACTTCACGTGTGTTCTACTATGGTGCTTTTAGTGTCTCCGCATACCTCAGCACGCGACATAGCTTTGCAGACTATAAATAAAACCGTTTCAGAGAGAAGAGCGGCCAATGTGACGATCTGGCTTTAAGTCGATTCGATAACAAATGACGAAAACGGACGGATTTCTCATGTTTTTAGTACATATGAAAACTTTTCACAATCTCAATAGCAACGCGGCACGCAGCACGCGACATGGCTTTGCAAGCGATAAATGAAACCGTTTCAGAGAGAAGAGCGGCCAATGTAACAATCTGGCTTTAAGTCGATTTGATAACAAATGACGAAAACGGACGGATATCTCAGGTTTTAACTACATAAGAACCCTTTTCACATTCTCCCGTGCAACGCGGCTGCTAGTCCTCCTTTCATGCAAAATCTTAAGGTCCTAGCTCGTGTCCAAGGCACCAAAGCCGGCTAAAAAGTGAATAATCGATAACAAAAACTTGAATTGTACTACGTGTTACTGGCTACTACATCAACTTGGAAGTTTCCTATGTGTTCTAGTATAGTGCTTTTAGTGTCTCCGCATACCGCAGCACGTGACACTGCTTTGGAGACGATAAACGTAACCGTTTCAGAGAGAAGAGCGGCCAATGTAACGATCTGGCTTAAAGTCGATTTGATAAAAAATGACGAAAACGGACTGATATCTCAGGTTTTTACTACATAAGAAGACTTTTCACATTATCCCGTGCAACGCTTCCGCTAGTCCTCCTTTCATGCAAAATCTTAAGGTCCAAGCTCATGTCCAAAGCACCAAAGCCGGCTAAAAAGTCAATAATCGAAAGCTAATACTTGAATTGTACTGCTTCTTACTGGGTATTACATGAACTTAGAAGCTTCTTCTGTGTTCTACTATGGTGTATTTAGTGTCTCCGCATACCGCAGCACGCGACATAGCTTTGCACACGATAAATGTAACCGTTTCTGAAAAAAGAGCGGAAAATGTAACGATCTGGCATTAAGTCGATTCGATAGCAAATGACTATAACGGTCGGATTTCTCAGGTTTTTACTAGATATGAACACTTTTCACGTTCTCCCGTGCAACGTGGCCGCTAGACCTCCTTTCATACTAAATCTTAAGGTCCTAGCTCATGTACAATGCACTGAAGCCATCTAAAAAGTCTATAACTGACAACTAAAACTTGAATTGTACTGCTTCTTACTTGCTATTACATCAACTTAGAAGCTTCTTCTCTGTTCTACTATGGTGCTTTTAGTGTCTCCGCATACTGCAGCACGCGACATAGCTTTGCACACGATAAATGTAATCGTTTCAGAGAGAAGAGCGGCCAATGTGACGATCTGTAATTAAGTCGATTGGATAGCAAATGACGAAAACGAGCGGATTTCTCAGGTTTTTACTAGATGTGAACACTTTTCACGTTCTCCCGTGCAACGTGGCTGCTAGATCTCCGTTCTTACTAAAACGTAAGGTCCTAGCTCATGTCCAATGCATTAAAGCCATCTAAAAAGTCAATACTCGGTAACTAATACTTGAATTGTACAGCTGCTTACTGGCTATTAGATCAACTTAGAAGCTTCTTCTCTGTTCTACTATGGTGCTTTTAGTGTCTCCGACTACCGCAGCAAGCGACATAGCATGGCACACGATAAATGTAACCGTTTCAGAATGAAGAGCGGAAAATGTGACGATCTGGCATTAATTCGATTCGATAGCAAATGACGATAACGGGCGGATTTCTCAGGTTTTTACTAGATGTGTACACTTTTCACATTCTCCCGTGCGATATGGCTCATAGACCTCCCTTCATACTAAATCGTAAGGTCCTAGCTCATGTCGAATGCACTAAAGCCTTCTAAAAATTCACTAATCGATAACTAATACTTCAATTGTACAGTTGCTTACTGGCTATTACATCAACTTAGAAGCTTCCTCTGTGTTCTACTATGGTGCTTTTAGTGTCTCCGCATACCGCAGCACGCGACATAAGTTTGCACACGATAAATGTAACCGTTTCAGAGGGAAAACGGCCAATGTGACGATCTGGCATTACGTCGATTCGAAAGCAGATGACGAAAACGGGCGGATTTCTTAGGTTTTTACTGCACATAAAAACTTCTCACTTTCTCCCGTGCAACGTGGCTGCCAGACCTCCCTTCATGCCAAATCTTAAGGTCCTAGCTCATGTCCAAGGCACCAAAGCCGGCTAAAAATTCAATAATCGATAACTAAAACTTGAATTGTACTGCTTCTTACTGGCTATTACACCAAATTAAAAGCTTCTTCTGTGTTTTACTATGGTGCTTTTAGTGTCTCCGCAAACCGCAGCACGCTACATAGCTATGCAAACAATAAATGGAACCGTTTCAGAGAGGAAACGGCCAATGTGACGATCTGGCATTACGTGGATTCGAAAGCAGATGTGAAAACGGGCGGATTTCCTTGGTTTTTAGTACATATGAACACTTTTCACATTCTCTCGTGTAACGTGGCTGCCAGACCTTGTTTAATGCCAAATCTTAAGGTAGTCGGTTATTTCACTGGCACCATAGCCGGCTAATAAATCATCTACATCTACATCTACATGACTACTCTGCAATTCACATTTAAGTGCTTTTCAGAGGGTTCTTCGAACCACAATCATACTATCTCCTACTGTTCCACTCCCGAACAGCGAGCGGGAAAAACGAACAGCTAAACCTTTCTGTTCGAGCTCTGATATCTCTTATTTTATTTTGATGATCATTCCTACCTATGTAGGTTGGGCTCAACAAAATATTTTCGCATTCGGAAGAGAAAGTTGGTGACTGAAATTTCGTAAAAAGGTCTCGCCATGACGAAAAACGTCTATGCTGTAATGACTTCCATCCCAACTCGTGTATCATATCTGCCACACTCTCTCCCCTATAACGCGATAATACAAAACGAGCTGCCCGTTTTTGCACCCTTTCGATGTCCTCCGTCAATCCCACCTGGTAAGGATCCCACACCGCGCAGCAATATTCTAACAGAGGACGAACGAGTGTAGTGTAAACTGTCTCTTTAGTGGACTTCTTGCATCTTCTAAGTGTCCTGCCAATGAAACGCAACCTTTGGCTGGCCCTCCCGACAATATTATCTATGTGGTCCTTCCAACTGAAGTTGTTCGTAATTTTAACATCCAGGTACTTAGTTGAATTGACAGCCTTGAGAATTGTACTATTTATCGAGTAATCGAATTCCAACGGATTTCTTTTGGAACTCATGTGGATCATCTCACACTTTCCATTATTTAGCGTCAGCTGCCACCTGACAAACCATACAGCAATCTTTTCTAAATCGCTTTGCAGCTGATACTGGTCATCGGATGACCTTACTAGACGTTAAATTACAGCATCATCTGCGAACAGTATAAGAGAACTGCTCAGATTGTCACCCAGGTCATTTATATAGATCAGGAACAGTAGAGGTCCCAGGACGCTTCCCTGGGGAACACCTGATATCACTTTAGTTTTACTCGATGATTTGCCATCTATTACTACGAACTGCGACCTTCCTGACAGGAAATCACGAATCCAGTCGCACAACTGACACGATACCCCATAGCTCCGCAGCTTGATTAGAAGTCGCTTGTGGGGAACGGTGTCAAAAGCTTTCCGGAAATCTAGAAATACGGAATCAACTTGAGATCCCCTGTCGATAGCGGCCATTACTTCGTGCGAATAAAGAGCTAGCTGCGTTGCACAAGAGAGATGTTTTCTGAAGCCATGCTGATTACGTGTCAATAGATCGTTCCCTTCGAGGTGATTCATAATGTTTGAATACAGTATATGCTCCAAAACCCTACTGCAAACCGACGTCAATGATATAGGTCTGTAGTTAAATGGATTACTCCTACTACCCTTCTTGAACACTGGTGCGACCTGCGCAATTTTCCAATCTGTAGGTATAGATCTATCGGTGAGCGAGCGGTTGTATATGAGTGCTAAGTAGGGAGCTATAGTATCAGCGTAATCTGAAAGGAACCTAATCGGTATACAATCTGGACCTGAAGACTTGCCCGTATCAAGCGATTTGAGTTGCTTCGCAACCCCTAAGGTATCTACTTCTAAGAAACTCATGCTAGCAGATGTTCGTGTTTCAAATTCTGGAATATTCCATTCGTCTTCCCTGGTGAAGGAATTTCGGAAAACTGCGTTCAATAACTCCGCTTTAGCAGCACAGTCGTCGATAACAGTACCATCGGCACTGCGCAGCGAAGGTATTGACTGCGTCTTGCCGCTTGTCTACTTTACATACGACCAGAATTTCTTCGGATTTTCTACCAAATTTCGAGACGATATTTCGTTGTGGAACCTATTAAAGGCATCTCGCATCGAAGTACGTGCCAAATTTCGCGCGTCTGTAAATTTTAGCCCATCTTAGGGATTTCGCGTTCTTCTGAACTTCGCATGTTTTTTCCGTTGCCTCTGCAACAGCGTTCGGACTTTTTTTGTGTACCACGGGGGATCCGTTCCATCTCTTACCAATTTATGAGGTATGAATATCTCAATTGCTGTTGCTACTATGTCTTTGAATTTGAGCCACATTTCGTCTACATTCGCATAGTCAGTTCGGAAGGAATGGAAATTGTCTTTTAGGAAGGCTTCTAGTGGCACTTTATCCGCTTTTTTAAATAAAATTATTTTGCGTTTGTTTCTGATGGATTTGGAAGAAATGGTATTGAGCCTAGCTACAATGACCTTGTGATCACTAATCCCTGTATCAGTCATGATGCTCTCTATCAGCTCTGGATTGTTTGTGGTCAAGAGGTCAAGTGTGTTTTCGCAACCATTTACAATTCGCGTGGGTTCGTGGACTAACTGCTCGAAATAATTTTCGGAGAATGCATTTAGGACAATCTCGGAAGACGTTTTCTGCCTACCACCGGTTTTGAACAAGTATTTTTGCCAACATACCGAGGGTAGGTTGAAATCCCCACCAACTATAACCGTATGAGTTGGGTATTTATTTGTTACGAGACTCAAACTTTCTCTGAACTGTTCTGCAACTGTATCATCGGAGTCTGGGGGTCGGTAGAAGGAGCTAATTATTAACTTAATTCGGCTTTTAAGTATAACCTCCACCCACACCAATTCACACGGAGTATCTACTTCGACTTCACTACAAGAGAAACCACTACTGACAGACACAAACACTCCACCACCAATTCTGCCTAATCTATCTTTCCTGAACACCGTCTGAGACTTGGTAAAAATTTCTGCAGAACTTATTTCAGGCTTTAGCCAGCTTTCTGTACCTATAACGATATCAGCTTCTGTGCTTTCTATTAGCGCTTGAAGCTCAGGGACTTTTCCAGCGCAACTACAACAATTTACAACTATAATTCCGACTGTTCCTTGATCCAAGCACGTCCTGTAATTGCCAAGCACCCTTTGACATTGCAGCCCATCCCGCACTTTCCCGAGGCCTTCTAACCTAAAAAACCGCCCAGTCCACGCCACACAGCCTCCGCTACCCGTGTAGCCGCCAGCTGAGTGTAGTGAACTCCTGACCTATTCAGCGGAACCCGAAACCCCACCAGCCTATGGCGCAAGTCAATGAATCTGCAGCCAATAAGGTTGCAAATCCGTCTGAGCCTCTGATTCAGACCCTCCATCCGGCTCTGCACCAAAGGTCCGCAGTCGGTTTTCTCAACGATGCTGCAGATGGTCAGCTCTGCCTTCATCTCGTAAGAAAGACCGGCAGCCTTCACCAAATCAGATAGCCGCTGGAATCCAGAGAGAATTTCCTCAGATCCAAAGCGACACACGTCATTAGTGCCGACATGTGCCACCACCTGCAGCTGGCTGCAACCTGTGCTCTTCATGGCATCCGGAAGGACCCTTTCCACATCAGGAATGACTCCTCCCGGAATGCACACGAAGTGCACACTGGATTTCTTCCCCTCCTTAGCCGCCGTATCCCTAAGGGGCCCCATTACGCGCCTAACATTGGAGCTCCCAACTAATCGATAACTAAAACCTGAATTGTACTGTTTCCTACGGGCTAATTACATCAACCTAGAAGCTTCCTCTATGTTCTACTGTGTTGTTTTTAGTGTCTCTGCATTCCTTAGCACGCGACATAAGTTTGCAGACGATAAATGTAACCGTTTCAGAGAGAAAAGCTGCCAATGTAACGCTCTGGCAATACGTCGATTTGATAGCAAATGACGAAAACGGGCTTATTTCTTAGGTTTTTACTACATATGAACACTTTTCACATTCTCTCGTGTAACGTGGCTTTTAGGCCTCTCTTCATGCAAAATCTTAAGGTCGTCGGTAATGTCAAGGCACCAAAGCCGGATAATAAGTCAATAATCGATTACTAAAACTTAAAGTTTACTGCTTCTTATTGGCTGATTACATCAACTTATAAGCTTCTTCTGTGTTTTACTGTGTTGCTATTAGTACCTCCACATAGCGCAGCACACAACATAAGTTTTCAGACGATGAAGGTAACCACTTCACAGAGAAATTCCAAATTCTGTGTCTGTGTCTACTGCCTGCTCATATTGTTTAAAGCAGGTTGCTCTAAATGCCCAGTGGATCTGATTCCCTTGATACCCATTCTAAACAATCTCGGATTGGGAAAGACCAAGCTCTGCTTATACTTATAGTCTGGGAAGTTGACATATCTTAGACAGTAAAATATGATGGTTAAAGATGTCCACTGAGTATTCCCATATACACTGAAGTTAGCTTTGAACAACAAATTATTAATTGGCCACCTACTCTTGACTCAATAGCTACTAAGATCTTTCACTGGTGAAGGAGGTGACAACGTTGTTACGTCCATTAGAGGCTTCTGTAGTTTGCTGAGAATGATGTGATATAATTGTGCCTTGTGATTTTCTGTGGAGTTCCAGAGTAAGTTCTACACTGGTGCAGGACATCCATTATTGCTGTTCTCATTCGAGGCAATCCTGGATTCTAAATCTCAAGCACCAGAGGATTAGAAACAGCAATGCAACCTCTGTCTTCCTGGCTGTCCACTATTTCAAAGTGCTGTGGTTGACAGCCTCTTCTCATTGTGCAGTGCTTGTAGATTATTGTAAATGGATAAACTGCAATATTTAGAACATCTCATTCTAAACTTTCTAAAGAACGAGACTTTTCTGTCACGACCACTTTTTGTGTGAGGTGATAAATAGCAGGAATTTGGTTGTATTTTGAGAACCTAATGGTGACATACATTAGTGTCTGTGTAAATTAATGGAACTGGATTTTTCCTGAGGTCGGCAGTTTTCCGAAGGTCGGCGTTTTCCCACGAGGTCGGCGTTTTACCCCGAGGTCGACGTTTTTCCCTCGAGGTCTGCGTTTTTCCCCGAGGTCGGCGTTTTTTCCCTAGGTCTGCGTTTTTGCACTGAGGTCGGATCGGCGATTTTTTCCCCGAGGTCTAGAAATCTATCGGTATATTGAAAATCCAAAGTATTTTGATGTATATCGAACTATACTGATATGTCAAGTCAACTTGAAACATATATCCGACCACTAGATATCAGTATTTATCGAGATAGCGATATATTTCGATATACCTATTTATTTCGAGAATCGTTTTCTTAGGGGTACAGATTTTTTTCAAGACGTCCATTCTTTCCCATTATCGATTCATTTCGATATATCGACTTATGTCGAAGCACTCATTATATCGAGATGTCGATTTATTTCGAGATATCTATCTATATTGAGGCATCCATTTATTTCGAGGTATCAATTGATTTCGAAGTATCCGTTTATGTCGAGATATCGATTTAGTTTGATATACCGAAACAGATCGGGTTGTCTGTTTATTTCGAGCTATCGATATATTTCCATGTATCGGTGTACTTCTGATATCGATTCCTTTCGAGATATCGATATATTTCAAGAAACCTCTATATCTCAAGTAATCCATAAATTTCTAGATATTGTGTTTTTAGAGATATCTTTATATTACTAGGTACCAATATATTTCAAGATATCGATATATTTCTATACCTCGATTTATCTCGAGAGGTCCGTGAGATTCGAGATATCGATCTATATGGTAAGATGAAATGCGTCTAGATGTCGATATATTTCGGGATATCTAATCATTTCGATGTAGCTGTCTTTTGGAGGTGTCGATTTATTTCGAAGTTTCGATTTTTTTCATGGTGTCGATTTATTTCGAGGTTTCGATTTATTTCGGGTTGGCGATTTATTTCTGGGTGTGGATTTATTTCGAGGTGTCGATATATTTCGAGGTGACGATATATTTCGACGTTACTTGTCACTGCATCAGCTTAGAACCTATTTCGTACAGAGTGGTGCGACTGCATACCTCAGAAGGCGACATTGATATCCAGACGATGAATGTAAACGTTTCCGAGAGAAAAGCGTCCAATGTGACGAATTGGCACTACGTCATTATGAAAACAAATGACGGAAACGTGAGGTTTCTGCCACTCAAAGTGCTGCCAACTTTCACCCCACCCCCTCCTCACTCTCCCCAGTCGTGGCGATCAGCTGGTGTGATAGAAATGGACACAGGAAAGTAATAACGTTCCATGAAATCCCATTCTAGGGAGGTTCAAGGGTAAATGTTCCAGACGGTTTATTTGCATTAAGACACGCATACTGGACATCTACAATGTCACATCTGCCAGATCGTTTCTATTGTCAGCAGTGGAAAACAAAACAGCGTACTGAAAAAGCCATAGTGAGACGCGGTTTTTGGTAGACGAAATAATAGGAATACTCTAGGCACTGATAATGATGATCTAATGAGAATTCTGGTATTGTTTTGAAAGATGCATTTAAATATGCATTGAACGTAGCTCCAAATTATTTTGAGAATTATAATTGCGGTATGATGGATCTACATTGGAGATTTGGTAATGCAAAACATTTCGATCTGAGAATACTTTACGTGACAGAACGGCATTGACCTTTTGTGTCATTAGGGTAAAGTTAATTTGCCGCCATTAACATAAAATTTATCCGCCATTAACATAAAATCTATTTTTCAGCTTACTTCAATAAGGACTCACTTCAGATGATTGGACAACTAAAGAGAACTCAAACCGTTATTTTAATAGTATTCGTAGGTCCAATGCAGCATTTACCGTGGACAGTCCCTGAGTCAAGACTGTCAGTTTTATGTAGGGAGCACTCCTTTAAGAAAGCACTCCGTGTTCAGGCCACAAGTGGCCAATCAGGACCATCCGACCGCCACGTCATTCTCACTGAGGGTGGAGGAGGAGCTGGCTCTCCCACTCGTTGTGGTAGTTTCCTTTGACTGGAGCCGCTACTATTCGGTCGAGTAGTTCCTCAATTGGCATCGCAAGGCTGAGTGCAACCCGAAAAATGGAAACAGCGCATAGCGGCCCGGATGGTCACCCATCCAAGTGCCGACCACGCCCGGAAGTGCTAAACTTCAGTGATCTGACGGGAACCGGTGTATCCACTGCGGCAAGGCCGTTGCCCCTACCACTTTTACATGATATTTTTGATCGTAGATCAGGTCTGATGGCTGGAAAGAATGGACGTTTACCATGTTATGCACATTTATATTTTCACTACGTCGACACAGGTGGTCCAATTTCGACCAGCGGTGATGGTAGCCATAATGATCGAGCCAAGCATCCTGTGTACATTGGTTGCACCCAAGTGTGTGGGGATCACAGCATTCGTGACATTTAAATTTGTTACTTCTTTGCTACTATATTCGCAATAAATTTTGCAGACAGTATCCGCATATGACGCTGAATGCACCTACAAAATTATATCATTGTACGACACATGTTTCAGGAGATACGTCATAAAAACTCAGGACAAGGCCAGACGCTGCATAGTACGGACGTGGACGCACAGCTGTAAATAAATGCCTGGTCAACACCAAGCTTTTCCGCTAGTCATCTATAAAGATAAAAAATCCCCAATATTGTCCACCAGCATATTTTTGAAAAACCTTTATTTTGTCATCCATTTTTTTTTCCTGTAAAAATCGTAAAAGCCGTATCATTGTGTTTTTAAAAAGCGTTTCTTATTGTCATCTCTTTTTATGTATTTTAAACCATTTATCGCTTGTGTAACCTGTGGCTACAAGTCCATTCCCTTTATGGGGTAATGGAAATAATGAACAACGGAAAAAAGTGTGGGTCAATTTCTTCCTCATTTTTCGGAACTTTTGATAATAGTAAATCGTTGGCTCTTTGAGGGCGTGGTAGGTACATACAAGAGATTAGTGTAAGATTAGAATTTGGGTTAGATACAGTGCCAGGAGGTTCTGTTTCTATCTGGCTAGCTTCAAAGTACTTCACCATCTACTAAGTGATGCGTTTCATTGTGAATGGTGTGGTCTGTGCTAGGTCTACCCTTTACTCCACAATGCTGTTCCTTCGATGCTATTAAAACCAGGATGTTATCAAAATATATGCACAGTGGCAGACTGGAGTCTGTAGAAATATTTCCAGTGGTGGGGAGGGGGGAAGGCGCGTCGGGGCTGGAGTGCATGATTCTGGGACTGGCACTCTGTGTACAAATCAGCTGGTCAGTTACGAGGTGCATCAAGCTACAAGACCCTAACTCTATAAGCGCTACAACTGGTCAAAGCTAAGGTTTAGCAGTATTGTGGAGAATTCTTATCTGGAAGAGTATGAGTATACTGTAACGAATAAAAACTCTTTACTCCAGATTCCAAGGATGGTTAGGGGCGAAGGGTGAAAGTGCCCTTTTGCCTATCCTCCCCTCCCCACCTCCTCCCCTCCCCCTCCCCTTCCCCCTCGCGGACGCCAATGGCTGGCCCGTTCATTTTGAGAACATCAGAGTTGCAGTAACCTTTCTGAGAAACTGTTCTAGATGTCCTTGCGCGTCAATCTTACCACTCACAACAGCAGTGGGAATGTCGGTTATCGCTCAAACAACTGGTTTTCGGCTCTTATCAGTTTCCCAGCCTCACTTTAACCTAATTGTTAAAGCCCGTCACAATACCAGTTCTTGTAATAACCGATTTTCAGTATTTTATTTATATTATTTCCTCTTGTAAACGTAGAAATCAAACAAAGATAAAAATTTTTACTTTCTCAGTTTCTTGATAAATGGAATCAAAACGTCAAATACATTTATGATGACCTGCAGCCGTCCAGAACGAAATTAGAATTATATTAATACCGTCAGCTGCTCACGGGTGTCGATATATATCAACGGGGACAGGTGACAATGTGTGCCTGTCTGGGACTCGAACCCGGGATCTCCTGCTTACATGGCAGGCTCTCTGCCCATCTGAGCCACCGAGGGCACAGACGATAGTGTGACTGCAGGTAGTATCTCGCGCACGCTTCCCGCGAGACTCACATTCTCACCTTCCATGTCCACGCACTACATTCGTAGTGTCCCACACCAACACATTCATTACTCGTGGAACACATTCTTACCAAGTCCCGTAACAGTTCGGGGAATACTTGTGCATCTTCACAGAAGAAGGTCATGGCTGGTGTTGCCAGAACCATATACTTATATGGATATGGACATGTCTTCCACGAGGAATGAGTGTGTTGGAGTGGGACTCTACGACTGTAGTGTATGGACATTCAAGGTAAGAATGTGAGTCTCGCAGGAGGCGTGCGCGAGATAGTCCCTGCAGTCGAACCATACACTGTGCCCTCGGTGGCCTAGATGCATAGAGCGTCTGTCATTTTAGCAAGAGATCCCGGGTTCGAGTCCCGGTCGTGGCACACATTTTCACTTGTCCACGTTGATATTTATCAACGCCCGTGAGCAACTGACGGTATTAATATAATTCTAATTTCTTTAAATTAAATAGTCCAACAAAACTTTGTCCGCTGTTCGCTGTTTCTCTCAAAATATAGCGAGTACTTCTATACCACAGAAAACTGCCAGTATTATCCTACTGATTTTAGTTTTTAGAACTCTGCTCAAAAATTATATTTAAATCGGTTATCACAGCACTATGCGGGCATTACGTATAATCCAGCGATAAAGAGTGAAAACTGCGGCAGGAGAACTCTCTTTTTCGTTTTAATTTCTCTGTTAACGGCTAAAAGCAGATAACGTAGACACAGGCAGCAGATCAGGCACTTTCTATTTTTATCCCGAACTATGAATGATTTGTAAAATTTTAACTTTTTTCCTTGTATGATGTCGCAAGTCGACCAAATCGACCATTGTGCTTCACTCGTACTGCATATCGTAAAATACTTCCAGGCTTCCAGATGGTGCCATTCTGTGTTACAACTGACGTTCGACAACAGCGAGAAACTGCGTCCATTCTCGCGCACTGCTTGTATAACAGGCACAGTATTGTCTCGGCAATGTTGGACCAATTCACTTGTTGCTCGTTTCTATCAGCAGTGTTATTAAAGTGGCATACATCACTTTTCCCATTTTTTCTGTAATAACGCAGTATTTAAGAGCTATGGAAATCTTACGAATAAAAATTACTCGTCTTTTTTAAAAAAGGTTTATTTGAAAACTAAAAATTTTACTACGACAACTGTGGCTAATTGGTATATCTGTTTTTACGTGGTTATCAGGAAAATATAAAAAGATACTTGTTATAACCGAGAGCAAACAAATACCGAAAGACATCGGTTATTCAGAACTAAAATACCCATGTCGTTTTAACTGATCGGTTTTTCTATCTCTAAACTGCAGTGTCGCCACAGAAAAGTGTGTCGTTCCATCAATGTACATAGCAACGTTGAGATATGTATGTGTTTATGCGCAATATCGGCAAATGGAAACACGAAGAGGTGATAAGCACATGAGCGATAGAATTTATTTCACAGTCAGAAAAGTCGAGTGACAGACAAGACTGAATCACTGTAATAGAAATTATATGGAAAGCTGTGTAAAGGAAAATTTCCAGTTCTTTCGTGGATTCCAAAATTGAAGCAAATTCCGGGACATCAAGGTGACATAGTCTTATACGGATAGTATTCCATGACTAACGTAATTGGCCCACATACTGTACTGGTATACTGATAATATTACACTACTAAGGTAATTTACCTGAAATAATTTACAAACATGTTACTATAACATTCGCTACTACTCATTACGCTAATTGACCTTCAGCCATTAAGCGCAAGCGCAGATCTCAGTTATGATACGTGCGCCATCCAAAAATTTATCAAGGTGGTAACTCAACACAACTACAAACGATCATTGTGTGCAAAATAAATAGAACACCTCATAAGAAGAACATGACGGGTTTGAATCATTCCCACCGCAAAGGATGAAAAAATCAGGCTTGCACATAAGACCACTTGATAACTAACCAGAAATTCAGATTAGTTGTAGCTTCGGTGACAATCGCCTTTTTTACATTTTCCCCGTAAACTAGATAATTATGAAACGTAACAACTACTCTAAAATATCTGCAGCAACGGACTTGCCGCGGAGGTTGCATCGGTTCACGTGAGATCACCGAAGTTAAGTGCGTTGTCGGGCGTTGAAGGCACTTGGATGGGTGATCATCCAGGCCGCCTCATGATGCCAATCGAGGAGCTACTCGACCCAATAGTAGCGGCTCCGGTCAAAGAAAACCATCATAACGACCGGGAGAACAGTGTGCTGATCCCCGCCCCTCCTGTTCACATCATCCACGGATGATGACACGGCGGTCGGATGGTGCTGTCCCAGTAGGTCACTCGTGGCCTGAAGACGGAGTACTTATAAAGCAACTACTCTCCAGTGGATGGTCGAACTACTGAGACCTTGATGCCTGGCATCAATAACAGATGGCAGCACAAGAGGTTGGCTTACGCCTACTGCCGAATTTTGCGATCTGTCGTAAGCCTGCGTAAGCACGTGGGGCCTTCCGTCTTAAGTGCAAGCATATCCATTGCGTTTTCTGCCGCGCGACTTGAGTGGAATGTTTCATTATTTCTGAAATATTATAGAAATGTTTTTCGTTGTATATCCTCACCATCGGTACTGAATTTACTGTAAAATTACTTGCTCACTTTTCGGAACTTCCGTTCATAGTAAATCGATACTATTTGAAGCCGTGGTAGACACGAGTCTAGTGTGCTTCACCTTCAGCACCTTCTGTGTCAGTCTCGGTTCCTATGTCCCTGATTTCACAACGAACAGTTCGTTGTCTACTGAGTATACTGTCTGTTGCACGACACTATCCCTCCCACGCTGCTAAATGTAGGTCGTCGGCAAAATATGACTGCAGTGGAACAAGGGCGTCTGCAGAAATTTCCCCAGGAGGTGGTGGTGGCATTGTTAGTGGTGTGTGTGTGTGTGTGTGTGTGTGTGTGTGTGTGTGTGTGTGTGTGTGCGTGTGTGTGTGTGTGTGTGGAGGCCATTACTATGAAATTCACACAGTCCAGACCGCCAAGGAAAATAAACCTTGAGATTTGGAAAGGTTGTTGATCTTATACCGCTTATACTGCATATTTCGAAATTCCACCTCTAAGGGGGATACACAGGAAATGAAAGGATTTTTGAAACATGTAGCTATTAAGGTAATTTTGAAGCTAGGCAGACGAAAATTTGTATCTGGTTTCTAGGTCAGAAATAAAGAAATATGTGTTCCAGTATTATTGGGAATTTAACCTCTATGAGGTGAAATAGTAGGTGAACATTTTATCTTGAGATAAAAAATTATGGAAGGACTATGGAAGTATTTTAAGGCTATATCTACGAAAATTGGTATTTGACTTCAAGGTTACAAATAAGAAAATACGTATTTTCGTGTTTTTGGAAGTTCAACCCCTAAGGGGATGAAATAGAGTGAGCTGGTGCGTTTCTGGCGCCAGTTTCCGTCGATCGATGTTTCGATCTTTGAGTCGCGGTCCAGAGGACACTGCTCGCTAACCGACTGTAGTAGTTCTCTGTGCGGCCCAACATCGGGCTTACCGCGCTTACACTGGACACAGTTGCCAACAAATCGCATGCCATCGCCATATAGGTTGGGCCAAAACATGTGTTCCCGAACTCTGTTCAAGGTCTTGTAGAACCCCAAATGATCCCCTACCGCCGAATCGTGGAAATATCTGAGTGCCATGCTAACTCGTTCCTGTGGAATACAGACCTTCCCTTCACCACGGTTGTCTTCCCCTTTACACAAGACACCCCCCCCCCCCCACCCCACCCCCCGAAGACCTCGCCATCCGCCAACTGCTGCCGTATCGGTCCCCACCCGGGGTCCTCGGCCTGTTTGCCGGCTAAGTCGCAGAAGAAGCCGGGTGTCTCGGAGAGAAGGAAATTGACCCCCAGATCCGGCTCCACGTGGCCCTTGCCTTCCCCAGACTCTGCCGCGAACATACGGATAAGAGCGTCGCCAATTCATTGTCTCTGCCACTAATATGGCGAACCTGGAGATAAGTCTCGTCATCTTAACTTCGGTATGATTTTTAGCGATCTTATTAGTCAAAGTTTAAGGGCTGGCACTGGCCAAGTAACTCATGGAGGCTCATTGGTTTCAGTCCAGTTGTATTGCTCACCTGTTCTCCAGATAGGGTTGTGTAGTTTATGTCTCAGAAAATTGTCTGCTCTTGATGTGTGTTGTGTTAGAGATAACTGGCAGCGGTCGACGCTAGCATACTGGGAGCAGAGCACCACGGCGGCAGAGAGATATTTGAGGCCATGTCCTCTCCTTTACATCTTGGGTTATGTTGTCACTTTTGCGTGATTCCATCTTTCCGGTGCTGAACTATAGCATCCAAAGTTCAATTGCATTGCCATGTTGAGTATATTTCTATGTCATTCTCTGCCTCGTGGATCTCTTGTATTGATTTGAATCCTTGGTCTGCTCGCATCTATCGCCAATTCACACGAAATATTGAAGCAACCTTATTTTAAGGGTATTGTCATATAGTCATGTTCTAGTTGTAATCATTCTAAGAATATTGTTGATAAATCAACTGAGTAAGTAAATTTGAAGGTCCGTTTAGTCAAAATTAAAGGACCCCCTTAATTGTTTTAGTCATTTTTATACAGTTTTGTTTAGGAAAGTTGGCAAGCCGAACGTTAAATATCTGTATTCTTACGCTTAATCTGTTTCTCCCCTGATTGCAAGTAGTGAGAGTTCTGCTATGAATTTTATGGACATTTGTGCTATTTAAGTAAAGCTTTACCTAAGTATATATACCTAGTCATATTCAAATTTCAAGTTTTACGGGGCTCGTTCCACTTAACGAAATTTATTTATTATTTGTCCAACTGATCTGGCCTTGTGATTTTATAATGCTTTTGATTGTAATAAAATATGTAGCAACTACAACGGATTACTATTGTGATTTTGGTGTGTCACTACCATACCCCATATCACAGAGGATGAAATGTTTCATGAAATATATGAAAACCTGTTTTTGATACATTCAACGATTAAGAGGGTGGAATATAGGATGTAATGTTTTATGAAAGTATTTCAGTGCGAAAGAGTTTTTAAAGCGAAATCTATGAATATTGTGTTATAGAAAACTACGTGTTTCACTGTTTTTGGAACTACAACCTCCAAGAAGGTGCAATAGGGGCACAGGTTTCACTGACCCATAGCCTTCCAGCCCAACCTGCAAAGTATACGGACTTGAAATTTGATGAAGGTGTAAATCTTACGCTGAAAGCATCATTTAAGAAGAGATTGTTCGAAATTTCACTCCTATGGGGGTGAAACATGGGTTGAAAGTCTTTTTTTTTAAATATGTCCCTATGTCCCTATTGAAGCTATAACTACAAAACTACGAAAATTGACTTTTGGTGTCTCAGTCAGATACAAAAAAGAAACAGGTTTTTAGCATTTTCCGAAATTCTTCCATTGGGGGATAAAATAATTAGTGAAGGTTTTTTGAAAATAAATCATTATTAAAGAACTACTGAAGCATTTTTATAGCTACATCTATGAAAATAGGTATTTGACATCTCGGTTGGATGTAAAAAAAAATGTGTTTCGTTGCTTTTGGAAATTTAACTCACTAATAGAGTGAAATAGGGGATGTAATGTTTTATGAAATATTTCACTATGAAAGCATTTTTAGAATTAAATGGATGAAGATTTGAATTTGGCTCCTCGGCTCTAAATTGAAGAATACGTGTTTAATTGTTTTTGAAAACCCAACCCCTAAAGGGTGTGAGATGTTTCAGAAAATGGTTCATTATGAAAGGATTGCTAAATATATCTGACAATTCGTATTCGGCTAATATGTTACAATTTTTAAAAACTACGTGTTTTTCTGGTTTTGGAACTTCGAGCATAAGGGGATGAAAATTTTAATGAAATATTTATTGCGTTATATTAAAATATTTTAAATCTGCATCTATGAAAACCGGTATTTCACTTCTCAATTAGATATAAAGAAATATGCGTTAGGGAATGAAAGACTGTACGGAGATATCACCACAAGAATACAAACGGCTTGATTAACAAAAACCTTGGACTCCAGCTGTCAGCATTGCTTTTTGATCATTCAGTAAAAGACCATGCTTCAACGGCGCTAAGTTTAGAAAGTTTAGAAAGTGTTGCAGTTTATAAAAGACATAAAAAAACGATTAAAGAAAAAAATTCTTTGCAGACCATGAACGGTCTACGCAAGTAAGGAAGCGGATGATAAGCTAGCTCTTTATGCAAATTAGTTGGTCAGTTTAAGTTCCGAGACATGTCATGCAGCAGGAACGGAATCCTATAGTTGCTACGATTGGCTAAAGGAAAAGTTTTGCAGAATCACGCGAAAGCACTTCTGCAAGTGGCTAAGAATCTCGTAATGAATAAAAATTCTGTACTGAGAATTCCAAGGTGGGAGATGCAAGATTCCTCCCCCCCCCCTTCCCCCTCCTCACAATGCTATCCTTCTTTACCTACAGCAAAAAATAAATTAATTAATTAATAAATAAAACTAGAGAAATTTCTACTGTGAAACTATTTGCATACAAGAGAACGGCCCTTGAAATTTAACTCTTCAAAGTTTTAAGCCCTGCTCATTCCGGATATTGATTAGAAAGTGTTAATCCACATGTGAAACCTGAGTATATAATCCCTGTGACATTTGATCAACGGTGTTCCATAAGGACAGGTTCTCATTCAAAACGTTCGAAAATTCAATTTCTTTGTAGTTGCATTTTTTAAAGGTGTACTTGTCTAGACTCTTGGAACAGAAAGTTTTTTTTTTTTTAATCCGTGCTTTACAAAAGTTTCTACAGTCCATTGTTTGAAGCAGTGTCACGGCTGCCATGAGCCGCGCGGGGTACCCGCCATGTGTCCAACGCCTTGTCACGGTTCGCGCGGCTCCCCCTGTTGGAGGTTCGAGTCCTCCCTCGGGCATGGTTGTGTGTGTGTTGTCCTTAGCATAAGTTACTGTAAGTAGTGTGTAAACATAGGGACTGATGGTTCAAATGGCTCTGAGCACTTTGGGACTTAACATCTGAGGTCATCAGTTTCCTAGAACTTAGAACGACTTAAACCTAACTAAATTAAGGACATCACACACACCCATGCTCGAGGCAGGATTTGAACCTGCGACCGTAGCGGTCGCGTGGCTCCCGACTGAAGCGCCTACAACCGCTCGGCCACATCGGCCGGTCTATCATGTATTCTAGAAGAGTTGCAAGGTCGTCAGTGGCGCCTGTTCTTTCGAGAGCAGTTACTATCTTCATATCTATGGTTAAACGTTACCCAGCCATTGACCTTAGTCTGTGCGAATGCGCACAGGTTGCCGGAACTCTTACGGGAATCGTCACCTTAGTGTGAGCCAGTAATGAGTGGATGGACAAATACCTATTAAGTACATTACGTATGCGGATTGTGGACGGTTGGGGATGTGAGTCTCACGGGAAGCGTGCGAGGGATAAATTCCTGCAGTCGTGCTGTTCATGTGTGCCCTCGATGGCTCAGATGGATTGAGCGTCTGCCTTGTAAGCAGGAGATTCTGGGTTCGAGTCCCAGTAGGGGCACACTTTTCAGCTGTCCCCATCGAAGTATATCAACAACACCTGTCGGCAGCTGAGGGTTTCAATTAATTATCAGTTGTGAAGGTGATTCGATGAACCCTTTGCCAGGCACTTAAATGTGTTTTGCAGGGTATCCATATAGATGTAGATGATAACTCGTCCCGTGTCGCACGTGCTCAAAATGATTCATACTGCAGAATGCATGCAAACATACTCACCGAAAATACGGACGAATATCAAGTGCAGGCTGCCGAGTGCTGCATATCCAGCTTTGACAGATCGGCTTTTCCTGCCAAGAAGAACAGGAAGTTGCTGTCTAGGAACAATCAGAGCTCGAGGAAGGGTTGATAAATACTCCTTGACTTGCAGACTAAACGTAAATAACGAAAATACATTTTTGGTAAAAATTGGTCAAAACATAATCGGTTGCCCTCCGTATTGGATTAGCTGTTTTGAATATTGAAAATCTGACTTCAGATTCGTTTTCAGCGACATTAAAAATATATATGTAACACTCAGTTCATGCAAATCGAAGTAATAATATAACTAAATGTTTTCCCTAAACTTTGAACACATTTTTTTCGGTAACTATTTTCTCAGAACGGCATGCAGCATAAATTAAAAGTGGTTCGTTCTCTTAACATCTACCTCTGACCCCTAAAAGTAAACACTTTTCTTAGGAACTTATAGCTATAATATGACATTTGTTAATATTAACTAATTTTTGTGTAGGCATAAGGAGTGAAACAAACCCTCAAAAATCGAACTCAAAGTTCGAATTAGCACTGTATCGTTAAATTTAAGGTTGTTTCATTGCGGTTAGGTATACGCTCCCATAAATTTTATGTTTTATCGACTGATGTTATCCATTTTCAATTTCAGAGGAATAATGTAGTATCAACTGATGTTACCCATTTTTGAATTCAGGTAACATATGAGGTGCCACACTGCACGCGCTCTGCGTACTCCAGTCTCGCAGGCCCTTAATCAAATCATAATTACGGGCGCCATTTTTTATTGAAAATCTAAAATTAAGCTCATAGTATTATCACTCGTAATTCCCAAACAGATCTTTCGAATGTATTTTCATTGTCTCAAAAAGAATTTCAAATGTACCCTTTTTTGCTCATTTGTATGAGAACCTGGCCGTAACGCCGGAATATAGTCACGAGATTTTTTTTCAGAGACGCTGTACGTTCGCGAGAAGACTTTCGTTCTGCGCGTGTCGAAGGACATTCCTCAGATATTACTGTGTGTGTGCTACTCAGTCGTGCCATTTAAGTGTACATCTTTGCATAGTTTTCCTTTCACGATGTAAACAGTGTTCCGCTCAGTTGCTAACTGGCCAGTGAGTGGTTCCGAAGGTATCGGATGTGCGGTGCGTTCGGTCTGCTAGGACAACAGCAGACTAGCGTGGTGCGATGGCAGAAGCAGACACTGAGGGAGCTAGCTGCTGGGACGCCAGCGAACAATTTATGCCAAGTAAGACGAAGAGGACTATTCTAAAATTACGAGCCGTCTCAAAAGTGTTTACCATTGGTAAATCTTGCTGTTGAGTCTGACAAAACTGGCAGTTTTGCCTAGAGATACATTAGAGAGAGCTACAGGAAATCCCCCCACCCCCCTCAATGAATTTTTGGTTGTGATGACAGGCCGATTGGTAGTGTAGCCCGAGATCTAAGTTAGGTTGGAAGGTGGTAATTTGATTGAGAGTTGTTTACGCCAACGATTATGAATGCCGACTAAACGTTGTGCGAGCAGATTGCCCTGTAGCGTAGCCTAGCGTTTCCGTCCGCGCCACATTTAACACACTTTCTCTAACTGTGTACAAAAGTCTCACAACAGCCACGATAACTACGTTTCTGGTGGGGGGAGGGTAGAGTCCACTATGTAACTTTCACTGCAAATTTTAGTAACCGCATAAACTAACCGAAATAGAAGCGTAATTTTAACTATATTTCCTTTTGTGGGAAAATAATGGTTCTCCTCTTTCGGCAGCAACTGTAATATGTAGGCGACTTATTAGTTTTTTTAACTCTGAATCATGATCTCAATAGACGCAGTGCTTTTTTTACGTTACTTGATTTGTGGTCTATAGTAAACAATGCAACGAATTGGTAAATTCTTTGAAGTTTGACGTGTGTTACATAGACGACGTCTGCAATGTTCGTAAGGCCAAGTTTGCATATATTCGGTGTCTGTTTTTTTGGCCATGTACTGTATAATTAAAGGGAGGAGGATTATGTTCAAGGAGCAGTGCATTAGCAGTCTATGGAGAAATTGAGAATTTGGATCTAAAGAACGGCATGCTCGGGCAGTTCGTGCTATTCTGTTGACCACTGTGTAATTCGGACACAGTGATCATTGCCTCTCCCTCGTAACCAGGGGACTCGGGTGCTAATCCTGGTCTGGCACAAATTTTCAACAGTGCCCATTGACTAAAGTCTGTGCCCATTGTCAGCTAATGTCATTGTTTCGGTGTTAAATTGTATTTTGTTCACGATACGTAGTTTGGCTTTTTCATGGATAACAGCTTTGAAAAGCGTACAGGTTATATTGATATTTGCTCGTCGTTAGTCCAAGGCAACTATAGCGATTTATAAACACAGTTGTAGTTCGTATTAAGCCTACATACGTAATTGTGTCCTGTGTTTCTTTACCAAGAACTACTTCGTAAGTAATTCCCCTGTAGTGGTATTTTGTTTTAGTATTTTGTTTAAATATTTATAGACTGCAGGCTTGGATGAAATATGAAACACATGTCCGAAGTTCCTGTTGATACTGCAGATACTGTTTCATCCGTACTAGGGGCCAAAACATTTCATCTAATACAGAAGGACACAATTTGTCTCGAGATTTAGCAATTTTTCGTAATAGAGGCCTTGCTTCGATATATTTTTCTCTAATTCTTGTGTGGATTTAATCTTAAAACACACTAACTCTTCCACCACTTATTCGATATGTGGTTTTATCCATTTCGTAGCCTAGAGTTCCTAAACGGTCGATAATATTAATGATTTTCTTTCTCAATTATATTTTCTGTAAATCTCCTGTTTATGGTTATTGCTAACATGTTTCACGTTCTCACTTTTATTATTTTTATTTTTCTAGTTTTGTGCCTTGTAGCCAAATTTTCTTTGAATCTGGTTTCTAATTCTGAAATAGTAACAGTTGAAGGTCAAGAGAAGATTGCGGTCTATTTGAGGAGAGTGGCTTGGAGATTTTTTATAACAGACGTATACAGGTCATGGGGATCCTTACCTATATACATTTACTTCGAGTGTGATGTAGCCCATTCTCTTGTCATCATCTCGGCTGTATCGTAGCACATTGTCTCGGTTAGGTTGGAGATTTCTGTTGAGAGTTGCCGAAGTCAACAAAAGTGATTACAAAGTAAAGACTGTGCTAACAGAACGATCTGTAGCGTAGTCCAACACGTTCTTTCTGTCCTTTTAAATCCTCTTTTAATTAAAAATAACTAAAGCTGCAAGATACAATCACAAAAACTGTATTACGTAATAGAGTAATCCAAGACTATTGTGGTGTAAGTTGTGTGCATACACCATTTTTTTTTCAATGAGTATACATTATTTTACTCATTTGCTGGGTTTCAGTTTTCCGCGTTTTCCGGCGAAAAACCTTTTCCTGTGAAGGGCCCTTTAGCTTGTCGGTTATATTCGTGACTTTCTCGACGGTCAGTAATTTCGTGACAGTTCATCCACCTGCGTCATTGTTAACATCGAATGTAGATTTAAGTATTAGGAAGGCTAATATGAAGCTAATGCATGAGTGGGTCTAATAATTAATAAAAATAGGAATGCGGGTAAGCTACTACAAACAGCATAGTGAACGCATTGTTGTGGCCAAGATAGCCACGAATCCCACGCCTACCAAAGTCGTAAAAGTAGTCCGCAGATGATGAAGAAATTGATGAAATGTGTGATGAGATAAAAGAAATCATTCGGATAGTGATGGGAGATGAAAATTTAATATTAATGGGTGACTGGAATTCGACAGTAGGAAATGGAAGAAAAGGAAACGTAGTAGGTGAATATGGAATGGGGGTAAAAAATGAAAGAGGAAGCCGCCTGGTAGGTTTTTGCCCAGAGCATAACTTAATCATAGCTAACACTTGGTTCAAAAATCATGAAAGAAGATTGTATACGTGGAAGAGACCTGGAGATACTGCAATATTTCATATATATTATATAATGGTAAGACAGAGATTTAGGATCCAGATTTTAAATTGTAAGACATTTCCAGGGGCAAATGTGGACTCTGATCACAATATATTGATTATGAACTGTAGATTAAACTGAAGAAACTGGAAAAAGGTGGGAATTTAAGGAGATGGGACCTGAAAGAACTGACAGAATCAGAAGTTGTAGAGTGTTTCAGGAAGATCATTAGGGAACGATCTACGGGAATGGGGGAAAGTAATACAGTGTGATGAGGGATCTGAGTGGTGTACTGTCAAGGGGGAGGGGGTTCCTCAGGGATCAGTGTTGGGGCCGCTCCAGTTCCTTATTTATATAAATGATATGCCCTCAAGTATTACGGGTAACTCTAAAATATTTCTGTTTGCTGATGACACTAGCTTGGTAGTAAAGGATGTTGGGTGCAACACTGACTCCGTTTCAAGTAGTGCAGTACATGACCTCAGTCCATGGCTTGTAGAAAATAAACTAACGTTAAATCACAGTAAGCTTCAGTTTTTACATTTTCTAACACACAATTCAACAAAACCTGACGTTTTAATTTCACAGCATGGGCATATGATTGGTGAAACTGAACGGTTCACATTCCTAGGTATTCAAATAAATAGTAAGATGTCGTGGAAAGCCCACGTTAAGGATCTTGTTCAAAGACTTAATACTGCCATTTTCACTATTGGAACGGTGCCGAAAGTGAGTGATACTTCGACAAGTAAATTAGTCTACTTTGCTTATTTCCATTCACTTATGTCGTATGGTATTATGTTTTTGGGTAACTCTTCCCATTCTAGAAGGATATTTTTGGCTCAGAAACTGGAGGTTCGGGCAAAAAGTGGTGTGAGTTCACGATCCTCTTGTCGACCTCTGTTCAGGGAGTCTGGGTATTTTGACATTGGCCTCTCAATATGTATATTCCTTATTGTCGTTTCTTGTTACCAATATTAGTTTATTTCCAACAATAAGCAGCTTTCACTCGGTTAATACTCGGCAGAAATCAAACCTCCATTTGGATCGGACTTCCTTAACTCATGTGCAAAAATGTGTGCAGTATACTGCTGCATCAATTTTCAATAAGCTGCCACTCGAATTCAAAACTCTTAGCAGTAATCCACGCGCTTTCAAATCGAAACTGGAGTGTTTCCTCATGGGTCACTCCTTTTATTCTGTCGATGAGTTAATTGAAAAATTAAGCTGATTCTCATTGTACTGCTGATAGCGTTTGCTTAAACTTATGGACTGATTTTCTCTCAGGTTCATGAACATGTATTTCTATCTGTTATTACTTTTTTGTTGTAAGTTCATGTGTCGCCCTAACCGCCGGCTGCTTCACGTCTGCTGTGCAGCGAGCTACCTTAATTTAAGTATTAACTCTATTTTTCTTACTTGTCACTTCTTCCGTGTGTTTTTGCTTTTAGGAAGCTTTAATTGTCGAGTGCTAGTAATAGTGTTACATAGATTTCGTGTTTGTTTTGAATACAGTCAGAGAGAGTCCTTGTAGTCAGCCATAGTGCCAGTAGTGATAGTGTTTGTTTTGAATACAGTCCAGAGACAGGTAGTGCTATTTTCATTGTTTTCCACAAGAAGTGGTTAGCAATCACAGTTTAGTCAGTAATCAATCGCCTTTAGTGAATTAGCAGTCTACTTAAAAGTTGATTAAGTCTCTTCGGTAAATTGATTCCTTAGGATGGATAGGATGTGTGACTGCTGTGTACGGACGCTGGCCACTCTTCGCGAACAGCTGAGCGTGTTGATGGCCGCGGTCAGCCGTCTTCAGGCTGCTGCCTCGGAGTGTAGCGGCAGTGGGGAGTCTGGTGCGTCGCATGGTGCACCCCAGGTATTAGATGCTTCACCCACTGTCCCTGCTGTCGAGAGATCTTCGCGGGTACCGGGCGCGGTTGGGCCACCCTCTCCCCAAGGGGAGTGGCGGGTTCAGTGGCGTTCGCGGCGCACGAGGCGGAGGGTCAATGTGGAGGCTGGCCGTGTGGCATCGCCCGCTCTGCCTGTGAATGGACATGTGGCTGCTCCTTCAGCAAGGTCCGAGCAGGCACACGGGGGGAGGGGTTTATTAGTTATTGGGAGCTCCAACGTTAGGCTAGTGATGGAGCCCCTTAGGGAAATGTTATAGTTCTGGGAGGAGATTTTAATTTTGCTGGATATAGACTGGGAGACTCAAACGTTCATAACGGGTGGCAGGGACAAAGAATCCATTGAAATATTTTTAAGTGCTTTATCTGAAAACTACCTTGAGCAGTTAAACAGAGAACCGACTCGTGGCGATAATATATTAGACCTTCTGGTGACAAACAGACCCGAACTATTTGAATCAGTTAATGCAGAACAGGGAATCAGCGATCATAAAGCGGTTACTGCATCGACGATTTCAGCGGTAAATAGAAATATTAAAAAGGTAATAAGATTTTTCTCTTTAGCAAAAGTGACAAAAAGCAGATTACAGAGTACCTGAGGGCTCAACACAAAAGTTTTGTCTCAAGTACAGATAGTGTTGAGGGTCAGTGGACAAAGTTCAAAACCATCGAACAATATGCTTTAGATGAGTATGTGCCAAGGAAGATCGTAAGAAATGGAAAAGAGCCACCGTGGTACAACAACCGAGTTAGAAAACTGCTGCGGAAGCAAAGGGAACTTCACAGCAAACATAAACATAGCCAAAGCCTTGCAGACAAACAAAAATTACGCGAAGCGAAATGTAGTGTAAGGAGGGCTATGCGAGAGGCTTTCAATGAATTCGAAAGTAAAGTTCTATGTACTGACTTCGCAGAAAATCATAAGAAATTTTGGTCCTATGTCAAAGCGGTAGGTGGATCAAAACAAAATGTCCAGACACTCTGTGACCAAAATGGTACTGAAACAGAGGATGACAGACTAAAGGCCGAAATACTAAATGTCTTCTTCCAAAGCTGTTTCACAGAGGAAGACTGCACTGTGCTTCCTTCTCTTGAAGTCGCACAGTTGACAAAATGGTAGATATCGAAATAGACGACAGAGGGATAGAGAAACAATTAAAATCGCTCAAAAGAGGAAAGGCCTCTGGTCCTGATGGGATACCAGTTTGATTTTACACAGAATACGCGAAGGAACTTGCCCCCTTCTTGCACCGGTGTACCGTAGGTCTCTAGAAGAGCGAAGCGTTCCAAAGGATTGGAAAAGGGCACAGGTCATCCCCGTTTTCAAGAAGGGACGTCGAACGGATGTGCAGAACTATAGACCTATATCTCTAACGTCGATCAGTTGTAGAATTTTGGAACACGTATTATGTTCGAGTATAATGCCTTTTCTGGAGACTAGAAATCTACTCTGTAGGAATCAGCATGGGTTTCGAAAAAGACGGCCGTGTGAAACCCAGCTCGCGCTATTCGTCCACGAGACTCAGAGGTCCTTAGACACGGGTTCACAAGTAGATGCCGTGTTTCTTGACTTCCGCAAGGCGTTTGACACAGTTCCCCACAGTCGTTTAATGAACAAAGTAAGAGCATACGGACTATCAGATCAGTTGTGTGCTTGGATCGAGGAGTTCCTAGATAACAGAACGCAGCATGTCATTCTCAATGGAGAGAAGTCTTCCGAAGTAAGAGTGATTTCAGGTGTGCCGCAGGGGAGTGTCATAGGACCGTTGCTATTCACAATATTCATAAATGACCTGGTGGATGACATCGGAAAGTCCCTGAGGCTTTTTGCAGATGATGCTGTGGTGTATCGAGAGGTTGCAACAATGGAAAATTGTACTGATATGCAGGAGGATCTGCAGCGAACTGACGCATGGTGCACGGAATGGCAATTGAATCTCAATGTAGACAAGTGTAATGTGATGCGAATGTATAGAAAGATAGGTCCCTTATCATTTAGCTACAAAATAGCAGGTCAGCAACTGGAAGCAGTTAATTCCATAAATTATCTGGGAGTACGCATTAGGAGTGATTTAAAATGGAATGTTCATATAAAGTTGATCGTCGGTAAAGCAGATGCCAGACTGAGATTCATTGGAAGAATCCTAAGGAAATGCAATCCGACAACAAAGGAAGTAGGTTACAGTACGCTTGTTCGCCCACTGCTTGAATACTGCTCAGCAGTGTGGGATCCACACCAGATAGGTTTGATAGAAGAGATAGAGAAGATCCAACGGAGAGCAGCGCGCTTCGTTGCAGGATCATTTAGTAATCGCGAAAGCGTTACGGAGATGATAGATAACCTACAGTGGAAGACTCTGCAGGAGAGACGCTCCGTAGCTTTGCATGGGCTTTTGTTGAAGTTTCGAGAACATACCTTCACCGAAGAGTCAAACAGTGTATTGCTCCCTCCTACTTATATTTCGCGAAGAGACCACGAGGATAAAATCAGAGAGATTAGAGCCCACACAGAAGCATACCGAGAATCCTTCTTTCCACGTACAATACGAGGCTGGAATAGAAGGGAGAACGGATAGAGGTACTCAGGGTACCCTCCGCCACACACCGTTAGGCGGCTTGCGGAGTACGGATGTAGATGTAGATACTGACACGTTCCATGACCTTTAAGATTTGCTCCTCAATTTGGGCCTACGGAACTTGACATGCGCAGAGAAAGAGGGTAACAGAAGATATATTGAATTTAATTTATGAAAGGAGAAAATACAAAAATGCAGTAAATTAAGCCGGCAAAAAGAAATACTAATGTCTCAAAATGAGATCGACAGGAAGTGCAAAATGGCTAAGCAGGGATATCTAGAGGACAAACGTAAGGATGTAGAGGCGCATATCACTAGGGGTAAGATAGATACTGCCTACAGGAAAATTAAAGAGAGCTTTAGAGAAACGAGATTCACTTGTATGCATATCTAGAGCTCAGATGGAAACCCTGTTATCAGCAAAGAAGGGAATGCAGAAAGGTGGAAGTTGTATATAGAGGATCTATACAAGGGCAGTGTACTTCAGGACAATATAATGGAAATGGAAGAGGATGTAGATGAAGATGAAATGGGAGATGACATACTGCGTGAAGAGTTTGACAGAGCACTGAAAGACCTTAATCGAAACAAGATCCCGGGAGTAGGCAACATTCCATTAGAACTACTGACAGCCTTGGGAGACCCAACTCTGACAGAACGTTACCGTCTGATGAGCAAGATGCATGAGACAGCCGAAATACCGTCAGACTTCAAGAAGAATGAAATAATTCCAATTTCAAAGAAAGCAGGTGTTGACAGATGTGAAAATTAGCGAACTATCAGTTTAATAAGTCACAGCTGCAAAATACTAACGCAAATTCTTTACAGACGAATGGAAAAAATGGTAGAAGCCGACCTCAGGGAAGACCAGTTAGGATTCCGTAGAAATACTGGATCATGTGAGGCAATACTGACCCTACGACTTACCTTATTAAGTAGATTAAGGAAAGGCAAACCTACGTTTCTAACATTTGTAGACTTAGGGAAATCTTTTGACAATGTTGACTGGAATACTCTCTTTCAAATTCTGAAGGTGGCAGGGGTAAAATACAGGGAGCGAATTCAATTTACAATTTGTACAGAAAGCAGGTGGCAGTTATAAGAGTCAAGGGATATGAAATTGAAGCAGTGGTTGGGAAGGGAATGAGACAGGGTTGTAGACTATCCCCAATGTTATTCAATCTGTTTATTGAGCAAGCAGTAAAGGAAACAAAAGAAAAATTCTGAGTAGAAATTAAAATCCATGGATAAGAAACTAAAACCTTGAGGTTTGCCGATGACTTTGTAATTCAGAGACAGCAAAGAACCTAGAAGAGTAGCTGAACAGAATGAAGTGTCCTGAAGGGATGATATAAGATCAGCATCAATAAAAGCAAAACGAGGATAATGGAATGTAGTCGAATTAAGGTGGGTGATGCTGAGGGAATTAGATTAGGAAATGAGACATTTAAAGTAGTAAAGGAGTTTTGCTATTTAGGGAGCAAAATAACTGATGACGGTCGAAGTAGAGAGGATATAAAATGTAGACTGTCAATGGTAAGAAAGGTGTTTCTAAAGAAGAAAAATTTGCTAACATCGAGTATAGCTTTAGGTATCAGGAAGTCTTTTCTCCGAGTATTTGTATGCAGTGTAGCCACGTATGGAGGTGAATAATGGACAATAAATAGTTTGAACATGAAGAGAATAGAAGCTTTCGAAATGTGGTGCTACAGAAGAATGCTGAAGATTAGATGGGTAGATCACATAACTAATGTGGAGGTATTGAATAGGATACGGGAGAAGAGAACTTTGTGGCACAACTTGACTAGAAGATGGGGTCGGATGGTAGGACACGTTCTGAGGCATTAAGGGATCACGAATTTAATATTGGAGGGCAGCGTGGAGGGTAAAAATCGAGGAGGGAGTCCAGGAGATGAATACACTAAGCAGATTCACAAGGATGTAGGTTGCAGTGGGTACTGGGAGATGAAGCTTCCAGACGATACAGTAGCATGGAGAGCTGCATCAAACCAGTCTGTGGACTGAAGACAACAACAACAACAAGGTATTTGTGTGATGTGTAACCTTCAACAGAAGTGGGGCAGACAAGAGGGTTAGATTATATGTACTTTCCATTGAAATTGATCCATAATGGGGAGATACTCAATGGGAAAATAATATGCTAATTTACTATCCACAGACCGCAAATGGACTGATCATGAACGAGGAATGAAAATTTAGTCACACTTCTGATTGTACACGTATTATTTGACCCCCCCCCCCCCCCCTCTCTCTCTCTCTCTCTCTCTCTCTCTCTCTCTCTCTCTCTCTCTCTCTCTCTCTCTCTCTCTCTCTCTAACACACACACACACACACACACACACACACACACACACACACACACACACACACACACACACACACACTCTCTCTCTCTCTCTCTCTCTCTCTCAATCGCGCGCGCGCGCTAGTTCTAATAAATAATTCAATTCATTAATGGTGTCGGAAGAGATGGTTAGCAAGAAATCCTTTAGGCTCCTCGTAAACTGAAATCTGTCAGTAGTAAAGCTTTTTGTGGCTGCCGGCAAGTTATTGAAAACATCGTTCTCCTTAATGATGGAGACTTTCTTGCACCAAAGTAATTAACTTACCAATTTTTGTGGAGATTATTCACTTCTAGTTATGACTTCATGAAATGAGCTGTTGATTTGAAAATATTCATTTGTTTTTAAACACAATATTCACGGGGAGAACGTATCTTCCATCTCCACCATGTTAACTGATCTATTTATATGATCCTTATTCTAAGTTGTGTTATATTAACGGTAAAACACCAAACATTACTTACATGCATTTCCACTGTTTTCCAACAAGCTGACAATTTTTCATGAATAATATATTAATACTGAAATTTTTAGAAAAATTTTGAAAGAGAGGTTTTGCAGGCAAATTTCAAAAATAAAAAGACCATAGTGTTCATTATAATACAACTTCTCCATGGTTTTTAATTCCTACTCCGAAGTTTTCTTTTGTTTTCTTTACTGCTTGCTCAGCAAACAGATTGAATAACATCGGAGATAGGCTACAACCCTGTCTCACTCCCTTCCCAACCACTGCTTCCCTTTCATATCCCTCGACTCTTCATGCCCTCGAGTAAGAAAACTGACCGTTAGAATTCCATGGTTCTGGGATAAATGGTTTGAGAGGAAAGGTACATTTAGTTAGAAAAGTTACGGAAAATTTAAAGTTGCATTGCACTTAACGTCGTACATGCACTCATTTAAATTCATAGTTTCTTTCACTTTCCAATAGTATGCATGTTGTACAAAAACATAACATTTGTTTCATGATATTTACTTTTTTATTTCTTGCAAGTCTTCTATAACTTCTCTCGAAAACTTTGTGGGTAGATCTTGGCATTTGTTTTGTTCAGAAACGTTATTACTGTAGCAAACAACTGACTACGAGACAAGAAAAAATGTATTCAATAGGTGAAAGCTCAAAAACTACGGGTAAAATGTCCCTAGGCTTATCATCTCAAAGAAGATATGGCACAGAGAAACAAGTGGGCATGTCTTACATAGCAAGCTGCCATTTAAACCGACATTTTAGTACCTTCAAATAAGGATTTGGAATAAAATACTTTCATATTCGCACTAAGTGTAAATCAAACTGGTACAGTCACCAATAAACAAAATTATTTTCATTGTTTTCTGGGTTCCTTTTGCCTTTCGGAATAAATATATTGCGAATCAGCAGTTAACATGCCTGGTTCCCCAAACAGGAGACGACTAGAAACTTCCGAAATGTGGTGGTGTAGAAGAATGCTAAAAAAGTTTTGATCGAATAGCTGATGGGGAGATACGAAATCAGATTAGGGAGCAGAGAAATTAATGGCACAAATTGACAAAAAGAAGCGATCGTGGGTAAATGTCATATTTCGATTCCACCCATCCGCAGTGACCCACGACGTTCTGCATTACTTTGATTAGTTGCATTTCGAAGGATACCAGTGGCCTTATTAAATGTTAACTGGGATTGCCTTCGTTTCTAGAGCAATTTATAACGTTCGTTAACTATGATTTTCTTCGGAATATATCGTGATGAACTCTGGGAGGAACCACAGAACACAGCTTAAATTGTCGTTGAAGAAACGAGTAGTGATTGTATTTTTATCTTTCTTATCCGACACGTTGGGGAATCCAAGGTATAATGGGGTACACAGTTGAAAACTTTGATTAAATGTACAAAATTGATAAATAAGAGAGTTACAAATTTTTATATGAACACATTAGGATGTATTAATCACAAAAATATAAGAACATTGCCATAAAATAAAACAACAATATTTTCTCACTCAAAAACAGAAATTTATATCATTTGCACGCGGCAGAATGGGGTGGTAAATACAAGTGATTACAAAAACGTATAAAATTATCGGAAATGCAGAAAATATTGGCTTGCTCGGTATTTTTTTTAGTTTAAAGTGAGTATTAATGTCAAACTACAGTTTTCATGTATCGTATCCTTTTCTTGAGGCTGTTTACAAAATTCACACACGGGGAGACACTCACCATCTTCGCTATCTATTCCTGCACAAGAATCGTGTGTCCATTTTTTGCACGTGGAACAAGTGACCCAACCTCCAACTGATTTTGAATATAACCCACCACAATATACACACTGACAGTCAGAACTTACCTCATAATCACTCTCGTTAGTATAGTATTCTTACTCCTTTCTTCCATTTATCTTCAGGCTCTTTCTCTCGTTTTTGAGTTCTTAATTTTATTCTCTTTCGCAAAAAGTTTTCTGTTTGCTCTTTCTTCTTTGTCAAAGTTCTTTTTTCTATTTCTCCCATTAATGACTTTTAACTCTTTTTTGTACGGCGAATCAGTTAAAACAACGTTGTTCCCCCTTTTCAGTCTCGCTCTTTTCTTGCTTTCGTTAACTTTTGACAAGAAAATCAGAATCTCAGGTGAAATATGAAATGAGGAGGTCGTGTTGTCAGTTGTCATCCAAGAGCACCCAAGATTAGAACAATTAGCCCCAATAACTTTGTTATTCTTAGGCGGCAGTTCATTGTAACAATTCGCTGAAACCTCGTCCCCTTGATTATCCAGCCCGTTTGAGTCGTCTTTTTCAGCTGGTGTGCTAGTTGGAGGCAATTCCAATTGTTCAGATATAATAACCCCTTCATCTGACGGCCTATCACGTCCGCTGTCAGTTGTGTGTGCCGATAGGAAGTGTGCGTCTTGAATATGGATGGGTCCGTGGGCCATATTGCAGTAGCTTCGAAACCTTTAATAGCGGTTTTCATTGTTGCGCTTTAGACGAAAGCTGAACCAAAAAGCGTTGAAATTTCAAAGATAGTTACGACTTTCCCTGCGTGGCTTCGCAGCCATTTTCGAAGCTGATCACTATAACGAGGATTTATAAAACAAACATCAAGCGGCTGAAGTCTGTGAGAGCAATGTGGTGGTGAAGAAACGCCACTCTCCCTCGCGTAGTCCATAACGTCATTGTTCGTGGTATGAGCTGAGTGGCCATCTGATATAAGGAGAACTGGGACGTGCTTTGATGTCTTAGAAAATACCACTAATTGTGGAAACCATACAAAGAATGACTCTGTGGCCATCCATGCGGTGCTGTGGACCTCAGCGCAACCTCCTGCTGTCAGTCCTAACTCAAATTCTTTCTGCTTCTTCTTTAGTGGAAAAATAATCGTAGGAGGAATGTCAGCTCCGCTTGCTGACGTACTAATGAGGATGGTTGCAGTTTCGCCCCTTTCTGCAGAGGTTAACGATCGCACTGGACGGTTCCCTTTGCAAGCTGCGATGTTCGATTGGTTTTTAGCATTAACCGAGACGCCTGTTTCATCACAATTAGTTATTTGAGAAGTCATTAGTTTGTGATTGTCAGTTACATTTGTTAGCAACGAAAAAATCCTATCGACAGCTACTTTATTAAAATCAATGATTCTTGTACCAGATAATGCTTCGGGCTTCCGAACAAACCCGCATTTGCTTCTTCATTGTTTCGTGATGTAATAAAGATTTCGATTTGTTTTGCTCGAAATTTTCGAAAAGGTATCTGTAAAAACGTGCAAAAATTGAAATGGCAAAACTGTGCACCTGCCGAAATACGAGTGCGTATACTCATTTGAAAACATTTTCCTACACCGCTTCTGATATGCTAGAGGTTACCGCACAGTAAACAACAATTGTAGTTGACCGTTTGCCTGCATCGTATAAAGTACGGCCAATAAAATATTTTTGTAGGGGGGACACATCATCTCATCCTAAATGGAGAGTTCATCTATACGTGTAAAAGTAACCACTTGTGCCAGAGGGAAGTGTGTTGGGAGCCTTATTGTTCCTGTTGTATATTAACATTACAGATAATATAAGTAAGCTCACATATTTCGAAAATGATGCCGATATCGACATTGAGGTAACAAAGGTCGTGTGAAGCGATATGCACATACAGGGGATAGTAAAAATGTGACCACCTATACTTGCATCTACATGGATACTCTGCAAGTCACATTTAAGTGCATGGCAGATTGTTCATCGAACCACCTTCACAAGTCTCTATTATTCCAATCTCGCATAGCACCCGGAAAGAATGATCACCTGTGTCTTTCCATACGAGCTCTGACTTCCCTTATTTTATCGTTGTGGTCGTTTCTCCCTACGTAGGTCGGTGTCAACAAAATATTTTCGCATTCGGAGGAAAAAGTTGGTGATTGGAATTTCGTGAGAAGATACTGTCGCAACGAAAAACGCTTTTCTTTTAATGATGTCCAGCCCAAATCCAGTATCATTTGTGTGACACACTCTCTCATATTTCGCGATAATAGAAAACGTGCTGCCTTTCTTTGGACTTTTTCGATCTACTCCGTAAGTCCTATCTTGTAAGGATCCCACATCTTCCAGCAGTATTCTAAAAGAGGACGGAGAAGCGTAGTGTAGGCAGTCTCCTTTGTAGGTCTGTTACGTTTTATAAGTGTCGTGCCAATAAAACGCAGTCTTTGGTTAGCCTTAACCGCAACATTTTCTATGTGTTCTTTCCAATTTAAGTTGTTCGTTATTGTATAATAATAATGGCGTGTGACGAGGGCCTCCCATCGGGTAGCCCGTTCGCCTGGTGCAAGTCTTTCGATTTGACGCCACTTCGGCGACTTGCGCGTCGATGGGGATGAAATGATGATTAGTACAACACAACACCCAGTCCCTGAGCGGAGAAAATCTCCGACCCAGCCGGGAATCTAACCCGGTCTTTTAGGATTGACAGTCTGTCGTGCTGACCACTCAGCTACCGCGGGCGGACGTTAGTTATTGTAACACCTAGTTATTTAGTTGACTTTACGGCTTTTAGATTAGACTGCAACTTCTCTGATAGTGATTCGTCCATTCTGCTTCACCAGCAATATTGCGGGATCAGTAACGACCTGATTTGCGGATACTGCGGGCGTACCTTAACTGGCTTCTGTCTTCATTGATTAGCGGCTACCTTCGAAATGGTTGTACCACTCCTTTAGCCCTGCAGTACCCATTACTTTGTCCACAAACACACGATGGTTTCAACTTGAGAATCGCCAAGCTTGGAGCCAAATGTGATGTAAAGACGTCATTTTGCTCAGAATACTAAATCCAACGTGTACCACTTGCAAGCGTTCCAAAGTAGTGGAGAAAATCAGGTATGTGTGCTAAATATGCCTGAAAACATGAGCGCATGCGCGCCCTGATACCATTGTTGATTTCAACAATTAAAAAAGGTCGGATATTTTTTGAACAGCTCATGTATATAAGCCATCGCCAGTGATGTCGAAAGAGCAAGATACCCCTAACTACGGCAGTTGTATAGGTAGTTCGAATGGAGCGGTCTATTGTCTGACGTATCTCCATAACAGCTCCGAACCGAATACCCCAAAGTTCGACAAATGGTTCAAATGACTCTTAGCACTATGGGTCTTAACATCTATGGTCATCAGTCCCCTAGAACTTAGAACTACTTAAACCTAACTAACCTAAGGACATCACACAACACCCAGCCATCACGAGGCAGACAAAATCCCTGACCCCGCCGTGAATCGAACCCCGGAACCCAGACGCGGAAAGCGAGAACGCTACCTTCACGTCAGGAATCAAGCTGAGCTCAGAAGGGCGCAAGTCCGGGGTTGTCTCTGGCTGATACTGATCTTCGGCCTGACGTGGCTGCTTGTCCTGTTCCAGGGGTTGCCCCTCAGTCTGCAAGATCCGAGCAGTCGCAGAGGGTGGTCTTACTGGTAGTTGGGAGCTCCAACGTCAGGCGCGTAATGGGGCCCCTTAAGGATATGGCAGCAAGAGAGGCGAAGAAAACCAATGTGCAATCCGTGTGCATACCGGGGTGGGTCATTCCAGATGTGGAAAGGGTCCTTCCGGATGCCATGAAGGGTACAGGTTGCACCCATTTGCAGGTGGTCGCTCATGTCGGCACCAATGATGTGTGTCGCTATGGATCGGAGGAAACCCTCCCTGGCTATCTGATTTGGTGAAGACTGCCAGTCTCGCTAGCCGGATGAAAGCAGAGCTCACCATCTGCAGCATCGTCGATAGGACTGACTGCTGACCTTTGGTAAAGAGCTGAGTAAAGGGTCTGAATCAGAGGCTGAGATTGTTCTGCGACCGTGTGGGCTGCAGATTCCTCGACTTGAGCCATAGGGTGGTGGGGTTTTGGGTTCCGCTGGATAGGTCAGGAGTCAACTACACGCAACAAGCGGCTACACGGGTAGCAGGGGTTGTGTGGCGTGGGCTGGGCGGTTTTTTAGGTTAGATGGCATTGGGCAAGTACAAAAAGGGCGGCAGCCTCAACGAGTTCGGGGCAAAGCAGGACATGAGGGGACCAAGCAGCAATCGGTATTGTAATGGTAAACTGTCGAAGCTGCGTTGGTAAAGTACCGGAACTTCAAGCGCTGATAGAAAGTACCGAAGCTGAAATCGTTATAGGTACAGAAAGCTGGCTGAAACCAGAGAGAAATTCTGCCGAAATTTTTACAAAGGTACAGACAGATAGAAAGGATAGATTGCATGCAACCGGTGGTGGAGAGTTAGTCGCTGTTAGTAGAAGTTTATCCTGTAGTGAATTAGAAGTGGATAGTTCCTGTGAATTATTATGGGTGGAGGTTACACGCAACAGCCGAGCTAGGTTAATAATTGGCTCCTTTTACCGACCTCCCGATCCAGCAGCATTAGTGGCAGAACAACTGAGAGAAAATTTCTAATACATTTCACATCAATTTTCTCAGCAAGTTATAGTCTTAGGTAGAGATTTCAATTTACCAGATATAGACTGGGACACTCAGATGTTTAGGATGGGTCGTAGGGACAGAGCATCGAGTGACATTATACTGAGTGCGCTATCCGAAAATTACCTCGAGCAATTAAACAGAGAACCGACTCGTGGAGATAACATCTTGGACCTACTGATAACAAACAGACCCGAACTTTTCGACTCTGTATGTGCAGAACAGGGAATCAGTGATCATAAGGCTGTTGCAACATCCCTGAATATGGAAGTTAATAGGAATATAAAAAGAGGGAGGAAGGTTTACGTGTTTAGCAAGAGTAATAGAAGGCAGATTTCAGTCTACCTAACAGATCAAAACGAAAATTTCTGTTCTGACACTGACAATGTTGCGTATTTATGGAAAAAGTTCAAGGCAATCGTAAAATGCATTTTAGACAGGTACGTGTAGAGTAAAACTGTGAGGGACGGGATAAACCCACCGTGGTTCAACAACAAAGTTAGGAAACTACTGCGAAAGCAAAGACAGCTTCACTCCAAGTATAAACGCAGCCAAAACCTCTCAGACAAACAGAATCTAAACGATGTCAAAGTTAGCGTAAGGAGGGCTATGCGTGAAGCGTTCAGTGAATTCGAAAGTAAAATTCTATGTACCGACTTGACAGAATATCCTAGAAAGTTCTGGTCTCACGTTAAATCAGTAAGTGGTTGGAAACAGCATGTCCAGACACTCCGGGGTGATGATGGCATTGAAACAGAGGATGACAGGCGTAAAGCTGAAATACTAAACACCTTTTTCCAAAGATGTTTCATAGAGGAAGACCGCACTGCAGTTCCTTCTCTAAATCCTAGCACAAACGAGAAAATGGCTGACATCGAAATAAGTGTCCAAGGAGTAGAAAAGCAACTGGAATCACTCAACAGAGGAAAGTCCACTGGACCTGACGGGGTACCAATTCGATTCTACACAGTACGAGAAAGAACTTGCCCTCCCTTCTAACAGCCGTGTACCGCCAGTCTCTAGGGGAACGGAAGGCTCCAAATGATTGGAAAAGAGCACAGGTAGTCCGAGTCTTCAAGAAGGGTCGTAGAGCAGATGCGCAAAACTATAGACCTATATCTCTGACGTCGATCTGTTGTAGAATTTTAGAACATGTTTTTTGCTCGAGTATCATGTAGTTTTTGGAAACCCAGAATCTACTCTGTAGGAATCAACACGGATTCCGGAAACATCCATCGTGTGAGACCCAACTCACTTTATTTGTTCATGAGACCCAGAAAATATTAGATACAGGCTCCCAGGTAGATGCTATTTTTCTCGACTTCCGGAAGGCGTTAGATTCAGTTCCGCACTGTCGCCTGATAAGTAAAGTAAGAGCCCACGGAATATCAGACCAGCTCTGTGGCTGGATTGAAGAGTTTTAACAAACAGAACACAGCATGTTGTTATCACTGGAGAGACGTGTACAGACGTTAAAATAATCTCTGGCGTGCCGCAGGGGAGTGTTATGGGACCATTACTTTTCACAATATATATAAATGAGGTAGTAGATAGTGTCGGAAGTTCCATGCGGTTTTTCGCGGATGATTCTGTAGCATACACAGAAGTTGCAGCATTAGAAAATTGTAGCGAAATGCCGGAAGATCTGCAGCGGATAGGCCCTTGGTGCAGGGAGTGGCAACTGACCCTTAACATATACAAATGTAATGTATTGCGAATACATAGAAAGAAGGATCCTTTATTGTATGATTATATGATAGCGGATCAAACACTGGTATCAGTTACTTCTGTAAAATATCTCGGAGTATGCGTGCGGAACTTTTTGAAGTGGAATGATCATATAAAATTAACTGTTGGTAAGGCGCGTACCAGGTTGAGATCCATTGCGAGAGTCCTTAGAAACTGTAGTTCATCAACAAAGGAGGTGGCTTACAAAACACTCGTTGGACCTATACTTGAGTATTGCTCATCGGTGTGGGATCCGTACCAGATCGGGTTTGCGGAGGAGATAGAGAAGATTCAAAGAAGAGCGGCGCGTTTCGTCACAGGGTTATTTGGTAACCGTGATAGCGTTACGGAGATGTTTGACAAACTCAAGTGCCAGACTCTGCAAGAGAGCCGCTCTTCATCGCGGTGTAGCTTGCTCGCCAGATTTCGAGAGGGTGCGTTTCTGGATGAGGTATCGAATATATTGCTTCCCCCTACTTATACCTCCCGAGGAGATTACGAATGTAAAATTAGAGAGATTAGAGAGAGCACAGGGGCTTTCAGACAGTCTTTCCTCCCGCGAACCGTACGCGACTGGAACAGGAAAGGGAGGTAATGACAGTGGCACGTAAAGTGCCCTCCGCCACACACCGTTGGGTGGCTTGCGGAGTATAAATGTAGATGTAGATGAGTGTGGTGCGTGATGCGGCGCTCCCCATCCCCATATACCGATCAAATCAGTCACGACTTGAACCGAGCGTGCCCGAACATTGTCCTACAAAATGATGTCCGCCTCCTGCAGAAACCGACGCCGCTTCTTTCTCTCAGTTGCTTTTCTGCTTTGAAACACAGTCTGTTTCGTTTTCGAGTCCAAACCGCTTAACAGATATTGTTCAAATTTGGCATGGAGACAGTTCGAACTCTGAGAAAGAACATAGCCCACTTTAAAAAGCAAGAAAAAATTTTTTTTGCATCAGTGAACGTAAACTACATTAAAACTTACTTATTTTGCTTGTATAACTTAAGAATTCTATAATGTATAAGTACTTCAGTAGTCGCCGTGCGGGATAGTCTCTCAAACGAAATTGCTCCCACGTCCGAGGCCTTTCAATATCACGTCTTCCATTCCGTTTGTAGTTCAGAATATTTTGGGGAAGTCTGGGACGTAGCATTCTCACCAGTCTTCACGATATTTTTGAATTTTTTAGTTTCTGTTGAAAATACTTAATTTTTCTCTAGTATCTTCATTCCTAATCATTTCTTGTTGTGCAGCTCTTCGAATTTCTTAGGAACCTCATCTCTGCCGTGTGATTTTTTTTGCTTTTTTTTTAACCATGTTTTCGCTTTCATAGCATAATACAGGAACCGGGACCACGTTATAGAATTTCGGAACAATCTTTTTGTACTTTATTGCCCAATATTCAGATAATAGTGTCACAGACAGCTTAGAATTTGTGTAATTTATTTTAAGTATCAGAGTAAAAATCAGATCTTACAGCGTAGCCTAAGTGAAAGATTAAGAGACCAGTTCTAAAGCAGGATTATCCAAAACTAGTTTTAAAATGACTGAGTATTTTCCTCGGAGTGCACTTATTTTCGTTTTATTACTAGAAATTTTAAAGTTGTATTCATTGCATATTTCGTTCAGGTGGTATATAGATCTTTGGAGGTCATTTTGTGAACGTGAATCATGTCATCTACAAACAGAAGCACAATCAGGTATTTCTCATTCGTTATCCCAATTCTTTTGTCTTGTCGTAGTTCCTGCTTTCATTTATGAAGAACGAAGTCAATGTAAATACTAAAAATGCTGACTTAATCTGCTCATTTAAATGTATACCGAACGAGCTGCCGCAGTGGTTAGTACATGGTATGATGATGATGATGATGATGATGATGATGTTTGGTTTTTGGGGCGCTTAACTGCACGGTTATCAGCGCCTGTACAAAGCCCCAACCTTTACACAGTCCAGTTTCGCCACCTTCACGAATGATGATGAAATGATGGCATCACAGACACCTACTTCCCGGGCGGAGAACGCAACCCAGCCGTGAATCGAACCCGGAATCCCATCACCAGCAACGCTAGCTTCTACACGACGAGCTGTCAACTAGTACACTAGACTCGCATTCGGGAGGATGACGTTTAAATCCGCATCCGGCCATCCTGATACGTTTTCCGTAACTTTTCTGAATCGCTCCAAGCAAATGCTGGGATGATTCCTTTGAAAGGGAACGGCGGATTTCTTTTACCCTTCCCTGACACATTGCCAACTCCTGCTCCGTCTCTAATGACCTCGACATCGATAGCACATTAAATGCAATCCTCCTTCCGTCCTTCATTTAAAGGCATAGGTTTACGCAATAAGTCGGGCGTTAAAAGTTAGAAACTGCGTACTCGTCTAAGGCAGCATAATTTCATGGCGCGCAAATTATCGAGACTATATTCACCGAGCATTTGTGAAAGGCAGCACGTGGCGACTTCCAACAAACTTCACACATAATTTCGAAACTTGGCGAAACTTTTTTTCCCCTCTGACATCCCTGACAGAATGATGAAAGGAAAAAGACTTCTATCACTTCTACATTTTCGCTGTTCGTGCAGTAAAGTGTCAGCATCAGGCTTGATGTTTCACTTCATTACTTCTTTACTACTCACTTTATTCGCAACACATTTGTCAGACAGTATCCACATACGTCGCCAAATGTACCTGAAAATTATAGAATTGTACAACACCTAGTTCAGTACATAAATATTGAGACGTTTTCGAAAAACTAGCTTCTCTTACAACAGAGCGTCTTCAACTGCAAAGGGTTATGTTTCTTCAGGTCAAGTTTTTAACACATTAACTGATACGGAAAGTGAACGAACTTCTGAAGGTGGTTTACATATGGGACTTACCGTTTTGAGACAGCAATTTGGAGAGGAGAAGGGGCGGTGGTTACGCGGTCTATTTGGATCTTCAGTGTTTCCGCAAATGATGCTGTTGCCTGTAATAAAGTTCTGTTTGAAAGAAGCCACGCCCTCATAAGATTTCAGTGTAGTGCAAAGCATGACAACTTAGTTTAAATGTTCCCGAAATGTAAAATTGTTCGGTTCACAAAACGATATAACCTTATCCTACGAGTATAGTGCAGCGAGTCAAATTCGCAATCGCTCAACCCACATGAATACCTGGGTGGAAAAATTTCTAGAGATTTTAAATGGAACCGTCACATCCCCTAAGGATCGCCTAGAGCCTGTGACTAGTGCATTGAATGTAAATACGGAAAACTGCAAAAACTCACTTTTTGAACTATTTGTAATTCCATTAACTAGTTTTGTAACCTTTACAGACTCATCTTCAAATGTGGCACACAGAATTTCCGTCTCTCTGACGTGGAGACAGGGCGACAGTAACATGGTGACATGTGTCGGAAAACCAATTATTCCACTTACTGACTAACGGGCAGTTCATGGTAGACACAGACTATCCCGTGGAAGAGCAAAGTATCGCGAGGAGACCTAATTAGAAAGTTTCTAGAACTGACGTTACATGATGAAAGTAGGAATGGAATATACTTAAACCGCCTACGTATTGTAACTGTAGGAAGCGTGAAGACCAGAAGAGACTAAGCACAGCACGCACAGAGGCTTTTAAGCAGCCACAGTTCGCACGCTCCATACGTCAGTGGAGTGTGAATAAGTCCTAATAACTGGTATACTGGCAAGTTCCATCTGTCACGCAATTCACGGTCATTTATAGACTACAAATTATAAGCTGCCTATGTTTTGTTTAAATTTGGATTACAAGAAAATGGGCGTTTTGCAAAATGTCCTACATAAGTCTCCTCTTCATCAACACCACCACCATGAGTGTTCTGCCCTAGGGCAGGTCTTCACATGTAGCTCTCCATGCAGTCCCATCATTTGTTACCCTCTTGTTTTCTCACAACTATTTTCTGTTCTTACGCTGTCCATCACCTGGTATGTTCATCGTCTTCTTCTTCTTCTTCTTCTTCTTCTTCTTGCATTCACCGTTTCCTCCATACCATCAATAAACAATCTCTTTTCATTCAGTGTCCATGCCAATTGTGTTTGCTCATCCTGCAACCTTTAAAATTTCTCTCTGTTCTCCCACTCAACACGACCTCATTTCTCACTGTGCCTGCCTATTTTATCCCCTATCAACGCACCCACATAAAAGCCTCCTGTTATGAAACGTCTCGTTGGCAATTGCTATACGTATTTTCACCTCCATATTACTTCCAATGTCGTCCATAATAGCACGTCGCAGTTATCTAAAAACACTAAATTGTTGTGTATCTTCCTGCCTAACATTATAGTTGTTCTTGCTTTTCTTGCACCTATCACCGGACATTTTGCGATTTTCTTATTATTTCTCATTCCAATTTACTCACGCCTCTTGTTGAATTCTTTTAACATTTCAGTCATACTTCTTTCGCTCTCTGCCAATAACACCACATGATCCGCGAGTCTAATACATTCTGCTCTCCTAACAACAACCCGCTCCCGTCTATGTCGTTTCAAACATTTTTGAATGACATGCTCCAAATATATTTACACACTAAGGAGAATAAACGTATCCCGGAGGACTTACCCCAGCGCGATGGAAATCGATACACGTGATGTTCATTCATGCCCAATAGTATCCGAACGACCTGAATTGACATTCGCCTGATTCACATGCAACCCACATAGCGCAACTGTCTAGCAGGTCTCCTTATCGCTCCTTGGTACAGTCGTTTGACTATTGAAAGTGGTTCCAACAAGTCACCACGAGAAAAAACTGTTCTGTATCGCAATAACTCAAGATGTAAAGTAATACCACGATACTACAAATATCACGGAACACCTTATCACAGATAAGACTGCCCTTAAGGCTTGTAGCTCACATTTATTACAATAAATGACATACCTGACATTTTACCACTCTCATTATTACGTCAGATAGGTAATGCACGTAGTAAATTCGTCGTATTCATGATTTACTCTTCAAAGTAACATACCGTACTTATTATTTAACACAAAATAAGATTAAAAATTAAAGGTATTCACGAGCAGCTAATTGAGAATATTTATGATCTTCAAATGACACGACGTACCGTCTCGTTCTGCATATGGATGCAAACTCAGGTCATGCAGACTAAGCAATGATTTCGTGCCTGACGGATACTAACTGCCACTCCTGATTAGGCATACAGAGAGTGATATACCTCGATTTTAGACAAAGCCAGTTTGCAAATTCCATCTTTAAATTACATATCGCAAGTATTTTTGCCGGACGCGAATTTATTGTCCCTGTAACGAACGACGAGAGATGTTGAATCTTGGTTCTTAACAAGTAACTTACGTGAATTGCCGTGAGGTAAGGCTTTGTATTGGGCAGGGATTCGAACTCGGAACTTAATCGGATAGATATCGACGCACAATCAACTGTGACATTTCGGATTTTGTCGGCAGTAGCTAGATGTTTTAACTGAAATGACGAGACGAAACATTAATTTTTTTCCTTCCCAAGACCCCAACCCGGCATCTATCGCTGTTATATTCTAGAGAAAACGAACGTTAAATATGGGTTTGTTGCACCAGCAGCGACATGTGAGCGTGTTGGAACTAGAAATAATATGACGAAGAGTTCGGTGCTCACTGGGAATACAGCTCCACACATCATATCGCTTTTGACTACACACAAAGATACGTCAGCTTCCGAATTTTGGTCCAGCTCGGACTAACATCTTGAACTTACAGTGATCTCGCAAATAGTTCTGTGTCTCACTGGGTGTCAAAAACGTCACATATCGTTAGTGTTGACAACGAATGAAAATACATTAAACATTAAAATAATTATCCACCAGCAGATAGGTGTTCTCATGCTAGAGCTTGATAATACATAATGAAATCTATAGTGCCGGGCCAGGATTCGAACCCATTCACGCGCAGTATGTGGAGACGTTGAGGAATCTGCAGTTCTGAACAAACAACAAATAGTAGCCGTGCTGTATTCTCACGAAGGGATCAAATTCAGCGTTAAGTACGGTCTAAGTTGCATTCCCAGTTCAGAACCGATTTTATCGACATACAGAAGCTCAGATAAAATATGGACTAAATGTCCTGTGAGCCTACATAGCGTTTGTTTCGTCACTAGAAATAAATAACAAGTATAAGAAAGGTTTCTACGTGTCGCCGCTCCAGTCTTTATTGTGATTCATCCTAACGTCTACTTTGTAGAAAAGGAATATCATTTTTCATGTCAATTTCAGACCACAATGTCATTATATCTTCTTCACTTGGTGTAGCCAGAAGAGAATGGAATCTGTCTCTTCTTATCTAAAATCATTGACAGAAGTTGGAATCGAACCCAGTCCATAGATATTCAAGCATATTATAAGTATGTGGCTCATTTTTCTATCGTAACGCCGTTGCACCACACTGGATGAGAATTGACACACAGGCTTCCTGTAGTAATTTGCAGCAGGTTCAGTAAATTCATTTACTTGGTTGACCGAATCACAATGAACTAGCTGCCTCGACTACCCAGTGCATAAATTCGACCGAAATAAAATCACGTACCTGCCACCTACACAGAACAGCCAACAGTGTAGGATGCACAAATTTGAAAAGGAAGTGTTTCTTTCCACTTGAGCTACTGTATTGCGCCATCTCTTTGTTGAAAACGTCGTGCAGTACAAATGTCGCATTTCATAAGTAAAGTTTTGTATTCCTAGAAACCCAAAATTTGCTTGTCAGCGGCGGGAAGAGGAGTTACCCGTTGTGCAGCATTGTAAGTTTTCACCATTGAACTATGAGCCGAAAGTATTTTTTTGCGATTTCCTTATCGATGTTTTATCTGACTGTTAGTAGCTCTTTCACAGAAGGGATAAAAACGTTACAGTCAGTGAGACTGGAAGTGCGAACCATAACAGATGCTATTTCTCAGGTCAGCGCATTACCATAGAGCTGGAGTAGAAGTACGTGTCTTAGCTTACTCTTACGAGATCGATAATGTCTTGCACTCGTAAACCGCTATTTAAAGGACGAGATTAGTTGCGATTTCCACGTGCAACGACTTTCCCGGGCTGAAAACCGTAAATTTACAATCTTTTGTTACACGTAAAGCGATAATAAATCAGATTATTCAATGGAAATGACAGGTAAAATCAAGTGAACTTTGAGGATAAATTCCGTGCACACCAGGAAGCAACTGGTCGATCACAGAGTTGCCAAACATACGTTGCCTTGTTGTCAAATCTCAGTTACAGTACCAGCAGAAAGAAGACGAACCGATGTGATCGTACAGCGGTCTGGGAAGTGACCATAGCTGGTGTCTCCAAGTCGCGGTTGCTACGGCCTGGAATACGTAATGCGTCTGATTCGCATTTCTGTAACTAGGTTTAGGGACTGGAGCGTGGTTACTAATAATACTCGGAACTAACTGAAAACTAAGCATCATATATCAGTAACTCTCACAGTTATTTTTATATTTATTTCGTAAGTGTACTAAAAACTAAGAAGCTCATTCAGAGACGTTTTCATGCCTCGCCGATAGTCGAGCAAAACAAACAAATAAAGAAAAAAAGAATGTGTGTGTGTATGATAGAGAGAGAGAGAGAGAGAGAGAGAGAGAGAGAGAGAGAGAGAGAGAGAGAAATCAAAAAGAATGAGAGAGAGTAAGAAATTGTTGTAAAGAAATTGAATCATGGTATGTAAAGAAATCTTTCATTAAAATTACACGTTACACGTCATTACGAAATATCGTATTCATGATCTATGAAACAAGAATTGATCTAATGTAATCTAATCATATCATATTGATGGCTATCCATGAAGAGTCATGAATTACCGAAATTTTTGCCAATACCAGTAATGAAATCTAAACTTGAAAATAAAAGACGACAATTTTTTTAATAAACCGGGACTCCTAACAAGACAATTTCGTCCCTGTTAACTAACCACGAAAGATGTCTGATATACCTCCATGCTCAAGTAACAAAGTGCGCATGCATTTAAAGATTAAGTGCATGATGTGAAGTTATATGACGGAGATACGAACCCAACACGTAATCGTATTGTTAATTAAGTAAAATCAAATTTACGTATCGGTCTTTCTTACCAGCTGCTAGGTGTTTGAATCTAAACTAAGGATACAAACTTTTGTACCTAAGCGACAATCTAACTACACGCCTACCGTGCATCCACAAATATAGCTTAAATATCAGTTGCTTACTCACCAACGGTAAGGTGTGTGCGTGTTTGACAAGAAATAATGACACCTATTGCGATTGTTGGCAACACATGAATAGACATTAAAAGCGCACGTTGGTTTTCACTAGCGGGACGGTGTGCACGTTATAGGGCTTGAACTGAAACTATGAATATTTTTGTATTGGATCAGGATTCGGACCCACATACTTACCTTTGGAGGAGACCTAGAGAAGGTTGCAGTCTTGCGAAAAGGGACGAAATGGTTGAACTATAATGTCCCGAGAGATTCAGATCCTCGAAAGAGGAGAAACGAATTCGAATCACAGTCCAGCACCAAATTTTTCAACGTCTCTAGTTCAATCAATTACAAGTAAAATAAGAGCCCCATCCTTTAAATGGCTATCGGTTCATAAAATAAAATAAAATTTTCTAATGTAAGTAAGTTTACTGGCGACTGTATTTCTGTTTACGATGACTTCCGCTATGTCATTTCCCAACGTAACCTGGCTCTGCCCAGTTGGTAATGATGGAACGTGATTTGTATTGCGAATTCTGGATTATAACGTCTTTCTTTTGAGGTTACCAGACGCAAAGTAAATCTGTTTGTGCTTCTTAAAAGTAAATGTCTGAACCCACGCATTGCTCCTGTGATAGTTCCACCAGGCCACTGTGCCCATATTTCCCAGCCCCAGGAGTGAGCTGCAACGGATGATGTGCTGAGCTTACAAAAGTAGTCACGGTGGATAAAACGCGAGTCTATTAAATTTTTAAGTAGAAACAAGCTTCTGACGCGGAGATTATGCTATTCTCATGTCAGCAGGATGTAAAGACCCTTGTAGGCATCATAGGCTCGATGTGAAGCCATTTTGAAATGTTCACAAATTCAGATATTTTCTTAGTTCGTGAAGATCCACTGGGAAGTGTGAAGTTACCGGATAATTGGATTATTACCGTCATTATTACTATCATTTTCTTCATGCCGCTGCTGGAACACTGTACTTGAATATCAGTTCGTGCCTTTTGGTCACTATACAAGTAGTTTCCCAAGAAGAGGTTCTTTCTCTGTCTACAGAATTCTTTTCATGTTAATATCTATGAGTAATTACTCATAGATTACATTAAAACTAAAGTAATCGATGAAGACGTTACTTGATAACAATAACGCTCTGCCTTTCTTCTATTACTTGCGCCTAGAAATGGCTGTCGAGTACTGCCAAACCAAAAGCCAAGAGATCTTACTGCCTGCCGATATACGCCGCTGGCAATTTTTCCATATGATTTGGTCGACGTGACCTGTTTCAAGTTGTGTATGACAGAGAATGTTTTAGAAAATCAATTGTTTTCCTTTGCAATAAAGAAAAAGATTTTCATTCTAAGCTATCCAAGTTCAAAATTTTTGGAATATTAGTTCCAGTTTAATATTCGCTTCTATAATGTAGGAAAGTATTTCGCACTTGCAAAACTCGGATCCGGCCCACTGACCTTACACTCAGCCGCCGGCCATAAATTCTGGCTCAGAGTGACACCAGATTAAGTAACCTAATTTAGCGAAGATTATTTGCCAGTGCTCTCTCTCACCGGAAAATACGCAGTTCTCTCATTAATTGGGCTCCATTAGTACACTGTAACAGTAATTTCTGTGTGTCTGCAATGCATACGGATTGTGGAATTTAGCGGTGCTCTCTCTTCCACTTCTTTATACAATATGACTGACCTAAACGGGCCCTTTATCGTTACAGGCCTTGAGCAGTGCTACATCATACTGACAACAATAATGTTCTTATACTGACAATCTGACTGGTCGTTTTACCTGATTTTGTAATCATTTAAATAAGACAACATGACCTTCCAGTGGGAGACATTTCGTTCTCCCTTTTCCTTCTGTGACATTTTTCCGTAATCTATTTGCCTTCCAATCAGCGAAATGCGGTAGAGTACGGCCGGTAAACGATTTAAAAATCACGATTTAGTCCCGTTAAGACGGTTTCTTCAAACATTGTCGTTGCTAAAGGAATTGACTTTCGTCTCAAATCGTCTCAAGCAGCAACGTTCACAGACATCCCAAATACGTAAAAGCTCATTATCCTGGTACGAAGTTTGTAAAACAAACTTCCCACAGTTTGTGTCAGGTTGATCTTTTCGTCTGATAGCACTGCCTAAGTATCACAAGTAGTGTCCCTGTAGCTGTGGGAATCATTGGTTAATAACGAGTTTAACACCAATGGGTATAGTATTGCTAAATATTCAAATTAATTATCAACCCAAGTTTGAGTTTATCCGCAGACTGTAGCGATTTTATAATACTGAAGCTAGACTTTGTATCCTTGTCCTCCTTGAGTGGGCATTGGAAGGCGTTTGCACACACGAACACAACACTATGAATACTTCGAACGCCATAGTTAACGTTGCTCTCATAAACGACTTTTGTTATTTTAATTCTTCTAGGTGTTCAGGATGCAATATGTGTTGTAGATACAGCCTTAGAGCAAAACATTGACCGCCGAGCCGTCCACATAAGGTGGACAACACAGTCGTGCTCCTCTCAGGATACTGTGTCCGGCAGTAAGTTCGATCTGCAACATTGTAGACTGCGGCACCTCCCAGAGGAAGTCTTGAGTTCAGTCTTAGTACATTATTCTTGACTAAGGCCGTAGTCTTGAGGTAAAACGTGAGACTAGCTAATATGACGTCTGGCGACCGGAAGCAGACAACGACAAAATTTTTATCGCCCCTTTCCTCTCGGTGCTGAAGCTATGCGTGTAATTCAAGCGAATCTACAATATATTTCGCTTTGTGTCACACTGGTAATAATAGTTTGGTTCAACAATGTTTTAGCGAAAGATTTCTTTACCGAGCATCTGCCTCTGAACACCGCATGCGTCTGAGTTCTCTGGGACCCGTTTGCTGCCTACCGGCGGGGGCTGAGGCACTGCGCTGCCTTCTGCCGACAACATCTGCTCCACTCCACACTCTCAACCATGTAAAATGCTTTAATGTTGTTGAGTAGTGACCCATAAAATCTGTCTACGATTTGTGTTTCACTCTTGATAGCAAAGGAGGCACAAAACCGTTTTTATTTGATGATTATTTTATTACATTAGAATGCAGTACATCAATGTGACACAGAATTAATTTCATTGTTTCTGATCCAGTGCGCTATAATTAAAGCGTCCCATTCTGTTCTTTTCCTTGCACAGGAGATTCTTCAAATAATTTATTATTGTCATGGATTCATATGTGTTACTCAAGGCACAGGGAGTAAATGCAATGTAATGTTTGGTTTCTTTCTTTGATTTTCTATGGTAAATGGATGAAAAAGATTGCGTCAATTCCTATCAGAACCTGCTCTATAGCTACTAAGGCAAATTGCTTCTTTTGAGGTCCATAAATTAATTAATGGAGAAGTGAACGCTGTTCACAAATGATATTTAGAATATTCAATTGGATTTAAGGCGACAAAACTGCCACATTTGAAGCTACCCAGAGAAAAAGCAAGTTGCTAGAGACACTGTCAGCACATGTCTGCAGGAAAGTTTAGCATAGAGTAATCAAGAGGCTCATTTCCTTCATACTTATCACCCTGGAATGTGAGTCTTAAGTGAAGAACAGTATTGAAATTCGTATCGTTGATGATCGATTCGAATTTCTTCAGAGACGCTGGTATTGCGAAGCAGCTTGGAAGTCAGAACGCCATGATCTATGACGATTAACACAACTTACTGAGTCGAGCTACCAAGAAGATTTGATGTGTAAAGGTTTTCTTCCGATTTCGATACAGAATTTTTTCTGGAAATTCGCAGCTCCTTAAAAAAAAAAAGCTCGCACACGATGGTCCCTACCTCAGTTGGAACTGACGACTGATTGAGCCGTTCTGACACGAGACATGGGCGGTACCACCGGGTTACAGACACACTGCTACCTTTGCACCACTCTCATCATGGTATTGGTCGCTCAGCCTCATAACGCATCGTGAAAGATAATAAAAGTTGCCACTTATGTGAAGAATAGCATTTCTTTAGCCAAAAAATTGAATTTTCTGCCTCAGTATCTTAGTTTACGTAAGGATTATACAGCATGAGCCATTCAAATGGAAAGGTAATATCAAGTAAATTTAGTGAGCCAATTCAGTACCATAGGCGGAAGTGATTGCATTGTCACAGTGTTGCCTAATGTTTGTGACGATGTTGCCAAATCTCAGGTGTGCTAGGAACAGCTGTGTAGCGGTATGCGTGGAGAATCCCCTGCTCGTGTCTTACGGGGATATGGAGAGGAACCGCAGGGTTTGGTTAGGATGCAGCGTTTTCTCCTAGCAGTTGTGTCAAACATTAAGGTGTATAATCTTCCATCACGATTACAGTTTCCTACAAAATATATACAAATAAAACACTTACCTTGTTTCTTTCCGACAAAAGATTATTTCAGTACGATAAAAAGTTTTTGGAAATCTCTTATGCCCACCTGTCACCAAAGTAAGATAAACACTTTGCACCTCGAAATCGATTGCATGTATGTGCAGTCTTGTGATGCTTAAATAACGCTCAAAGGACATTTAGTCCATATTTTATCTGAGCTTCTGTATGTCGATAAAATCGGTTCTGAACTGGGAATGCAACTTAGACCGTACTTAACGCTCAATTTGATCCCTTCGTGAGAATACAGCACGGCTACTATTTGTTGTTTGTTCAGAACTGCAGATTCCTCAACATCTCCACATACTGCGCGTGAATGGGTTCGAATCCTGGCCCGGCACTATAGATTTCATTATGTATTATCAAGCTCTAGCATGAGAACACCTATCTGCTGGTGGATAATTATTTTAATGTTTAATGTATTTTCATTCGTTGTCAACACTAACGATATGTGACGTTTTGACACCCAGTGAGACACAGGACTATTTGCGAGATCACTGTAAGTTCAAGATGTTAGGCCGAGCTGGACAAAAATTCGGAAGCTGACGTATCTTTGTGTGTAGTCAAAAGCGATATGATGTGTGGAGCTGTATTCCCAGTGAGCACTGAACTCTTCGTCATATTATTTCTAGTTCCAACACGCTCACATGCCGCTGCTGGTGCAACAAACCCATATTTAACGTTCGTTTTCTCTAGAATATAACAGCGATAGATGCCGGGTTGGAGTCTTGGGAAGGAAAAAAATGTATGTTTCGTCTCGTCATTTCAGTTAAAACATCTAGCTACTGCCGAGAAAATCCGAAATGTCACAGTTGATTGTGCGTCGATATCTATTCGATTAAGTTCTGAGTTCGAATCCCTGCCCAGTACAAAGCCTTACCTCACGGCAATTCAAGTAAGTTACTTGTTAAGAACCAAGATTCAACATCTCTCGTCGTTCGTTAACAGGGAGAATAGGTGCTGGGTAGGAATTCGCGTCCGGCAAAAATACTTGCGCTATGTAATTTAAAGTTGGTATTTGCAAACTGGCTCAGTCTAAAATCGAGGTATATCACTCTCTGTATGCCTAATCACGAGTGACTGTTAGTTTCCGTCAGGCACGAAATCTTTGCTTAGTCTGCATGACCTGAGTTTGCATCCATATGCAGAACGAGACGGTTCGTCGTGTCATTTGAAGTTCATAAATATTCTCAATTAGCTGCTCGTGAATACCTTTAATTTTTAATCTTATTTTGTGTTAAATAATAAGTACGGTATGTTACTTTGAAGAGTAAATCATGAATTCGAGGAATTTACAATGTGCATTACCTATCTGACGTAATAATAATGAGAGTGGTAAAATGTCAGGTATGTCATTTATTGTAATAAATGTGAGCTACAAGCCTTAAGGGCAGTCTTATCTGTGATAAGGTGTTCCGTGACATTTGTAGTATCGTGGTATTACTTTACATCTTGAGTTATTGCGATACAGAACAGTGTTTTCTTGTGGTGATTTGTTGGAACCATTTTCAATAGTCAAAAGACTGTACCAAGGAGCGATAAGGGGACCTGCTAGACAGTTGCGTTATGTGGGTTGCATGTGAATCAGGCGAAATTCAATTCGGGCGTTAGGATAGTTTTGAGCATGACTGTACGTGTAGGGGCAAATGAATGATTAGAGTTGAAGAAAAACTGGATGATTAATTCAAGACAAAGAGATTCACAAATTGATAAGTCGATAATGTGTTGGGCCACCTCTGGCAGTTACTAGGCTTGACATTGACTTATAAAGTTAGTGGATACCCTCCTGATGGATATGGTACCAAATTCAGTTCAGTTGGTTCATTACATCGCCAAAATCGCGACCTGCTTTAAAGAGCCTGCCCATTGTGCTCCAAATGTTCAAAATTGGTGAGAGATATGGCTATCTTGCTGAGCAATGTATTGCCTTGCATGTACAAACACGTAGATACGATCTCCGTGTGTGGTGCGTAAATTGTCGGCAGGCACCTCACTTAGTGTCCCGAGCAGAGTTCAAGCCGCCATAGAGACAAAGGTTGTACACACTGCATATTAATGTCCACTAATAGGTGTCTGTACACTCATTGATAGGATAGTGTATTTCGAAATGTTAGCAGATAAAGCTTACGTGGGGCGAGTCGTAGAATCTCTAAAAAGAGACACCTCTGGCAACACTAGTTGAAAGTGGCCTTCAAACTAGCCGTGCTGCGCTCTCTACCTCCGGCTATTCTCGTGGCCGTCAGAGCAGCCGTAGCCGAGACGCCCCCTGGGTAAACGCTATGGACGTCTGCAGTCGCGCCTCACGATCTGTCACAAATTATGGAATGTATTCGCAGATACCAATTGTAACACGACAACGGCTATACAGTTTGCTGGAAACGTACAGGATGTTCTGAAATTCCCATCACTTCCTGCTAGAATTTGTAGAGGGGACTGAGTACATAATACTCATATTTTAAATTGTAACCCGTCTCCCGAGACGTACCGTATACTAGAACCATTTGAAAACATGTTGGTAAGGCTGTCACATTGACAAGTAATTTGTTACACTGTGGAATCAAAGAAATATCGTTTATGGCCCCCGCGAGCACGCAGAAGTGCCTCAACACGCCGTGGCATGGACTCTACTGATGGCTGAGGTCGCGCAGCAGGGAACTGACACCATGAAACCTGCAGAGCTGCCCATAAATCCGTAACGGTAAGAGGGAGCAGAGATCTCTTCTGATCAACACGTTGCAAGGCATTCCAGATATGGTAGTTAATGCTATAAAATTTACTAGAGACGTACAGTATGTTTGGGGAGTTTGGTGGCCAGCGAAAGTGTTTAAGCTCGGAAGAGTGTTCCTGCAGCGACTCTGTAGCAATTGTGGTTGTGTGGGCCGCTCCTTTGTCCTGCTGGAATTACCCACTTCCGTCGGAATCCACAATGGACACGAATGGATGCAGGTGATTAGACAGAATGTATCTAGACGTGTCAGGGATCCCACATAACTCCGAATGCGCACGCTCTACAACGTCACAGAGCCTCCACCAGCTTGAACAGTTTCCAGCTGACATGCAGGGTCCATGGAGTCATGATGTCGTATTCATACCCATACACGTCCATACTGTATATACATTTTGAAATGAGACCCGTCCAACCAGGGATTATGTTTCGAGTCATCAACAGTCCAATGTTCGTACCGATGGGCCCAAATGAGGCGTAAAGCTTTGAGCTGTGCAGCGAGCAAGGGTACACGAGTGGGCCTTCGGCTCTGAAAGCCCATGTAGATGATGTTTCCATGAATGGTTCGCATGCTGATACTTGTTGATGGTCAAGCATTGAAATTTTCAGTTATTTTCGGAAGGGTTGCACTTTCGCCACTCTGAACGATTCTCTTCAGATTCCATTCTTGCAGGATTTTTTTTCTGGCTGCAGAGATGTTGGAGATTTATTGTTTTACTGGATTGCTGATATTCAGGGTGCCCTCGTGAAATGGTCGTACAGGAAAATCCCCACTTCATCGCTACCTCGTAGATGCTGTGTCCCATCGGCCTTGCGCCAAGTATAAAACCACGTTCAAAGTCACTTAAATCTTGATAACCTGCCATTGTAGCAGCAGTAACCGATCTAACAACTACGGTAGACACATGTCTTACATAGGCGTTGCCGGCGGCAGCACCATATTAAGCCTGTTTACATATCTCTGTGTTTGAATACGCATTATTATAATAGTTTCTTTGGCATTTCAGTGTAGATCTGGCCGAGTACATCTATTGTTATACAGTTTCACTCTTTAATAACCAAAGAATCAAAAAAATCGGTCTTCAGAGACACTGTTTTTACAGGAGGGCCTTTTCCAATTTGAAATTAGAATGATATTATTTCCTTCAGCTGCTGACGGGCGTTGATAGATATCAACGAAGACAGGTGAAAATGTGTGCCCCGACCAGAACTTGAACCAGGGATCTCCTGCTTACATGGCAGTCGATCTATCCATCTGAGCCACCGACGGCACAGAGGATAGTGAGACTACAGGAATTATCTCGCGCACGCCTCCCGCGAGACCCACTTTCTCACCTATGTATGACCACACACTACATTCGTAGCGTCCTTTCGGACATGTCCGAAAGAACAGACACCATATCCATATAAATATATTTTCCAATTCGCGTGCGCTACGTCTACACGGGCACCACACACGCACCTGATGACGTTGAAGGCACCCTTACTCGAAGACGTTGTGCAATGGTAACGAAAAGCGTGTGGGGAGGAGTCAGACGCTGTGGACAACGATCTTGATAAACGCGACCAGCAGGTCTTCCAGTACTGTGAGCTTCGCCACACAGAATACTCGTGTCGGTATATTCGGCAAAAGTGTGCTCAGAAATGTTGCTCTAACACTCACAGACACATGAACGAGACTCGATCCAGGTCAGAGAGGAGACAGCCGTCAAATGACATCATAGGATCAGACGTAAGTAACCCCCCCCCCCCCCCCCTCCAGTGATTATAACCCTGTTGCATACCACATTAGCGAAGGTGTATTTATACGGCTGTAGCACGGATATACCTTTCCATACACGGGCTCCTCTTCAGAATATCGTCACTCAGTTCCCTAGAAGTTTTTAACGGGAATTTTGCAACATCCTGTATCTCTCCACTAACTATACAGTTCATTCCAGAATTAGATCCCTCTGCAGTGGAGTGTGCGCCGATATGAAATTTCCCGGCAGATTAAAACTGTGTGCGGGACCGAGACTCGAACTCGGGACCTTTGCCTTTCGTGGGCGAGTGCTCTACCATCTGAGCTACCCAAACACGACTCACGTCCCGTCTAAACAGCTTTACTTCTGCAGTACCCCGTCTCCTACCTACAGCTGTTGTACGACATTCGAAATATACGGATGTATTTCAGAATTTCGGCGTAATGCAACTTCGCAGAAACATGGCTGAATTTTCCTGTATATTGTTATCATTAAAACCAAGCACCGTCTCAGTACCTAATACTTTTTGATATGGAGACAATTTTCATCATTTCAAGCACTATTAAAGTTGGTAGGTGTAGGAAAAAAAATACCAGTACCATACTGAAAATATCGGTGAGAAGCGATAGAATTCCTACAAACAACTTGGAGAAAATCATTTTGGGTTCTAGGCCATGTCATTATAAAACAGTGAAACAACTAAAATAACTACATTCCGACCATCGTTTGAACGATCCTCTTCAGAGCGAATAAATGCCACGAAATTTCAAATCAGCAGCAGCGAAATGAAAGGTCGATTTGGAAACAGTTCCTATTTCTTCTTTCTTATCTTCGATTAATTTCCCAAATATCTTGTTCATTTCGTATGTTGCTTTCTTTATACAAGGTGTTTCACATTTCTAGAGCTTGCAATTTTACCTAGTAACTCATGCATGCAAACGTCATCTAACGAGGCTACAGAGCATCAAAATACAGGCACCAGCCCCGGCGAATGTATGTAAGTAGAGTGTGATGCCGTGATTATTTATCAATTTGATCATGTATCATGTTCCGGAAGTTACAAGGGAATATCGTTATCATACCTCTGACGGCGGAATACAAGTACTGGTACTGTTGTTACTAACTTTCATAGGTGGTAGTATGGATCAAAGTAAGAAAAAAATGTCCGGTAAACATGGGCTACAAAATGCATACCTGAGGCGCTATGAGCACTTGTTCAACAGTGGAGATATGTTTTATGCTAGCGAAGATGAACAAGTCCTCACAGCTCTTAAGGTATGCATTTTACAGCCCATGTGTACTGGACATTCGGTCCATACTACCACCTCTGAAAGTTTCCTGCCCTACATCTTAGCTGCAACACTACCGGTACATACTGTCACACGTAACAGGAATGTCTTCTCTTCCAATTTTTCGTTATAGGGACATAACGTCAAATTTATCCATCTCCATCATCATAGAAAATTGCTAACATCTTCATTGGATCTCCCTGTGTACACACATTTTACAGACTACAGCGCCTGTAACTTTGATACTCTGTAGCCTCGCTGGATGACGTTTCCAGACATCGATTCCCAGGTAGGTCCCCTCTACAAACGCGATAAGTGTGTCGCACGACGTGTGAAACTTTCTGTATGCAAACTCACTCTCTCTCTCCCTCCTCAACTATCAACTACCAGCTTTCTTATAAGTCTTACATCTGCTGGCTGATTTTTGGCAGAGCTCTAGATAACATGCCGCTCACTGTATTTTATCGCTGGTTGCATCTTAAATTCAAACTATATTTTGGTCAAAACTGTGAAAAGTTATTTTCTACATCTATAGATGTTATAAATATGGGTTGAATTTCTTCAACCGATCTCTAGCGGCTAGTGTGTTCGATTTTCCTATAGCTCGTCTCCTCTAATGTGTTCCATTCCTCTGTAAATATTTTGGATCAGTATTTTCAGCCAGGACGTATGAAAGAGATGGTTCGGTAGTATTCACAATTATCACTATTTGCCATATTTGGTGTTATTTTTTTCGTTTATTCTGAAGATTTAGCAGCATATCAGCGAGCATAGATGTTGAGCAGTGAAGCAGCAAACGCCGACAGAGTGAGTCCTCGCCGATGCTGATAGAGCCCTCTGGTAGCGAAACTCTGCACTACAGGCAACGAAGTGTGTGAGGTACTAGTAGCGACACGTAGCAGCGAAGTGATGAACCGCAAAATGGCCGCGAATATTGAGTGACTTAAATGTCTAGTTGCTGTTTATTTCTTCCTTTACACTATTATTACAAAACAGACTACGGCATCACTGCTCGGTTTGTCTGTTACAGTATTTTTGTGTATTTCACACATTACAAAATAATTCTGTTCTCGTAACATATAATGCAAACTACATCTCGAGCGACATTAATGTATGCAGCATGTTACATTCATCATTCCCTCTTCGTAATTTAGTATTACTAATAGTTTTGTCCACAGTTTTAAGCATTAAAAATGGATATGTGGCTCGGAACAGGGCTACTGTTATATTAAATGTTAACAAAATAATCGCACGGTATAGTGAGTTAAAGAATATTGAACAGCAACGAGAACTGTAAGTAAGTTTATGCAATGCAACGTTAGTGATATAATAGTACAACAGTAATAGACGTTTGTCATCCATTTTTCCTATTTTACAGTTTCACTCATTACTGATGGCAAATGCCTTGCAGAGAAGGTAACATTCTGCATCTTCGGCTAAGGCCTTTACAATCTCTTTCATTCAACCAGACTTAACTCATAGAAGTAGTAACATAATTTCTTTTCTGATCCAAAAGATACTTTTACATAAAGTAGAGGCAGAGAGGTTGTCATATAACTATTAATCGAAATATTATATCAAATATATGGGCTTGTTAGTGAAATCCCCAAGAAATTCCTCTTGTTAACGTTAAGTATTATCTGTTTGATTCAGCATTCAGCTCACATAAAACCACGAGAAATAACGTTTTTCATACAAAAAAGAGTTTATCTCTTTAGTGACCTGTGTCACATCAAACATCTCATTTTGATACTAGAATAATTTGAGAAAAAAGAAGGCCTTTGTTCGTTTTTGAAAATGCAATTAGTGAAAAGTATTTTTAAAAGATATTGTCAACTATTACGAAACGATTTCTTATACAGGATTTATTTATCACATAGTCAATCATGATACTAAAAATAACACAGCGTTGGCTTGTGATTTGCTATTGATGTAATATTTTGTATTTTCTTATGACGTTGAAATAATTATTGCTTTTTCAGCACTGAGAATGTGTGAAATACAGTATGTAATATATGAATCAGTATGATAACCTTTTTTTCGAATATTCACTGGTAACTACAGGAAAATGGCACATGTTTGGGTATTAACCTCAGCAGTATTCAGTACACGAAGGAAAACAAAATCTTTTTTTTTTTGTAAGGGTTTTATTTCATAGTTGTAATCCTACAAATATACCAAGCAGTTTCTTTTGATAGTGAGATATATTAAATACCTTAAAATATATGTAGATGAAGTCTGGTGAAGAAAGTGTGCGAATTAAAATTTTAAATGTTTGTAGCAGCATAATCAGGTACAGTTTGTAGTGTGGGAGTGAGCTCCACGTGGGATCCAAAGCACGGACCCCACGGGGGTGCCTGACATGCGCCACATGCCAAGGCAGAGGTGGAGGCTAGTGTTCGGAAGTCTGAAAATTCCAGCGCCGGCCGGGGATTGAACCCCGGCCCGGCTGGGGCGAATAGCCCCAGCCGAGGCGCTGGAACGTTTCAGACCCCCTTACCACTAGACCACCGGGGACCCCGGCTGTTTCCTGCTCTGGAGTCCAGCTAGTGGTCGTGCACTTCCTGCTGTCCTCCGTGTTTACACCGAGGCAGCAGTGGCGTGGTGTAACAGGAAGTGTTTACCTGCGTCCGCTGGATGTCCACTTAGTGTTCGACTTATTTACCCGGCTGACGTTCGTGTCGCTATAAAGTCCTTAGTTGAGTTACAATTATTTCCAGAGACCGAAATCTGCCTATGCAGTTCCACACAGTCGCGTCTCACTATTTGAACCTCTGTAATTCGATCGTGTTGTCAAGACCCATGTAAGAACTTCTGTTTACCGAAGAAACCTCCTGTGTTCGGTACATTCCATAAACGGAAGCGACTGTCATAACAGACAGCCCCGTAAACATTTCGTAATGAAGTGCCAGCCGGTACGTAATACTCGATATCTGGAATTGTTTTATCGGTTATTAAGATAATCGTTTCATCTCTAAACACTTTGAAAAATTTACGTGTTTTCTCAATAAAGCATAAGCACAGTACATAGATCCGCCGTGAAAATGACATCGAAGAAGTGCAAGTGTTCGAGTGCCACAGAAAAGAAGTTTGTCCTTGAAGGTGTGGAACGAAGAGCAGTACAAAAGTAAGATGTCACGTTTCGGGATTCCCTCATACTCGCTGTAGACACTCCAGAAGCAGGAAAATAAGTTTGATGATGTCTCATGAGGAGCGAGGAATAAATTCACTCTCATATAACTACTGTACGAGATGCCTCGCCGCCTCTTAAAGGGTGTCATGGGCTTCTGCGGCCGTGAGTCAACGTGGTGTTTCTGGCCACATACATTTTAGCTGCGGTTTCTCCGACCTGCAAAGGAAGCCGCGACAATGGGGAGGCTCTGCCTATTGTTTTGTAATAAGATCGCCCCTCCACATTTTATCTAGGCTTAAGGCTGTGCATAGCCGTGTTTAAAAAAATATTATTTTTTACATTTTCTGTTCTACAACATTACTTCTGTCTTATTTTACGAACTTTTCGTACGAATGACGTAAATTTTAATAGTGATATGAACTTCTTCATTTGGTCTAATTTTTCTTCTTATCATCCATTTTCCACTGGAAATATTTGTTCGTGAACTTTTAATTATCTTCATGTACTAATTCCGATTTAATTTCTCCTATTTTTATGGCCCTGTGTTTTCGTTATTGTGTTCATTATATCGATTTCTCACATTGCTTGAATTTTGTTTTACTTAGAAAACCTTCTCTCATTCATATCATCATCTACCATACATTTCCATAGTACACAAAGAATTTAGGTAATGTTTTAAATATTTGTATGTCGATTACCATGCAGAAAAAGGCACGTCTTGTAATGAAAAATACGTTTTTCACGTTAATGCACAGTCAATATAAATAGATTATTTCTTTTGTTTTTTTAATTAATTTATCGGAGTTTTGAAGTAATTGAATAGTCAAACAGATAGGTACAATAAAATACACATTCACAAAAATTCCGATTGGAAGAAGAATGATGCAAAGAAAAATGAAACAAATGGAAAAGTTCATACGGTGATTAAAACGATGTGACAAAGGAATAGAACGAAAGAAATTACATTTAAAACAATAAATTGAGTAAAAATAGGCACCAAAGTCATTTCGATAAGGATTTAAAAAAAATTTTACTGCACCTGACGAGGCATGGTTAAGCTTCTGTCCTAACCATTATGACACGCAACAAGACTATGGAATAAGACTTCCTTAACGCTATATAGCATGACGCAAAATTCCAAACTCTCCTGCGTCAGTTACTTGCAAACGGAGGCCCACCTGGATGCAGGGTCTGATACTGGGGGGTCTTGAGTTACACTACCGCTTATTTGGTTTCAAAAAGTCGACCCCACCGCTGGGGAGCTCTCCATGTTGGTTTTAAGAGTAACAAACGGCACATTTCGAAAGAACAGTAATGTCGCAGTCCAAAAGAAGCAACTAGCGGTGGCTCCTGCAAACTTAAAAGACGGCTCTAGCAAAGGCAAAAAAAAAAAAAAAAATTACTGTAGTAAGTAACCTGGCAACGCTACACACACGTTGAACCAACAGAACAACAACGAAATAATAATAATACCAAGCAACAAACCTAGCAACCAATACAACTGGATACAGATCACAAGTATACACAACATTTCCTACCAGATGCCCAGATTTAAAATTTTTAACAGAACAACGACTAGCTGATCAGATCCGTGTAATAATCAGAATTAGAAAACATCAAACAACGAGAACAACAAATACTGGAACAAAATAATGCCCAATCAGAAGAAGAATAAAATAATACAGTAATGGACTCACACATCCCAGAGCAAACAAACAAAGAACAACACGCATCAATTAAACAATCAGAGGAAAACGAAATCTTAAGACTGCCACCAGAACAAGTACAAATAGAACACGAAGTGTCACACATGTTAGATATAAAAGAAAAATTTCAGCTGACATATATAGAATACAAAGACACAAATACAGACATTAGACCATTCTTGCATACACCGCCAAATAACCCACAAGTCGAAACAACAATAAAAAGTATCAACACAATCATACACAACAAAATAAATGAAAACACAACTATGGGAGAGTTACAACTACTGGTTTAAATAGGAGCACTCTCTACACTAAATTTACACACTAGACAGACATCAGAACCAACCAACACACAGAAGAAACCCACAAAACCTGCATGGCAACACAGGCTACAGATCGGAATAGAAAAACTGAGAGAAGACATCAGACAGCTAACACAATTTCTAAGAAAAGAAATATCATATAAAAAACCAAAAAGGTTAGGTAAAATCTAAACAAGAAGCGATAGAGCAATTAGATGAAAAGAAGCAGAAATTAGAAGCATTGGCCAAACGACTTAGAACATACAAAAAAAGTGAAAATAGAAGGAAACAAAACCAAACATTCAACACAAACCAAAAGAAATTTTACCAGACAATAGATAACACACGCATTAAAATAGACAATCCACCAAACATAACAGACATGGAACACTTCTGGAACAACATATGGTCAAACCCGGTACAACATAAAAGACATGCACGGTGGATACAAGCGAAAACAGAGACATAAAAGATGATACCACAAATGCCTGAAGTGATAATTTTGCAACATGAAGCGACCAAAGCAATTAATTCTACACACAATTGGAAAACCACTGGAAAAGATAAAATAGCAAATTTCTGCCTAAAGAAGTTCACGTCAACACATTCACATCTAACTAAATAATTTAACAGTTACATTGCAGACCCATACACATTCCCTGATACACATACACAAGGAATAACTTGTCTGAAACCTAATGATCAAGCACACACAGCAAACCGAGCAAATTATTGCCCCATGACATGCCTACCAACAATATACTAAATATTAACTTCAGTCATTACACAGAAAATAACGATACATACAACACAGAACAAAATTATAAATGAAGAACAAAAAGGCTGTTGCAAAGGAGCACGAGTATGTAAAGAGCACCTGATAATAGATGCAGAGGTAACATATCAAGCTAAAACTAAACAAAGGACGCTACACTACACATACATTGATTACTGAAAAGGTTTTGATAGTGTACCCCACTCATGGTTACTATAAATATTGGAAATATACAAAGTAGATCCTAAATTGATACAGTTCCTAAACATAGTAATGAAAAACGACACTTAATATCCAAACAAATTCAAATAATATCACATCACAGCCAATACAGATTAAGCGTCGAATATACTAAGGAGACTCATTAAGTCCTTTCTGGTTCTGCCTTGCTCTGAACCCACTATCCAACATGCTAAATAATACAAATTATGGATACAATATTACTGGAACATACCCACACATGGATGATCTAAAACTACTGGCAGCAACAAATCAACAACTCAACCAATTACTAAAGATAACATAAGTATTCAGCAATTATATAAATATGGCTTTTGGAACAGACAAATGTAAGAAAAATAGCATAGACAAGGGAAAACACACTAAACAAGAAGATTACATATTGGATAACCACAGCGACTGCATAGAAGCGCTGGAATAATCAGATGCCTATAAATATCTAGGATGCAGACAAAAAATAGGAATACATAAGACAAATATTAAATTTAGGAGAGTATATTTTATGTTGTACAACTTCATGTGGTTGTCCCGTACCTCATATTGTCACATTATGACAGTTCACCTCTCCATGTAAATGGAGTGTTGCCTCGTCACTAAACACTAACTGTGGGAGAAAACAGCCATGCTCCACCTTGCCAAGAGTGAAATTACGGAACTTCACACGATGTTAGCACCCTCACGAACAGCTCGCAGTAGCTGAATTTAATATTGTTTGATGCAGAAACGTCGACGCATAGACGCCAGACGGACATCGGGGGCGTGCTGAGCTGTCGAGCTGCACGGCGAACGGATTTCTGCGGACCCCTCGTGAAACTGTGGCGGATGCGTTCGACGTCTGTATCATTCACTCGGGGACAGCCCGGCGGTTTGCCTTTATGCAAACATTCTGTTTCTCTTAACGCTAGGATGCATGGTGCCGAAAACACACGTGAATGCATATGCAGGGCCTCCAAGGCCCTGACCTAATTTAAAATTTTCCTCTTTCCACATATTCATTCTTTGGAGTTAAATTTCGTTCTGTCAAATTTTTTGTCATATCGCAAGATTCCTAAGATACAGTGACAGGATCTGGTGGGCCTGATTAACATTTCTTTTATATAAAACTCTAAGAGTGAATTTTTATTAGTTACTTTCCTTTACAAACAACATATACAAATTATTTTTTTAATTCACTTATAACTTGCAGTTTACATTTTAAAACACTTATTACAACCAATTTCTTCAATTAAAACATGCTCATTATTCACAGTATTATGTGTATAGGCAATATTTTTATAAAAAGTTATTATTCATTGTTCACATAAAATTGCATCTTTCTTAGTTTTCAACATGTGACAAACAAGAAGCACAAAGAACGCCACTATGTTCCTTAGAAAAGTTGGGTTTGCACTTAATGCATGTCATAGCACTTTTCCTGTGTTTCTTATATGGACAATAATTGCATCTTCTTCTTTTTCCTGAAACATGTAGTTGGTTTGGCAATATGACATCTTCGCATATCATCAACGATTTTCTTTGGAAGATTAGGGATCTGAATATGAAGTTCCATTAGAGGTATTACCATTTCCTCCGCTAAACCTCTTAGGAACAAACGCCTTTTATTACTTCTTCCACTATGGTATGTCAGATGTTGGGCAGAAAATAAAATTTCAGTGGTCATTGCTGCGATGTCCTTCATATTCATCCATAATGCAAATGGACATCTTCTCGTTCGTCTCTTGCAAGTGTAATAACGAATATTCTGGTCCATTTATCTACTCCACCCTTCGTAGAGTTATAGAAGTTTATTGCATCTGGTTTCTTTTTTGCATGAGTTTCATCAATGTTTCTGTCGTATTGCATTGTGCTAATGAGAACTATAGACTTCTTCTTATTGGGAAGATAACTCACCATTGTAATTACACCTATAAATGCAAACAAAGAGGAATGAATTGCTCTTGAGACAGATGGTTTCATCTCATTAGGAATTTCTGGTTTATTTTGTTTAATTGTTCCCACCACTGTAATTTGCTTCTGAAGCACACTAGTAAAGAAATTGTCAACGGTAATATTTTTTGATGATCATTGAATGCTTTTAGCAAGATCTTTCACTACATTCAATCCAAGATTTTTCTGAATAAATTCATGGGGCTTCCTTCTCGTGTAAACAGTTCCCTATAAAGCATATGATCACATAACAAAAATATTTTTATGCCACACTTGGCTGGTTCAGAGGGCATATACTGGGTGAAGCTGCATCTTCCACGGATTAGGACTAGCTGTTCGTCAACTGTGAGCGAATGATTGGGATTCATTCTATTTCTACACTTGTCAAGAAATAGTTCCCATACATAGCGAACTGCTGCGTCATCTGCAGATCGAGCTTCACGGGTATGCCTGTCATCAAATCTAATCATTCTCCTTATATCCTCGAATCTATTTACTGGCAAGGTAGCCTTCTATGTAGGATTTTCCTTTTCATCCTAGAATAATTCTCTAATAAGGACATCCCAAGTCTTCTCATCACCAGAAAGCAGTAAAAGACCAAGAAAACCCACCATTCCAGGAAGCAAAACGTTTTTCCACGTAAAGCAGCCACTCTTCTGCCTTCAATATTTGTGCAGATGATCATTTCCTTGGAGATGAAATAGTCCCAGGCATCCTTAGGTTTACAGGTATTCAAACCAAGGGCTGGACTAGGTGCCTTCTTTACGATGGTATGGACAGGCGTACGAAAAGTTGCAGGAGGATCTAATTTCCAAATCGCTCCATTCCGACTAATGTATGTGTGGTCTTCTATACCTTTTTGTGGTGGTGCTCCATTTTCAGACTCTGATGAAGTAATATTATCGGAAGGACTGCCATCTGCCTCAGTATTCACATCTGCAGGTTCATTGGCTAATTCTTCACTACTTGCATCTTCAAATATATTTCCTTCCTCGCAAGAATCATCTTCTTCAGACCACTGAGCCACAACACTTCTAGAGCTTGCAGTTTTACTTAGAAACTCATGCCTGCAAACGTCACCCACCGACGCTGTGGAGCATCAAAGTCACAGGCGCCAGCTCCGGTAAATGTATGTATATGCAAGATGATCCGTGATTGTGTTACAAACTTCCTAGTATGATGGAAACAGACAAATGTATCGATTTGAGGTAAGGGCCCCTGTACCGGAAACAAACGTGTCGAAAGTTGTAAGTGAAAATCGTTATCCTGCCTCTGACAGTGGAATACGTGTACTGGTACTGTTGTTGCTAGGATTGTAGGGTAGGCAACGTTCAGAGGCGGCAGTATAGACCGAAACAAGAAAAAAAGTGCAGTAAACATGGACTCTAAACTGCATAATTCTGGAGCTGTAAGCACTTGTTCAATAGTGGAGATGGCTTTCACGCAAACGATGATGAACAAGTGCTCATGGTTCATGATGTATGCATCTTACAGCCTATGTGTACTGCACATTGTTTTCTTCTTTCGTTCCATACCACCGCCTCTGCAAGTTTCCTGTCCTACATCCTAGCAACAACGATAACGTTACATGCTGCCAGAGGTAACAGAAAGGTTTTCTGTTATAATTTTCCGGTGCAAGGACATAATCACAAATGTACGCATTTATCCATCTGCATCATCTTAGAAAGTTTGTAACATCTTCGTGGGATCCATCTATTTTTGTAGATGCCGGTTCCTATAACTTTGACGTTCTGTAGCATCGCAAGATGACGTTTTCACAAGTAGATTCCTATGTAAAACTTGATCAGTTAAATCGCCTGTACAGTCCCGAGTAGTGTGAAACACCCTGCATATAGAATGAATAACATCAGGCAATGGACTAGAACGCTGTCTCACTCACTTCTCACGTATTGCCTTACTTTTATGTCCTTCGACTTGTACAGCCTCTGTCTCATTTCTGGTGGAGTTCTAAGTAATGTTTCTCTCGCTATATTTTATTCCTGGTTGCATCTTAAATTCAAACTGCATATTCTGGTCAACATTGTCAAAAGTTTCTGTATTTAAAGATGTTATAGATATGGGTTCTGTTCCCTCCAAATGGATTTTCCTCTAGATCGGCTTCGGTAAGGTGCTCCCTTCCGCTCTAAATAGTTTGTAGCAGTATTTTCAGCAAGCAGTTATAATAGTGGTGGTTTCGCTGATCACGATTTGCCTTATGTAGCATTGGTGCTATTCCGCTTCTCGTTTAGTGTGAGGATTTAGCGGGTATCTCAGCTGGCGTACTCGTTCAGGAGTGGAGCAGCAAATCCCGGCAGAGTGAGTCGTCGCCAGCTCCGCTAGAGCCCTCTGGTAGCGAAGCCCTGCGCTACAGACAACTGACTGTGTGAGGGACCAGTAGCGACACCTAGCAGCGATGTGGTGAAAAGGAAATAGTATTGCTAAAAGTTTATCCACGCCTTTTAGCATTTAGAATGGAGGTATGGCACGGAATTTAATAGCAAAAGAAAACAGCTATAGTAGCAGTCCCCCCCCCCCCCCTCTCTCTCTCTCTCTCTCTCTCTCTCTCTCTCTCGCTCGCAATGCAACAATAGTACAACAACAACAGACCAATGGAATCTGTAGAGGTAGTAATAAAATTTCTTTTCTGACCTGCAAGATACTTTTATATAAAGCTGAGCCTGAGAGGTTGTCATGAAACTACCAACAGAAATATTATATGAGAAATGTAGACCTGTCAGTAAAATTCGTTTTTTTAAATGTTAACTGTTTAATTTAGCATTCAGCTGACATAAGACCAGGAGAATTATCCTGTATCATACAAACAAAGAGTTTATCTCATTAGTGACCTGTATCCTATCTTAATCTCATTTAGACACTTGAATAATTTGAAACAAAGGCCTGTGTTCGTTTTGAAACTACAATTGCTGACAATATACACTTATAAATGGCACTGAGTGTGAACGGTTACGAAACGATTTCTGATACAGAATTTATTTATTATCGTATAATCAATCAGGATAATAAAAAGAAAAGGCAGACTGAGACACCTGAAAATATCTTGTGTGATAGTATTGATATAATATTTTGCATTTCTTTGACATTGAGATAATTTATTCAGTATTATAGCCAAACTTACTTTAATAATTACCTACAAGAAAATGAAAGCTGTTTTGGTATTTATCTTAGCAGCATTTAGCACAAAAAGGAAAATAAAACTTATTAGTTTTTTTAGTGAGGATTTCATTTCATTGTTGCAATCCTACAAATGTTCATGATACTATGCAGTTTCTTGCGACAGTGAGATGTCTTATGTAGAAAGTACCTGGAAAATATATGTAGATGTGGTCTGGTGAAGAAAGTGTGCGTATTGAAATTTAAAATAAGTGATTGCAGCAGCATAATGAGGTATATTTTGTAGTGAGGGAGTGAGCTCCACGTGGGATCCGAAGCACGGACCCCACGGGGGTGCCCGGCATGCGCCACATGCCAGGGCAGAGGTGGAGGCTAGTGTTCGGAAATCTGAAAATTCCAGCGCCGGCCGGGGATTGAACCCCGGCCCGGCTGGGGCGAATAGCCCCAGCCGAGGCGCTGGAACGTTCCAGACCCCCTTACCACTAGACCACCGGGGACCCCGGCCGTTTCCTGCTCTGAACTCGGTCTGGTAGTCCTGTCACACTTCCTGTTGTCGGCTGTGTTTACATCGGACGCTGAGTGGCATAGTGTAGCCGGCAACATTAGAACGCTGTGAGGGGGAAGTGTTTACCTCCGACTAGTAGCTGTCCCCCCTACCCAGGTGAAGTAGCTTTACAGTTACCAAAGACATTTGAAATCAGCCTTTGCGACTGTATGCAGTCGACGGTTGTTAATCGTTTGTTTCAACCTGTTCCCAAATGCCTCGAGAAAACCGAAGTAACTTCTTCACTAATCGAGGCGACTGTTATATGAAAACGACCCGCAGACATTCTATAATTACAAGTCAACGCCTAGCTTACACCAGATAATTCTGTCTGTTTCATCAGTTGTTTTAACAGTGCACGAAATACCACAGCATATTATTAATCCGTTGCAAATAAATTTCTGTGTGTGCAGTTCAGGTCTGGGCCGTAGAGTTTTCGTGAAAACGTCGGGATAAAATCGTAACATGTGTTTCATATTAATATGAAATTTAGTTAACAATATCTTTATTACAGTGGTCACACTCACAATTTTGGACTTTTCAGTGGCTGGGGTACGATATAGCCTTTGAGTACGTTATCGCGTTGTGCAATTTCTTCCTTTTTTTCCGACTCTCAGGGAGCTGTCACCTTCTCTCAGCGCTGCCCTATTTAGGCTTCTGGGAGGGCTTTTCTCACGTTTTCTGTAATTTAGAGCATATTTACAAGTCCTGAGACGAACTCTTCCTATGTGTCGTAGGTTTAAACTCAATATAGATTTTCGTTTATATTCCAGCGAATATTTTTATTTTCTGTTACTCCTAGCGGCGCTCCCTAAGCTGTTCATCGCAATGACACACAAATGAGAATCCTAGCTAACAGCTTCACCAGTTTATAATTTTACATAAAGATGATTCCTAACAATGACCCGCATATGCCAATACAGGCAATAAGTGACAACCACGTGGACTTAACCTTTGTTTGCGCACTGTCAGTCTCGTAATTAATAGTGATTCAAATCTGACGCCATTTTGTCACACAAGGAACTTCGACCACGGAGAGAAAGTAGACGTTTTTCACTTTAGGATATTTTCCAGGAAGTTTCCGACATTCGTAAAACAGAAACGAGTTTCGACGCTGTGGAATGCAACGAGAAGTAGCAGGTAACGAATTGTTTCGGGATTCCACCATCCAAGCTGCAAACGATCATCGAGCGGAAAGATAATGTTGCTCATAAGTATTAAAAAGCGGGAGCAAGCAGACCGGGCGAGGCGAAAGTTTATAGTATTGCCTTACTCAATGCAGGGTACAAAAGGTATTTGTCGGAACGCTAAGACATTTACGGTTAGTCTGGGAACAGAAGTCTCAGATACAAATAAGGAGTGACACGCTAGCTCCAAAGACATAAGGTTCTTTATGAGAAACTTAATTGACAAAAAGCAACCATTCGTGACAGTTGGTTCAGCATTGAAAAATGAATGAAGCTGAATTTATGTATTTTCGAACATTTGTGTGTACCTTCCGTTTCAAATACTAAAGCAAAAAAACATGTAAGAAAACTGGAAATACGTTAGTAAAAAAAATCAAAATTTTATTTCGATTTTTCCTGATTTCATCTAGAGTAAAGTCGAGTTAATTATTCGAACTTCGAATTGTGCAGACTCGATTGTAACGGTCATTTGCGCTTCGAATTTTCTACTCAGGAGTAATGTCTAAAAAGTAAAAACAAATCTTTTCATACTACTATCCACGTTGCAGTGGATGCTGGTTTGGTTGTCCTTTTTAGTATATCAGTATGATCATAGAGTCATAATCAACGTACACAACGCTGTTACGGTATAAAAGTACTTTGGTAAAAATAAAAGTCGCGTAAGAATGCGCTTTTGCCATGCATCCCAACTCCCTAAATCCGCCATCAGGCAAAAGAAAGTGAATACTCTTTCCTTTGCTTTCACCCTTCATCAATGACAATTGATAATGACTTGGCAGCAGAGACCTGTTTAGCTTGAGTGAGTGCTTAAACGAAAGGCATGGACGAATAAAAATACAAAACAGATATATACGTAACGTCACGTAACCATGAAGAAAAGCAGACTTGGTTTATTTTACCATATAAGTTAATTCTTTTAAAACATCGTAAGTAGAATTAACAATTTCGGTCGCTTTCAACATCTAGGAATGTTCTTTATAATAGATAAGTTTCTGATATTTACTTATAGCATTCTTGTGTCTTTTCCCCTTGCATTTGGAGTTGTCTTCTCTGACTGCAGATTTTTGAGCAGCAGTGATGTCATTATCCTACATTTATGTTGGTCTGCAGCGCTGAGGTTGATCCCTCACCTGTGGTCGAGTGAGAGATCATTCCAAAGTATGGCAGGCAGCGAAAGACTTTGCGAGGGGCCGATCGTAGGGCCTCCAGAGGAACCTTCTTGGAACGCAAATTCGTGGTGTTCACAGAAGGTGAGTTTGCTGGTGGTTCGGAACTCCAATAATAGGCGCGTAATTGGGCCCCCTTAGTAACATGGCTGCCATGGTGTGGAAGGATGGCAGTGTGCACAAGGTGGGGGAGTCAGTCCTGATTTCTAAAGAGTGCTTCCGGATGCCATGAAGAGTACAGGGTGCACCCAACTGCAGGTGGTGGCCCCAGTCGGTGCCAATGGCTTGTGTCGCTTTGGATTGGAGGAGATTCTCTCTCCTTTTGTTTAGCGGATATGGTTAAGCGAGTTTAAGGCGGAGCTCATAATCTGCACCATCATCGACAGAACCGACTGTGGTCCGTCGGTGCAGAGCCGAGTGGAAGGTATGAATCATAGGCTCAGGCGGTTATGTGACTGTGTAGGCCTCAGATTCCTTGACTTGAGCCATAGTGTGGTGGGTTTCCGGATTCCGCTTAATAGGTCAGGAGTCCACTACACGGGTAGTGGGGGCGGATTTTTAGGTTAGAGGGTCTCAGGAAAACATAGAAATGGCGTCTGTCTAAAAGGGGGCAGGTAACACACAGTAAGGTGGTTGTAGAAACGATCGGTGTTGTAAATTATCGTAGCTGTGTTGGGAAAGAACCAGAGCTCCAGGCCCTAATAGAAAGCACTGAAGCTCAAACAGTTATAGGTACGGAAACCTGGCTAAAGCCGGAAATATGTTAAGCCGAAATTTTTTCAAACGACCTAACAACGTTCAGAAGGGATAGATTAAACATAGTTGGTGCTGGAGTATTTATTGCTGTCAGAAGTAGTTTACCTTGTAGTGAAACTGAAGTAGATAGTTCCTGCGAAATAGTTTGGGTAGAGGCTGTACTTGTCAATCGGACTAAACTGGATCGTTTTACCGACCCCGACTGAGAGGATATAGTTGCTGAACAGTTCAAAGAAAACGTGAGTCTCATTTCAAATCGGTACCCCACTCCCACAATTATAGTCGGTGTTGATTTCGATCTATCCTCGATATGCTGGAAAATTTATACCTTTAAAGGCGGCGGTACGCATAAAACGTCAGCCGAAATTGTACTGAATGCTTTCTATAAAAATTATTTTGAACAATTAGTTCGTGAGCCCACTCGAAGCATAAATGGTTACGAAAGCGTACTTGACCTCATAGCAGCAAATATTCCTGGATGAATAGGTAGTATCATGACGAATACAGGGATTAGCGACCACAAGTCAGTTGCCCGTACACTGAATAGTGTAACACCTACAACCATCAAAAAGAAACTTAAAGTACATCTGTTTAAAAAAAGCTGACAATGCTCTTAACGATTTTTAAGGAAACAGCCTCCACTCCTTCCGATCTGATCATGTAAGCGTAGAAAAGATGTGGAATGATTTCAGAGAAATAGTATCGATTGCAATTGAGAGATATATATACCACATAGATTAATAAGTGATGGTACTGATCCCCCATGGACAAAACGGGTGAAATCGCTGTTGCAGAAGTAACGAAAAAGCATGCCAAAACTAAAAGAATCCAAAATCCGCAAGACTAGCAATGTTTTGCAGAAGTTCTAAATATAGCGGTTACTACAGCGAGATGCTCTTGATAATTTCCGCAACAAAACTCTGTTTCGAAATCTGGCGAAAAACCCAAAGAGATTCTGGTCATGCATGAAGTACACCAGTGTCAAGACGCCATCAGTACCTTCACTGCGCGAAAGTAACGGTGGAGTCACTGATGACAGTGCTACTAAAGTAGAGTTAAGAAACGTGTTTTTCCGAAACTCCTTCAGCAAAGAATACGAAGCAAGTATTCCCGAAGCCCAGTCAACAGAAAGTGCCAAAATGAGAAGCATATATCCTCGGTGTAGCAAAGCAGCTTAAATCACTTATTAAAGGCAAGGTTTCCGTTCCAGATTGTATACCAGTCAAGTTCCTCTGAGTGTGCTGATACAATAGCTCCATGTTTAGTAATTATATACAACCGCTCACAGAAAGATCCGTACCTAAAGACTGGAAAATTGCTCAGGTCACACCAATTTCTTAAAGTACTGCCTTTTGTGATGTTTAACAAAACTGTTGGCAAGCGTACTTGTTATACAAATGGGCACGGCAAAGGCTTAAGGTCGTAAAAAAAATTTCAGCGTTAAACTGGAAATAGTTGTAGGAGAGTATCAGAAGTAATAACCTAATGACATCTTTAATTTCTTGTACATTAGGTTTTTGTGTTGGAGAAGATTCTCATCAGTAATTTTAATAGTCTCATAAATGTGAATGTTAACAAGTAAATTAACTACGTTAAAGGATACGGAATTACCATCATCAGAAATGGAAAAGTTTTTAATTTTAGCTGTTAGTTAAAGGGAATTTTTGACAGTGTAGTTTTCTTCAAAAACATAATATTCTTTAAATGGTGTATATAATTTTTTGCCGATTTCGTAGAAGCGCCGTCTGTATAGTTAACACTGTGGACAGGAAGCGAAGGCGGCGTGCAGTCGGAGTCGATGCTGGGCACCAATTGTCGGCTACGACGGGACTGCCCGGGAGGCACACTTACACTCCAGTGGCCGCACGAGTCACGGTGGATGCAGCGAAAGGTCCGCAGCAGCAGTGATACTGTCGCGGTTGTGTGCACCACCTGTTCTAGTGTCTCGTGTGCACCAAGGACCTCTGCAGACCGAGTTGCAACTTTCTTAGCTCGCTGGACTGTGCAGTTGCTAATTTACAGGGGCTGTGCCCGATGCAGCCCGCCTGGCAGTAGTGTGTTGCAGCGTGGCGTCAGCGCCTGACAGCTTCCGCAACTGGACGAATGAACTGGCGGTAAAAAAAAGTCACAACTACTTTCGTTTTCTGACAAAGGCTATAGCCAAAAATTTAGTTATAGAGTTTGATGGTCTTTTCTATGTGCCTGAGCGATCATCCTTACGGTGAGTTGCTGACTACTCTCAGAGTATTTGCTCGAGTTACCCGTTGCGTGTGTTATCGCCGCGGTCTCATTTCATCGACGTGGTGACTGTGACATGTGAATGGCTGGCCACATGAATGGACTTTCGTGGCGGGCCAAAATTGCAGGCCATTTCTGTGGGTCTCTCTAACGGATCGGGCCTGCCGATCCAAAGCCCATAGTTTGCCACTAATGTGCGGGTACTACCATGGACCTAGGACTGTGGTGCCCCTCCTCGGCCCCAGGCGATGTATTTCGGGCATCGTGACTGTCTCACAGCAAGTACATTGTACAGTGCGGCGTTTGATACAAAATTTATTTATTATAGTATATTTTGGCACTTCGAAAGTAGTTTATATATTTGAAAGAATGGACGATAAGAAAAAAAAATTTGTGGCAATCGCAGGCAGTTTGTACACTATGAAGTCATGTATTTATTGAAAGAAAAAAAATCACACAATACCTGTAGATAATAGACATAACTCAGTGAGTAATAACCGACAATTACGAACATAGAAGCATAATTTTATTAGCAGTCACCTACAGTGTTGGTTGACACACCTCTTCCCCACCTTGTACATTTATTTCGAGAGGCCTACTTTTTTTCTGAGATTATTTTAAATACCATCACTGCTTTCAGGAATGTGTCTCGCAACTCCAAGAAAATGCATATTTTCGTCACCAAATAGGTTTCGCTTTATGAAAATAAAATCAGTGATCTTAATTAAACATATCTACCATTGGGCTTCCTTTCTCCATCTACAAGCAGTTCATTACACAACATTTTGATGTTAGTACTTAAGATTTTTGTTCACACGTTCAGAAACACAGAGGTCATTACTTTATTTTTTACAATTTAGGTCTTTCACTTGGGGGAAAGTTGTGGCAACCCTGTAATAGGTTTCAATTTTCAGTCTCATTGCAGCATTGTTATTTAAGACAAGGCATAAGAATGTAATGGGTTTGAATCATTGCATGTCAGTCATCCATGAACTGCCAAATCTTACACGTCATTAAGACACATTTTCAAAAGAGAAAAAAGGTACATTGCATAATATACAAAAAAAAAACGAAAAAATGGACTCGCTCGGTGAGGATGTTATACAAACTTAATTATGTATGTAGACAGTTCATACGTTCCGGGAGTAGAAAATCTCGACTATTTTCACCCGTTATCGACATTGATCCTGGCAAGATACCGATCCCACGGATTATAAGATTTTCGAGAATGTTTTCATTTTAATAGTATAAATGTGACGAAGTCATGCAGGAAGCAGGCGACCAGTATTATTATTTTAATAATGAACAGCCTCTGTTGCACCGCTTACCTAGACTTAACCCAGGTTTCAGTAGGGGTTACTAAACCTTCTTCAGAATAACAGTGTTTACTGTGTGTTCATAGTGGAGATCCAGTACAGCGCTCGTGGCTGCCGTATCGCGGTCGCGAAGTGGGGCCGAGGCAGTGCCAGATAAGTTTTACAGGCGATAGTTTATGAATTAGTAGTATTAACTTGGCGATGTCCACTATGGACAGACCGTAGATACTGTTATTGTGAAGAAGGTTGGGTTATCCCGACTGAAACACAGGTAAATTCTAGATAAACGGTGCAACTGAGACTGTTCATTATTAAAATTAATGTTTATACAGTTGGTGACAGGACCGCGAAATATTGAAGATATTTAAGTATTACTGTTATTAGAGTAATTAGAAGTTTTGCATTGAGGCTAACTGCGTCTATTCTGCGAAATTTTGCTTCACATGCAACTTTGAACGACATATGCACATGCAGTAATCGCATATGGATATCTGATGACGGCTACATTCCGAAACACAATACTGCCATTCCTTGCGCGATATTTGACGTTTAGTATTGGGACCCAGTCAACATGTAATTTGAAGTTCGATGTTGGATAACAATTTCCGTGTGATATAATAACAAATTGCCAGTTTTCGGATTTTTCCTTTACGTGTACTGTAAAACCTTGCTCCTTGCTAATTTTCATTAGTGTAGGTCAACAGAAAGTGCCCTCTAGGTCTGTATATTTTACACCGTGAAGGGAACACGACCTCTGTATGTGAAAAAAATTTCAACTTGATACATCTCCCCGTTCCCGAAGCAAAGGATCTGCAACAGACAGACGAAAACAAGGGTAAAAGATTAAGTGGTATATTTAGCCAAAAACATGGCACACTGCACTTAAAAATACAAAAAAGAAAGGCACCGAGATTCGAACTCGCGACTTCTACTGTTCCTGCACGCTCATTATCGCTAGACTACCAAGCCCGACATTTGCTTTTTTATGCTTATGGGGGGGGGGGGGGGGGGGAGGATTTATTTTAATTGGTTGTGATGCCCAGATAACATACACGTAAACGCGATCCTGTTGCCAGTTACAGAGCAGTAAAACGCCCAACTCACATCAGTATATTGCTTTATTTGTATCAGATATTCGAGCACAATTTCCATCTGTACTTGTGTAAACTTTTAAGAAGCGAATCGCCATAACTACGCTTACGTCTTTGGTCACGAGATATTTTTTGTACGCCTACTGTCAAACTCTGTATTACCTTTTGCGTCGGTAATCACGTGCTGATTACCAAGTAGCAGCCGACAGTTAATAAATGTTTTACTTTTTATCAGCGCACCTTGTATTCACGCATACGACTGTGTACAGTTCTCAGAGATTATCAGCATTAACTTCCAAGCTATCCACAAGGAATCAAGAGTGGCATTAGAGCCACCCTGAAGTCTAGGCTGGTCTTCACGGTGGCACGAAATCTTGGTCAAGCAGAAAATTTATAATTCTGAACTCAGGCGTAACGAGTTACCTCAGACTGAATGAGCTCCCCCCTGCTAAGCAGCATGGATTCCGAAAACATCGACTACGTGCAACCCGACTCGAACGACAGTCTGAAAACCAGAGATCAAGGCAGACAGGGGAAAACGGTGTTTACTGATTTCCGAAACGCATTTCACTCACCAGGACAACTGTGCTTTTTAAGTGAATTGGGTTTTGCATGATCTATATTCTCGAAATTCATGCTGGCTCGCGTTGAGGTCGTTCTGTTTGACCTCAGAATATGTTCTAAGGTACTACAGCAAATCGATAGCGAAAAATAAAACTGTGCAGTTAAACAGGCGAAAAAATGCCGTACCCTATTACCGTGATGCCAAAGAGTCGCAGTTGTAACAGCTGAAATCATACAAATACATTGTTGCAACACTTAATAGGTACAAGAAATGTCACGACCACAATAGTCTGAGTTGTAGGTAAAGCAGCAAAACAGTGCAGCTGACAATCCCCGCGAATTTCCGCTAGCCCCTTGTAACTCAGGGCAGGCTGCTGCTTCTTGTGGTCGAACAGCCAACCCCTTACTGCATTCCACGGTTACGCCGATGGCGAAGGCTGTGGTACTGAGATGAGAAGAATTTAGTGCACGAAGGCTGAGGGCTTACACATCCACACTATGTTCGTTTAGGTCTTAAGCTCACGTTCTCTAAACACTTCCATAGTGGAAAATGATGAAAGGTTTCTGTTCCAGTAGTGTGCTGCAGCGTTGGCTCTTGCTATACCGTGCCCAGTTGGCTGTGTTTTGCCTTGCAATGCATAACACACTCATCCACTCGCCACTTTTATTTATCATCATCACCATGAACCATGGACCTTGCCGTTGGTGGGGAGGCTTGCTTGCCTCAGTGATACAGATAGACGTACCATAGGGCAACCAAAACGGAGGAGTATCTGTTGAGAGGCCAGACAAAGGTGTGATTCCTAAAGAGGGGCAGCAGCCTTTTTAGTAGTTGCAGGGCAACATTATGGATGATTGACTGATCTGCCCTTGTAACACGAACCGAAACGGCCCTGCTGTGCTGGTACTGCGAATGGCTGAAAGCGAGGGGAAACTATGGCAGAAATTTTTCCCGAGGGCATGCACATTTACTGTATGGTTAAATGATGATGGCGTCCTCTTCGGTAAAACGTTTCGGGGGTAAAATAATCCCCCATTCGGATCTCTGGGCGAGCTCTACTCAGTAGGATGTCGTTATCAGGAGAAAGAAAACTGACGTTCTACGGAACGGAGCGTGGAATTTCAGATCCCTTAATCGGGCAGGTAGGTTAGAAAATTTAAAAAGGGAAATGGATAAGTTAAAGTAAGATATAGCGGGAATTGGTGAAGTTCGGTGGCAGGAGGAACAAGACTTTTGGTCAGGTGACTACAGGGTTATAAACACAAAATCAATGAGGGGTAACCAGGAGTAGGTTAAATAATGAATAAAAAAAAATAGGAGTGTGGGTAAGCTACTACAAACAGCATAGTAAACGCATTATTGTGGCCAAGATAGACACGAAGCCCACGCCTACCACAGTAGTAGAACTTTATATGCCAACTAGCTCTGCAGATGACGAAGAAATGTATGATGAAGTAAAAGAAATTATTCAGATAGTGAAAGGAGACGAAAATTTAATAGTCATTGGTGACTGCAATTCGGTAGCAGGAAAAGGGAAATAAGGAAACGTGGTAGGTGAATATGGATTGGGGGGGGGGGGGGGGGGGGGGAAGAAATGAAAGAGGAAGCCATCTGGTAGAATTTTGCACGCATCATAACTTAGCTATGATGAACACTGGGTTCAAGAATCATGAAAGAAGGTTGTATATGTGGAAGAGACCTGGAGATACTGCAATATTTCACATTATATAATGGTAAGACAGAGATTTAGGAAACAGGTTTTAAATTGTAAGACATTTCCAGGGGCAAATGTGGACTCTGGCCACAATCTATTGGTTATGACCTGTAGAAACTGCAAAAAGGTGGGAATTTAAGGAGATGGGACCTGGATAAACTGAAAGAACCAGTGGTTGTACAGAGCTTCAAGGAGACCGTAAGGGAACAAATGACAGGAATGGGGGAAAGTAATACAGTAGAAGAAGAAAGGGTAGCTTTGAGAAACGAAGTAGTGAAGGCAGCAGAGGATAAAGTAGGAAAAAAGATGAGGGCTGCTAGAAATCCTTGGGTAACAGAAGAGTTATTGAACCTAACTGATGAAAGGAGAAAATATAAAAATGCAGTAAATGAAGAAGGCAAAAAGGTATACAAATGTCTCAAAAATGAGATCGACAGGATGTGCAAAATGGCTAAGCAGAGATGGGTAGAGGACAAATGTAAGGATGTAGAGGCTTGTCTCACCAGGGGTAATATAGATACTGCCTACAGGAAAATTAAAGAGAACCACTTGTATGAATATCAAGAGCTCAGATGGAAACTCAGTTCTAAGCAAAGAAGGGAAAGCTGAAAGTTGGAAGGAGTATATAGAGGATCTATACAAGGGTGATGTACTTGAGGACAATATTGTGGAAATGGAAGAGGATGTAGATGAAGATGAAATGGGAGATATGATACTGCATGAAGAGTTTGACAGAGCAGTGAAAGACCTGAGTCGAAAACCTTCCATTAGAACTACTGACAGCCTTGGGAGAGCCAGTCCTGACAAAACTCTACCATCTGGTGAGCAAGGTGTATGAGACAGGCGAAATACCCTCAGACCTCAAGAAGAGTATAATAATTCCAATCCCAAGGAGAGCAAGCGTTGACAGATGAGAAAATTACCAAACTATAAGTTTAATAAGTCACAGCTGCAAAGTACTAACGCAAATTCTTTACAGATGAATGGAAAAACTAGAAGCCAACCTCGGGGAAGATCAGTTTGGATTCCGTAGAAATATTGGAACACATGAGGCAATACTGACCCTACGACTTACCTTATAAAGTAGATTAAGGAAAGGCAAACCTACGTTTCTAACATTTGTAGACTTAGAGAAATCTTTTGACAATGTTGACTGGAATACTCTCTTTCAAATTGTAAAGGTGGCAGGGGTAAAATACAGTGAGCAAAAGGCTATTTACAGTTTGTACAGAAACAAGATGGCAGTTATAAGAGTCAAGGGACATGAAAGGGAAGCAGTGGTTGGGAAGGGAATGAGACAGGATTGTAGCCTCTCCCCGATGTTATTCAGTCTGTATATTGTGCAAGCAGTAAAAGAAAAGTTCGGAGTAGGTATTAAAATCCACGGAGAAGAAATAAAAACTTTGAGGTTCACCAGTGACGTGGTAATTCTGTCAGAGACAGCAAATGACCTGGAAGAGCAGTTGAACGGAATGAATAGTGTCTTGAAAGGAGGATATAAGGTGAACATCAACAAAAGCAAAACAAGGATAATGGAATGTAGTCGAACTAAGTCAGGTGATACTGAGGGAATTATATTAGGAAATGAGACACTTAAAGTAGTAAATGAGTTTTGCTATTTGGGGAGCAAAATAACTGATGAGAAGTAGAGAGGATATAAAATGTAGACTGGCAATGGCAAGGAAAGCGTTTCTGAAGAAGAGAAATTTGTTCACATCGAGTATAGATTAGTGTCATGAAGTCGTTTCTGAAAGTATTTGTATGGAGTGTAGCCTGGTATGGAAGTGAAACATGGACAATAAGAGAATAGAAGCTTTCGAAATGTGGTGCTACAGAAGAATGCTGAAGATTAGATCATATAACTAATGAGGAGGTATTGGATACGATTCGGGAGAAGGCGAGTTTGTGGCACAACTTGAGTAGAAGAAGGGATCGGTTGGTAGGAAATGTTCTCAGACCTCACCAATTTAGTATTGGAGGGCAGCAGGAAAGGTAAAAACGTAGAGGAAGACCAAGAGAGGAATACAGTAAACAGATTCAGAAGGATGTAGGTTGCAGTAGGTACTGGGAGAGGAAGCAGCTTGCACAGGATGGAGAGCTGCATCAAACCAGTATCAGGACTTAAGACCACAACATCCCAATGATCAAATTTGTGCTGTATTCATACTAATTTATCTAATTTTTATTACAATATACAACAAATAACTGTTTTTATGACACAAGAAATTATGTGCTGGACAGACCTATTCCTTGAAGTTGTGATTTCATTTGCCACATCATATATTTTTCTACAGTTGAGCAGAGCTATTCACTTATACTTTAGTGACATTTTTTAAGCATGTGGTTATTGATCTTCTTATGGGCTTGCCAGACACATTCACTGATGAAATTTTGTTCATCACATGAAATTAAATCCTTATACATTTGTGCACAGCTATTCACTTATGCTGTAATAACATTTGTCAAGCATGTGGTTCTTTATAACAGTTTTAAATTTATCCTAATTTTCCAGCTCTTTGATATGTTTTGGTAGTGCATTAAAAATTTTGATTCCTTGATTACATACAAGTTTCTGACTTTGGGTCCTTATTACAGCCTGTAAGTGGAGATTTTTACATTGCCGTGTATGGTAACCTGTATAGGTTTTTCATTTTGTCGCGATTTTGTTTGATCACCGACAGACATTTCAGAATGTATAATGATGGAATTGCAAAAATTTCCAATGCTTTAAAAAGGGGCCTACAACGTGTTTGATGTGGGCTCTGGGTCATTATCTGAATAGGGTGTTTTTGTAATTTGAAAATCTCATTTAAACAACAATTTGTTTTTCCTCAAGGATACTATCCCATAGGCCTCAATTGACTGGAAATAGCCAAAATATACTAATCTGGTACAGTCATTACTACAAACTCTTGAAATTATTCCAAGTACAAAACATGCTGAATTGGGTTTTAGTGCTAAGCTCACCACATGGTCCTTCCAGTTTATCTTCTCATCAATGTGCATACCCAGGAATTTTGCTCACTGAACTCTTTCAAGTTGTTTCCCTCCATAGTGAGATGTAGGTCGTCATGTTCACTTATTCTTACATATTGCACACAATTAGTTTTTTTTTTGCATTCAGTGTTAGCACTGAGCCATTTTTGTGTATCTTGTAGGACATGGTCCACAATAGTGTGCAATGACTGCTTCATAAAACAAACAATTAAACTAGTATCATCAGCAAAACAACTTGATTCTAGCTTTTCTCTCTGGCACATGAATATAATTAATGTAAATGGGGAACAGCAAGGGGCCTAATAGACTTCTTTTGGTGCTGTAATTCCAACCACCGTCATCCTCTTTTCCAGATACTACTCAAGCCACTTTTTGTTCTGGTCCTCTGATACCTATAGCTTCAAGCTTTTCCAAAAGTATGCTGTGGTCAACAGTGTCAAAGGCTTTTGACAGCTCTAGATTTATCCTGACAACACTTTTTCCCTCTCCCAATTTACTAATTATTTCCTTTGGGTTTTTTCCAGTACAGCTGTTTCGCTACTACTCCCAGCTAGAAATCCATGCTGATTACTGTTTATCAGATTCCATAATTAAGATAATGTGTCACTCTATATTTGATTAGTATCGCCAAAACCTTAGAGAAAGTTGGGAGAAGTGAGACAGGTCTGCAGTTTTCTGTTTCAAGATTATCACTCTTTTTCAACAGGGGAACGAATTTAGAAATTTTCCGTTTCTGTGGAAAAAACTTGCATATTTTTTGACAAAATACAGTTGATATGCTACACTGCGTTTTTTTCTTTATTGTGTAGATACACGGTCTGGTCCATAATTTTAATGTGACCACTGCCTGCAATCGAAATCGACATGCAGTAACCACTCACAGACAACACCACTAGCAGTGAAGGGTATACAAAGCATGTTGGGAGCCACAGAAAACAGTGCAGTTGTCACTGTAAGGAGGAGACAAAATGTGCACTGTCATTGGCTTTTGGGGAAAGGGTGGAAGCAGTCTGTAAACTGTTCGCATGTCAGTGTGGTTAAAGTATACTGTGCTCAGCAAAATGGTGCTATTCAGAATTGGTGCCGTGGATACTGTTGTGTAGTCATGGGCCACAGATGACAGGGGTGAGTGTCAGCTGCAGAGACGTGCATCTGTTAAACAACTGACCACCCAGATGAACCGAGAGGCTTTTCAAATGACAGATGGCCATTGGCATGCACATTGTTAAATGTCTGAAAGCAAAACACACTGCAACAACTGTCAGAATGGGGCACAACAGGGGAGGGAGTCTGTGGCATTCCCTGGGTGGTGATGATATTCTGGGAGGCACAAAGGATCAACAGATGTATCCGTCTGTCCTCAAGGGCCGTGTCCACCCGTACACACCGTTTGTTTTTATTCAGCATAGTGACATTTACCAGCAGTACAATGCAACACAGCTTGCAGCTCATGTGTGGTTCAAACAGCAACAGGACGAGTTTATCACATGCCTCTAACCACCAAAGACTCAGATATAAACCAACTGAGAATCTGTGGGAACCCCCCTGCCAGGGTGTATTGTCCGTGGATCCTCACATGAGAAACCTAACACCTGGACTTGGCAATGAAATCGTAATGGCTCCACACCCCTGTTAATACAGAACCTCACAGCCACGTGGGGGAGCCCAGTTTGATACGGGATTTTTGTGTCCTTGGAAAGTGGGCATTGTGTTGTTCTTGTCATCAACAAGCATGTCTCAAAAGCAGCATAAAATGAAAAGAATTGCAGTAGGCAACTGATCGAGCCTGGATGGGGTCTGCCAGTCATTAATGCCATATGATCATTTCCATGAATCTCCTCCTGCATGTCTCGCAACGGTGTGCACTGCAAAAAGAGGTTATTCGAGGTCTTGACGGGTAGTCACATTAACGTGTCTGCTGGACAGTGTATTTTCAGAAGAAATGAAGGTAACAAACTAAATAAATCATAATTACATTATTACTTTGCAGTGAGCCACAGGAGACCAAGATCCATTGTACCAAAATACTCATAAAACATCTTTGAACCACCACCTGAATTTTATCAGTGGAGTTCATCTCACCCTTTATGTAGGAGAAAGTAAAAAACCTCCATAGACAATTTCAGAGGAGCCTCATATCTGATAGTACACTGATAAGATATCTTTTTGGTTGCTACTTTGGACTTGTGATCACTGTATGTTTCTGAGGAAAGGCCATAATGTTCAGACTTTGGTGACCAAGGTAGACAAAAGCTTTTAAATTTTGAAATAGTATCTTTGTTTGTTTATAGCCCAACACATTTAGCATATTTGGTCACTGTTCCTCTTTGGTACGTTTCCCTTTCTAATGCTCTAGGTGGAATGAAGTGGTCATATGGACATTGATACCTGGGAGTCACTTGCTGGGTAAGTTTGGCTGACAAGTAGCAGGTCTTTTCTGTTGACACCACGGTGGGTGACTTTCATGCTGGCGATGATGAATCAATAATAAGGACAACATATCACCCACTCCCTGAGCAGAGAGAAGGTGCGACATGACTGGAAATGAACTGCATGGCAGTCAGATATGCTGACCACTCAGTGAAGTGGGTCGATAGATGCTACTCAACGTTATTTGCCTCCCTTCATCACATATTTTATAATGTGCCTTTTACATGCTCTTTCCTCAACCCTCCTCGTATGGGATTATTCTCTCCCAAATGCTTGTCTACAAGGAATGTTGTACCACACAATGTGGCCACATTAAGATCCTAACTCGTAGTTAGTCATCGAGATGAACATTGTAAGTTGCCATTGACAGTCAGTCTCAAACACAACAGGAATCACTGCAGACCCATGTCTACTAGTTTTCAACCAAATATTGTGATGCCAAGTTGCATGCAGTGGGACCGTTGCAGAAGACTATTGAAGCATAAAAATGTATATGTTGTCAGTGGAGCAAACACCACATAAACTGGACAGCAGGTGACTTGAAATGTGTGGTGGTTTAGCCTCTTTCTGAGAACATATCAAGGGCTCTGACAGCACAATAAGGTTTTTAACCTGCAATGGGCAGAGGATAAACAGAGTGTCTCAAAAGTTACAGAACACTTATGTTGTGTAACAGCATGGAAACAAATTTGACCTAAGGTATTGTCACAAAGTTTTATGCAGTTTAATCAATTTCAACATGTGGGCACAATTTCCAGTCTGTTATCAGGATCGATCCACATTCAGCACATTATATCTGCATCACCTGTGGCAAGGACAGAAATGATTTTGTTCATTAAATTTTTGATGTGGTTGACAGCTGCTTGTTAGACTCTGTCCTTGGTATGTGCTCACAGAAAGAAGCCCACGTTTCTAATGCCTGTTGGCCTAGAACACCAGGGAATAGGACCACCCCTGGCATTTCAGCATACCTCGTAACACCTGGTCCGCAACATCTGCCACAGTGCACCGTATTGCTGGAAAAAGACTGTGTCTCGGGAGTCAGCCAGTCATAGTAACAGCCTGAGCATATCAAGGTAAGAGGTTTTTTTTCTGAGGATAAAATGGTCCCAGAATACCATCAACCTCCAAACAACAGAACACATTCCCTGCCATGTACCTCTTCCATCACAGTATGTGGATTGGTAACATATCATTATCTTCTCACTGGATATGTATATACTCTGAATTGCCAACAAAACTGGCTTAGGCATGCGTATTCAAATACAGGGATTTGTAAACATACAGATTATGGCACTGCAGTCGGCAATGCCTATATAAGACAACATTTTTCTGGCACAGATGCTAGATTGCTTAGTGCTGCTACAATGGCAGCTTATCAAGATTTACGTGAATTTGAATGTGGTGTTATAGTTGGCATATGAGCAATGGGACAAAGCATCTCCAACGTAAGAATGAAGTGGTTATTTTCATGAGCATTCAGTGAATATCCGGAATCTAGTAAAACATAAGATCTCCGACATCATTGCAGCCGAAGAAAGATCCTGCAAAAACAGGACCAACAACTGAAGAGAATCATTCAAAGTGACAGAAGTGCAACCCTTCTGCAAATTGCTGCATATTTCAATGTTGGGCCATGGACAAGGGTCAGAGTGTGAACCATCACCGATATGAACTTTTGTAGCGGAAGGTCCACTTGTGTACCCTTGATGACTGAACGACACAAAGCTTTATGCCTCACCTGGGTCCATCAACACCAATATTTGACTGCCTGGTCGGACAAGTCTCATTTCAAACTGTGTCGTGCAGTTGGACACGTACAGGCATGGAGACAACCTCTTGAATCTATGGACACTGCATGTCAGTAGGGGACAGTTGTAGCTGGTGGAGGCTCTGTAATGATGTAGGAGGCATGCAGTTGGAGTATATGGCTAGGTATGACCCTGGAAGGTGACACATACATAAGCATCCTGTCCATTGGGAATTCCGATGGACTCGGTCAATTCCAGCAGGACAATGATACAGTTGGCAGGTCCAGAATTGCTACAAAGTGGTTCCTGGAACACTCTTCTAAATTTAAACACTTCCACTGGCCACTAAACTCCCCAGATTTGAACATTGAGCTTATCTGGTATGATTTGCAATGTGCTGCTCAGAAAAGATACTCACATAGCCCTCTATGCAGCATTCACAGTGTCAATTCCTTCCATCACTACTTCAGACAATAGTCATGCCCATGAGGCACAATTGATTACTAAACTTAGCCAGCACTGTACAACTGATGCGTGTTATGAAGATATAACATACTTTGCTCAGAGACAATAAAAGTGTGTGGGTAAATACTTTAATGAAAGCTGAACATGAATGCCCAATAATAGAGTTAAGTTCCAATATTTGCAGCTCTTGCTATGTAGATGAAGTTTACTTTTAAAAACAAGAGTAGAAGGCTTAGATATATCATGCAAGATTATTTATAGTGATATTAATGTAGGTAAGATGTAAAGAGAGATTGAGGGGGGGGCAGGGTTTTTTTTTATTTAATTATTTTTGAAATAGGAAGTCTTCATAGTTGTGAAGGCAAGATTTGTCATTGAGCAAGTAGACTGGTGCTGTATCTGTGTTGAAAGATATTTCAGTTCCTTCAAGAAAGTCAGATATCTTGCCTGGTTCTATTCTACACTGTTTGCCACAATTCTTGCCCAGTAACTCATTCTGCAAAGTCGGATTTGTTCTGGATGTTAGGACAGAGTGCATCCCTGTGCTTCTACCAGTTTGTTTATTGCAGAAGTTTGGACATACCTGACTTGTGATATTCTTGCTTAGTGCTTTCAGTATTGTGTTGCTTGTGAAGAAGCTTATTTTTATGTCATACAACTTGAAGAGGTTGGCATGAAATCTTCCTTGAGGAAGGTCAGCTTATTACAAAGATGGTCTTCCTGTTTGTGGGTGGTTGTCCAGAAACTGGTTGGTTTAATTTATGTATTAGAGCGGGAATGTATTCATAACTGGAGGCAACTGATTTTACAATTTGTGTTTCTTTTTGTCTTTCACTTGTATCCATTGGATCTTTACGCATGTGATAAAACATTCTTCTGAAGAACACATTTTTATATTGATATGGATGGTAACCCTGGTAATTGTTGGCTTCCTGGAAATTTCAGAATTTTTATATAAAAAGTTTTGGTAATGTTTCATTCCTACAGTGAAATGAATTGAATTTTGTGGTGTAATTTATTAATTTCTTCAGCTAGATTTTCCATTTCCTTTGGTTGTTCTGTTGAAAATAACGAAATGAGAGTGTCGCAATTTTCTGTATTCTCAATGAATAAACTTATTCTAGGTCCCTACAGCTGTTGTGTGATAATCTAGTGTAAATTCCTGCAGATAAGAAAGGGATTTTGAACTCATGTCCATATAGTTTCCATAAGCTGCACTCATATGCGATACTTATAGAAATGATTCTGGTTGTTATTGAGTACAGTGGTTCTACCTGACAGCAGTTTCTAGTGATTTAATGCATTTGCTGTCCCAATAGTAATTTTTGCCAGGACCTGCCAAGAATAATACTGCTGCCTTCCGACAGTTCTCTCAAAACCTGGTGATGTAAGCACGGGCATTAGAATGCTTTTGAGTCTCACAGCGAGACCACTAACAAGGTTTTGCCCCCTGCTGAACACCAAACCCACAGACAGTCTGGTTTTCTTTTTGTGAAAGTGAAAATTGAACCATTGTGGGTGCTATGATTGTCAGTTTCCATTAACATGACACAAGCAGAGTGGCAGGTATTATAAAAAATGGTGCCTTATCTTGGCTAACTTCTTTGATTTGTTAAGCACTGCCCTAAAAACAGCAGAATGCCAAAGTTATGAGATATTATGCTTGATATCATTACAGCCCACTATAAACTAGAGATTGCTTCTCCCAAGTGATCAAAATGTGGTCCATAAAGAAACTTTGTTATTCCAGTAGGCAGCAGGTCATTGATGTTTAGTATGCTTGAGAGCTGTTCTTTGTTCACACAGTGTTACTCATGAAAAATGACATCTTATGCATGTATTGACCTAACCAATGACAACTGGCATTGGCGAAACTTATTACTAGTCAATACCTGTTATGTGTTCAGTTAATGAATTTACACATTTGTCTATCTGGCAGAGCAGTTCACAATATTTTTCCCTTTCTTCTGTGGTGGATTGTTCTCTCACACACCTAGTCAAGAGGACCAACTGTCATGGTCTTAAATAGTCTTTGATTGGCATACATAATCCTTCCTAGTGTCTCTAGATCTTTCAAAGGAACATAAACATCTCACTTCATTTTTCTGTCTCTTCTCAGCCTTGAGAACCCAGTTCCGTGCACCACCAAGATTATATAGCCACTGGCCTAATTGGAGTGATTCTCACACATTCTAATTTCTCATTTCATCGCCTTTTAGTTTTTTCTTTGCTTTCTACTAAATCACAAGTTCTAGAAAACTTGTCTATTTAGTAAAACGTATGCTCCCAACATAAAGAAACTTGCAGACCACACAGAAGACCTGAAAATTTAGTTTGATTTTGGAGCAGAACAACTGATGTTGGCAGTAAAAAATTTTATAATTTTGGTGTGGAGCAACCTTACTTACCTTCTATTGTTGTGACAGAAATACTAATAAACATTTAACATGTATTTGGTCCAAAGAAGTTTATTTCTACAGTGTCTGCTAGGATGCCATTGTTTATCAGTGAACAATGTAAACCACAAAAAAGTAAATGAGAACAATAGGGTTTAGGAGCATACTTGTCACAACCATTGTAGTGGAAGTGCTTCTGCTGTTACTAACATTGTGTGAATGTTTCTAACTGGATGATAGTAAGACCATGGTCAGTACTGGAACCTGAAAGTACCTTATCTTGCTCCTGCCCTTCTGCAGTAATATAAAAATGAAACAGAGTGTCTTCCAGTGTAGAATTTTAACATTTTAAAGTAGTTCCTAGAACATGTTTCAGTATTCAGGTTGCAAAAGAAATTTTTGGAGCATCTGTCAACGTTTTAAATTGTATAACTGTGTCGAAATGTATGTACGTCTTGTTCAGCAGTATTCAGTTTGTAAATATTTCAAGAGAGATGCTCTTTTTAATTTATTAAATGCCACATCAGTAAAGTGGCAATCTATGGGATCAAATTGAGGCAGTTTTAATATTGGAACTGGTATGGTCTACAGATGCACCATTGGTTATCTATACTAAACACAAGCCTTAGAACAAAATGAATAGCACTGAATGTAAACAAAATTTGAAAGAGGTAAGTGCTGGCACAGATTGCATTGACTTGTTTATCGAGTTTTGTATTGTTATCAGAGCTTGTAAAGTTATTGCCAATAACAATGAACATGAAGGAGTTATAAGTCTGTCTTGTATCAATTGGCCAAAATTGAAAACTAATCGGTTAATGTGAGAACAAGGGGACATAAGTGACAACATAATCTGGATCTTGGTGAAACAAACTCAAATGAATACAGATATTATTTAGTTACATTTACTAGCTGTTCTAGTTCCCCTCAACAATGTACAACTGCCTTTGGCTATGAGATTTAGCTTTATTGCAGCAAGAGAGAATGGATGCAAGGTATTTCAGTGTGTACTACAAGTATTTTGATGAATTTTCATTTCCAACAAGTAGTACATTCTGGCTGTAGGCATACAATTTTAAATGTATTGGGCCTAATTATTGTTTCTATTGTAAACATGACTAGCATTAGTGGTCATGTAAAAACAGTAGCACATATTATGTAGCTCTATTTGCTGAAGAGCTACTCAGGTCAGAATATTACAACCTATTTGTAGCCCACCTTATTGGTGAAATTACTGTAGCTGTGAAGTTGTCATTTGGAACAGAAGCGCACAATAAAGTATTTTGAGACCAGCAGAAGTGCTTTTTACCAATGTATGTAGGTAGTTCTAACAATTTTTCGTCCAGTGAGTCTTCCACCTAGCTTATGGTTTAACACTATGTAGCAGTGAGATAACAGGTGACCATCGGCATGATTAAATGTTTCTTAAACTAACTGTTTCTGTAAGTTGATAAAATTAACCCTTAAGTAATAAAAATGGTCATGTATATAGTTGCACACTGAAGTCCCAAATTATATTTATAATGCAGTGTTTGTTAATGTGCCTACGAAACATTTATGGTTGAAATTTACTGTAAAAGATAGATGAATTTTAAAAAAATGCTAATGGTCTTCTTAATTTTGTTGGTTTCATTGTTCCCATCACCTATTACGTATGTGAGAAATATTAGCAGTGAGGCTGTTTTGTTTTTTCGTATGGCATCGAGTAATTACTTCATAGCAAATCCCAGAGGTTAAAAATGTTGTACTGCATGAAAGGCATGGTAATTCTACAGAGCTGCAGTTGCACTACCTTTGAGCTGTGTACATTTTTTAAAATACAAGCAGGTATCAGTTTTATGCTGTAAATGTCTTGGTAAGCTTTCCAGTGGAACAACCAGAAATCTGTGTGCAAATTAACACCATGCAAGCAGTGTAGGTAATGGTGACAGCTCTTTTAATACACCCTGTATATGAAAACAAACTACATACACACAATTTTCGAGTGTTTAGGAGAGGAAAAGAAGCTTTTTTTATGTGACTGCCTCTAAATTTCTTTTTTTTATAGGGGGAGACGATGTTGGTATATGAAGCACTGGTTACCAGTTCAGCTGAATGCATTGTCACTATTTGAGCAAGCATATTCCAGTTGTGCCATAATGTAGACAGGTGATATTTTCTGAATTGCCCCTATACCAATAGTCACACCATATCTTGAGCATTACTAACATGTCTGGCCCCACAAATTCTTTGTAAATGTAGATTTTTGTACACAATGTATGCAACTTTTTTAGGAGCACCTGCTGACCAGAGAGTAACAACCTCAGGATAAAAGCAAGTAGCTGTACAGGACAGAAGGGTTGGAGCTTGACTAAGGTAACTCAGAAAGTACCTTTGTCCTTGATTCACATTACCTGTCATGACTAGAGAGAGATAAACAAAACAAAGATAGTTCAACTGTTAATTACCCCCTTGCCACACACACACACACACACACACTGCTTAAACATAGTTACCATCATAAGCAAAAATTTACATTAAAAGGCGACAGGCACTTCCATTGAAGTCCTAAGTATGAGGTGCATCCTGAAAGTAATTGCCAAATCATTCTACTGCCACTGCAGCACTTGTGTTGTAGGTTCACACATTTCTCTGGTTCATTGTCTTGACACTGCAGCTCAATTTTGTGGTATTTATATTTGTTAGTGATCAGTCAAAATCTTTAGGACAACCTCTGAGCCCAGTGACTGTGAAGTGTGCTCTGTTATGTTTAGTTCCAACACACAGAACATTAAGCCAGCTGAAATTCATCAACTTGTAGACATTTACGGTGAGAAAGTGGATGAGACAGTTGAAGAAACACTCATGACGAAGCATGTGTTGGACAGCCTTCTGTTGTCACTGATGGTATGGGTGAGAAAACACATGGTTCACAATAAGAATGTATTTCAAAAACTGTTTGCATGACTCAGTCATAAATTGCTTAAATTTTTGTGAATTGCGTTTGAAAAATGCTTACAAAATTATGTACCTTGGCAGAGTTTTGACATTTCAGCACTGAATACAGTGATAAGGAAGATGAGTTCTTAAATAGAATCGTGACTGGTGATGAAACTTGGGGTCTTCATGACACTCCAAAATAAAATCAACAATCTATGGAGTGAAGGAACTGACAGTCCGACAATCCTCCACCACCCCCAAAAAAGAAATCATAATGAAGTTGCAAGTGCAAAAAGTCAGGTGAAATGGATTCTGCGACCACCAAGGCATTCTGCTTGTTGAGTTCCTTCTCAGAGCTGAAACCATGAAAGCGGTATGATACTGCAAAACACCGAGAGAACTCCATCACACTATTCAAAACAAAAGATGCAAAACTCTCAATCGAATCATTATGATGCTTCATTTCTGCTGGTGGCACTGAAATCCTTACTAAACAATTCACTTGGGAACAGTGAGACCACCTGCCAATCAGTGCTGATCTCACATCTTCGGACTACCACTTTTACTTCATCATCAGTCAGGGTGAAGGTGCTTGAACACCTATGATGATGTAAGCAAGTGTGATCAGTATTGGAGGTCTTAACTGGTATTATCTTTCTATGAAAAGGGCATAGAAAAGTTGGATTACTGCTATGACAAATGTCTGAACAGTGGTGGCTGTTACGGTCTGAAGAAATGTTTTCATGGGTCCTTTCCCACAATGGTACTTACTTTCTTGGCATACCAATATTGGTATAAAAGTTGGCAGAGAACACCCCACATCCTCTTCTGTACAGCAGTCACGCAAGCCAATATGAACCACCTATTTTCTACCAGCAGCCATGTTTGACCATGAGGTTTGTTCAGCATGTTGTTGAATCTTCTGGATCATACACAGGGTTATTCAGCTGCCCCTGCCATAAAGTTTTATGGAACCTGCAACATCTTCAAGAACCACACCCATGATTTTAATCTTCTCTCCTCCCTACATGCTCACTGTTAGTCCTGCAAAAACAATGAACAGAACCTTTTTGTATCAAAATTAACTACATTACATTTTGTACTTTGTTGGACACCACACTTTCTGTGGCATTCAAGAAAAAAGGCATTTGAATGCCTGTCTTGTACTTTTTGTTAAATAATTCAAAAACTATGGCTTCTAGTAAAAATGTATCCCCTCCCCTCCCAAAAAGAAATGACTACATTAAATTTCAAACAAAAAGATCCTGTTCATTTTTTTATGTAGGACTAGTAATTTGCATGTAGTGGGTGAGAGAAATGAAAATCTTGCCCATGACATTTGTAGGCATTGCAAGTTGCATAAAACCCATGGGTAGGTGTAGTTTAATCATCGTGTACAGGTTTATCATGCCAAAAGAACTAATATAAGATTTCTCTGGCTTCATAAACAGGTCAAGAAACATTTTACACCACATTAATGTATAGTGTTTGCACTTTTCTTAATCAGAAAATCATTTCTCATTGCTTTCCTGACCACAGAAAATTCCTACACACAGCCAACTGTTTTTGTTGTTGTGGTCTTCAGTCCAAAGACTGGTTTGATGCAGCTCTCTATGCAAGCCTACATCTATTTGAACCTGCTTACTGTATTTCCCCTTCAACAGTTTTTCCTCCTCCCACTCAAATCCCACCAACACCAAATTGATGATTCCTCGATGCATCAGCGTATGTCTTATCAACCAGTTCCTTCTTTTACTCATGTTGTGCTGAAAATTTCTTTCAATACTATGTCCCTGGTAATTTGATTTGCAACTGCATAATTATTCCATTAGCCACCTCTAGGTGCAGTGCAGAGGGTGTCGAGTGCCAGTAATAGTCATCTATCCACTTATTGACTACCTCTGTAACTTAGTGTTCACTGCTGCTGCCTATCCTGGCGAGGACGCAGGTTTAGATTCCCTGTACTGCCAGGGATTTTTCTGGGTGAGAGGATTGGGAAAGTGTACATTCACCCTTGTGATGCCAACTGAGGAACTCGAGGACAAGAAAACTGACACAGGCAGGATAGTGGTGTGCTGGACGTCATTGGTAAACGATGACACGGTGGTCGGCCAGTACCGATGGACAGAGTTTACCTTATGTTTTATCCACGTAATCATCAAAATTTCTTCCTAGAAACACATTTCAAAAGATACCATCCTTTTCTAGCTTCAACTGCTTGTTGTTCACATCTCGTTTCGGAGCAAGGCTACACTTCACGCAGATACCTCCAGAAAAGACTCCGTAACATTTACATCCACTCCTAACATATTCCTCTTTCTCAGATATACAGTGAAGCCTGCATTTTATATCCTCTCTGTGTCAGCCAAAATCAATTATTTTGTTACCCAAATAACAAAACACTTCTATTATCTTCAGTGTCTCATTTCCTAATCTGCGAGGTTTGTCCGAAAAATACATATAAAAGTTGCATAATAACTTTATTTTACAATTATTCAGGTATTACAATATGGTGTCCTTCAAAGTGCTCACCCTGAGACGTGATACACTTCTGCCAACGCCATTTCCACTGTTGATAACATTGCTGAAAGTCTTCAGTTGTGATGTTGTTTAGTTGCCATGTCGTTTCCACATCTCCCAATGCCACACCATTACGCATTTTTGGGAACATGAAGAACTCACACGGGATTAAATCCAGTGGTGATTGAGCTTCGGGCCAAAAACACAACGAGCGACATGTGTGCGGGCGCATTCTTGTGATGAAGGGTCAAACTCTTGCCACAAGAGCTCCGAGACGTGTCAGAACTTCAACGTAAAAATTTCCGTTCACTCTCTTGCTGGGAGGGACAAATTCCTTGTGAACAATGCTCCAAGAATCAACACTGTCATCACATTGGACCTTGATTTTCGCGACTCTTTTGTTCTCGGTTCTCCTGCTAGTTTCCATTCCTTGCTTTGAGCTCCACATCGAATTTCTAATACCAGGACACGTCTTCAGTGATGACTCGGTTGAGAAAGTCACCTCATTCCTCTGCTTCCAACCAATCCCTACAGCACTCAACCCTCTTTGCTTTCTGTTCTGGTGTCAAGAGCTTCGGTACAATTACTTCATTTCAAGTTTTTGTGAACAATTGTTTTGAGGGTTGACAGCTCGTCAGCAATCATTCTGTCAATCCACGGTCTTTAAGAACACAAGCTGCTGCACACTCCCACCTTCACGCAGAGTGCTCTGACTCTGAGCATTGATTTGATTGATTACAGCAGTAGTCTCACCTGATGGTGACTGCAACCTGTAACATAAAGACATTATTCAACCTTTATACGTATTTTCCGGACAAACCTCGTATAATGGACAATGAAAAACTTCCAATTCTAGTTAGTTATATTAGTTGTTCCATGGATCATGAACACGATTCTTTCGTAATGATGTGGAACGTGTCACCTGCCATATTCTCCAGATCTGACTGGGTCAGACTTTTTCCTTGTCCCAAACCGAAAAAAAATCCCTCAAAGGATGATGATGATGCAGTGACTGATGCTTTGTTGCAATTGAAATCAAAGATCTTTTCTTTGAATGGTTTGCAGAAGTTATCTGAGCATGCCTCCAAGTGTATTGGTGTACACAGGTATTATATATACAAATAAATTTATATTATGAAATTTCTTTCACTCTTTATTTGTTAGGGTAGAAGCTTTTTCACCCCTCCTCGTACAGCTTTCAAATGCAAACTCGCTGATCATCCCTCGTTATTCATTCCGCATCTCCTGATTCAACTTGACTACATTCCATTATTCTTGTCTTATGTTCATCTTAGAACTGCTCTTTAACACACTACCCATTCCACTGTCTGCCTCCTTAGCTGTGCCATTCGACTAACTGCCAGCGATTTTTCCTCGGGGGGGGGGGGGGGACTGTGACTGGTACAAAATGCAGTCAGTCTTGTGAGGAGCTGCTTGACCGAGTAGTAGTGGTTTCACAGTAAAAAAAATCCTAGGACAGAGGTGTGCTGACCAGCTGCCCCTCCATATTGCATCACATCACATCACATCACACCACACCACACCACTGGCAGGGGGCAACATGTCGGTTGGTGGAATTTTAGCATTTTTAAAACAACCAACGGAAATTCCAGGTAGGAATGTCAAAAATTTCTGATTTTTATCCCTTCCATTCCATTCAACTTATCTTCCAAGACCCTTCCTGCCTCTGATATCAAGAGCTTTATTTCTTCTCTCTTCCTGTGTATTATAAGAGTCCCGTTACTCACTCCAAACAACAAGAAAATATTGAAACGATGTAACACTTGTTTCTCAGAACTGTCTGAAGTGTAATGTTGGGATATGACACTGTAGGATAGAGTTCCAATGACATTTGTTGCATAACCTAGAAAACAGTATCAACAATCATCGACATGATTTGAAGTATTTTGTGGCTCAGCTCACCATCCAAATATATTTAGAAGTACAATTCATGTGGGCTCTAGGTCATATAGTTTCAGTTAATATCTTGACTTGCTGATGAAACAACATTGTAGCTTTTGATAAGCCCAATTCTCCAAATGTAATCAACAGCTAAACCACATTTCTAAAGCTTTGGCAACTGGCTAAAAAAGAGTCACTGATTTCAAAGTTGCAGAAGTATAAAAGCAAATTACAGTTCATGATTTACACTGAGTTCACGTTACTCAGTCCAACAGATAAAACTGCACTTGGTTCCATGTGACATCAAGTCCAAGACAACTACTCTCATTCAGTAACCTCACTAAAACTATTGAGAAAGTTAACAACGATAGCACAACTCAACTCACGGGTGCAAAGCATCAAAGGTACATTTTTACAATATTAACTTCAGGAACTGTTCTAGTGGTTATAATTTTTCATAACAGTTTCTATTTGACACAGAAGTGCTATGAGGCATTTTCATAACCAAATAATTTGAAACACATGAAATTTATAATCTCAAACATCAAAGAAACAGAAAGAAATTTCAAACAAAATATCAATCCAAAAGGCTTCCATTTTTGAACAGCAGATTTGCAATTATTGAAAAAACATAGCTGAAAATTTAATGGAATCAGATACTTTGTTGGCCAGAATATTTATCATAATCTACTATTGAACAGAAGTCTCTGTGAGACAGATTCATTAAAATCTTCAACTGTGTTGTCTGTAAACATGCTCTGAAGGATCATTTCAGGCTTATCTACATTGTGAGTGTATAGCAGCATGATAAGTTGCCTGTCAATTTGTCATACACCACAGTGACATCATTGAAACAGAGAACCACTACTGTGAGACAAACCATCTTCCAGTGGTAGCCTGGAGTCGACAACCTGTTTAGAGCATAAGAGTTGTGGCTCATAGGCACCCACAAGAAAATGCAAAAGAGCTGTGCACTGCCCATTTAGAAGGCAGCTGTATTAGTACAGACCAGACACCAAGTTTTTTCTGAACTAAATCGGGATATTTTTTAAAAAACCAAGACTAAACACACACAGGCTACAATTCAATGTTTTTTTTTTTTTTTTACCTTATTGAGATTTTTGCTCACTTTTCAATCTCCTTCATAGAATCTTCTCTTCTTCCTCAATAAAACTGGAGACATGTAAATCACTAAACCATCTTCATTATTATTATTATTATTATTTCAGCTTCTAATGTTGCTGCTGGGAAAAGGTTCCTCTCAGCTCACCAAGTGTTCACCATCATCTGAAACAAAACGGAAAAGTTTTAAGAAGTTGTCATAGTTTTCATAACAATGAAAAAAAATTCCTTCCACTAATCAGATTTCAGCTTCTCTTCATCCTTGAGAAAGTTCTTTAACTGCACACATTCTTCAAACATCAAATCCCCATCTGCAAGAAATAACTTCTAGATATTCTGAAACTGAGCTCTGTTTCACTGTCAGTGAAAATGGTTTGAAAGTCCTGTAGACACTTTCTTCAAAGTCAAATCATTTTTCAACATAGTTTAGACTGTGCTGCAAGTAAACTGCCATTTTGTTGTGGTTTGCCTACTTTGTTCCTTTGTTGTCCTCGGTGTCTACATACTGGCTGAAAACATAGGGGTGTGCAGTACTGTCTACTGTAAATGATGTAGCCGACAGATGCACACTTGCGTTTCACAGTCTTCTACTTTCACTTTTCACATCCTCCCAATAATACACAGTTATGTATGGCCAGTGCACAACTTCCTATTTATATTTGTTTATAAGTCCACATCGGAATTAAAGTTACATAAAAATGACTGATTTTGCCCTATAATAAAAGATACTAGCTAGGAATACTCAATATAAATTAGAAAATCAATTACACAGACAACATTCAACCTGAGGGGGCTGCCTTTCTCTTTTATGAAAATGCAGATTACAATTCACATATGTTAATGGTAATTAGTTGAAAGTGAAGAAACAAATTTGAAGGAGGCATATTGCAAAACAAGGGGGAAGTAAAAATTAAAAAATTATCCCAGATTCCTTCGTCACAATCTCTCTTTCGAATGTTTTGATAAGATCATCATGACGACTAAGGCTGCCACAGGGGAAGGAAACTGCACAACCCTATTCAATTTTTTCAGCAGAGAATTACAAAGCACTGTCACGATTGACCTCTGATGCACTACTCGAAAACAATGGCTATTTAGTCACGTATGGCCACTTAGCGCTGTTAATAAAAGGAGGAGTTTAAGTCAGTAACTCATACAAGACTGCCCCTCATTAGAAATTGGTAATGAGCAATTTGAAGTGAAGACCACATCATTTTATATAATGTTGTCCATTTTTATGTAACCAGGAATTTTATCTATCCCAACAAAGTACAGTTGGGAGTTTGGTTTCCAACCAGATATCTGGGATATCAGGCAACTATGGTCAAGACAGAATCCAAGTCTCCACATTATCAATGTGGCCTCAGATAGCACTAGCATCCCTCCCCCAAAGCATTGGTCTGTGGAGTTGGGTATGCGAAAACACAGAATGGGTACTCAGTCAGCGGAGTAGGATTCCATTCACTGATGCATCCAGGAGTAACCTGACATCTGATGATTGTCAAAGAAAGGTGTGAAAGCAGCAGGAAACTATGAGACTTCAGAAAGAAAGTTACCTGTTACTATGGCAGACTGAGTAACTTTTACTGTATGCTGCAATACAATTCAAAGTGATGCAGATACTACTTTTCACTACAGTCACTAAAACCTGTAAACAACAATTGTAACATCCCACAAACTGTTCAGTTTCTTGAAAATATAAACGTGTGCCTCAGTCATGGAACAATTTGAGGATTGCTGTGTGAATTTCCTCTTTGATGGAAAATCTCTTTCCTGTCAAATATCCACTGAGCTTGCTGGAAAGACTGAATGGTCTTCATCAAATTGTTGGCACTGTTTCACTACGACTGGATGCTACATTGCATTGCACCATACACTGCAAGAATTCCATGGCGAATTTGTGTGCAATTTGTATGTTTGGCTAACAAGAAACTTACTGTTCCTTGTACCTCAACTTTGGAGAGCCATTTCACTCCCACAATGTGATGAACCTGTTGTCCGTACTGCAGCAGAATTGTCTCTCAGGAAATTGGTAACATGCCCACTCTTCTGAAAGGGTGCCGTGCCTGTTGCGTAACTTAATTTCAGAAGTCCCTATACCTCAAGTATGTCTCTTGAATGAATCAATAACCATCCAAGACCATTTCTTCAGCAATTCCTTTGGATCAGTGCTCATTGTGTAGAAGCAGAAGAAGATACATTCATGTGTGTGAGTCATGAGGCAACGGTTCAAATCTGTGTTCTGTAACTAGTGCAACATTATTTAATAATTCTCCTGATACTGTGTTACTATCACATTTTTACTGTTAAATGTTTGTTTGCTGATGGGGTGGTAGGGTCAACCAATAACCCTCTGGAAATTTATACAGTGAGATAATCACAAGCCTATTTGGGGCCCACCCAAACAGAACCCTGCTTGCCCCAGTACAGCATATTCCATAGCAGTTACTCAGTAATGATTGTTTCACTCCCCTCAACCCTTATTGACAAATGGTGCATTTTCAAAATTATTGTTCTCCTACAATGTTCACAGTTCAGCCAATAAGATCAAAATCCCATGCACTATGACGTACAATGTTCCATTACTGTGTCATTGGATGGTAGGCAAAAGTATGTCCAGAGCTTAGAGTAGCAATCGACTGTTCGTGTTAACAAGTCCCCAGCTCATGAAATCCATGTTTGACAAATGTGCACCCAGTCAATGAGACTGATCTCATCAAGATGGTCAACATTTGTCATGACCCAAAAATCAAAAGTAGCGTGTTTTCTGGAAGATGAGGAAGGCAATTGTAACCTGAGAGCTTTTATCATCTGCTTTTCTGGGGTTCCCATTGCACAGAATTAGTTCATGCTGACTATTTACTGAACTTTGTTGCTGCCTTAATCCTCAACAAAATTTTATATGAGGAGCTTACACACAAAAGCAAACATGTCAGGAATTTAAAATAAATGAGACACAGAATGGAACAAAACAAACAGGATAAGCAGAACCTAGATAATCATACAATTTAAGTGAAATCAAACATTTGCCAAGATACAAGCCTACGAAAATACATCTGTGTCCACATACACATTTTGTGTGAAGGATAACTAATCCATTACATCCAGTCACACTGTTTCTCTAATGCAGAGCAACTGTTTGTGCTTCCGTGCTCCCTCATAATATGTTGCATAGCACTACTTTTTATTATTATTAAAAGGACACAGTTACTTATGCACTGACTCCACTTTTGATAGAATAGGAAAACTTCTAAGAAAAAGGCCAACAATTGTAACAAAAGAGGAATACAATGAGATCTACAATCAGTGACTCAGCTAAGAAACCTTGCTCGCCGATGTACATCTTGTAGGTCCTTAGATAGGGATTTCACATTAAATATGTGAAATAAAATGCATTTACATACACAAGTACAAAGCTATGGGAAACACTCATACTGATGTTGAGACAAATGCATTCTAGAAGTCCCAACTAGATGTAAAAGAGCAGATGAACCACTACAAAACCCTTTCCTTGGACAAAAGCCCAAGTACTTTTCAGCCATCCAGTCTAAGATAATAGGAAAAAAGATGTTGATGGTTTACAGTAAACTAATTTTTAAGAAGCCTGCCAAAATCACTAGTACTTAAGTTGGAACACAACCATCACCGATGATATTTCCATGTTGCTTGTGACTGTTAAGAAAATTATTCTTTTTTGCATGTAACACTTACGTCAAAGAATACTTCTAAAGATAGTTAATGCCACAGTTACGTCATTTTATTCTGGCATGGTGATCTGAAACATTTTAAATAATTGTGAAGTAATAATAAACCTGAAATTTGAATAAAATATTGAAAATGAATATTAGTACTATAGTGGCCACTTTACAGTTTTTTCTATGGTATCACATACTACACTATAAAAATGTGTGAAATGATATGGTATAACAAGCATTATACAATAAGAGGTAAGTTATTTTGAAAGAAAGAAGAAGATTTTTAGTTTTGAAAATCGCTCATGGTTCATGTAATGAGAACATGTCCATATTTAAATGTGCTTTTTAAAGGAATATTTTCATTGTAGATTTGATTTACAGATATGAACTGCCTTTTGGCCTAAAAGTAAAAGGCATTCACACTGCAGTATGCTATTTTCATTCTTATGTATGCCCAAAATAAGTTTCATGTTGACTGTGATAAATTGCATTTAGTAGATATGTTCATTTTTGGATGTCACCTTCTCATAATTTGCTTGGGCCTTTGCCCCGCTTCAACACGGGGTTGACTCTGTTACTATAGAGTTGGCAATGTTAGTGTCACAGAGTGTTGTTGCCAGATGCCCTTCTTGTCACCATCATGTACCCCCCAGGACAGAAGTAACGTACCCTAGCTGTCTGCGTCTAGTGTAAGCCATGAAATAGTGCGAATGTTTTTCAGATGTCTGTAAGTTGTGTAACTGAGGTGGTACATGGGGACACAGCCCAGTATTTACCATGTGGGATGTGGAAAACTGCCTAAAAACCACATTCAGGCATGCCGTCCCTCGTTGTTAACCTGCTGGGCTGATTCAGTCCGGGGCCGGCGCGCCTACGCAAGTCCAGGAAGCAGCACATCAGTGCTCGTGGGTAACCTGTTGTTTCCTTCTCAGAAATTCATCTATGGAATAGCACTTGTCAACTTTCATTATCAGCCAGCACCTTGTTAATTAAAGGGAGGTTGTCAAATATTTTTATGGCTGCATGATATGCTTCTTTCTGTGCTACAACAAGATTAAGTCCCACTGTTTTCCTCCTAGTATTGTATTTATGAATGCTAGTATTATTTTCAAATTGTGCTGATCCTTCAAAACAAACTTTGTAAGAGTGTATGTGTTGTGAGGCTACCTAATTTCTTTATCTATGTGAAGTTTGAGGATAGGCACTGTGCGTGTGTGTAGGGGGATGGGTCAGAGGCCCCCATTCTAAATATGACATCAATGAAAGAAGGAAGTTAAATTTTCTAGTGATGTCATTGCCACTTATGGCAATCAAATTTAGAGCAAATGTTGCTGCACTCAGTTTTATAATTCTTGTTCTCATCACTATGTACCCCCAAGTATTTTTAACAATCAGTCTTCACATATTTCTTTTCCGTAATGCTTCATTATTAGTGATGATTTGTCTTTCCTTGTACAAAACTGAATAAGATGCCTTTTCTTTGTAAATGATGTGCTAGACCATTTATTGAGAACCAATGAATGACACTTTCGAATATTTCATTTATTGCTCCATCTGATATCGAGGTCGGTTATCGTGCTTTTGAGGTGAATTAAGAGAACTATTTTGCCTTTATCAGTAAAGTTTCAGGCAATTACCCTTCATCAAATTCATGTTGAGACCTAGAGAAGACAATTCTGGTCTATAAAGTGTGTCACAATTCAGAAATGTTAACTGTGTTCTTTAATGCTTCAACAGATTGTTATCCATAATAAAGGCCTGCAAGTAAGTGCATTTGCCTTGCAACCATTCCAGAAAATGGGAATGGTGTGTCCTTTTTAGTCACAATGCCTTGTTGCCCCAGTGATATACAATTAACTGCCACAAGAGGAGGGGATCTCAGACTACATTACATTAATTATTTATTCCACAGACCCACAAAAGAGGGTATCCTCCTGGGTGTGGAACATGTCCAACAGTATTGGAATAGTACCTCAGAATCAAACGAAACAGGAGGTCCTGCCTGAGACCCAGGTATAGCTGCTTTCATTAAATGAAACTATATGGTTCCAGAGAGGAATCCCCATTTCATTCAAAACTGAGGTGCTATTCCATGACAGTTTGACATCCTCTGTGGTGCTCTTTGTGTTTTGGGGAAATAAGTGGACTGAGTTGTGAACAGGATTTTGGACTGAGGAGGGAGGCATGCTGGGGCAAACAGTGCAGAGCCACTGTGCCAGGGTGGTGTAGTGGTTCGTGCATCTGCCCAGTGAGCAGAGGATCTGGGTTCAAATCTCGGAATTCGGTCAAATTTTCATTCATCTCTTCAGTCTGCATAGTTGGTTGAGACTTGTAAAAGGTCCATGGAACCATAAAGTTTCTTTTCTTTTTGATGATCATTCATATCAATGTTATTTTCAGTTTCAAGTGACAACTGAAAGAACAAACTAATAGTCTTATCTCCCTTAATAATACACTTTTTGGCGACAGAGAGAATACAGGCAAATGATTTAATAGTGATGCATCATCATCTAATCCAATTTAGTTAGTAGGATACATGTTCTACGGATCATAATGATGAGGAATGAGTCATTTTACATTCATTTGCAAATTAATTTATGCATATGGTTACATTATGAACATTTCTAATGTTGAGAATATCATGATTTTGCCATGTATAAAAAAATATGAGGCGTACATAAAGACCACAAACACTTTCAATTATTTATTGCACAAGAACCAAACAGTGTGCAGCTATCATACATATGTCATTTCAAAGAGACACTGAAAGTTTTTTTTTAATGTATACCACCACAGTGTAGTTTCGTAACTTGAGGATAGTCACCAAAAGTCACAAACGTGGTGTGTTGGCGTCCAACAAAAACTAGTGTGGTAAGGAGCCACCAACAAGGAAGGCCATTTACCACTGACACAACAAATTTGTTATGATGGGTTGCTTGTGCCCGGGAAAGAGAAGCAGACGTCCCAGTGTGAGTGAAGTGAATGAGGAGTGCATACGAGAGTCATCTATAAGGAGTCCGAGAAAATCTGTGCGTCGTGCATCCCATGATCTCAAAATAGCTCCAATGACATAGTGAAAAGTCCTGCTACAGAAGGTGTCAATGAAATCATTCAAACTGGAGCTAGTGCAGAAACTCAATGATGATGACAAAGAAAAGCGTTTTGAGTTTTGTTCAGAGTTGCAAAAACTGAATGGGGATGGTAATGGCTTTGATTACATAATATTTAGCAGGGAAGCCACTTTTCACACTAATGGGAAAGTGAACAGGCATAATTGTCATATCTGGGGGTACAAAGCATCCACACGAATGCATTGAATTTGAGCATGAGTCCCCAAAAGTAAATGTTTTTTGTGCCTTGTCGTACCAAAAACAGTACAGGCAATTCTTCTTCACTGAGAGCACTGTTACTGGATATTCCTACTTGGATGTGTTGCAGCAATGGCTGATACCTCAAATGCAACTGGACCCTTCATTCATTTTTCAGCAGGATGGAGCTCCAACCCATTTTCATCATGAAGTTTGTGGGTGTCTGAACACAGAGCTGCTGCATCGATGGATCGGCCTTGCTACAGAAGAGGACAGGTGTTTCACTAAATGGTTCCCCAATCACCACATCTCACTCCATGTGACTTTTTTCTGTGGGGACGCATTAAAGATCTGGTGTATGTACTGCCTCTACCACATGATGAAGCAGTGCCCCGTTTGTTTGGAAGTTTTTTTACAGTTTCGCTTCAAATTGCAATATGTATGATATCTGTACAATGTTTAGTTCTTGTGCAGTAATTACTTGAAAGTGTTCCTGGACTTTATATAGGGTGTACATAAAGTATGATAGGAGTGGCAGGCTTGTTAACATGGTGCTGAAACATACAATGGTAGCTAACGAAAAGCTCTGTTTGATGTGTTGCAGACACTACTGGCTATAACAACTCCCAAATTTAGGTATTTAAATATTATTCTAATGTTATCGTAAGATAAGGCATAGTATTCATTATACTATTGTTAAAAACAGCATTGTTTATTAAACATGTTATCTTCTATATGAACCGTAAAAATTGTATACATTTCATTTAAATTTGTTGCCAATTTGTTTCAGCTATTCCCACATGATGTACAGTCACTTCAACTTAAAAAATATACGAAAAAGGAGACATAAACATTTTTTTCAAGGCACTTTCTTGATCCTAAATTACCACAGCATTACATTTAAATGTTTAGCAGCCAATACCATTTTTCACAGCACCTGATAATTCTTGTAACTGTACCCAAGATGTAGTCTGGAATGTCTGAAACACTATTATCATTAGTTACCTTTATAATTCAGTCAATATATGTATTATTTTTTACTTTTAAACACATTTGGCAAAATAAAATGGATTTTTTCTTTAGCAACAGTCCTTCTCACACAGGCAAGCAAAGCCACAAACATTTCATCCTGGTTACTGTAAATGCACTCCAAGAACTAGCACCTCTACTTTGAGCAGTACTGTACTCTGTTTCACCCATAGCAGTTCAATATACCAGACTGCAGTCAAAATGTTCACCACATCTTGTACTTTTTCTGTAAAATGTTTGTGTTTCTGACCCTGCAAAATTTGTCAGATACTCCAAGCAGTACACACTTTTAGTATTAATCAATTCCCAGGGTAGCTTGCTTGGAATCATTTCAGTTCAGACACTCATTCCATGTTCCATGTGATCTTCACTGTCTTGGGGTGATTTCCATGCTTCAATGTAGCAAGCTGTACAATGATAACTGTAACTGAATGCAGAAAATTAAGAATTGGAAATATAACAATAACAGACACAGTGTAATCCAATGAGCAATTGTACGTTCACTCACTCATTTATATATCAGCTTTGTATTCAATTGGAGGCTTTTTCCCCCCATCATTTGTAATGAATAACCATGTCTCTGAGCTGGCAATTATAATACCAACACTTCTAGGGATACGAGTTGTGACATTTCACACCTTCCAAAAGCACATGAAAATATTCTGAATTCAAATTTTGAAGATGGAACATTTTGGTGCTACATAGGCACTGTAATACACAGATGGAACACGATTCAACAGCAGAAACATATTACAAAATTAGATACTGTTATAAAGAGAAGATCCCTGATTTTGTTGTAGCAACTCAATATCATTCCTGTGTTTAGTCACTTCTCTGCCAATTCAGTTACAGTTACCTTGACAGAGAGAACACTTAAAATAGCAGTATGTCTGTGCTAGTAGTAAGTGGCATACATTCTAATCTCTTACAAAGGTTGAATTTCAATCACAGAATTCCATTTCTGAGGTTTGGAAGCAGTTTATGTTGGGATCACTATAAAACCACGTACATGCTACTTGGGCCCTTGAGATGTGCCAATGACTCGGATGGCTTGCTGTCAGATGCATTTTGATCTTTTTGGGTGTCCAAGGGCTGTGGTCCAGATGATCACACACATTGCCTGCGAATTTTAGATGCTAAAGTGAAGAAAAGTTTTCAGTCACAGCTATTGATTTGCGTTAACACAGGGATTTAACTTTGAGTATTGCACCATAAACCTGTTTTGATAGTAAAACATGCAAAAACTAAGCTCATTCTTCACCCAGAGAGGTGCTGGTGAGTCTCTACAACACTGGTGGCCTTTACCTAAGAGGGTTCCATTTAAATAGGTCTCATTTCTTTTGCTGCCTTTGTACACTGTGTGTACCTAGAAGTGAGTTTCTATACTTGTTCAAGTTCATGCTGTATTGCATCCTAATAAGATGGAAGGAGGAGGTCGGAATTGAAAAAAGTGCTGTAATTGTAGCTCTGCATCACAAAGGCTATTCTAGCAAGGCAATAGTAACAAATTTTGGCCTAACCAAGCCTACAGTAGTGTATACATTGCTCTGGTGCCAGCTCAAGTGTTTGACAATCTGGAAGACCCTGAGTAACACGGTAAAGCAAAGATTAGTTCCTATGTGTACAGAGTAAATGTGAAGAATCCTCCTGCACCTATAATTAATAATAAAGTAAACAATATGTGAGAAGCTCCAACCTTTGTCTCAGCAGAGCAATGCCATTTGTGTGACCATGACTTACATGGATGGATAGAGAGAAGTTGAATTGATTGCAATGGGCGCAGCAATGGTCCAAGGATTAATCGAGTTTTAAATTTGTAAGCCTTCACTGAATGTTTACTCATTGACATCGTGGAGAACGTATGAAGTCAGTACTGATCAACAATTCAGTTCAGTCTGCCAAGAGGCATATTAGTTGTGGGTTGATCTGCAGCAAGACAATGATCTCAGACGGACTTCTAAATTGTGCCAATAGTAAGTCAATAGAGGAAAGAAATTTGGGAAACTGAAGAATATGGTCTGGTGAAGTCAGCCGCCTCACTTAAATCCCATCGAATACTTACGGCATGAACTTGAGGAAGGGAGATTAAACACTAATGTCCCATTGAAAACAAGGTTATTAGAGACGGAGCACAAGCTTGGATTAGGGAAGGATGGGGAGGGAAGTCTACTCTGCCCTTTCACAAGAACCATCAAGGCATTGGCCTGAAGTGATTTAGGGATATCACAGAAAACCTAAATCGAGATGGCTGGACATGGGTTTGAACCGTTGTCCTCCCGAATGCAAGTCCAGTGTGCTAACCACTGCTCCACCTCACCCACTGGGATGAACATGGCAGAGAGATCAGAGAACTGGCATCATCTAATGTTGAAAATCTATGGATTACAGATGCATGGGACTGTAATCTCTGCAAAAATATTATCTCCATAATGCCAACAGTCTGCGCAGCTGTTCTTAACACGAAGGGTACTTAATGACAGAGAGAGAGAAAATATTTGTATTGTTAGCCTATTTAGTTTGAAGAGTGTAGTTGTCTATTAAAATAAAGTGCACAGCTTTTTTCATAGGTGATCGAATAAATTTGACCTGTAGTATATACTTAGTAACAACAATACAGATGTTGAGATCCTTGTCAAGGAAGGTGATTTATTTACTAAACTAGAAAGGTTACAATGAAATGCATAAATAACTCTGCTGAAAGAAGAAACTGCAACGCCCTCAACGAAATGGTCATTTTGGTCATACGATGTGACATCGCTGTAATTCAGGTCAAATGGAACATGTGTCACAGTGAAAGGTGTCCTGTCACATCACTACAATGCATACCACTCTCTGATGGCAATGCAGGTGTATATTCTGACACATAAAGGTGCCAAATTCCATCCTGTGATACATTGCCCCATAGCATCTTGGGCTGTTTGTTGGCACAATCTTTCATTAACTCACGATATATAGCAAAGTTTTGCTAAAGTTAAAAAGTGATTTTTACTGCTGAGTGTATATTTTTTGTTTTTTTCAAAGTACGACAACAATTACTGCAAAATGGCCAATACACAGCTCAGTGGAGACATTGTCAATAATAGATCAACTCTATGCATTGTTTGAATAACATTACATACAAGCTAAACATTGTAGAGACGAGTTTAAAAAAAAAATCTTATTACTATTGATACGGTCATGACTCACAGAATGGATAACATAAACAGTTTGCCTACTGTGAGTTCCATATCCAATGAAGCAGCATAGAATTAAATTACACTTGCTCAAACAAGTGAAACAGTAAATGAAATACAGAACCTAAATAATCTAGCCGTAGGAACCGACAGCAACATAGAGTTGCAAGATATGGAAAGTGGATCACAAGCAGTAAATTCTCACGATTTACCGGGAGCAGATAATGTTCAAACAGTAAATTTCTCACAATTTATCAGTGCAGTCATGCAACAATTTCAGCAGATGAATACAAGTTTACAGAACAATGAGAAACTGTTTACGGAATAATTTCAGGAAATAAAGAAAAAACTTGACAGTAATGACGCTAAATTAACCAAAATTGGTACTGACTTGAACAAAAGGATCACTCAAATGGCCACCTAGTTTTCAAAACTAACAGTTTTAGCAAAACATAATGAAATCAATGTCAAACCTTTAAGTAGCACATAATGACAAAAGTAGGAAAGTGCGTTACCCCTCATGATGACATCACGAGGCGTGTCACACAAGTAGAGGCAGATTTAGAAACCATGGCCAAGACAATCAAATCAGAGACAGACAGATGTTTTTCTAAAATGAATGAAAATAAACAAACTAATTAATTTCACACCACTTTGGCGAATTGTGCTTGGATGGGGATGAATAGGTGATTATCTGGACAACACAACACCCAGTCCCTGAGTGGAGAAAATCTCTTATCCAGCTGGGGATCAAATGCGGGCCCTTAAGATCGACAGTATGTCACACTGACCACTCAGCTAACGTGGGTGGACAATGATTTAATAGAAACAAGCAGACTGCAAACTGACTTATTCAACAACCTTGGACACTGGAGCCAATAATCAGTCTGTATTTATATGTCCAAAAGTATGTGATCCGTTTGTTTTGTTTACACAATCAATGAGAAACATCAGCTTAAAAAAGTAACATTGCATCATAGTGTTGTCAGAATTTATTCTCAGTAACTATTCCTTTTCTTTGCTCCCCTTTCATTTTGCAGTCCGTCTATCCCCCCCCCCCCCCCCCCACACACACACACACATCTCCACCATCTTCCCCCTCCCCATATATGCCTATCATGTACAATGCAGTTAGCTTTCAGCTCATATTGACTCCAAATGACCTTTTTTTTCCAGTAAATTGTGTCTTGCTGATTACCGCATCTTCCATCGTTAAGCACTCAGGTTTTCAAATCTCATCCAGCGCAGGCACCAAGGATCAGTCTTTCCTTCTCATCCTGTCTGGTAAGTCTCCTCTGACCTATGGTTTTGGGCAACTTTTCCATAACTCTCTCCCTTTCTTAAGTCTTGCCAGTCTTCTTTCTTTCCCTTCAGATCTTCTGCTAGAAGGAAGAGCCATTGGCTCTGAAAGCTTCCACATTTCTATATCCTTTGCATATAGTTTCTGCTGCCACCAGTGTGGTGAGTAGATCATCTTATTTATCCAATTATACTGCAGCCATCTTCATGATAGTGCTGGCAACATGGCTGTGGATGAGGTCGTGTTTGGTATGAGAGTCAGCTACCATCTGACATCGGTTTACGAGTACTCAACAAAAAGCTTGTGAGAATTCAATTCCATACAGCTGGAACCAAAAGAAAATTGGTAGTTCATACCAGCACAAGACCATAAATGAAAAAGTTGTTATTAATAATCGGTGTCCCTGACACTCTGATTACAAGTATGTTAAGTAAGTTTCAATATACCATTTCACACTTAGTCTGCTATTAACACTATTGTACTCAACTCCAGTTGCTTGTGACAAATGGACTGATGCATCAAACAGGCTACAGTACATTTTATTACATGATACATTATTCTCTTTTTCGCAGTTTTGGGAAAATGGTGTACACTGACACTTAAGTAAAATGCTAATCCGTGTGCATGCATAGAACTTTATTGCAGGTTTCCTAATACAAACTACTCTATCAATAATGTATTGGACTGAGTGTAATGGAGCAGCTTGTCTTTTATTGTTAGCCAAAATTAGCAGCAATGGCTTTGTGTACATGGTAGCTCCAAACTGTGACAAGCTTTGAGAGCACTTGCCTGCTAAAGGCAAAGGATCTGAGTTTGAGTCTCAGTTTTAATCTGCGAGGAAGTTTCACATCAGCACACATTCCACTGCAGAGTGAAAATTTCATTCTGTAAACATCCCCCACGCTGTGACAAGCCATGTCTTTGCTATATCCTTTCTTCCAGCATTGCAGGACAGCTTCTCTGAAGTTTGGATGGTAGGAGATGAGGCACTGGAGGAAGTAAAGCTGTGAGGATGGGTCATGAGTCATGCTTAGGTGGCTCAGTTGGTAGAGCACTTTCCCACAGAAGGCAAAGGTACTGAGCTAGAGTCTCAGTACAGCACACAGTTTTAAATCAGTGTACACTTTGCTGCAGAGAGAAAATTTCATTCTGGAAGCTTTGAGAGGTTGTGTGTTTGGGCGGGAAGGAGTGTTTTACGACTGTGGAACATGTATTGTGATTAGTTGGTTTATGAGCACAGAATAGAACTACTGAAACTAATAAGTTATTGGAGGTAATTTGTCACACTTTTTGTGGATTTTAGAAGCAGAGTGTTAACGACTTTGCAATACAAATATTCCGAATGAATCTCTGAGATTGTATTTACAAGATGACTTGAAGTTCCCTTGATACCATTCAGTAGCAGCAGACCACTTCTGTGGCTGGCCAAATATTTGACAAGTCTCCTTACACATCAGTGTAGCAACTGTGAGGAGAGAAACCTCAAATTGCCAAATTTTTCTATATGTGCTTAATTTTACTGGCTGTGCTCTGGATCTTCCAAGCTCTGACTGGGAAAAATGCTCCTCAGAGAGCACAACTCCCCTTCCCTGGGCTATGTTTTACTCGGGCAACCATTGCTTCCATTTCTGCTATACCCCTTGGAAAAAGTCATGCCTCACTATTCGTATCTCTCTCCCGTGTCAGTGAGGCAGCTTCCTTTTAGCTCTCTGCCACTCTGAAAAACATCAAGATGAACCACTGTCCAAAGGTCTTAACTCTTACAAAAATTTTGTTTAGGGATTTATGTGTTTGGTGGCATTTAAAAGGCCTAGCTGGGAGTTCACCTGTAAGACAGCAATCTCTGGCACACATCCCAAAGCCAGATTTTCTGCATTTGGCAGTCAATTGCATCTTTCACAAACATTGCTTCTCACTCCAACACGTAAAATATTTGTGTGAGTGAACAATGCAGAATGTCTTGACTCTTGTCCATCCACACGGTGGTGCCATTAGGGATCACAAAGACACTTACTGGGCCAGGCTGCCACAGTGAAAGTTTCCCCTCACCGCCGCTTTCCAGACGAGCTCAGCCAGATCCCCTTATTCCCAGCTATTGTACAAATCTGTTTTAAATTACTCTCTAAACTGACTATCACTCAGACAGTTAATATCAATACCGTGCTTCATTCGTAATTAATTGCACGGCTCAAGGTGGACCTCTACTATGAACTCACAAGAACTTGTGTATGTTGTATGACAGTGTTGAAAAGTTGTCCTGTAACGATTATAATAGCTTCATAGTTAGGTCTACATCATTTTATGGCCACAGAAAGAAAGTTCCTGTTTCAATTGAAATTTTAGCTTGGAATGTGAAATATTTTAAAATGTTGTGTAAATGCCCCATTCCATCACACGAGTCAGTTTAGGTGGTTGTTGGTCACAGTTTGGAAGAGTCCATTCAGGATAGCAGACAGCTGGTCATACGTCGTACCATGCACGAATAGAGTGTAAGGAGATTTGCTAGCTGATTCTCAAGGGAATGAAATATATGGTGGGAACCTGGTATCAGGATGACATACAAATGTACTAGCATATGGTTTAAGTTAAGTGATTAATAGCATACTGTTATTGGAAGCAAACACAAAATTTTGACCACGATATTCTTACTCCTCACATCAAGCTATGATGAAGTGGGCAAAGTTCTGTTGAAAGGTGTAGCCAATTTTCAAAAAGCCTGTAAATGTTGGTAAGTGAAGTATTCATTTGTTAGCGAGCAATGTAGTCAAATACATTGGGACTGTAATAAAAAACTATGGTTGTGGGATTAGACATGTCTGTTATCCAGCTTGGCAGCAAAATTCTGAGCCCTGTAAGAAACCACGTGTGATTTTAACCGACGCACATCTCGATGAAACATTGTGAGTGAAACTCTCTGTACTGTGCTGTGTGGGCAAGGTTCAATAAGGGTGCACGCAGCCCTTGTAAGGCCAACTGAGGAGCTACTCGACTGAGAAGTAGCATCGCCATTGCCAAAAACTGGCAAGGTCCGGGACAGAGGTGTGCTGACCACGTGCCCCTCCAATTAATTTGGTTAGCTGAGGATGACACAGTTGTCAGTCATCACTGTTGAGACGTCCGATGCCTCTTTGCATAGATCTTTTTTTGGGGGGGTTCTAGTCATGGCTGAAAAGTACTGATTGTTATTTAAATTTTTTTTTTATGGAGGAGTAAAATATATGATTATTAAGCTGTTGTTATAAAAGTGTGCTTGTAGTCCATCATATGTACAAAGACTCTCTAAAAGAAGGAGGCTAAAAGACTGACAGTATGCACAGGTTCCTAATATATCTAAACTTCAGCTAATGCTCAGTATTGCTGCATTATTCAGCTTTTCCGTAAATTCACAATGGGGCACTGACTGGCTTCTAAATAAAGTTCAAAATTTCATAACGACAAAAATAAATATAGATCAACCCAGAGCACAATCTTTTTTAAATCTTGTCTTGACAAGAAACAAGTAAAGCTGAGTTACACACTGGTTCCAGATGTGGACAACAGCTAGTTATGTCTTTAGATTTTTCTGTTTTCTTCATAGATTAATTCTTAAATTCCATGAGTTTTCTTGTATTTAAGAGGTGTAGTCTCACATTTTTGTAACTTTAAAGTGGAAATTCAAGTAGTGTGTAGCACAGTCGTCATTTCTCTTGAACGACTAACTACACTACTAGGTTAGGCATGTGGAGGCTGGCTGTCCGGCCACACCCACTCGTCTGTGAGTCACTCCTCCGACGGCATCTGAGCGAGCTCACTGGAGGAGGGGTTCACAAGTGTTGGACACATTAGGGAAATATTGTTCAGAGCCAGAAAGATAGCCAATATGCACTCAGTAGGTCTGTCAGGGAGCCTCATCCGAGATGGGGCATCTTTGCCTGTGGCTATTGAGCTTGCAGGGTGCAGTCATCTCCGAGGAGTGGCATCAGTTCTGACAGTGCCTTTTGCGAGGTTTCCGAGGTCATCCTCAGTTCATTCAGATGACTGGTGGAGGCTGCTGGCCTCTCATATGGAGTGCAAGAACAGCTCACGATTTGCAGCACAGTTTCCAGAGTTGACTGGGGTCCTAAGGTCTGGAGCCGAGTGGACAATCTCGGCCAGAGGCTTTGTTGAGTCTGACAGTCTTGGCTGGACCTCCATTATTGGGTGGATAATTGTAGGACTCTCCTAGACAGGTCAGGGTACACTACACAAAGGAAGCAGCTACTCAGTTAGGTAAGTACTTGCGGGGTGCACATGGTGGTTTTTAGCTTACATGGTAGTCTGAGATACTCTGATGAACACAAAGCAGTTGACATACAGATAACAAAATCAGACAGCATTCAGAGTGAAGAAACTTTGACAAATTTTATCAGTTAACTGTTGTAGTTTTTGCAACAAAATTCCCAAACTTATTTATTTATGGCTTATTTACCCTGACTAGATTAGATGCTTCAGGCGCTAACTTACACATGACCAGGAACAATATTACACAGAAAACAAAATAATAATAACACTAACATTAATAATGTATTATAATAATACGTTAAGACACAACAATATCAATGCTAATAATTTGGATTATTAATGAAAAGTACACCCCCCCACCCCAAGAAACATGGACCTTGCCATTGGTGTGGAGGCTTGCGTGCCTCAGCGATACAGATAGCCGTACTGTAGGAGCAACCACAATGGAGGGGTATCTGTTGAGAGGCCCGACAAACGTGTGGTTCCTGAAGAGGGGCAGCAGCCTTTTCAGTAGTTGCAGGAGCAACAGTCTGGATGATTGAATGATCTGGTCTTGAAACACTAATCAAAATGGCCCTGCTGTGCTGGTACTGCAAACAGTTGAAAGCAAGGGGAAACTACAGCCATAATTTTTCCTGAGGGCATGCAGCTTTACTGTATGGTTAAATGATGGTGTCTTCTTGGGTGAAATAGTCCCCCATTATATTCTCCAGGAGGGGCCTACTCGAGGATGTCGTTATCAGGAGAAAGAAAACTGGCATTCTACAGATCGCAGCATGTAATGTCAGATCCCTTAATCGGGCAGGTATGTAAGAAAATTTAAAAAGAGAAATGGATAGGTTAAAGTTAGATATAGTGAGAATTAGTAAAGTTCGGTGGCAAGAGGAACAAGACTTTTGGTGAGTTGAATACAGGGTTATAAACACAAAATCAAATAGGGGTAATGCAGGAGTAGGTTTAATAATGAATAGGAAAATAGGAATGCGGGTAAGCTACTACAAACAGCATAGTGAACGCTACTACAGTAGTACAAGTTTATATGCCAACTAGCTCTGCACATGATGAAGAAATTGATAAAATGTATGATGAGGTAAAAGAAATTATTCAGGTAGTGAAGGGAGACGAAAATTTAATAGTCATGGGTGAATGGAATTCGGTAGGGAGGAAAGGAAACATTGTAAGACATTTCCAGGGGCAGATGTGGACTCTGACCACAATCTATTGGTTAGGACCTGTAGATTAAAACTGAAGAAACTGCAAAAAGGTGGGAATTTAAGGAGATGGGACCTGGATAAACTGAAAGAACCAGAGGTGGTACAGAGTTTCAGGGAGAGCATAAGGGAACCAATGGGGGAAGGAAATACAGTAGAAGAAGAATGGGTAGCATTGAGGGATGAAACAGTAAAGGCAGCAGAAGATCAAATATGTAAAAAGAAGAGGTCTAGTAGAAACCGTTGGGTAACAGAAGAAATATTGAATTTAATTGATGAAAGGAAAAAACATAAAAATGCAGGCAAAAAGGAATACAAATGTCTCAAAAATGTGATTGACAGGAAGTGCAAGATGGCTAGAGGACACTAGGGGTAAGATAGATACTGCCTACAGGAAAATTTGAGAGACCTTTGAAGAAAAGAGAACCACTTGTATGAACATCAAGAGCTCAGATGGAAACCCAGTTCTAAGCAAAGAAGGGAAAGCAGAAAGGTGGAAGGAGTATATAGAGGGTCTATACAAGGCCAATATTATGGAAATGGAAGAGAATGTAGATGAAAATGAAGTGGGAGATATGATACTGTGTGAAGAGTTTGACAGAGCACTGAAAGACCTGAGTCGAACCAAAGCCCCAGGAGTAGACAACATTACATTAGAACTACTGACGGCCTTGGCAGAGCCAGTCCTGACAGAACTCTACCATCTGGTGAGCAAGGTGTATGAGACAGGCGGAATACCCACAGACCTCAAGAAGAGTATAATAATTCCAATCCCAAAGAGAGCAAGCGTTGACAGATGAGAAAATTACCAAACTATCAGTTTAATAAGTCACTGCTGCAAAATACTAATGTGAATTCTTTACAGACAAATGGAAAAACTAGTTGAAGCCGACCTTGGGGAAGGTCAGTTTGGATTCCGTAGAAATATTGGAACTCGTGAGGCAATACTGACAGTCTGTGGAGATTTCAATTTGAATTTTCAGTTGTCCACTATCTGTAACTCATATGCAAATAATTTATTAAATTCATTTGGTCTTTATATTACAACCACTGAAATAACAAGGCTTCATTATAAAGGTACTGGTACATGTATTGACAATATATTTGTATCAAATGAGTTAGTGCATCTGAAGTCAGACGTAATTAAAACCTGGGTATCTGGCCACTGACTCAGTGCACATGGCAGGAAAGAGTGTATGTGTGGTCAATTATGATAATCTAAATATGTTTAAGTCTAATGTTGATAAAAGTTATTGGTTGCAAGTTTATCGAGAACATGCAATAGGTAGAAAGGTGGAAGAACTCATATCTACTCTTTCTGTATATGCTAAGATGTCGTTTCCCATTAACGTACCAAATAATAAAAAGGCACTAAGAGTAAATAAGGTCAAGGGTGAAAAGGTGTTGGAGATCAAGAGGGAGTGTGATCAACATTATGCCTGTACAAAAGTACAGGTTCTCAAGTATTTAAAGACATGCTCACAGTGAAAAAGGAAAGATTAAGACAGGCCTTAAAGGAAGCTAGGTGTATGAAAAAATGAAGATATAATACTAACATCAGAAAATAATATCATTAACAGTCAATGCAACAGGAAAATGACTTCACAGACTGAAGGCAGCAATCTGAATGCTGCACAGTTAAATACATCCTTCACTGAGAAGGTGATTGGCACTTACAATATAGTCACTGACCATAAATACTGCCTGAGAAACACCACAAAACCTGGAAGTACATTTAGCTTTAAATTTGTCAAGGTACAGGATGTTACCTATATACTGAGGAAAATGAAGAACAGTTTTACTGATGACGTTTATGGTTTAAGTTCAGCCATGTTAAATGTGATTCAGTTCAGCTGCCAGAATTGATAACACATGTAGTAAATACATGTATTTTGGAGGCTCAGTTCCCCAGGGCAGTAAAGTCACTCGAAAACACAAAAAAGGCAGCCTCCAAAGTTGTGATAATTTTAGGCCTGTTTCAATTGTGCCAGTCTTGTCTAAAGTGATAGAAGCTATATTAAATAGTAAAATACTTTGAAGGAAACTATATCTTCAGTGATAGACAATTTGGCTTCAGATCAGGGTTAGGAACTGTTAAATCTGCCTTATCACTTTTAACACAGTGTGTGAAGCAACTAGAAAGCAAGCTCATGGTTCATAATAAACTCTGTGATTTATGAAATCTTATTGAACAAAGTGCAATTCTATGGCTTTACATGAAGTGCTCGGGAATTGATAAAATCCTATCTAAGTAATAGAGTGCAGAAGGTGGTTTTTAATGGTACAGAATCAGATTATTTACTTGTGGGCATGTTCTGTACTTGGCCCAATTCTATTTATTATTTATATAAATGACTTATCATGTAACATAGTTGGGCCATCAGCTAGGAGTTACTTATTTGCAGATGATCTTGCAGTCTGTATAACTGCGGAAACAGCACAGAAGGTCAAATATTAAGCAGACCAGTGCACTGTCAAAGTTGAAAACTGGTGTAAAGCTAATTCCCTTTGTGTCAAAAAAAAAAAAAAAAAAAATCAAGACCTGTATGTATCGTGGAATAATAACACTGAACTTGAGCAGAGCTCAAATGCTGTTGATTTCCTAGGAATCTCAATTGATTCAAAAAGGTGGGAAGCAGCATTAGCAAAGGAATATTTTCTCCAAGGAAGCTGTGTCTTGGTCTAAATGTGCCAGTACTTAAAGCAAAAGAAACCACAGTCACATTTACTGTGGGGACATCAAAGCAAGGCAGCTAATGTCTTCAAACTACAAAATAAGGCAATAAGACTGATATGTAGCTTGGCACCCAGAGCTCACTGTAGACCAAGCTTTAAAATATTACAGATTATGACCCTGCTGTCAATATTTATACCATTGTGTGTAATGCATACCAAGGAAATCTATCCGAAGTATCAACAGTATGACATGCGGCATAATTATAACCCAAGAAACAAGCAAGACCTAGTTTCTTTCTGATGTAACTATAAGAAAACACAAAAGTGCTCTTTATACAAGCCCATAAAATTTTTTAATGCCATACCCCAACATATCACAGATCTTCCAATAAAAAAAAAAGTAAAAGAATTTCTTCTTGAACTCAACATTTATGAAACGGATGAATTTTGAAGGGAGGCAAAGAATATGGTATGACCACACTTTGTGATCAGTTTTTACATGCTTCTATATATGAGTAAGTCTGTAATTGGCTAAAATTACTATGCAATATCAATTTGTACCAGAAGTTTCTCTGTTTTGTAATGCCTCTGAGGTCTCTACAACAATAAAAATCAATCAATTGTAGACTTCCTTGAGAGTTTCATTTGCTTTCTCTTAGAGGAGTTCTCTTGTTTTCTCACTGACTATAATATTGCTGTCATCAGTGAAAAGAATTTTTACACCATGAGTAACACTACTGGGAAAGTCATTGATGTACATCAGGAATACTATTGGTCCTAATTTGATACCTTGCGGAAACCCCATATTAATGTATTTTTCGCCGGCCGTGGTGGCCGAGCAGTTCAGTCCAGAACTGCACGACTGCTACGGTCGCAGGTTGAAATCCTGCCTCGAGCATGGATGTGTGTAATGTGCTTACATTTGTTCGGGTAAGTGTTTTACTAAATGTTAAGCTCTATTTGAAGTATGTGTTATCACTATTCTTTGTACCCTATCTGCTAGGTATGATCAAAACCAGTCCTTAGCTACCACTCTTTCTCCTAATGCTTCTAATTGATTTAATTGAATCTTGTGGTCAACTGCATCAAAGGGCTTAGAAAGATCATAAAGGAACCCTCTGACAGACTCTTGAGCATCAAGTACAACTTTTGTGCATTCTACGACAGCTGACTCCGTATTTTTGCCACATCACAAACAAAACTGTGATTCACTTAAAAGATTGTATTTATTCAGGTAATTCATTAATCTGTTTTTCATAATTGCTTCTATTATTTTTGAGAATGGTGACAGCTTGTAATTTTCTGCATTACCTTTCTTAAACAAAGGCACAACTCTTGCCTGTTTTAACTGCTGTGGAAATGTCCCTGGTGTACAGGATTCATTTATTATGTGTGTTAAGGGACCTTGTATAACTTCTATGCATTGTTTTAGTACACGCATTGGTACTTCATTTAAGCCTACTGACTTTGTTCGAAAACTAAAGTTTTACTGGCTTCATTATCTGTGATTTGAAGTAACATCATTGTATTTAGTGCAACATTTTTTACAGGGGTTATATTTGTTTTGGGGAATTCTTGCCGTAACTTCCCTAAAATACTTGAAAAATGCTCATTTACATACTTTGATAAGTGTTGTGGCTTATTTATTACCTTATCCTCCTCCCTTAGGAATATGTTATTCTGTCTGTCTTTCTTTGCCTCTCCCTGTTCCCGTTCCCGTTTTTATAACATCCCAGACTGCTTTGCTTTTATTCCCTGCATTATATATTACTGTGTCATTAAACGATTTTGTTGCAGCTATCAGCACCTTCCTATGGATCATTGTGACTCTTTTCCATGGAAGTGAGGTATTTAATTGTTTGGGAGGACTTCTTAGTACCTGCTGTTATCCATCTACTTTTGTGTGACGTTGATACAGACATGCATACTTTTGGAAATGCCTTTTCAAAGTTCAATTTAAATAATGTGGATTCTTATTCACATTGATTTCCCTATACACTTCATCCCAGCGTTATTTTTTTTTTTTTTTGCTAGTTCCTTTGAAAAATCTTTTATTTTCATTTCCAATGGATGTCATTTGTAGGCTCGTAGTTTATGGGATGATTTCATGTCTCATATTACTGTTGTTGTTTGACAGAGATGGTCTGATAATCCGAGATCTTTTACAGCTACATCACATTTTTCCCTGCCCATATTTGTGGCAACATGGTCAATTACTGATGAAGTCATTGTAGCAACCCTTGTTGCACTATTGACCAATAGGGAGAGGCCAAAACTTTGAAGTATATTTATGAAGGTGCTGCTGGATTCATTTATGATATTCATGTTGATTTTAATGTCCCCACACAGAATTGTGCTGAGCTTTGTACTTGAGACTTTATATAGAAATTCTGTTAATTTATTGAAAAACAGTGTCCACACTATCTCTGGGAGATCCATAAAAACACAAAATTATTAATATCTTGGTGATATGAAGCCCTGTTAATTCAAACTGCTGGAGACACTCTTTAGGCAGGGGAACCTGTTGTCTGGATTTATCCTAAAAAAGACCTACTTCTCATACTGATGACAACAGGTATTTGACCATGTGTGGCCCGAGATCCACCCCCTATACTTTCACGAATCAGCTGTACCAATCTTCCTTTGCCAGTCCTGTTTAGGTATAGGCCACACCCAGTGAAACCCCATCTGTCAATAGTCCCGACGGGCATGTGAGCAAAGTTGGCTTCCCTAACCCCAAATTGATTCGCCTCACATCTCCATCAAGGTTTGGCCAACAGCTCAACAAAGTGTACTGCCACAAGTCAGGGAAGCTATCTTGCCCAGGTCACCACCTATGTCATGTGCCCTAACCCTGTGTAAACTGTTTCCTGCCCCACCCACTATCACTACATGGTCTTCTTTTGTAAAGACCTTAAGTCCTCTATCACATGACTTTGCCCTGCATTTGGCTGGAACATACTGGTGGCCTGGTATGTTGCCCCTAAACATTCCTGTAACTCGGGGCCTACAACTCACCCATGCCTAATACCTAGCAGCAGCACTTTCTTCTTCCTAACATTCTGTATATTTCTAAGCTTCTTGGCCTCAGTTGAAGTGTGCTGCACATTTCTTGCTCCGTGTTCTACCAGAGGCTCTGGCAGTGGTAGACACACAGTTTTATCATCAACCCCAAAAACATCAGATCATGTTCTCTTTCTTCCTACCCTCCTACAAGCTGCCAGTTCACAACCTCCCTATCTCTCTTGATCCTTATCAGTTCCTTCCTTGCTTCCTTCAACTGTGCCCCAAGGGCACAGATTTTCCTTTCCTGTACCCCAACCAAAATGTTCCTACTGCATACTCTGCAGTTCCAGGAGAGAGCTTCTTCTGTTCTCCCAAGATTCTCCCTCCCCCAGTGAAAATATTTCCTACAAGGTTAGCAACAAATCCCTCTACTCACAATGCTATAACAGCTTCCACATTTCCCACTCATGATCAGTTTCAAAAGAATAATTAAGTTTTAAATTTGTCCAGGACACGAGATTGGCTATATGTATGCAAAAATGACATGGAGGTCTTACATGCCATCGTTGTTGTTTTTGTACTGATTTAGAGATACAATGACAGGAGAGTGAATTAGTAATTACTTTGCTTTTAGAGAATTTACTTTAGTGTTTGGTCAGGTTTTAAATTTATGCCTAGATCACCTCTAACTAGTGAACAATATGAAATGTGTTAGTTAAATACAATTTAAAAAACTTTTAATTATACTTTTATTGTAACAATAGGCACTGATGAAACTAGTAGCTGCCTTTCTTAAACGAATTTTCCGCTATCAAGAAAATTTGAATAGAATTTTTTGTGTTTTGGAATGCAAAATTTCGCATTATGTCACAATTATCGTGACTTCAGATTACACAAAGTTTTTTTTTTTTTTTTTTTCAAGAATAATCTCTGTGGGGACGCAAATATTCAGTTTTGTGACAAGAATGGACACTACAGCAAATATACAAAACAAAGGAAATTTAAATTTGACACTATTTCCTCTCAAATAAGTTCTTTTAGTGGACGAAGAAAACACCTGTGATCTCACTCGCTGGACATCTTGTCTTCCTGTTTGTTTACTTACTGGGCGTGAAGGGTAAGCTTTTGGCTTAAAAAAGGTAGCTGGAGATTCCACACAGCACACCAGGTATGAGATTAATTATGTAATATGCACTATACTGAAATGCCTTGTGAGGCGTCTATAAATTCAAATATGCTCAATGTTACTTTCCTGTTTCAATACACAATGCCTGCATTCTGATTTAGTGTTTACTTATTTGCTTACAGGACCTGTCATTGGGTGTGAGGGATAAGCTTTTGGCATACCATGGCAGCAAGAGCATCCAAACAGCACACCATATATGCAACTGATTGTGTGTAAGCACAATACTGAAATGCCTTGTGAGTCATCCCTATATTCATATGCCCAATGTTGCTTTCCTCTTCCGATACACAATGCCTTACAGGACTGTCAGTAAATGAGTGTGCTGGACGCCAGCTCTGTCCATCACTGTGGCTGTCGGATAGAGAGACCAACAGCTGTGCAGGGGCTCCAGGTGCAATTCCTGGCCAATTTGAGAATTTATCCTCTCAGAGGTTGGGTGTTGTGTTGTGTTGTGCTTATCACCATTTTACCATTTCTTTAGATGCAAAAATAAGCAGTATCAACTGATGTAGAATTGCAGTAGGCAGCCGATTTCTCCTGCATACGATCTCCCGGCCAGAAATGCCATACTGTCATTTCATTTCACGCTAGGTATGAAACTGATTCTCTGATATGCACATTATTGAATTGTGAGTCATCTCTTAATTTGTATATGCTCAGTCGGTTTAATATTAATTTGCAGGGCTCTAGAGTAAGCAGTGTGTAGTTGTGTGCACTATGGTGAGTTGTTGTGTCACCTAGCATGGCAATACAACATGTGACTGCAACAGTGCCAACAGCACTGGGTAGTGTTGTCTACTTCACTGCATGAGAAATAGAACTGTCACGATGGCCAGTCTGACCTCAGTACTACATGTTTGCATGTTGGCCAGTGGATACTTGGAGCAAATCCAGTAATACTCACATATGAAGATTCGTTTATCTTTAACATCACAGAATCATGTTTCTATATCTGCTCCATCCCCATTCCCCAGTGGAAGGGGGGTAACAATTATTTTGTGCACATGAGTCTGCTAGTAATTGTATCCTTTCTACTTTTCAAAACTGCATTAACTTTCCCGTGCTCATCCATCCCTGTCCTCAATCCTTTCCCTTGCTTACATTGGCCTGGCTATCTTTTTTTTGTTGCTATCCCTTACACTATCATTCCTCTTGCTTTATAATTCCCTTTTTGGAATTTTTGGTCCCTCTTTGGGGATTGAACTACTCTACATTTTGTCTCCATGGTGTGAGCCAGCTGTGGAACAACACCATACATGAAGTCTTTGGCATGTGGGCTTACCACCTCTTCCATTTTTTACCGGAAGCCATTGCCCTTTTTGTGCTGTACAGCTAGCACAGTAGTCATTTCGTGTGCTTGGGGTGTTATGTACTCTTTTGATGGAGTCCTCTGAAAACAGGGATGACAGTTCTGATACACGAGCTGCTACCTCCCTGTGTATGCCTAGGAGTAGTGGCTTGTCATTCTGAAGCATTGGAACTCCCAGCAACAGCCCCTATGGCATTGGCCCTTGGTGTGGCTGAGTAGTGCACAAGGGGAGAGCCCCTGATTGGTTTTGGTGCTATTAGGGTCTACACTTTGTATCAAACGTATCAGACTTAAAAAACCGGCCATCTTTGGCTGACCTTTAGTCAGGAACAACTTTTCATGGTACCCCTTTTCAACTTACAACTATCCCCTCATGGGAGGAGGGTCAGACTCGCTTGCTTGGGGTCAAATCTTTTTCCCATTACCTGGTCTGCATCAAGACTGACAAGGACACCTTCCCACCATGAACCCATTATTTTGGTAGAAACTATCAAAGACAAGTTTGGCAAACCATTACTCCTCACTAGCCTTTGAATATGCTTCAGGGTGTCTTTTTCATAGAGACCACATCTTCCAAACTGGTGAAGCATGGGCCAGTCTGGAGTGGCAAGGCATTCATTTTGTTCATCATATTCAGAAAGGCACTAAGGACAACCACACTGATAATGACCACTTTATTCTGGTCTTTGAAGGGGATACCCCCAAGACAAGGTCAAGGTTATGGCTTATCACTGTGCACTGTGATGTATGTCCTGCCACTGCTAAAATGTTTTTGGTGTTTATGATTTGTACACATGTATTAATCCTGTATGCAATGAATGAGGATGCCCAGGTGTGCCTTTGTTCTACTGACCACATGTATTCATTGTCACAACTGTCGCTGGTTTGTAAGAAGGAAAGAATATATTGGGGTTTACGATCAGCTTCGCCTTGTGTCTACAAAAATCTACTATTGACTCTGTTACATCCTTTCCCCCACCTTATTCCAGTGATGCCTCACTCTTCTCTCCCTCTCCCCTGAACTTACATCTTCCTCCCCTCCAACTGTTGCTCCTTTCATCCACCAGAGAAGTGCCTCTTCTCTGGTGTCTGCTGCCATTAGGGCCTCCTCTCAGTCCAAGAGTCTGCTGGTACACATTGGCCATGGAACCGTCAGCTCTAGCATCCCCAAGGTTGCCTGGTCTCTCTTTATAGAACTAGCAGAAGCCTCTCTCTCCCCCCTTACCTCTCTGGCATCTAGCGTGTGTCCTCCTCTACTTATGAAAGAGAAGAAGGGACATAAGTCCTGGGATGAGGACACTCCATTGCTGAGGAGGATGGCATTCCATAGGGTTCAGTGTTAAGTATCCTTTTCCTCATCACTATTAAAGGACTTGTGACCTCCGTCAAACTGTTGTTGGTCACCCCTGCTCTGCATGTGGATGACTTCTGTGTCTGAGTTATTTAACACTTGGTGGCTTTTGTGAAGTGACAGTTCCAGGGTGCCATGTGGTATGCTTCTGCATGGACCTTCTCACACAGTTTTCAGTTTTCTCCTCTTAAATTGTGGGTGGTGCATTTCTGTCACCATATTGTGTACGATACCTACTGGAGCTCTATCTCGAGACCCAATTTCTGATTGTGGTCCACCACTTCCATTTCTTGGGTCGTCTTATGACATTTACTTGTGTGTGTGTGTGGGGAGGGGGAGGGGGGCATGGTAGCCAAATTTAGGGCTCAGTTGCTCCTTCCATACTGATCCTCTTGGAGCAGGTCCACCATTGTGGTATCTATCTGATCATCAGTACCTCTTGCACTAGCCGTATTGTTTCCTGGTTGAGGCTGGGGTTGTCCCCCACTCACTGCCCTTTTGGTACAACAGTCTAAGCTTCCTGTTTCCTATGCCATCACCATCTTCTCTTTCCCCACACATCCCTTATATTTTATACTTTAGCAGCAGGAAATTGCTCGCTCTTCAGGTGAGTTTAACAGTTGGGCTCCAGCTTGCAGTCCTTTGCCATGATTTTTATCTTCCCTCTTTGTCCTGTTCCCCGTTCTCTCCAAAAACCTCCTCCCCCTTGGTTAGTTCCTTGATCCCAGATTCAGAGGGGTCTGTGTTTCATTGTTTGTTCTGCCAGCTTTTATGGGAGTTTCAGGGTGCTGTTGTGTTTTAATGGAATGGCTCTAGGCTCTAAATCTGCTAATTAGAAGGAATGTGCCTTCTGCTGGCAAGTAACACCATCTCTTACCTGCCCCATGTAGCATGTGTACTGCATAGCTAATGGCCATTTACCAGGTTCTTTAGTATGTTTAACAGTCCTCTCCCACCCACGTTATGTGCAGACTCAATAACTGCCCTTGAGGCTATCAGGCAGTGGTTTTCCCTCCCTCTTCTTGGTCTATGACATCTAAGACCACCTTACCAATCTTGACCATGCTGGTTGTTCAGTTGACTTTCTTTGGGTTCCCACTCATGTGGGTATCCCAGGTAATGAACTGCTGATCCTGTGGCTGGAGGGTGTGCCCCTTTTGTGTGACCTCTCTGGTGCTGGGTTTGCAGCCTCATGTCCAATTCCTTTTTGCTCAGCCTTGAGCTGACTCTTGGAGGCCAACCCCCTGCCTAATAAACTTATTGCGATAAGGGGACTCTTGCCACATGGCCCACTGGGGATCTACCATCCTCTGCGAACTTCGTATTGGTCATACAAGGTTGAATCTAAGCCTCTTACTCCATAATGATCTGTAACCCCCACATTTTATGAGACTCCCCTACCATTTGGCCTTTTGCACTAAACACACTCTTCCATTCTCCATTATCACAGATGGTAGCATACAACCTTACATAGTTACATCTGTCTTTGGTTTTCATCATAAAAGTGGTTTGTTCCCTAGATTTAAGTACCTGAATTCTCTTCCACAATTGAAGGCTTTCATCATTGCCTTCATGCTGGTCAGGTTTTCCTCTCCATTTTGTGCTGTTTCATCACCACCCCCTCTTCTTGTGTCATCCCCCATTGTGTCGCAATCATGGTATGAAGTGGGAACTGGGGTGGGTTAGCAGTGATTCCAGCACCATGTCACACATAGCACCATTGGGGTGTCTTATGATCTCCCCCTTCCTCCCTCCAGTTCTTTAATCTTCCTGCCACCCCAGTGTTCCATCTTCATTTGCCTGTTTTGCTTCGCCATCAAATAGATTGTGCTGTTGGTTTGCTGCTCCCACAGTCTCTGCCACTTTGGATCTTGGGACAAATGATGTCACTGTTTCGTTCCTCTCCTCATTCAGACAATCAATCAACATCTGCAGCCAGCAGGCAAGCAGTGAGACTTGGTATCTGCTCTCTTAGCATCTGTGTCAGGGTGTTACTAGCATTAATGACAAGTTTGAAATTATTACTTGTTTCCAAATAAAAACAGCCACTTTTGTGCCCTGGTAAATTAGAACTACAAAATTATATGCTTAAATTTAGGAAATAATGGCCCGCTAAAAACAGAAAATTCTGGAATATGAGTTATTTCGTTACAGATAACTTTTCAAAAAGGGGATTTTTTTTAAAAAAAGTAAAATTATACTGCAAATTGGAACCTGAAAGGCTTTCAGTTGGGTTATATTGCTAATTCATAATTACTCATTCCTAATTCCAACTGCCTGTGTTTGTACTGATACTGAAATTATTATTTATTCACCAAATTTTTTTTTTTGGTAAATGAGTTACATTATCAGGAAAATTGATTGTGAACAATCAGATGTTAGTGTATTCTTTGCTAGAATATGAAAATATTTAATCTGATTAACAGTTGCACTAGTGTTAACCATCTAGCTAGATCAAAAATAAATATATATTACAAGTTGACGATTGCAACTCACTCTGTTGTCACGTTGGGACAGTTGTCAAATGTGTGGCCATCACCAGCAGTGCGCTGAGCCTCAGTCACAGTCATCACTGCCCAGCACGGCTTGGGAGGGGGCTGACCCAGTGATGCCAGCATTCTAGGCTGCTGGCACAAGCCGCAGCAGTTTCTGGTGGTCCCACGTGTCAGCAGAACTGCCGCACCAGAGGCCAGTGAAGAAGGAAGGAATATCGACATCTGACATTCTGTCAACAGTGAGGCCGTCAGAGACAGAGCATAAGCTCTGACTGTTTCAAGGATGGGGGAGAAAATTGGCCTTGGCCTTTCAAAGGAACCATCCCAGAATTTGCCTTGATTGATCTAGGGAAATAATGGAAAACCTAAAACTGGATGGCAGGACACGGAATAAAGCCATCATGTTCCTGAATGTGAGATCAACACACTAGCTAATGTGGTGTAAACCTTCATCCAGAAGTGTTCACAGTTTCTTCTGTATCAGGAACTGCCATGAGTATGCAGCTTGAGGAATTTGTTTTCTTTGCTCAAAACAGTCTCCTCCGTACTGCAAGTTTTCTCTTGTGACTCCTTTGTGGGCTATTGAAAGAGACGCCACTACTGGCATGAACAGCACCTACACTAGCCTTCAGTGAAGTTACCATTTTGTTGGCCAGCTAAACTTCAGTAACTGAAATACCAGAAACAATTTCTGCCAGTACCTCTGTGTCACAGGAACAAACTGGCTTCAGAATTTTCCTCTCCAACATTCATAAGTAGTACATCTGGTAATTCAGAAATTTCAAACGGTTTTTCTTCTATACTCTCTACTTCATAAACATTATGTATATGCTTGCACGTATTTAACTTAATGCTATAATCAATACATGCATAGTAATATCTATTAATTCTTACTTTACAGTCAGTGCACACTAATTTGGAGTTACAGTGGATAATATTTTCTTCCACAAGGTAAACTTCAAGTGATTTTGTGGCTGGTACTTTCCAACCTCTGCCTACCTTTCTAGTTGAGTCCTTATTCATCAAAATACTGGATTCGTGCTTATGGTGGATGTTTTCATTTTACTTGTTAGTTTTGCTTTCACAATGACAATGAGCCTGTCAAACAGATTTGCTGTTACAAGCAACGTGAATGCAAGTACACCTTTATCCAAATGTTTCACCTGCTTTGCATTACCATGTAGAGTAAGTGGTGGTAATATGCACCCCCCCTTAATATCTTAATAATATTTAGCTGAACTCTAGTGGTGTATTAACATACCATTATTGGTTAATACTTAGATGCAACCTACTAAGTATTGGCAACAGTTTCAAATAGATTAAAAGTATGGTATTATTGCATTTTTAAGCTGTCTACACTAGTTTACAAGGTGTATGTGACTGTAATGTGGACCCCAGGGTCCATATTATAAGCAGACCGTAAAATGTTTTTATTTCTGTTTTCAGATGCCTAGGACTAATCTGGCACCTAAATGAACCCGTGAAAGGCAGGTGTGGGATAAAAACAAAATGCGAGAGGCAGTGTCTGCTGTTGTAGTAAAACTCATGGGAGTTAAAAAAGCAAACATTGCGCTGTCCCAAAAACAACTCTGTGCCAGTATGTGTATGAGGCTAATACCTGACAGATGTTGAAACTAAAAAGTTTGGAAGAAAACCAGCTGCCCTAGAAAGAGAACTTGTGGTTTACATACACTATATGGAGGCCAAATTCTATGCTTTTACTAGTATGGATGTTAGAAAAATGGGCTACCAACTTGCAGTTGTGAATGGAAGGGCTTGTCTTGGCCATTTTCTTCGACGTCATCAAGATAAGCTTTCGATTAGAAAGCCAACTGGAACATCATATGCTCGAGCAAAACGCTTTTCGCATGAGAGAGTTAACTCATTCTACGACTTGCTATAAGCTGAATTCTGGAAACATAAATATCCAGAAGATCGTGTATGGAACGTTGAGGAAACAGGCCTTAGTGTAGTTCAGACTGATACTGCAAGCAGAGGTAAACGCCAAATTTGTTCTCTGACTGCTGCTGAGTGTGGGTCTCTAGTAATGGTCATCTGTTTGCTGAGTGCAGGAGGTTCTTATGTTGCCCTGATGTTCGTATTCCCGAGATTGGATGAGGGGAAAGACCATTGTTTCAACTGATTTGCTGTACAAAAAAGAGTTAGAAGTCATTATTAAAGAAAAGAGAGGAAAAGAACTTTGCCAAAGACCCCCTAGTGAGATAAGCTTCTACATCCTTACATTTGTCCTCTAGCCATCCATGTCTGCTTAGCCATTTTGCGCTTCCTGTCGATCTCATTTTTGAGACGTCTGTGTACCTTGTTGGCTGCTTCATTTATTGCATTTTTATATTTTCTCCTTTCATCAATTAAATTCAATATCTCTTCTGTTATCCAAGGATTTCTAATAGCCCTCGTCTTTTTACCTATTTGATCCTCTGCTGCCTTCACTACTTCATCCTTCTACTGTATTTCCTTCCCTTGCCAAAGAAACACACTATATCATAGGATCCAACAAGTTTGCTTTCATGGAGCATCCACTGCCAAATATTCTCGCTGTAGTGAGTCTTAAGTGCACCCATAAATGTACGATCTAGCAGTTGCAGGACTAGAACAATTAGCCTCAATAACTTCGTCATTCTTGGGCGGCAGTTCATAGTTACAATTCGCTGAAACGTGCCAGCTTGATCACCCAACCTGTTGGCGTCGTCTTTTTTACCTGGTGTGCTAGGTGAAGGCAACTCCAATCGTTCAGCTCCAGATACAATAACCTCTTTATCTGACGGCCTCTCAAGTCCGATGTCAGTTTTGTCTTCCGGGAGGAAATCTGCATCGGTGAATACGGACTGGTCCGTGGGCCATACTCCAGTAGCTTTCAAACCTTTAATAGCAAATAGCATTGTTGCACTTTTGATGAAAAAAGCGTTGAAATTTGAAAGACCACCGCGGCCTGCACATCCCTCGGTCCATACGCGGAGTCCATACGGAGGGGAGAGGCGACAGGTATATATACCACACCGCCCGCCGGCATTGGACGTCAGTCAACAGGAGTAATCTGATGATGATGGCACGCTACGCCGTGACTGGAACACGATAGTGGGAAAAGGAAGAGAAGGAAACGTAGTAGGTGAATATGGATTGGGGTTAAGAAATGAAAGAGGAAGCTGCCTGGTAGAATTTTGCACACAGCACAACTTAATCGTAGCTAACACTTGGTTTCAGAATCATGAAAGGAGGTTGTATACATGGAAGAACCCTGGAGATACTAAAAGGTATCAGATAGATTATATAATGGTAAGGCAGAGATTAAGGAACCAGGTTTTAAATTGTAAGACATTTCCAGGGGCAAATGTGGACTCTGACCACAATCTATTGGTTATGTCCTGTAGATTAAAACTGCAAACAGGTGGGAATTTAAGGAGATGGGACCTCGATAAAGAGAAAGAACAAGAGGTTGTACAGAGTTTCAGTGAGAGCATAAAGGAACAATTGACAGTAACGGGGGAAAGAAATACAGTAGAAGAAGAATGGGTAGCTTTCAGAGATGAAATAGTGAAGGCAGCAGAGGATCAAGTAGGTAAAAAGACGAGGGCTAGTAGAAATCCTTGGGTAACAGAAGAGATATTGAATCTAACTGATGAAAGGAGAAAATATGAAAATACAGTAAGTGAAGCAGGCAAAAAGGAATACAAACGTCTCAAAAATGAAATCGACAGGAAGTGCAAAATGGCTAAGCAGGGATGGATAGAGGACAAATGTAAGGATGTAGAGGCTTGTCTCACCAGGGGCACCCAAAATCAGTTGCCTGTTACCTGTCTAGCGGCGTAGATCGGCGTGCAGTGGTGTACAATACGTCGTTTCTGTTCGTGAGATCCTTGTTGCCAGCATCAGTCACTGACATACTTCGGTATCTGGAAGTGCTGGATAACAGCGTTGCATTGCAAGAAAATTGCAGAAGACGAAGAGGAGCTATTTGCGGAGTACATTTCCCCATCATGTTCTAGTTCTGGGTGGAGATTTTAATTTGCCAGATACACCAGGTGACCAAGAAGTCAGTATAAATTTGAAAACTGAATAAATCACGGAATAATGTAGATAGGGAGGTACAAATTGACACACATGCTTGGAATGACATGGGATTTGATAAGCTCAAAAAATGTCCGACAGGTGGCGCTTCATCAGATCAGAATAGCATGACAAAGCAAAAATGATGTTCTTTACAGGAAATGCTCAATATGTCCACCATCATTCCTCAACAGTAATTGTAATCGAGGAATAATGTTGTGAAAAGCACTGTAAAGCATGTCCGGAGTATGTGGTGAGGCATTGGCGTTGGATGTTGTCTTTCAGCATCCCTAGAGATATCGCTCGATCACGATACACTTGCGACTTCAGGTAACCCCAAAGCCAACAATAGCACGGACTGAGGTCTGGGGACCTAGGAGGCCAAGTGTGACGAAAGTGGCGGCTCAGCACACGATCATCACCAAACGACGCGCATAATAGATCTGTCAGACATTTTGTGAATTTGTTTTTTCTAATAAATCCCCATGTCATTCCAAGCATGTGTCTCAATTTTTAACTCTCTTTCTACATTATTCCATGGTTTATCACTTTTTCCAATTTATACTGACTTTTTGATCACCCGTTAGACTGGGAGACTCAAACGTTTATAACGGGTGGCAGGGACAAAGAATCCAGTGAAATTTTTTTAAAGTGCTTTATCTGAAAAACTACCTTGAGCAGTTAAACAGAGAACCGACTCGTGGCGATAACATATTGGACATTCTGGCGACAAACAGACCCGAAACAGTTAACGCAGAACACGGAATCAGCGATCATAAAGCGGTTACTGCATCACTGATTTCAGCCATAAGTAGAAATATTAAAGAAGGTAGGAAGATTTTTCTGTTTAGCAAAAGTGACAAAAAGCAGATTACAGAGTACCTGACGGCTCAACACAAAAGTTTTGTCTCAAGTACAGATAGTGTTGAGGATCAGTGGACAAAGTTCAAAACCATCGTACAATATGCGTTAGATGAGTACGTGCCAAGCAAGATCGTAAGAAATGGAAAAGAGCCACCGTGGTACAACAACCGAGTTTGAAAACTGCTGCGGAAGCAAAGGGAACTTCACAGCAAACATGAACATAGCCAAAGCCTTGCAGACAAACAAAAATTACGCGAAGCGAAATGTAATGTGAGGAGGGCTATGCGAAAGGCATTCAATGAATTCGAAAGTAAAGCTCTATGTACTGATTGGCAGAAAACCCTAAGAAATTTTGGTCTTATGTCAAAGCAGTAGGTGGAGCAAAACGAAATGTTCAGACACTCTGTGACCAAAATGGTACTGAAACAGACTGAAGGCCGAACTACTAAATGGCTAATTCACACAGGAAGACTGCACTGTAGTTCCTTCTCTACACTGTCGCACATATGACAAAATAGTAGATGTCGAAAGAGATGGCAGAGGGATAGAGAAACAATTAAAATCGCTCAAAAGAGGAAAGGCCGCTGGACCTTATGGGATATCAGTTCGATTTTACACAGAGTACGCGAAGGAACTTGCCCCCCTTCTTGCAGCGGTGTAGCGTTCCGAAAGATTGGAAAAGGGCACAGGTCATCCACGTTTTCAAGAAGGGACTTCAAACAAATGTGCAGAACTATAGACCTATATCTCTAACGTCAATCAGTTGTAGAATTTTGGAACACGTATTATGTTCGAGTATAATGACTTTTCTGGAGACTAGAAATCTACTCTGTAGGAATCAGCACGGGTTTCGGAAAAGACGGTCGTGTGATACCCAGCTCTCGCTATTCGTCCATGAGACTCAGAAGGGCATAGACACGGGTTCACAGGTAGATGCCGTGTTTCTTGACTTCCGCAAGGCTTTTGATACAGTTCCCCACAATCGTTTAATGAACAAAGTAAGAGCATACGGACTATCAGACCAATTGTGTGATTGGATTGAAGAGTTCCTACATGACAGAACGCAGCATGTCATTCTCAATGGAGAGAAGTCTTCCGAAGTAAGAGTGATTTCAGGTGTGCCGCAGGTGAGTGTCATAGGACCGTTGCTATTCACAATATACATAAATGACCTTGAGGATATCATCGGAAGATCACTGAGGCTTTTTGCGGATGGCGCTGTAGTATATCCAGAGGTTGTAACAATGAAAAATTGTACCGAAATGAAGAAGGATCTGCAACGAATTGACGCATGTTGCAGGGAATGGCAATTGAATCTCAATGTGGACAAGTGTAATGTGCTGCGAATACATAGAAAGATAAATCCCTTATCATTTAGCTACAATATAGCAGGTCAGCAACTGGGAGAACGCATTAGGAGTGATTTAAAATGGAATGATCATATGAAGTTGATCGTCGGTAAAGCAGATGCCAGACTGAAATTCATTGGAAGAATCCTAAGGAAATGCAATCCGACAACAAAGGAAGTAGGTTACAGTACCCTTGTTCGCCCACTGCTTCAATACTGCTCAGCAGTGTGGGATCCGCACCAGATAGGGTTGATAGAAGAGATAGAGAAGATCCAACGGAGAGCCGCGACCTTCGTTACAGGACGATTTAGTAATCGCGAAAGCGTTACAGAGATGACAGATAAACTCGAAGACTCTGCACGGAGACGCTCAGTAGCTCTGTATGGGCTTCTGTTGAAGTTTCTAGAACATACCTTCACCGAGGAGTCAAGCAGTATATTGCTCCCTCCTACGTAGGTCTCGCGAAGAGACATGAGGATAAAATCAGAGAGATTAGAGGTCACACAGAGGCATACCGACAATCCTTCTTTCCACGAACAATACGAGACTGGAATAGAAGGGACAACTGATAGAGATACTCAAGGTACCCTCCGCCACACACCGTCAGGTAGCTTGCAGAGAATGGATGTAGATGTAGATGTAACGAGCGTTCGATCGTCTGTTATGTTACAGCGTGTGCTAAGGAGGTGACACGTAAAGAACTGTTACCCGTTCCAAGCAAAGGGCTCCAATTTATGCAAACGTCTGTCACGCCTAAGGAAGGAACGCAAAAATAAACCGCGTGGTTTACAGGGATCGCCACGAAGGAAAACTAGTAATTTTGGGAGGAAACCCGTCGTCGTAGACAATTTCATAAAATCGATCCTTCCACAAACGATGGAGGGCTTTTACATCAATCTAAAAATAGTGCCGACATTACGGAAACTACAAATTGTCGTGAAACAAAAAACTCCAGTTTTACTCGTAACAGGCTCGCCAAAAGGAATATTTAACTTTTCGAAAATTCCATACTCTTTATGTAAGAAAGATTCTCTAATCCGTTTTTACACAAAACAAATAATCGTTGATGCTACCAAAACACATGTATCCTTTTTGACAGCTGACAATAGAGCAAATAGCCAATGGATATAACATTGTCCACATACTTTTCACGTACGTTTACGAAGGCAGTGACAAAAAATGTAGTGCAAATCGGACTAGTACAACACAAGAAATTGTAAATTTCTTGTTACTTTTTAAACACTCATCGTGTTGCAAGACCTGTTAAGTTTCAACGCAATCCTTCAAAGAAAACTTCTATCCTTTGTGTTTCTACTAAAGTGAGAATAATTCTTAAATTCTACAGTTTCATTGCGCTTTATGGGGTAGAAGTAGAGGAACGTACATTCACATGAACAGGCATTCGGTTCCATGTTTGTAGTAAAATCCCGACTTACGTTCATATGTTAATATTATTTACTCTATAGCGTTATGTTTCGGAAGAAGCTATCGTCTTTTGTATTCTTTACGGTACTAAAACACTCGTCTAAAAATTAACGCTGCCGGGCCGTGTATGCAGACGGCGTCGCCGCCGACTTAAAGCGCGCGCCGCGGCAGGGCGGTACTGCGTCGTGAGACAGCCTGTGGAGGCGCCCGGTGACGTGGCTGGGTAGCCAGAGTGGGGACAGACTGTAAACGGGCACAGTGAGGATCCATAAGAAACGCATTGTCGTTGATACAATCTGTCATATTTCAGTGTCAGTTAATAACGTATCTACCATTAAAACTTTCAGTAGGTCAGATTCAATGTATGGCCATTCGACAGTCACAGTCGGTAGAGCGAAATGATGAGGTAGCTGGTAATGTGATTCTTGTTTGCGCCTCAGTGGATCCGAATATTTTTATTACTAGTCTTCGCTTTTTCTGTTAGGATCTGATACTTTTATTGCACCGAAAAGAAAGTATATTCTCTAATATTCGATGTTACATATGTACGTTCCATCTGAGGATGGAGTTTGTTCGAATGGTTTAATTTACAAGACAGATTGCACTACATGCAGTAAGATATAACAAGAAAGTGTAAAACAATTCTTTTTTATTTCACATGTTGTGAAGATTCTGCTGCTGAATAGGAACAAATATAAAGTAAGACTTTGAATCGCGCTATTTGTTACGGAGCTTCTCTTTCTGCCTTATAACATGTCCGTGGACACTACACGCAGAACAACGTGACTCTCACGTGGACAAGAGAGGAAAGGCGCGTTTTAATAGCGCTAGCTTAAGAATTTTACGCCCATGCATTTTGTAAAGTGGGTGATAGAGAGAAACGTGTGACGAGGGCCTCCCGACCGCTCGCCTGGTGCAGGTCTTTCGACTTGACGCCACTTGCGCGTCCTTGGAGATGAAATGATGACGATTAGGACAACACGACACCTAGTCCCTGAGCAGAGAAAATCTCCAACCCAGCCAGGAATCGAACCCGTCTGTCACGCTGACCACTCAGCTACCGGGGCGGACAACCGGGTGATGTGTGACCCAGATGCTGCCGCTGCGGTCGCGTCTACCACGTTGACACGCACATGCTTTATGCACAAGTCAGAGCGTTCGGCAGCACTTTCAACTTGGCACGCTCAAGACTGATGTTCACAACACCGTCCGTGTAGTGATGGCATTACACTTTCCTAAAACAGTGCACGGAGATCGGCGCAAATACTGTTGAGTGGTACTTAAGATAGGGAAATAAATTAGTGAAGTGAAGTAGAAATTTAAAATTAATGAGAAACTTCGTTTAGCCTAGAAGAGTTACACTCTGGCAAACAACGGGCAGAGCAGAAGAGGCAATGACCGCGAAGTCAGCACATTCAGGAGAAGCTATCGTCCTCCCCCACGTAAGCAGAAGCTGTCGATTCAGCCGTCAGGGCATCGCCCGTCCGGCTCACGTGTTTCTCAATTGTCACACGTGATCAAAGGCTCTCGCCTACATTCCGAGAGCCAATGACCGACGTTAAGAAGATTCTTCGCGAAGCTTTTCGACGTGACAAAAGAGGCAACGACAGCGATGTTGTTCACCTCCAGTGAAGTGAAGTGAATAAGTACGCGAGACGCAGTGGGCCCGACAGGAGTAGCTTTCAGTTCAGTTCCGGTACAGTCGGTGCTCAAGACCGTCATGCAGGAAGATACTACATCGTACACAGAAGCACCGAGTCCGCCGCTGTAATGGAATAGCAAGCAGCAGCCTCGGCGCCAGAAGACAGAAGGTATTTGAGGCCAGATTTTTATGTACCCGAGTGACTCGTGAGGACGGGAAGGAGACAGCGCACATCCGAGTCGTCACCGTCCGATTCACGACTTCTTCCTCAATAATTAAACGGACCACCTCGCGATGCGCGTCTCCAGTCAACTGGGCGAAACGGCGACACGAGATACACACCGCCGTGCGTAATCAGACGCCGCCGCTCACGCAAGCAGAAGGCTTCGCAAACGACACAGTTGCCAGTATCCCAGCCAGAAACCCTTGTACAAAACTTTCAATAAAAGTTATCTTATGTAAAACTGCTGTTTCATTCTACCTCATTCCTGAGCCAAGGATGAACCCACCCTGCAAAAATGTTGTTAAGAGAGAAAAAGTAATTTATTTAGTGTTTTTCACCCTGACATAATGCTTTAGAATCAAATGCCCTTTGCAGTAGTACTCATCCTGACAGATGACCATCACAAACAGAGAAAACCCAGTTACAGTACGGAGTAGAGAGGAGCGGAGAGTATTCGTTGTGAAGGGGTGCCGTCGAGAATAGATACGATGTGTCAGGGGACGAAAAGCAGCTCGCTATAAAATTAACGAAGAATGCCAACAAGTTAGGAATTACTACAATAATAGTGATTGCGATATTTCTCTCGGCAGTTTAAACCGAGTAGGTGAGCGAGTAAGGTAACCAGGAAAATAACAATAGCTACAGTTGTATGCTATAGCATACAATGTAAAGAATTTCAGGCAAATAGTTTCAGATCAAGTAATACTACAGTTAACGGTAACAGTCGAAGACACTAGCAGGAAGATAATTACGGAATTACAGTTACAAGAACAATAGGTAAAGGCACAGAAACAGAGATAGTTGGAGAGTAGATGCAATTTCAAGATAGCATTCAGAGAAGGAGAGATGTTGCAAAAGATTAGTATTAAATTAAGGTGAGAGGTGCTAGGTTTTCGCTTTGGCTCGCATAGTTTCTCTTGATGCTGTTCAGTTCTGACACGTTTCTAAACGCATTCTTTTCAGGGGGGGGGGGGGCGGTCTTAATTATGCTGCCGCCCAGAGTACATACATTCTGAAGGCCGAAATGGGGTGTGGCGTTGTTTTAAATCCTTAGATGGTCCTTTGTACACTCCTGGAAATGGAAAAAAAAACACATTGACACCGGTGTGTCAGACCCACCATACTTGCTCCGGACACAGCGAGAGGGTTGTACAAGCAATGATGACACGCACGGCACAGTGGACACACCAGGAACCGCGGTGTTGGCCATCGAATGGCGCTAGCTGCGCAGCATTTGTGCACCGCCGCCTTCAGTGTCAGTCAGTTTGCCGTGGGATACGGAGCTCCATCGCAGTCTTTAACACTGGTAGCATGCCGCGACAGCGTGGACGTGAACCGTATGTGCAGTTGACGGACTTTGAGCGAGGGCGTATAGTGGGCATGCGGGAGGCCGGGTGGACGTACCGCCGAATTGCTCAACACGTGGGGCGTGAGGTCTCCACAGTACATCGATGTTGTCGCCAGTGGTCGGCGGAAGGTGCACGTGCCCGTCGACCTGGGACCGGACCGCAGCGACGCACAGATGCACGCCAAGACCGTAGGATCCTACGCAGTGCCGTAAGGGACCGCACCGCCACTTCCCAGCAAATTAGGGACACTGTTGCTCCTGGGGTATCGGCGAGGACCATTCGCAACCGTCTCCATGAAGCTGGGCTACGGTCCCGCACACCGTTAGGCCGTCTTCCGCTCACGCCCCAACAGCGTGCAGCCCGCCTCCAGTGGTGTCGCGACAGGCGTGAATGGAGGGACGAATGGAGACGTGTCGTCTTCAGCGATGAGAGTCGCTTCTGCCTTGGTGCCAATGATGGTCGTATGCGTGTTTGGCGCCGTGCAGGTGAGCGCCACAAGCAGGTCTGCATACGACCGAGGCACACAGGGCCAACACCCAGCATCATGGTGTGGGGAGCGATCTCCTACACTCGTCGTACACCTCTGGTGATCGTCGAGGGGACACTGAATAGTGCATGGTACATCCAAACCGTCATCGAACCCATCGTTCTACCATTCCTAGACCGGCAAGGGAACTTGCTGTTCCAACAGAACAATGCACGTCCGCATGTATCACGTGCTCTAGAAGGTGTAAATCAACTACCCTGGCCAGCAAGATCTCTGGATCTGTCCCCCATTGAGCATGTTTGGGACTGGATGAAGCGTCGTCTCACGCAGTCTGCACGTCCAGCACGAACGCTGGTCCAACTGAGGCGCCAGGTGGAAATGGCATGGCAAGCCGTTCCACAGGACTACATCCAGCATCTCTACGATCGTCTCCATGGGAGAATAGCAGCCTGCATTGCTGCGAAAGGTGGATATACACTGTACTAGTGCCGACATTGTGCATGCTCTGTTGCCTGTGTCTATGTGCCTGTGGTTCTGTCAGTGTGATCATGTGATGTATCTGACCCCAGGAATGTGTCAATAAAGTTTCCCCTTCCTGGGACAATGAATTCACGGTGTTCTTATTTCAATTTCCAGGAGTGTAAGATCTTGTCTTATTGTAAGCCCTGCCCTTGCCAACTATTTTTTCTCGTGGCTGAAGATCTGCGTCCTTTTTCGGTGTGAGACAAATTTGACAATTATTGGATGAGATTTCGAAGCACCTTATAATCCACGTACCATCCAGTGTCTACCTTACCTATGTCAATGCCTAATATTTCTCGTGCAACCTGTATAATTCGGTCTTCCGGCTCATCTTCGCCGCCGGCTATTTTTCCTTTTTATGTAGACTGAAGCGAGGAGAAAGGAAACGGAAGGAACTATTAAGGTAAGCTGCACTGAGACCTTGCGCGGAATCAGCGGCAATGAGAAAAAATGTATGCAACCCGGGGTCCGCTGCTACATGATTCATTGCTCGTAGAGGCGAATCAGTTATATGAAAGCGTGCTGTCCGTTTATTCAAACATGTCACAAAGAACAGACATTGCGTATCCCTAATATTTCGCCTTTACTGCCCTCTCTGAAATTCGTCACACACAAATTATTCTCGGGACCGAGAGCTGTATAAAGCTCTGAAATGTTTAGCGATTCGTGAAACGTGTAACGAAAAGACATGTTAAACGCCACTGATGGGGAAGCGTTTACCGAGGGCGACAAAAATGTTGTTTCTACTCAAGTCGGATTTCAGTGTGGCTGTGAAGTTATCTGGTAACGCACAACAGGTCTAGGTGAAAAGAAGGTAATTGTTGGATGTTATTAACGGCCTCCCGATTCCGTCGAGACAGAGTTATTCAAAGAAAGTCTACGCTCAGTAGTGCGGAAGTACCCAAATCGTGCAGTATTAGTTCCGAGCATAGACAAGGACACCGATGGATTCATTACAAGGTTTCCACATAAGTAGCCTTGCAGAGTACTGTTGAACATGTTTTTTCGAAAACTGTCTTGAGCACCTAGTTCGAGAGAGCACATACAATGGAAATACACACATAAAAAAAAATTGCGTGACCCCGGTTACCAGAACTCGGGAAGATAAACGTTGGCTGTGGATATCGTATCAGATACACAGTCCCTTTGACTTTTTAAAGATGTCACTAAGCCCGACCACAGATGTGAGCAACCGTGTATGAGCAGCGCCTATTAGACAGACGGGGTCCGACAGCCGATCCGTTCCAGTCATTCCACCACGAAGGAGGTACACGGCTCGTGTTGTCTGTAGTTCAACCGTGCCTACAGCGGTCCGCATTGTTCGTTTGTGCCAGGAAGGGCTCTCAACAAGTGAATTGTCAAGGCGAGTCGGAGTAAACGAAAGCGATGTCGATGACATGTCTCGCTCAGGATGCCCGGGGGCGACTACGGCAATCGATGACCGCTGCTTGCGGATTATGGCTCGGAGGTACCCCGACAGCAAAGCCAACATGTTGAATAATGCCTTTCGTGCAGCCACAGGACGTCGTGTTAAGACTCAAACAGTGCACAGTAACCTGCACGATGCACGTCTTCACTCCCGACGTCCGTGGCGAGGTCCATCTTCGCAACTACGACACAGTGCAGCGCGGTACCGATGGGCCCAACAACATGCCGGATGGACCTCTCAGCATTGGCATCACGTTCTCTGCACCGATGAGTCTCATATATACCTTCAACCAGACAATCGTCGGAGACGTGCTTGGAGGCAACCCGGTCAGGCTGAAAGCTTTAAATACACTGTCCAGCGAGTGCAGCAACATAGAGGTTCCCTGCTGTTTTGGGGTGGCATTATGTGGGGCCGATGTACTCTCTCGTGGTCATGGAAGGCGACGCAACGGCTGTACAATACGTGAATGCCATCCTCCGACCGATTTTTTAATTTCGTTTTTAGTGCAACGAGATCGGAAGTATACAATATATGGCCGAGGCATTCGTCTTCATGGACGACAATTCGCGGCCCCATCGTGCACATCTTGTGGCTGACTTCCTTCAGGATAACGACATCGCCCGACTAGTGTGGCCAGCATATTCTCCAGACATGTGCCGGCCGGAGTGGCAGAGCGGTTCTTGGCGCTACAGTCTGGAGCCGGGCGACAGCTACGGTCTCAGGTTCGAATGCTGCCATGGGCATGGATGTGTGTGATGTCCTTAGGCTAGTTAGGTTTAATTAGTTCTAAGTTCTAGGCGACTCATGACCTCGTAAGTCAATTTGCATAGTGCTCAGAGGCATTTGAACCATTTTTCTCCAGACATGTACCCTATCGAACATACCTGGGACAGACTGAAGAGGGCTGTTTATGGCCGACGTGACCCTCCAACCACACTGAGTGATCTACGCCGAATCACCGTTAGGAATGGGACAATCTGCTTTGATGAACTTGTGGATCGTATTCCACGACGAATACAGGCGTGCATTAATTCAAGAGGACGTGGTAGTGGGTATTACAGGTTCCGGTGTGTACACCAATCTGGGCAACCGACTCTGAAGGTCTCGCTATACGGTGGTACAACATGCCATGTGCCATTTTTATGAGCAATAATAAGGGCGGAAACGATGTTTATATCGATCTCTGTACAAAAAATTGGAATAGTTTCCGGAACCAACCGAAGTGATGCTAAACTTTTTTTTATGTAAGTATTTTAGAGCATGTAGCTACAAAGATGCCTGGACTCACCGAGGGTGTCACTACACAGACAGGCGTTAGTGATAATGACGTTGCCGTAGCGACGATGGTTACTTAAGTTATTAAATCAATCAAGAAAGCTAGGAGAGTAGTTGAGCAGAAAAGCGGTTGTTAGAATTTCAAACAGTGAATGGACATTATTTAGTTCCAGTATGATGGGTGTAGAGTAATTATAAGCCAAGTTTGAACAGATCCTAAACCGTGCTGTGGAAAAGTATGTGCCTAGTAAGCGAATGAAGGATGGAGAATATACATTGCGGAAAATGATGATGAAGCAGAGACTGTTGCACACTCAGTTCAACAGAGAGCACGCTAACAACAATTCAAGGTTAGTACAGATTCGTGCGTCTGTGGAAAGATCGAAGCTCGAGCATAAAGCTGCCGCCGTCATACCTCAACAAATTATCTTGAAGAGATCGCGAGACTATTCTGGTCCTGCGTAAAACCGCTGAGTGGGGGGCGAAGCTTCAGCCTGGTGTGCTAGTAGAAAACAACAAAAGGAATGCTCAAGTTTTAAATTTCATGTTTAAGGAATATTTCACGCAGCAGAATCGTAGAAACATGCAGTCGTTACACTCTCGTGTCGACACCACGGTAATGGACATTCCTAGCCTAGAGAAGCAGCTGGAACATTTGGTAGCAAATAAGTCGCCAGGTCCTGACCGAATACCGATTCGGTTTCACAAACAGTACTCTACGGCATTGGCCCCTTACTTAGATTGCATTTATCGTGAATCTCTCGCATAACGCAAAGTCCCAAGTGACTGGAAAAAAGTGACTCCTATGTACACTAATGGCCATTAAGATTGCTATACTACGAAGATGACCTGCTACACGCGCGAAATATAACCGACAGGAAGAAGATGCTGTGATATGCAAATAATTAGCTTTCCAGAGCATTCACACAACATTGGCGACACCTACAACGTGCTGGCATGAGGAAAGTTTTCAACCGATTTCTCATACACAAACAGCAGTTGACCGGCGTTGTCTGGTGAAACGTTGTTGTCATGCCTCGTGTAAGGAGGAGAAATGCGTGCCATCACGTTTCCGACTTTGATAAATGTCGGATTCTAGCCTATCGCATTTGCGGTTTATCGCAGCGCGACACTGCTGCTTGGTCGAGATCCAATGACTGTTAGCAGAATATGGAATCGGTGGGTTCAGGAGCGTAATACGGAATGCCGTGCAGGATCCCAGCGACCTCGTATCACTAGCAGTCTAGGTGACAGACATCTTATCCGCATGGCTGTAACGGACCGTGCAGCCACGTCTCGATCCCTGAGTCAACAGGTGGGGACGTTTCCAAGACAACAACCATCTGCACGAACAGTTTGACGACGTTTGCAGCAGCATGGACTATGAGCTCTGTTACTCTTGACGCTGCATCACAGACAAGAGCGCCTGCGATGGTGTACTCAACGACGAACCTGGCTGCACGAATGGCAAAACGTCATTTTTTCGGATGAATGCAGGTTCTGTTTACAGCATCACGAAAGCGTGTATTCGTCATCGACATACTGCTGTATCACCCCGCGTGATGGTATGGGGAGCAATTGGTTACAGGTCTCGGTCACCTCTTGTCCGCATTGGCGGCACTTTGAACAGTGGACGTTACATTGCAGATGTGCTACGACGGAAAAAATCGCAACACCACAAGCAGTTGTGAGAGATAAACGAAAGTTGGTAGGCGTGTTTCCACAATTGAAAAATAGTGTCGATTTAAATTTCGCGCCAGTCGCATAAGAATGGCGTTAGTAGGGGGGGGGGGGGCGGCACTGTGAGGGTGCAGATCAGGTCTGCTGTAAATACACGCCGTGGCGGTTGTGAGCGTTAGTTACCTTCTAGATTGGACGTGGTGGTTCGATCTTAGCCAAGAATGCCTTTGAGGAGACAGAGACGCCATTACGATCATCTTAACGAGTTTGAACGAGGTCGTGTAGTAGGGACACGAGAAGCTGGATGTTCCTCCAGCGATTTCGCAGGAGACTTGGCAAAAATGTAGCACTGTATACTGGCAGCGGTGACCGCGAGAATGTAAGGTTGCAAAAAGCTCGGGCTCCGACCGGTCACGTGGCGCTACCAAGAGGGAAGGCAGTCGTGTCTGGCGTACGTCTCTGGCACATCACATTTCTTCTGCAGTAGCAATTCGAACAGCAGTCGACGACATAACGAAATAATAATCGATTACTTTAGGGACAGCCCCGAGCCAAGGCGCCCAGTAGCATGCATTTCACTGACCCCCAAACCACCGGCATTTGCGACACAAAACTGACATCGCACACCATTACAACACAATGCATGCCCGTTTCAATGTTTGCATTCAACATTCTGATCGTTACATCTGTTATTAACTTACCAGCATGTCACTTTTGCAACGGCTTATTTCGCGCTTACGTTGCCCTGTGATGCTGCAATGTTAATTACTTAAATATCCTACATAGACAGACGTATTCCCGAAATTTCATTACTCTACATGATTTTTTGTTCGTTTGTTGCTGTGATTTTTTTTATCGCCAGTTCATTTGTCCAGTCGCGGAAGCCGTCAGGCTCTGATGCCACCCTGCAACATACCTCTGCCAGGCAGGCTGCATAGAGCATAGCCCCTGTAAATCAGTAACTGCACAGTCCAGCGAGCTAAGAAAGTTGCAGCTCGGTCCGCAGAGGTCCTTCGTGTACACGAGACACTAGAACAGGTGGTGCACGCATCCGCGACAAGGTCACTGCTGCATTCACCGTGACACGTGCGGCCACTGGAGTGTGAGTGTGCGTCCCGGGCAGCCCCGTCGTAGCCGACAATTGGTGCCCACCGCTACGAACCCAGCATCGCCTCCGACTGCACGCCGCCTTCGCTTCCTGTCCACAGTGTTAACTATACAGACGGCGCTTCTACGAAATCGGCAAAAAATCTCGTACACCATTTAAAGAGTATTATGTCTTTGCAGAAAACTACACTGTCAAAAATTCCCTTTAACTAACAGCTAAAATTAAAAACTTTTCCATTTCTGATGATGGTAATTCCGTATCCTTTAACGTAGTTAATTTACTTGCTAACATTCACATTTATGAGACTATTAAAATTACTGATGAGAATCTTCTCCAAGACAAAAACCTAATGTACAAGAAATTAAAGATGTCATTAGGTTATTACTTCTGATACTCTCCTACAACTATTTCCAGTTTAACGCTGAAATTTTTTTTACGACCTTAAGCCTTTGCCGTGCCCATTTGTATAACAAGTACGCTTGCCAACAGTTTTGTTAAACATCACAAAAGGCAGTACTTTAAGAAATTGGTGTGACCTGAGCAATTTTCCAGTCTTTAGGTACGGATCTTTCTGTGAGCGGTTGTATATAATTACTAAACATGGACCTATTGTATCAGCACACTCAGAGGAACTTGACTGGTATACAATCTGGAACGGAAACCTTGCCTTTAATAAGTGATTTAAGCTGCTTTGCTACACCGAGGATATATGCTTCTCATTTTGGCACTTTCTGTTGACTGGGCTTCGGGAATGTTTACTTCGTATTCTTTGCTGAAGGAGTTTCGGAAAACCACGTTTCTTAACTCTACTTTAGTGGCACTGTCATCAGTGACTCCACCGTTACTTTCGCGCAGTGAAGGTACTGATTGCGTCTTGACACTGGTGTACTCTATGCATGAAGAGAATCTCTGGGTTTCTCGCCAGATTTCGAAACAGAGTTTTGTTGCGGAAATTATCAAGAGCATCTCGCACTGTAGTAACCGCTATATTTAGAACTTCTGCAAAACATTGCCAGTCTTGCGGATATTGGATTCTTTTAGATTTGGCATGCTTTTTCGTTACTTCTGCAACAGCGATTTCACCCGTTTTGTCCATGGGGGATCAGTACCATCACTTATTAATCTATGTGGTATATATATCTCTCAATTGCAATCGATACTATTTCTCTGAAATCATTCCACACCTTTTCTACGCTTACATGATCAGATCGGAAGGAGTGGAGGCTGTTTCCTTAAAAATCGTTAAGAGCATTGTCAGCTTTTTTTAAACAGATGTACTTTAAGTTTCTTTTTGATGGTTGTAGGTGTTACACTATTCAGTGTACAGGCAACTGACTTGTGGTCACTAATCCCTGTATTCGTCATGATACTACCTATTCATCCAGGAATATTTGCTGCTATGAGGTCAAGTATGCTTTCGTAACCATTTATGCTTCGAGTGGGCTCACGAACTAATAGTTCAAAATACTTTTTTTTAGAAAGCATTCAGTACTATTTCAGGTGACGTTTTAAGCCTGCCGCCGGCTTTAAACGTGTAAATTTTCCACCATATCGAGGATACATTGAAATCACCACCGACTATAATTGTGTGAGTGGGGTACCTTTTGAAATGAGACTCACGTTTTCTTTGAACTGTTCAGCAACTATATCCTCTCACTCGGGGGTCGGTAAAACGATCCAGTTTAGTCCGATTGACAAGTACAGCCTCTACCCAAACTATTTCGCAGGAACTATCTACTTCAGTTTCACTACAAGGTAAACTACTTCTGACAGCAATAAATACTCCAGCACCAACTATGTTTAATCTATCCCTTCTGAACGTTGTTAGGTCGTTTGAAAAAATTTCGGCTTAACATATTTCCGGCTTTAGCCAGGTTTCCGTACCTATAACTGTTTGAGCTTCAGTGCTTTCTATTAGGGCCTGGAGCTCTGGTTCTTTCCCAACACAGCTACGATAATTTACAACACCGATCGTTTCTACAATCTCCTTACTGTGTGTTACCTGCCCCCTTTTAGACAGACGCCATTTCTATGTTTTCCTGAGACCCTCTAACCTAAAAATCCGCCCCCACTACCCGTGTAGTGGACTCCTGACCTATTAAGCGGAATCCGGAAACCCACCACACTATGGCTCAAGTCAAGGAATCTGAGGCCTACACAGTCACATAACCGCCTGAGCCTATGATTCATACCTTCCACTCGGCTCTGCACCGAAGGACCACAGTCGGTTCTGTCGATGATGGTGCAGATTATGAGCTCCGCCTTAAACTCGCTTAACCATATCCGCTAAACAAAAGGAGAGAGAATCTCCTCCAATCCAAAGCGACACAAGCCATTGGCACCGACTGGGGCCACCACCTGCAGTTGGGTGCACCCTGTACTCTTCATGGCATCCGGAAGCACTCTTTAGAAATCAGGACTGACTCCCCCACCTTGTGCACACTGCCATCCTTCCACACCTTGGCAGCCATGTTACTAAGGGGGCCCAATTACGCGCCTATTATTGGAGTTCCGAACCACCAGCAAACTCACCTTCTGTGAACACCACGAATTTGCGTTCCAAGAAGGTTCCTCTGGAGGCCCTACGATCGGCCCCTCGCAAAGTCTTTCGCTGCCTGCCATACTTTGGAATGATCTCTCACTCGACCACAGGTGAGGGATCAACCTCAGCGCTGCAGACCAACATAAATGTAGGATAATGACATCACTGCTGCTCAAAAATCTGCAGTCAGAGAAGACAACTCCAAATGCAAGGGGAAAAGACACAAGAATGCTATAAGTAAATATCAGAAACTTATCTATTATAAAGAACATTCCTAGATGTTGAAAGCGACCGAAATTGTTAATTCTACTTACGATGTTTTAAAAGAATTAACTTATATGGTAAAATAAACCAAGTCTGCTTTTCTTCATGGTTACGTGACGTTACGTATATATCTGTTTTGTATTTTTATTCGTCCATGCCTTTCGTTTAAGCACTCACTCAAGCTAAACAGGTCTCTGCTGCCAAGTCATTATCAATTGTCATTGATGAAGGGTGAAAGCAAAGGAAAGAGTATTCACTTTCTTTTGCCTGATGGCGGATTTAGGGAGTTGGGATGCATGGCAAAAGCGCATTCTTACGCGACTTTTATTTTTACCAAAGTACTTTTATACCGTAACAGCGTTGTGTACGTTGATTATGACTCTATGATCATACTGATATACTAAAAAGGACAACCAAACCAGCATCCACTGCAACGTGGATAGTAGTACGAAAAGATTTGTTTTTACTTTTTAGACATTACTCCTGACTAGAAAATTCGAAGCGCAAGGGACCGTTACAATCGAGTCTGCACAATTCGAAGTTCGAATAATTAATTCTATTTAACTCGACTTTAGATGAAATCAGGAAAAATCGAAATAAAATTTTTATTTTCTTTTTACTAACGTATTTCCAGTTTTCTTACATGTTATTTGCTTTAGTATTTGAAATGGAAGGTACACACAAATGTTCGAAAATACATACATTCAGCTTCATTCATTTTTCAATACTGAACAAACTGTTACGAATGGATGCATTTTGTGAACTAAATTTCTTATAAACCACCTTATGCCTTTGGATTTAGCGTGTCACTTCTTATTTGTATCTGAGACTTCGGTTCCCAGACTAACCGTTAATGATTTAGCGTTCCGTTAAGCTATAACCTCCGACAAATACCTTTTGTACCCTGCATTGAGTAAGGCAATACTATAAACTTTCGTCTCGCCCGGTCTGCTTGCTCCCACTTTTTAATACTTATGAGCAACATTATCTTTCCGCTCGATGATCGTTTGCAGCTTGGATGGTGGAATCCCGAAACAATTCGTTACCTGCTACTTCTCGTTGCATTCCACAGCGTCGAAACTCGTTTCTGTTTTACGAATGTCGGAAACTTCCTGGAAAATATCCTAAAGTGAAAAACGTCTACTTTCTCCGTGGTCGAAGTTCCTTGTGTGACAAAATGGCGTCAGTTTTGAATCACTATTAATTACGAGACTGACAGTGCGCAAACAAAGGTTAAGTCCACGTGGTTGTCACTTATTGCCTGTATTGGCATATGCGGGTCATTGTTAGGAATCATCTTTATGTAAAATTATAAACTGGTGAAGCTGTTAGCTAGGATTCTCATTTGTGTGTCATTGCGATGAACAGCTTAGGGAGCGCCGCTAGGAGTAACAGAAAATAAAAATATTCGCTGGAACATAAACGAAAATCTATATTGAGTTTAAACCTACGACACATAGGAAGAGTTCGTCTCAGGACTTGTAAATATGCTCTAAATTACAGAAAACGTGAGAAAAGCCCTCCCAGAAGCCTAAATAGGGCAGCGCTGAGAGAAGGTGACAGCTCCCTCAGAGTCGGAAGAAATTGCGCAACGCGATAACGTACTCAAAGGCTATATCGTACCCCAGCCACTGAAAAGTCCAAAATTGTGAGTGTGACCACTGTAATAAAGATATTGTTAACTAAATTTCATATTAATATGAAACACATGTTACGATTTTATCCTGACGTTTTCATGAAAACTCTACGGCCCAGACCTGAACTGCACACACAGAAATTTATTTGCAACGGATTAATAATATGCTGTGGTATTTCGTGCACTGTTAAAACAACTGATGAAACAGACAGAAATATCTGGTGTAAGCTAGGCGTTGACTTGTAATTATAGAATGTCTGCGGGTCGTTTTCATATGACAGTCGCCTCGATTAGTGAAGAAGTTGCTTCGGTTTTCTCGAGGCATTTGGGAACAGGTTGAAACAAACGATTAACAACCGTCGACTGCATACAGTCGCAAAGGCTGATTTCAAATGTCTTTGGTAACTGTAAAGCTACTTCACCTGGGTAGGGGGGACAGCTACCAGTCGGAGGTAAACACTTCCCCCTCACAGCGTTCTAATGTTGCCGGCTACACTATGCCACTCAGCGTCCGATGTAAACACAGCCGACAACAGGAAGTGTGACAGGACTACCAGACCGAGTTCAGAGCAGGAAACGGCCGGGGTCCCCGGTGGTCTAGTGGTAAGGGGGTCTGGAACGTTCCAGCGCCTCGGCTGGGGCTATTCGCCCCAGCCGGGCCGGGGTTCAATCCCCGGCCGGCGCTGGAATTTTCAGATTTCCGAACACTAGCCTCCACCTCTGCCCTGGCATGTGGCGCATGCCGGGCACCCCCGTGGGGTCCGTGCTTCGGATCCCACGTGGAGCTCACTCCCGCACTACAAAATATACCTCATTATGCTGCTGCAATCACTTATTTTAAATTTTAATACGCACACTTTCTTCACCAGACCACATCTGCATATATTTTCCAGGTACTTTCTACATATTATATCTCACTGTCAAAATAAACAGCATAGTATCATGAACATTTGTAGGATTACAACAATGAAATAATATCCTTACAAACAAAACTAATACGTTTTATTTTCGTTTTTGTTCTAAATGCTGCTAAGATAACTACAAGAAATTGGAAGCTGTTTTGGTATTTAATAATCAGTAATTAGAAAAATAAATTTGGCTATAATACTGATACATATATTACATATTTACTTAGTACATTCTCAGTGCAGGAACAGGATAAATTGTTTCAATGTCAAAAGAAATGCAAAATATTATATCAAATTTTTTTTTAATTATTCAAGAGTCAAAATGAGATTATGATATGACACAGGTCACTAATGAGGTACTCTCTTTCTTTGTATGAAAGAGGATAATTATCCTGGTTTTATGTGAGCTGAATGTTAAATTAAACAGATAACATTTAACATTTAAAAAACGAATTTCTTGACGATTTTACTGACAGGTCTACATGTTTCATACTATATTTCTGACGGTAGTTAGCTGACATCCTCTCAGGCTCAGCTTTATATGAAAGTATCTTGCAGGTCAGAAAATAAATTTTATTACTACCTCTACAGATTCAGTTGGTCTATTGTTGTTGTACTATTGTTGCATTGCGAGAGAGAGACTGCTACTATAGCTGTTTTCTTTTTCTATTAAATTCCGTGCCATATCTCCATTCTAAATGCTAAAAATCGTGGATAAAACTTTTAGCAATACTATTTCCTTTTCACCACATCGCTGCTAGGTGTCGCTACTGGTCCCTCACACAGTCAGTTGTCTGTAGCGCAGGGCTTCGCTACCAGTGGACTCACTCTGCCGGGATTTGCTGCTTCATTCCTGAACGAGTACGCCGGCTGAAATACCCGCTAAATCCTCACACTAAACGAGAAGCGTAATAGCACCAATACCAAATAAGGCAACTCGTGGTCAGTGCGAATATTTTCAAACCACCACTATGATAACTCCTAGCTGAAAATACTGATACAAACTATTTGCAGAGGAATGGAGCACCTTACAGAAGCTGATTTAGAGGAAAATCAATTTGGAGGGTACAGCACCCATATTTATAACATCTTTCGATACAGAAAAAACTTTTGACGATGTTGACCAGAATATACAGTTTGAATTTAAGATGCAACCAGGAATAAAATATAGCGAGCGAAGCATTACTTAGAACTCCACCAGAAACGAGACAGCAGCTGTACGAGTTGAAGGACCTGAAAGAAAGGAAATATGTGACAAGTGAGTGAGACAGGATTCTAGTCCATTCCCTGATGTTATTCATTCTTTATACAGGGTGTTTCACAAATCATGCTTCACACTACTCAGGGCTGTTCAGGGGACGTAACTGATGAAGTTTTACATAGGAATCTACTTCTGAAAACGTCATCCAGCGACGCTACAGAGCGTCAAAGTTATAGATACCGGTGCCTACAAAAATAGAGGGATCCCACGAAGATGTTACAACCTTTCTAAGATGATGCAGATGGAAAAATGCATAAATTTGAGATTATGTCCTTGTATCGGAAAATTATAACAGAGAACCTTTCTGTTACCTCAGTATGTACCGTTATCGTTGTTGCTAAGATGTAGGACAGGAAACTTTCAGGTGTGGTGGTACGGAACGTGAGAAGAAAACAATGTGCAGTACACATAGGCTGTTACATGCATACATCAGGAACCATGAGCACTTGTTCATCTTCGCTAGCGTTCTTTGTAGGAACTATATCGCTTCTGTCCGATATTTTGAGAATGATACAATTATTTTTTCCTAAAACCTAGCAGCTGAATAGTGCTTGAAACGATATAAATGGTACTTATGATTTATGGTATGGAGACAGAAACGGTAGTTCACTTTAATGATAACAATATACAGCAAAATTCTGTAATGTTTCTGCAAAATGCCATAACACCCAAATCCTGAAATATAATCGGATATTTCGAATGTGGTACGACACCAGTTGTACAGTTTACTGGACAGATACAGAGTTTTCCGAAATTCTAGCACTTTTAGAGGGAACTAAGCGACAATATTTTTAATTTGAACCCCCGTACGGAAACGTATACTTTCCGTGCTACAGCCGTTTGAATACATGTTTGCTACGTGGGTAGGCAACAGGGTAGCCATCGTGGGATGGCGGAAGGGGTGGGGGAAGATGCTTACGTCGGATGTCATTCACCGTCAGCCCTGCCACTCTGACAAGGTTCGTGTGTCACTCAAGTGTCTCTCAGTATTAGAGAAATATTGCGGAGTGCACTTTTGCCGAATACACCGATATGATCCTACTGTATGGCGAAGTTCGTCGCCTTTATCAAGCTCGTTCTCAGCAGCGTCCAACTTCACGGCATACGCTTTTCGCCACAACTGCGCAACGACTTTGAGATAATGGTGCGTTCACCGTCAGCACGGGTGACTGCAGTGCTACAAAGAGACGCAGCGCACCTAAGTTTCAAAAGGCCGTATTGTAAAGAAGAGTGTTTCTGAAAACTTATCAAGTTTCCTTTCAATGAGTGGAATTGTGGAACTATCGATGTACTGGGTCACAGCTAATGACTTACTTGTACAAGTGGTCGCGTTACTAACATGTTTTCCGACGGCTGTAGCGAGGAAACGGTGCGTTACAGGAGATGGGTTCCAATTCAGAATACGAGTATTGTGTACTCATTCCCCATCTACACTAGGAGTTTGTAACGGAAATTTCGGAACATCGTGCATGTTTCCGGTATATTTTACAGTTGTTGTTCCACCATAATAGAAATTTCGAATACATTTCATAATTTCTGAGAGCTCATCAGGCGCGACTACCGTGTCCGCAGTATAAAACCCAGGGGGCCTCTTGCGTACGGGGGCTCTGACGCCCACGAGAACAACTGTAGGTAGAGAGCGCAACACAGCTTCTTTGATGGACATTTCACTCTAATGCTGCCAGATGTGTCTATTTTTAGAGGTATCTTGAACCGCCTCGCACCAGCTTTAAGCTCAAAGCCGAATGTCCCAAATTCTGGCCACTGCTAACATTCTGAAATACACTATCGGATCAAAAGTATCCAGACACCTGGTAGTGGACTTCAATATGCGGTATGACCACCTTTTGCCATTACGAGGGGTTAACCTCTGCTGGGAACGCTTTCAGTGTAGACGATATTTTATGCATCACACATGTTGAGAGTTTCATCTGTGTGTACGTACGTGACAATACACTGGCCAAAAAGATCTCCACCTCTCTCCCCAATTTTGGAGCTATATGGGATTCTCCTTGCAACCAGGTCGAGATTTTGACGATGTAACAAATCAATTGAACTGAATATGGTACGACATCCGTCAGGAGGACATCCACCAACTTTATCAATGAAGATCAAGTCGAATAGCTGCTTCCTTAAGGGCCAGAGGTGGCCCAACGCGTTATGACTTTCTCCTGAATGAGTCACCCAATTTAACAGCAATTGTTATCATTTGTTTGCCTTTACACGTACATCACATCTAACGATTTCCTTCACACTGGGATAATTTATTGGTGGTACTGTTTAGAGTGTAAATATGCAGGGTGTATCAAAAAGGATCAACCGATTTTTTTAAAAAAAGTAACTATTATGTTATTCGACATATGTGCGTGAATAGCGAACTGCTGGAAAGAGCAAACCCTACGGCTTTACATGGTTACCGCTTGGCAGCAGCACTGTCCGACCATTTCAGTCCTAGTAAAAATCGTGTCGCGGCGTCAGGAAGCGTTTTGTGTTCTGCATTTTGCGCAGTGTGGGCAGTAATAAGTGTTCGACGTGACTTTCGTACAAGGTACGATGATGATCCTCCTACAGCACAGAGCATTAGATGATGGCATCAACGATTAAGAGAAAGAGAAGGTTTGCGGAAAGGCGAATCGCCGGGCCGTCCCCGAATGCCTGACACAGACGTCAAACGCATCCGCCACAGTTTCACGAGGGGTCCGCAGAAATCCGTTCGCCGTGCAGCTCGAGAGCTCAGCACGTCCCCGATGTCCGTCTGGCGTCTCTGCGTCGACGTTTATGCATCAAACAATATTAAATTTAGCTAATGCGAGCTGTTCGTGAGGGCGATACATCGTGTGAAGTTCCATAATTTCACTCTTGTCAAGGTGGAGGATGGCCGTTTTCTCCCACAGTTAGTGTTTAGTGACGAGGCAACACTCCATTTACACAGAGAGGTGAACTGTCATAATGTGACAATATGAGGTACGGGACAACCACATGAAGGTGTACAACATAAAATAGACTCTCCTAAATTTAATGTATTTTGTACAGTTTAGAGGGAAAATGTGTATGATTCATATTTCTTTGCCGGAAACACTGTTACAGTAAGCATATATCTCGATATGCCTGAAAACTTTCTCTTCCCACAGTTTGATTCGAACGACTTCATTTTCCAATGCGATGGGGCACCGCGACAGTGGCATCTGGATGTGTGGGAATTTCTAAATCAAACGATTGCTGAACGATGGATCGTTCACACTGGACTAAATCACTCACCCTTAGACTACTAGACTCCAAGGTCACCGCACCCGACTATATGTGATTATATATGTATGGTTTTGTAAGAGACTCTTTATGTACCTACATTACCAACAGCAATAAATGAACTGAGACATCGCATAACAGCACCTGTGGAAACTGTAACTCCAGACATGCTTGCTGCAGTGTTGGTACAATTTGAACACCGCATTGACATGTTCCGTGCATCTCAACGATGCACATTGAACACCAATGAAAAGGATGAAAATAACTTTTTTAGTTTTCGTACATCAAAGGACAAAATTCATTGTATTCATTGTATATGTTTCTTAGTTCCAGAAATATAGACGGCCCAGGTCGGATGATTGCTTTTGATACACCACGTATAGATAATGCACTTCAAAACCTCCCAATAACTAGGCCACTACCAAGATGGGAGACAACAAGTAGTCACACATGCGTCTTTGCATGTGTTGGATAAAAAGTGGTAGCACAATGCCATAATATGACGGATGTGAGTCATTCGGTACGCACACTTTCTGTTGCTGACAGATGGTGGGCTGAAGTAGTAAAGTCAGCAGCACAAGTCGTGTTTGAGTCAGTTGCAGTGTGTACTCTCTCAGAGTTGGAGAGGCTAGCTCGAGTGCCTTAATAGTATGTTTGGGAAACACGAAAAACGTGCTTGGGTGCAGACTGGAAGGGCACGTGGTCGGAGCGCGCAACAATCTTTCCCTCCAGTGCTGCATTCTACCAACTTACACGACGCCAAACGACGAGCCCTGTGCAGGAGCACCGCATACGTGGCAGCGGGACATACTGGGACATCCACCATATTCATCCGGTAGAGTCCCCCCAATTATGGCCTGATCACCCAAATGAACGAAGTATTTCGTGGCACGTCTTACAGCAAATGATAAGACACCATATGGCGGTCCTAGCGAGACATCATCACAGATGGATGCACAGACAGTGTATGACATCTTTCATGTGGGTGTGGAAAGTGATCGAGACGCGAGACGGAAATGTGATAAAGTGAATTTTAGTCAATGAAGACTGACATGAATTATAGCCAAACTGCCACTACTTTTCATTCACCTCCATGTATATTACCATACCCGTTTATTTTTACTCATAAAAATTTGTCAGTAATCTTGTATGAAATGTTTTCACAATTTTGGTTTGTTTTCTAGATGTATAGCAATTCGGTAAGAAAAATGGAAGAGTTTGATTTTTACTTACAATACTGCTCTGGCTGCACATTTTTCTGGGATCGGAACTGATGCCCTTAGCGTGAATGTACTTTGGCTTGCACCACAGCACATTTACTTGGCGCAAAATACGACGAAATACTCTGCCAATACAGTTCGATTACCGTCTCGTAACTGTTGGACCTGGTGGTCTGCCGGCACAGCGCGTGCCTGCAAATCGAGAATCTCGGGATCGAATCCCAGATGAACAAATAAATTTTTCTGTCTGCTTTTAATACAGCCTTCACCTCTCAATGATATGAGGAGTCGGTAGAAACAACATGTGGTGCGGATTCCACGTTAAACTGCCGATTCCCTTTCCCCGGTTGGACAACTGGAGTACGTTAATGATAAGCATGTCTTCAAAGTGCCGTCCAATTGAAAGACTTAAACGAGGGCACTGAAATAAGCGAAATTTATTATTATTATTACACTGTCCAGTCGCAGTAATCTGACCACGTGTTAAAATACCGAATAAACACCTTCTGCAGCACGAGACGTACAGTAATAGAGTCAATGATGTAACGACAGTCATAAGAAGCCATTCCTACCCCAGTACTTGTCATGCTGCGATAGAATTCTATCGATTGAGGATCCGTGGCACAAACTACTCGATCGAGGTGACCTTTCAGATTCTCGATTGGGTTTAAAGGCGGAAAATTTGGTGGTGAGGGCAGTATGGTAAATTCATCCTAGAGCTTTCAGAACCACACACATACACTGCGAGCTATGTTACACGTGCATCTAGGGGTGGATTTGGTCCCCAAGGATAGGTGCGTACTAGGGTTGATCCATTGTGCCTTTCAGAACAACGAGATCACCCAGGGAGTGCCACGAAAACATTGCCCACACCATAACACTCCCTCAGGGTTGCAGGGCGTTTGCTTTCAATCTGTCCGATGGAGCACAAAATGTGATGAATATGGAGAGGCCACCTGTAGCACTCAGTGGACTTTCAGTTGTGGTACCGGCGTGGAAATGCAAGCTTTCAACGCCAATGAAGAGCAGTCAGCGTGGGTGCAGGGACCAGGTGCCCACTGCGGAAGCCCATAAGTTGTTGAGGAAACATTGGTGGCAGCCCTCGGTTCGCCTGGGCTGTCAGCTGCACAAAAGTTGCACGTCTTCTCGCCAGCACACACATCTGCAGCTATCGTTCACCTGTGTCGCCTACTGCCCGTAGTCCAACACACTTGCCTTGGAGCCGGATTAGAATACCGAGATTTTGCCACTCACGGTTTACTTTACATACAGTGGCATGTGAAAAGATTACAGATTTTGCCGTTTCGGAAATGCTTCCACCCTTGGGAAGAAAGCCAACGATTATGCCCTGTTGGACGTCACATAAATCGCCCCTTTTTACGCATTATGACAACGACTTCACTGTTTCCAGCCTCCTCCCCCCACCCCCATTCATCACCTACTAATGCTATCTCCTGGAGTCTATGGGTTATTACACGTTGACCTCGAAAATAGGAGTTGGTCATATTAATATGACTGGATCTATTATTATTATTATTGAAACTTCCTGGCAGATTGAAAATGGGTGCCGCACCGAGACTCGAACTCGGGACCCTTGCCTTTCGCTGGCAAGTGCTCTACCAACTGAGCCACCCCAGCACGACTCACGCCCTGTCCTCACAGCTTTACCAGTGCCTCGTCTCCTACCTTGCAAACTTTACAGAAGCTCTCCTGCGAACCAATTATTGTTATTATTTCGTTGTTGTTCAGTTGCCTACAGTAATTTACTTGCTACAGTAACATTTTCTTTGCCTTTGCTGGAGTTGTCTTTCAAGTTTGCAGGGTCCGGCGCTACTGGACTGCGATATTACTGTTATTTCAAAATGTGCCGTTTGTTACTCTTAAAACTAACAAGGAGAGCCCCCAGCGGTGGGATCGACGTTTTGAATCCAAATAAGCCGTAGTGCAACTTAAGATCCCTGCATCCAGGTGGCCCTCGGATTGAAAGTAACTGACGGAAAAGATTTCAAAATTTTGCCTGATGCTACATAGCGTGAAGAAAGTCGTATTCCACAGTCTGGTTACGTGTCATAATGGTTACGATAGAAGCTTAACCATGCCTCGTCAGGTGCAGTAAATTTTTTTAAAAATCTTTGTCGAAATGACTTTGATGTTTATTTGTACTCTATTTATTGGTTTAAATGTAATTTCTTTCGTTCTATTCTTTTGTCTCATCGTTTTAGTCACCGTATGAACTTTTCCATTTGTTTAATTTTTCTTCCAATCGGAATTTTTGTGAATGTGTAATTTATTATACCTATCTGTTTGACTATTGAATTACTTCAAAACTCCGATAAATGAATTAAAAAACAAAAGACGAAATAATCTATTTATATTGACTGTGCATTAATGTGAAAAACGTTTTTCTTTGGGAGACGTGCCTTTTTTTGCATGGTAATCGACATACAAATATTTAAAACATAACATAAAATCTTTGTGCACTATGGAAATTATAGTGTAGATGAGGACATAAATGAGAGAATGTTTTCTAAGTAAAATAAAATTCAAGCAAAGTGAGAAATCGATATAATGTACACAATAACGTAGACGAAAATACAGGGTAATAAAAACAGGAGGCATTAAATCGGAATTGATACATGAAGATAATTAAAAGTTCACAAACAAATATTTCCAGTGGAGAAGGGATGATAAGAAGAAAAACTAGACCAAATGAAGAAGTTCATATCACTATTGAATCACGTGACCTAGGAGTGGAACTAAAAAAATATATATATATTTACATCAGTTGAAGGAATATGATTATCAATGTCACTTCGATAAAGACCTAAAATAGATTTATTTCTCTGGTGAGATTCGAACCCACAACCTCATGCATGTGAAGCTAGTATCCTTTCAATTATCCTCATAACCAACTTATGTCATTCGGCTTTCTTCATACTATCGAGTCTCACACAAAATTCCGAATTTCTTTTCTCGTCACTTCCTCGCTAACGTCGACTCACCAGGATGAATGGCTGCAGTGTGCGATACTTGGGTGCTTAACCTACATAACCGTATAGATGGTTCCAAAAAGTCGATCCTACCGCTGGAGATATCTCCTTGTAAGGCATGACGAAAGAGGGCCGCCGTTTCATTATATACCCTGATATGGTGGTGGATACACATTTAGTAGTGTAGCAATACTAACACAATCGGTCTGAAACCTGCACGATCTAAGCAACAAGGAACGACTTCATACTTAGTCCAAAGGAAAATCTCCAGAATTACTAGAAAACTTATGGCCAATGCATCGAGTCCCCTGCAGTCATTTAGTCCGCGGCGACTGCTGAGAACCTTCAGAGCAGTCATTAGGATTCGCACTCGACTACTTCGATGTTACACGTTCGGTGTCCTACTCTATGGAGCTGAGTCATGGACTGTATTAGGCATTTGAAATGCGATCGTATCGAAAAATATTAAGGATACCATCGACAGAGGGGTAAAATACAGGGAGCGAAAGGATATTTACAATTTGTACAGAAACCAGATGGCAATTATTAGAGTCGAGGGGCATGAAAGGGAAGCAGTGGTTGGAAAAGGAGTGAGACAGGGTTGTAGCCTCTCCCGATGTTATTCAATCTGTATATTGAGCAAGCAGTGAAGGAAACAAAAGAAAAATTTGGAGTAGGTATTAAAATTCATGGAGAAGAAGTAAAAACTTTGAGGTTCGCCGATGAAATAGTAATTCTGTCAGAGACGGCAAAGGACTTGGAAGAGCAGTTGAACGGAATGGACAGTGTCTTGAAAAGAGGATATAAGATGAACATCAACAAAAGCAAAACGAGGATAATGGAATGTAGTCAAATTAAATCGGGTGATGCTGAGGGGATTAGATTAGGAAATGAGACACTTAAAGTAGTAAAGGAGTTTTGCTATTTAGGAAGTAAAATAACTGATGATGGTCGAAGTAGAGAGGATATAAAATGTAGACTGGCAATGGCAAGGAAAGCGTTTCTGAAGAAGAGAAATTTGTTAACTTCGAATATAGATTTATGTATCAGGAAGTCGTTTCTCCGAGTATTTGTTTGGAGTGTAACCATGTATGAAAGTGAAACATGGACGATAACTAGTTTGGACAAGAAGAGAATAGAAGCTTTCGAAATGTGATGCTACAGAAAAATGCTGAAGATTAGATGGGTAGATCACGTAACTAATGAGGAGGTATTGAATAGGATTGGAGAGAAGAGAAGTTTGTGGCACAACTTGACTAGAAGAAGGGATCGGTTGGTAGGACATGTTTTGAGGCATCAAGGGATCACAAATTTAGCATTGGAGGGCAGCGTGCAGGGTAAAAATCGTAGAGGGAGACCAAGAGATGAATACACTAAGCAGATTCAGAAGGATGTAGGTTGCAGTAGGTACTGGGAGATGAAGCAGCTTGCACAGGATAGAGTAGCATGGAGAGCTGCATCACACCAGTCTCAGGACTGAAGACAACAACAACACCATCGACAGATATAGTCAAAAATATAGCGGTACGAAAATGCAGAAATTCTCAACAGCATCCACATAGCAAAACTCGATTGTTTTGGTAGCGCAATTTCGCAACAATAAATAAAACTTGTTGAAATTAATAATTCAATGAAACATTAATGGCCGGCCATTGTGGACAAGCTGTTCTAGGCGCTTCAGTCTCGAACCGCGCGACCGCTACGGTCGCAGGTTCGAATACAGACTCGGGCGTGTGTGTGTGTGTGTGTGTGTGTGTGTGTGTGTGTGTGTGTGTGAGAGAGAGATGTCCTTAGGTTAGTTAGAACTACTTAAACCTAAGTTCTAAGGGACTGATGACCTCAGATGTTAAGTCCCATAGTGCTCAGAGCCATTTGAACCATTTCTTTGAAAGATTAATGGCATACGTGACCCACGACGCACAGGATTATCCAGGCTAAATAACTCAGACCAGCAGTTTGGGTTCAGCACTGAATCAATGGTCTGAAAAACCATGGACGGACAACAGATCATGCTATCGGTCGACAGTGTTACTGGAAGACGAGGCACTTAAGAGAGGAAGAATGACAAGGCAGAAAATGTTTAAAAATTACATAAATGCTCACCATTAAATCTAATAGTCCACTCATATAATCGCGCTAGCTGCCATTAAAATTAATCTGCAATTGGCATACAGTTAAAATTTTTTGAACCTAGTGCTGTTAAAAGCATTCATGTTAACACTTATTTTGATCAATGTACGTATTTTTTGCGACATCCATTGTACGAGGACGTACAGAAAAGTAATGTTGACATGTTTTGAGTGAAAAGTCACAAAGATTTTTAAATAAAACAAACTTCATGAACATTCTGCATCGGTATTCTTCACGTCAATAAATTTAGTTTTCCACACACTCACCCTCGGAACCAGCACAATTTCCCCAACTAGATACTATTTTGTTGACACCGTCACAGTATATTGTTTGACTATGTTAACAGAGCCACAACCTTACCTCTGCTTGCACCGCTTGAAATAATTGAAGTGCTCGAAGGTTTTCTTAGTTTTGCACATAGACGAAAATCGAGACTGTGTGTAGGATGATCGAAGGCAGTGAACCAAGGACGTCGGCTTGCTGCAGATGCCGCAGCGATCGTGTGTAGTTTGGCACTGCCGTGCTCAAGGAGAGTGTGCTCCACATGCGGACGAAGTCTTCGAATTCGTGCTTTTAGTGTTGTGAGCTTTTTCTCACCCCCAACATAGTCACGTCACACACCGCTATGTAACGCGGTACGAAGCAGAGGGCTGCAGATATCCATAGTAAAGATGTAGAATGTTACTGACTTCAAATAAAACAGACCGAGTCATTATCTTCTCAGCACGCCGTCGTGTTATAAGCACAAAAATCAAAAAAATTGTTTCCGAGCAAAGTATGCTGTATTTTTAAGTAAAGATCTTTGTAACGTACATCTGTGGTAAACGTTATGCTTGTGATATATGGTGACAATTCGTATTTATATTTACAATGGAAAGAGATTGACCAGTGGCCAACAGACAACTAAAACGCAAGTTGCTAGATGGATATTAACTGCAATAGCGCCCACGCTGCCACGGTAAGTAGGTGTTTTGGTTTCGCGATACATGTCGCCGTTTAACTGCCGCTCGTGGCGATACATTAAAGAGTGCTCTGTCTTATTGTCAAAGAGCCAGTACCCAGATTCACTCTAAAGACATAAAGACGCGAATTCTGTGCGCCACATTTTCAGATGACCCTCAAACGGTTCCAAAACTAGTTAACCCGAATTAAAAAAAATATTCAAAAAGTGAGTTGTGTCAGTTTTCCACATTTATGTTCAGTATACATTCACAGGCAGTTGAACAGTGGTTCCCAGCCTTTCTTAGACCGTTGCTCCTGAGTGTCATCAGACATTTGCCAGTACCCCCTGTCCTACCCCCCCCCCCCCCCCTCCCTGAGGTCTGTGGCCTTCCCTCCCCCTCCCCCACATTATCACTAACTTTGGCACATAAATAAACTGTACAGTGAACAACTTTTCTAGGAACACTTTTATTTTCAAAATCATGAGAGGTGGTGGGTATTGTGTGGGGGGGGGGGGGGGGGGGGGGAAGGCGATATTAGACTGAACGACGAAGGAATTCGTGATGCATGTCAAGGGCTAGCCACAATTACTTCTCAGATAAGAAAGCTAACTATCCAAAATAAGGATAAACACATGTTCCAAACGCTTCTCTTGCTCAACCTCTCTACAGTACGGTACTTGCTTGATCTGCACGTTGCAACCTCAATTAAAATCAACCGAGCAAAAATGTGTGCACGTACTGTTCATAAATCACTTGATTGTTACGCTCCTTGCTTCTGAAATATAAGACTTCAGGCTTTTAAATCTTGGTATCCGAACACAACATGTGAAGCTATTATCCTTTCCATTACACCTCACAACCAACTAACGTCACTCAGCTTTCTTAATGCTACGGACTGTCACACAAAATTCAGAATTTCTTTTCTCGTCAGTTACTCGCAAACGTGGAGCCACCATTTTGAGTGGCTGCAGTGTCTTAACCTACATAACCGTACAGATGGTTTCAGACCAAGTGTTACTTGCAGAGCAGTAGGATAACGAGCTATCGGCCTGGCAATTGAGTTTGAGTTTGGCCGAAGCAACTTTAGGCACGAAGGGGATAATGATGTGTCCCTCCGAAAATAATTTCGCGTGGGCTGTAAGCGGCGCACAGCTCAGCGTTTACATAGTTTTCCAATTACATCTCACACAGGGAATATTATTATTAAGCCCAGTTTCAACAGCAGCGAATGGAAGCGAACTCAAGCGTACGAACATTTGCAGACCACTTGCCTGTATTCATTACTTTTCGTCTAAGAGGTCTGTTTAAAAAATTCCGGAACTTTGTCCACAAAAATTTTCTACGCTTACCTTCACATATTTGTATATGATCACCCCCACGACTGATAAACCGTTTCCACTTCTGGGAGCAGACTTGGTTCGCCTTTCGCTGGACCGTGCGTCTATCGTTACAAATCTTCGTCCTCTCAACTTGGTTTTCAACTTTGAAAATAAATGTCTGCAAGGGCCAAGCTGACCTGACAAGCTATTTTATATGTTGATCGTTCAGAACATTTCCCTACACATTGTGAAGATTGAACCTTCATGTCAACGTCATAACTGCAGACCCATCACCGGTTATAATTTTCTTAAGGAACATCTCGTTCTCATTTGGGTGATCCTAAGGCTCTTCTCAGATTGGGAGGTGGAGGTCTTTCTGCTCTTGACTCGTGAGCCGTGGCACGAACTTGGCGGCAACACGATACATTGCAAGATGCTGTATTAGGATTTCACGATCCAACTGCAATGTTACATTCTTCTGCAATCTCTAGGACAGTCAGTCTTCGTTCAGCACGCACAGGATCGTTGACGTTCCTGACACAAGTGTTGCTGGCAGAAGTCGGAGGACGAGCGTCGTCTTTAGCTTCCGTCCGGCCGTTCTTAAACCGTGTGAACCATCCGTAACACCGAGTGCGGCTTAAGCACTCATCACCGTAGGCTTCCTGCATCATTTGGCGTGTCTCTGTAGAGGTGTTCTTGAGTTTAGCTCTTATGTTCGTATGGGACCAACTGCTGATGTCATCAGTCCCTAGGCTTGCACCACTTACACACACCCACGCCCGAGGGAGGACTCTAACATCCGACAGAGGGGAGCCACACGAACCGTGGCAAGGCCCCTAGACTGCGCAGCTACCCCGAGCGGCGGTTTTCTTGAGTTTCACGCAAAATTTATTGCAGGCGCATTGCTCCTCTAACTATACACTCTCGAAGTTCACCAACTGTGCGACACAACGTTCTAGTCAATACAGCACTGAACAATAAGCTAACAGACATACAACAGTGAAACTTCCCGCAGTTACACATTAAGCACACGCGCGTGCAGGGATGTCAACTGCATTTCGCCCCAACACGCCATTGGCGCGAAATTACGAACGTTCCCAATTTTTTTTTAACACACCTCGTATATTCAAAATTTACGGTATGTTCTAGAAATTTGGCAAGTAAGCTTTCTCGGGATAGCTTATGTGTATTTTCAGGCATCTCCCAATTTCTTCAGCATCTCTGTTACATTCTCCTGTGAGCCAAACAAACCTGTGCTGACTTTATTATGAACAGTTCAATATCCCCTGCTACTCGTATTTGGGACAGGTCCCACACCATGGAGCAATATTAGAGTATGGGTCGCACCAATAGTTCAAAAAAGATCATCTTTGTGCACTGATTATATTTCTCTTTAATTCTAACAATAAATTACAGTTCGCCACCACCTTTATCTTTGACTGACACGATGTGATGGTTCCATTTCTTACTTCGTTATCACCAATGTTAAGACTCTCGCTTTTCCCGTTTATGCTTCATCTCATCACTATTGTCTTTGATTTACTCTGACCCCTACTTCTACACTCATTATATTGTATATTTCATTCATCAGATCCTGTAGTAATTCACTTTCACTGACAACGATAATATTATCAGCAAACATTGTCACTGGTATCCTTTCAACCCGTATTTCAGTGCGAATCTTGAACCTCTCTCTTATTTTCTTCATTGCTTCTTTGATGCAAACATTGAACAGTATAGGCGAATAACTATATCAAAGTCTTACTCTCTTTTTAATCCTTGCACTTCGTTCTTGGTCTTCCACTCTTATTTCCTCTTGGGTCTTGTACTAATATATACGCGTCTCTGCCTAGAGCTATTTTCTTCACAACTTCGATCTTGCACCATTTTACATTGTCGAACGCTTATCCAGGTGTAGAAATCGTATGAACGCGTCTTGAGTTTTATTCAGTCCTGCTTCCATTCCGTATCCTTACAATGTGTTACACCGAGGTATTTGTGTGAGCTGACCGATTGAAAATGAGAGTTATTGATGCTGTAGTCATAGGATACTATGATTTTTCGTTTTGTGAACTGCACAATTTTAGGTTTTCGAACATCTAAAGCAAGCTGCAAAAACATCCGGAATTCTGTTTGATTCTACGTACAAAAATGCATTGTTAGGAAAACAAACTAAACCAAGGAGGGACAAAATATCAGTAACGAACAACGTAGAATATCTGTGGTTAATCTGGATTAAACTGCTCCATCATCTTCAGCAACAACCAGGGCACAATCCAAGGAGGGATCTACACCCACATGGATATTGTGCAAATCATATCTAAGTGCCAGGCATAGGGTTTATCGAATCACCTTCACAATTGTCTATTATTCCAACTTCATGTTTTGAACTGCCCAAGGTGTGGTGAAGACTAAAACGAGTCTGTCACGGAAGACTGTATTGAGTGTGATGTCTGCTCCCAACAGTGGCATGAAGAATGCACAGTTTACGAAGGTCATGGTGCATTTTCTTGTTATTGGTGTTAGTGCGTACTCTTGCCAGATGATGCAGCTACGAGCAGTGTCATATATATGGCATTTAAGGTTTGGGTTAAACGTTACTCAGCTGTATCTGATAAATGTTGTTCCTAAATAAATGAGCAATGGTTTGCTACTTGTTTGTTTTAACTTTCTCATCAACTAGAAATGACCGACTAAATACTAAGCACATACTCCTTCGTGAGTTTCCCCTGCAAAGCAAATTAATGAAGTCGAATAGTCCGTAGGAAGAATTTTTGTAGTTTCATGACTTTAGGATGGCATGACTGTGATGAGCTAAGAGCGGCTGACAAAAAATAATTGTTTTATTTATAACCTTAATGTTGCAATTGAGAATGGCGTGTCCGGTTGAAGTTTCCACATTAACTGAACAACGTTCAACGATGCGTTTTTCCTTTCAGAAGACGGAAAACGGCCGAAATATTTTCTCTAACGTTTTTTCAGTATGGTCGAAGCTGTGCGAACGACGGAAATTTTTGATAAATACGTAGGACAGTTCAAAAACAATCTAACTTCAGTGACTAATAAAAAACACCGTGGCCGGCCAATTGAACTGTCGCCTCCTTCGCTTAAAGCCGGCTCTGACATTACTCCTGATGGCCGACGTGTTGCAGTAGAACTGAATAGCAAAATAGCTGCAACAGGTAGTGGCACAGTCCATAACGTCGTCATTGACAGGCTCAAGTACAGCGAAACAAGTCCAACGTGGGTCCCGAGAGAATTCACACAACACAAGGAAACAAAGAGTGCTATGAACGTGAAGGTGAACCTTTTTCGAACGAGATTTTAACGTGTGATTAAACTTTCGTTCAAAATGGGGAACCCGACTCGAAAAGACAAGGAGTGAAATGGAAGCACACTAGTTCACCTGTCCGAAAGGAATTCAAACTCGAGCATCAGCGAGGAAAGTGATGCTGACCATCATTTGGATGCCAAAGTAGTTGTATTTTGGTGATTATTTGGAAGATCAGCGTACAGGATGCAGCGCTGACCACTCACACATAGTGATGAGCAAAGTAAAGCCGAAAACGAGAGGAAAGGGTAACCAATGTCAAAGAAAAGACGTGATACTATTACACAACAACGCTCGCCCAAACATAGCGCAGCTGATCCAAGAAACCACTGGAAGGGAAAAGAAACAGTAATGGGTTGGGAGACTCTGCGTCATTATCGCTACAGTCCAGATTTGACTTTCGTGAATTTTCATTTTCATATTGCTGATATTATTCAGAATGGAAGCTGTCTGCATTGTACTTGACTGGCAAGAAAAACTTCAAAAGTCAACCTCACTTGTAGAGCATTTATTGCTACCTGTTTGACCCGCTCAAGGACGCATCGCTTGGAAAGGATTCGGCGACAGCGAAGAAGTTAAAACAATTTCAGTTTTACTTACTTCATTCGCATTTATCGCCTTTCTCTTGCCGAGCAGTATTTCGCAAAGGACTGGCAAAAGCGCAAGTTGCAGCCGTATATAACGAGATCAATATACATTTGCCTTCTGAATATTACACCTGTAATGGGTCCAACCTAAGGCAGTTTAAAAAATCGCTGGTGACACTCGTGTACAAGAAGAGTAAAAGAAAGGATGTGCAAAATTACAGACATCGATTTTCTGCAGAATCCTAGAACGTATTCTGAATATGATTATAATAAATTTCCTAGACACCGAAAAGCTTACGTCCAGAAATCAGCACGGTTTTAGAAAGCTCGTGTGAAACGCAGCTTGCCCTTTTCGCACATTATATACTGCGAACCACGGATGAAGGGTCCCAAGCACATTGCACTCTCCTATATTTGAGAAAAGCCTTTGGCACGGTGCTCCACTGCACACTGTTAACCAAGGGCCTCGTATGAGCATACGGAGTCGGTTCCCAGATATGAGAGCGGCTTAAAGTCTACAACAGATACCAGTACGTTCTCGACAGCGAGCGTTGATCAGACACAAGGGCATCGTCAGGAGTGTCCCAGGAAGTGTAACAGACAGCTGTTATACTGTATAGACATAAATGAGGTGACAGGCAGAGTGAACAGCAGTCTGCGGCTGTTGATGCTGTCGTGTACGGGAGAGTGTCGTTATCGAGTCACTGTAGGGGGATAAGATTAACGGGAAGCGCGGACAACTGAGAAATGTGGAATTGGTGAAGACAGACAGTCGACTAAAATTATTTCGAAATAAATTCACTCTTAGGTTGGCTTCAGTTGCGTTAGATAATACTTCGATACCTAACACTACTGTATCAAAGTTATCTGCGTTCAGAGAATTTATTTCAAAGTGATTTCGGTCAGCTATCTACCGTCATCAATTCGATGCACAGGACCATGAATGTTGTCGAAGTTTGGCATAGCAAACGATACTCAATAAGGCAAAGGTATCTTAACCTACAATTTCTGATCAATACGCTAAAGGAGAATGCAATAAAACCAATACCTGAAATTGAAAAAAAATCTGTTGGTCAGCTTCTTCAGTGAAAGAGGTAAAAGATACATATGTGTTGAAAAAGAGTTAAAAGATATTTTAAGAATACATAATGACTCGGTGGATCTAAGAAGTTTAAAATTTATATCATTCCTACGATAAAATGTGGAGAGGCGTTCTTATTACAAAACGGCACGCAGAGCCTCCCCATTGTCGCGGCTTCCTTTGCACGTCGGAGAACCCGCAGCTAAAATGTATGTGGTCAGAAACACCGCGTTGGCTCACGGGTCGCCGAGTCCACGGCTGCAGAATCCCATGACACCCTTCAAGAGGCGGCGAGGCATCTTGTACAGTAGTTATTTGAGAGTGAATTTTTTCCTCGCTCCTCAAGAGACGTCATCAAACGGATCTTCCTGCTTCTGGAGTGTCTACGCGACTATAAGGGAATCCCGAAACGTTACATCTTATTTTAGTTCTGCTCTCCGTTCCACACCTTCATGGACCCACTTGTTTTCTGTGGAACTCGAACACTTGTACTTCTCCGATGTCATTTTCGTGAGGGATTTATGTACTGTGCTTATGCTTTATTGAGAAAACACGGGAATTTTTTTAAGTGTGTAGGGGTGAAACGATTATCTTAATAACCGATAAAACAACTCCAGATATCGAGTATTACGTACCGGCTGACGCTTCATTACAAAATGTTTACGGGCTGTCTGTTATCCCAGTCGCTTCCGTTTATGAAATGTACCGAACACATGAGCTTTCTTCGATAAACAGTTCTGACATGGGTCTTGACAACACGATCGAATTACAGAGGTTCAAATAGTGAGTTGCGACTGCGTGCAACTGCATAGGCAGATTTTCATTCCCTGCATATAATTGTAACGCAACTAAGGAGATTATAGCGACACGAACGTCAGCCGGGTAAATAAGTCGTACACTAAGTGGACATTCAGCGGACGCAAGTAAACACTTCCTGTTACACCACGCCACTGCTGCCTCGGTGTAAACACGGAGGACAACAGGAAGTGCTCTACGACCACTAGCTGGACTATGGAGCAAGAAACAGCCGGGGTCCCCGGTGGTCTAGTGGTAAGGGGGTCTGGAACGTTCCAGCGCCTCGGCTGGGGCTATTCGCCCCAGCCGGGCCGGGGTTCAATCCCCGGCCGGCGCTGGAATTTTCAGACTTCCGAACACTAGCCTCCACCTCTGCCTTGGCATGTGGCGCATGCCGGGTACCCCCGTGGGGTCCGTGCTTCGGGTCCCACGTGGAGCTCACTCCCACACTACAAACTAAACCTGGTTATGCTGGTGCAAGCATTTTAAATTTTAATTCACACACTTTCTTCACCAGACCACATCTACATATATTTTAAGGTACTTAATATATCTCACTATGGTATCAGTAATATTTGTAGGAAACTATGAAACAAAAACCTTACCAAAAAAATGATTTTTGTTATCCTTCGTGTGCTGAATACTTCTGAGGTAAATACCCAAACATCTGCCATTTTCTTGTAGTTAACAATGAATATTCGAATAAAGTTTATCATACTGATTCATATATTACATAATGTATTTTACTCATTCTCAGTGCTGAAAAAGCAGTAATTATTTCAAAGTCATAAGAAAATGCAAGATATTGTATCACAAGCCAACAAGGTGTTCTTTTTTGTATCATGATTTACTATGCGATTAATAAATTCTGTATAATAAATCGTTTCGTAACAATTGACAATACCTTTTAAAAATACATTGTTTTCACTTATTGCATTCTCAAAAACTAAAACAGGCCTTTTTTTCTCAAATTATTCTAGTGTCAAAATGAGATGTTTGATTTTACAAAGGTCACTAATGACATAAACTGTTTTTTTTATAAAAACGATATTTCTCGTGGTTTTATGTGAGCTGAATGCTGTATCAAACAGATAACACTTAAAATTAATAAGAGGAATTTCTTGGTGATTTTACTAACACGCCCATATAGTTCATATAATATTTCGATTAATAGTTACATGACTACCTCTCTGCCTCTACTTTTTGCAAAAGTATCTTGTAGATCAGAGAAAAAATTGTATTACTACCTCTCCAGGTTAAGTGCAGTTCAATGAAAGAGATTGTAAAGGCCGTACCGAAGATGCAGAATATTACGTTCTCTGCAAGGCATTTGCCATCAGTAATGAGTGAAACTGTAAAATAGAAATAAGGGCTGAAAAACGCCTATTACTGTTGTACTATTATATCACTAACGTTGCACTGCATAAACTTTCTTACAGTTCTCGTTGCTGTTCAATATTCTTTAACTCACTATACCGTGCGATTATGTTGTTAACATTTAATGTAACAGTAGTCCTGTTCCGAGCCACATATCCATTTTTAATGCTTAAAAGTGTGGACAAAACTATTAGTAATACTAAATTACGAAGAGGGAATGATGAATGTAACATGCTGCGTACATTAATGTCGCTCGAGATGTAGTTTGCATTATATGTTATCAGAACAGAACTATTTTGTAATGTGTGAAATACACAAAAATACGGTAACAGACAAACCGAGCAGTGATGCCGTAATCTGTTTTGTAATAATAGTGTAAAGGAAGAAATAAACAGCAACTAGACAAAGTCACTCAATTTTCGCGGCCATTTTGCTGTTCATCACTTCGCTGCTAGATGTCGCTACTAGTTCCTCACACACTCAGTTGTCTGTAGTGCAGGGCTTCGCCACCAGAAGGCTCTATCAGCACCGGCGAGGACTCACTCTGTCGGCGTTTGCTGCTTCACTCCTCAACATCTATGCTAACTGACGTGACTGCTAAATTTTCAGACTAAACGAAAAAAATAACACCAACACCAAATAAGGCAAATAGTGATAAGTGCGGATACTATCGAACCATCACTTTCATACGTCCTGGCTGAAAATACTGATCCAAAATATTTACACAGGAATTAGAGGAGACGAGCTAGAGGAAAATCGATTTTGAGAGAACACACTAGCCGCTAGAGATCGGTTGAAGAAATTCAACCCATATTTATAACATCTATAGATGTTACAAAATAACTTCTGACAATTTTGAGCAAAATATACAGTTTGAATTTAAGATGATGCAACCAGCGATAAAATACAGTGAGCGGCATGTTATCTAGAGCTCTGCCAGAAATCAGACAGCAATTTTAAGACTTAAAAGACATAAAGGAAAGCTGGCAGTTGATAGTTGAGAAGAGAGAGTGAGAGAATGAAAGTGAGAGAATGAGAGAGAGAGAGAGAGAGAGAGAGAGAGAGAGAGAGAGAGAGAGAGATAATGGGAGGGGGGGGGGGGGGCGGTTCGGTTCTAGCCCATTCACCCATGTTATTCACTTTGCGTACAGAATGTTTCACACGTCGTGCTACACACTTATCGCGTCTGTAGAGGGGACCTACCAGATGAAGTTTTACATAGGAATCGATGTCTGGAAACGTCATCCAGCGACGCTACAGGGTATCGAAGTTACAGGAGCTGGAGTCTGTAAAATATGTGTACACAGAAAGATTCAATGAAGATGTTACCAATTTTCTATGATGATGGAGATGGATAAATGTATAAATTTGAGGTTATGTCCCTATAACGGAAAATTGGAAGAGAAGACATTCCTGTTGCGTGTGACAGTATGTACCAGTAGTGTTGCAGCTGAGATGTAGGGCAGGAAACTTTCAGAGGTGGTAGTATGGACCGAATGTCCAGTACACATGGGCTGTAAAATGCATACCTTAAGAGCTGTGAGGACTTGTTCATCTTCGCTAGCATAAAACATATCTCCACTGTTGAACAAGTGCTCATAGCGCCTCAGGTATGCATTTTGTAGCCCATGTTCACCGAACATTTTTTTCTTACTTTGATCCATACTACCACCTATGAAAGTTAGCAACAACAGTACCAGTACTTGTATTCCGCCGTCAGAGGTATGATAACGATATTCCCTTGTAACTTCCGGAACATGATACATGATCAAATTGATAAATAATCACGGCATCACACTCTACTTACATACATTCGCCGGGGCTGGTGCCTGTATTTTGATGCTCTGTAGCCTCGTTAGATGACGTTTGCATGCATGAGTTACTAGGTAAAATTGCAAGCTCTAGAAATGTGAAACACCTTGTATAAAGAAAGCAACATACGAAATGAACAAGATATTTGGGAAATTAATCGAAGATAAGAAAGAAGAAATAGGAACTGTTTCCAAATCGACCTTTCATTTCGCTGCTGCTGATTTGAAATTTCGTGGCATTTATTCGCTCTGAAGAGGATCGTTCAAACGATGGTCGGAATGTAGTTATTTTAGTTGTTTCACTGTTTTATAATGACATGGCCTAGAACCCAAAATGATTTTCTCCAAGTTGTTTGTAGGAATTCTATCGCTTCTCACCGATATTTTCAGTATGGTACTGGTATTTTTTTTCCTACACCTACCAACTTTAATAGTGCTTGAAATGATGAAAATTGTCTCCATATCAAAAAGTATTAGGTACTGAGACGGTGCTTGGTTTTAATGATAACAATATACAGGAAAATTCAGCCATGTTTCTGCGAAGTTGCATTACGCCGAAATTCTGAAATACATCCGTATATTTCGAATGTCGTACAACAGCTGTAGGTAGGAGACGGGGTACTGCAGAAGTAAAGCTGTTTAGACGGGACGTGAGTCGTGTTTGGGTAGCTCAGATGGCAGAGCACTCGCCCACGAAAGGCAAAGGTCCCGAGTTCGAGTCTCGGTCCCGCACACAGTTTTAATCTGCCGGGAAATTTCATATCGGCGCACACTCCACTGCAGAGGGATCTAATTCTGGAAAGAACTGTATAGTTAGTGGAGAGATACAGGATGTTGCAAAATTCCCGTTAAAAACTTCTAGGGAACTGAGTGACGATATTCTGAAGAGGAGCCCATGTATGGAAAGGTATATCCGTGCTACAGCCGTATAAATACACCTTCGCTAATGTGGTATGCAACAGGGTTATAATCACTGGAGGGGGGGGGGGGTTACTTACGTCTGATCCTATGATGTCATTTGACGGCTGTCTCCTCTCTGACCTGGATCGAGTCTCGTTCATGTGTCTGTGAGTGTTAGAGCAACATTTCTGAGCACACTTTTGCCGAATATACCGACACGAGTATTCTGTGTGGCGAAGCTCACAGTACTGGACGAGCTGCTGGTCGCGTTTATCAAGATCGTTGTCCACAGCGTCTGACTCCTCCCCACACGCTTTTCGTTGCCATTGCACAACGTCTTCGACTATGGGTGTCTTCACCGTCAGCAGGTGCGTCTGTGGTGCCCCGTGGAGACGCAGCGCACGCGAATTGGAAAATATATTTATATGGATATTGTGCCTGTTCTTCCGGACATGTGCGAAAGGACGCTACGAATGTAGTGTGTGGACATACAAAGGTGAGAATGTGGGTCTCGCGGGAGGCGTGCGCGAGACAGTCCCTGTAGTCTCACTATCCTCTGTGCCGTCTGTGGCTCAGATGGATAGAGCGACTGCCATCTAAGCAGGAGATCCCTGGTTCAAGTTCCGGTCGGGGCACACATTTTCACCTGTCTTCGTTGATATCTATTAACGCCCGTCAGCAGCTGAAGGAAATAATATTGTAATTTCAAATTGGAAAACGCCCTCCTGTAAAACCAGTGTCTCTGAAGACCGATTTTTTTGATTCTTTGGTTATTAAAGAGTGAAACTGTAGAACAATAGATGTACTCGGTCACATCTACACTGAAATGCCAAAGAAACTATTATAATAATACGTATTCAAACACAGAGATATGTAAACAGGCTTAATATGGTGCTGCCGCCGGCAACGCCTATGTAAGACATGTGTCTACCGTAGTTGTTAGATCGGTTACTGCTGCTACAATGGCAGGTTATCAAGATTTAAATGACTTTGAACGTGGTTTTATACTTGGCGCAAGGCCGATGGGACACAGCATCTACGAGGTAGCGATGAAGTGGGGATTTTCCTGTACGACCATTTCACGAGGGCACCGTGAATATCAGCAATCCAGTAAAACAATAAATCTCCAACATCTCTGCGGCCAGAAAAAAATCCTGCAAGAATGGAATCTGAAGAGAATCGTTCAGAGTGGCGAAAGTGCAACCCTTCCGAAAATAACTGAAAATTTCAATGCTTGACCATCAACAAGTATCAGCATGCGAACCATTCATGGAAACATCATCTACATGGCCTTTCAGAGCCGAAGGCCCACTCGTGTACCCTTGCTGGCTGCACAGCACAAAGCTTTACGCCTCATTTGGGCCCATCGGTACGAACATTGGACTGTTGATGACTCGTAACATAATCCCTGGTTGGACGTGTCTCATTTCAAAATGTATATACAGTATGGACGTGTATGGGTATGAAGACAACATCATGACTCCATGGACCCCGCATGTCAACTGCGGACTGTTCAATCTGGTGGAGGCTCTGTGACGTTGTAGAGCGTGCGCATTCGGAGTGATGTGGGATCCCTGATACGTCTAGATACATCCTGTCTGATCACCTGAATCCATTCGTGTCCATTGTGGATTCCGACGGAAGTGGGTAATTCCAGCAGGACAATGGAGCGGCCCACACAACCACAGTTGCTACAGAGTGGCTGCAGCAACACTCTTCCGAGCCTAAACACTTTCGCTGGCCACCAAACTCCCCAAACATACTGTACGTTTCTAGTAAATTTTATAGCATTAACTAGCATATCTGGAATGCCTTGCAACGTGTTGATCAGAAGAGATCTCTGCTCCCTCTTACTGTTACGGATTTATGGGCAGCTCTGCAGGTTTCATGGTGTCAGTTCCCTGCAGCGCGACTTCAGCCATCAGTAGAGTCCATGCCACGGCGTGTTGAGGCACTTCTGCGTGCTCGCGGGGACCTTAAACGATATTTCTTTGGCTCCTCAATGTAACAAATTACTTATCAAAGTGACAGCTTACCAACATGTTTTCAAGTGGTTCTAGTATACGGTACGTCTCGGGAGACAGGTTACAATTTAAAATAAGAGTATTATGTACTCAGTCCCCTCTACAAGTTGTAGCAGGTAGTGATGGGAATTTCAGAACATCCTGTACGTTTCCAGCAAACTGTATAGCCGTTGTCGTATTACAATTGGTATCTGCGAATACATTCCATAAATCGTGACAGATCGCGAGGCGCGACTGCAGAAATCCGTAGCGTTTACCCAGGGGGCGTCTCGGCTACGGCAGCTCTGACGGCTAGTTTGAAGGCCACTTTCAACTAGTGTTGCCAGAGGTGTCTCTTTTTAGAGATTCTACGACTCGCCCCACGTAAGCTTTAAAAAGGAAGACCAAATGCTCCAACTTCTGGCCTCTGCTAACATTTCGAAATACACTATCCTATCAGTGAGTGTACAGACACCTGTTAGTGGACATTAATATGCAGTGCGTCCACCCTTTGTCTTTATGGCGGCTTGAACTCTGCTCGGGACACTAAGTGAGGTACCTACCGACAATTTACGCACCACACACGGATATCGTATCTACGTGTTTGTACACGCAAGGCAATAAATTGCTCAGCAAGATCGCCATATCTCTCATCAATTTTCAACATCTGGAGCACAATGGGCAGGTTCTTTAAAGCAGGTCGCGATTTTGAGGATGTAACGAACCAACTGAACTGAATTTGGTACGATATCCGTCAGAAGGGTATAAACTAACTTTATCAGTGAATGTCAAGCCTAGTAACTGACCGCGGAAAGGCCAGAGGTGGCCCAACACGTTATCGACTTATCAATTTGTGAAGCTCTTTGTCTTGAATTAATCATCCAGTTTTTCTTCAACTCTAATCATTCATTTGACCCTACACGTACAGTCTTGCTCAAAACTATCCTAACGCCCGAATTGAATTTCGCCTGATTCACATGCAACCCACATAACGCAACTGTCTAGCAGGTCCCCTTATCGCTCCTTGGTACAGTCGTTTGACTATTGAAAATGGTTCCAACAAATCACCACAAGAAAACACTGTTCTGTATCGCAATAACTCAAGATGTAAAGTAATACCACGATACTACAAATATCACGGAACACCTTACCACAGATAAGACTGCCCTTAAGGCTTGTAGCTCACATTTATTACAATAAATGACATACCTGACATTTTACCACTCTCATTATTACGTCAGATAGGTAATACACGTAGTAAATTCGTCGTATTCATGATTTCCTCTTCAAAGTAACATACCGTACTTATCATTGAACACAAAATGAGATTAAAAATTGAAGTTATTCACGGGCAACCAGTTGAGAATATGTATGAACTTCAAATGACACGACGAACCGTCTCGTTCTGCTTATGGATGCAAACTCAGGTCATGCAGACTAAGCAATGATTTCGTGCCTGACGGATACTAACTGTCACTCCTGATTAGGCATACAGAGAGTGATATACCTCGATTTTAGACAGAGCCAGTTTTCAAATTTCAACTTTAAATTACATATCGCAAGTATTTTTGCCGGACGCGAATTCCTACCCAGCACCTATTTTCACTGTTAACGAACGACGAGAGATGTTGAATCTTGGTTCTTAACAAGTAACTAACTTGAATTGCCGTGAGGTAAGGCTTTGTACTGGGCAGGGATTCGAACGTATATCGGCAGGCAGTAACATCTCTTAGCTTTTGGTTTGGCAGCACTCGACAGCCATTTCTAGGCGCAAGTAATAGAAGAATGGCAGCGCGTTTTTGTTATCAAGTAACGTCTTCATCGATTACTTTAGTTTTAATGTAATCTATGAGTAATTGCTGATGTTTGATATTAACATGAAAAGAATTCTGTAGACAGAGAAAGAACCTCTTCTTGGGAAACTACTTGTATAGTGACCAAAAGGCACGAACTGATATTCAAGTACAGTGTTCCAGCAGCGGCATGAAGAAAACGATAGTAATAATGACGGTAATAATCCAATTATCCGGTAACTTCACACTTCCCAGTGGATCTTCACGAACTAAGAAAATATCTGAATTTGTGAACATTTCAAAATGGCTTCACATCGAGCCTATGATGCCTACAAGGGTCTTTACATCCTGCTGACATGAGAATAGCATAATCTCCGCGTCAGAAGCTTTTTTCTACTTAAACATTTAATAGACTCGCGTTTTATCCACCGTGACTACTTTTGTAAGATCAGCACATCATCCATTGCAGCTCACTCCTGGGGCTGGGAAATATGGGCACAGTGGCCTGGTGGAACTATCACAGGAGCAATGCGTGGGTTCAGACATTTACTTTTAAGAAGCACAAACAGATTTACTTTGCGTCTGGTAACCTCAAAAGAAAGACGTTATAATCCAGAATTCGCAATACAAATCACGTTCCATCATTACCAACTGGGCAGAGCCAGGTTACGTTGGGAAATGACATAGCGGAAGTCATCGTAAACAGAAATACAGTCGCCAGTAAACTTACTTACATTAGAAAATTTTATTTTATTTTATGAACCGATAGCCATTTAAAGGATGGGGCTCTTATTTTACTTGTAATTGATTGAACTAGAGACGTTGAAAAATTTGGTGCTGGACTGTGATTCGAATTCGTTTCTCCTCTTTCGAGGATCTGAATCTCTCGGGACATTATAGTTCAACCATTTCGTCCCTTTTCGCAAGACTGCAACCTTCTCTAGGTCTCCTCCAAAGGTAAGGATGTGGGTCCGAATCCAGATCCAATACAAAAATATTCATAGTTTCAGTTCAAGCCCTATAACGTGCACACCGTCCCGCTAGTGAAAACCAACGTGCGCTTTTAATGTCTATTCATGTGTTGCCAACAATCGCAATAGGTGTCATTATTTCTTGTCAAACACGCACACACCTTACCGTTGGTGAGTAAGCAACTGATATTTAAGCTATATTTGTGGATGCACGGTAGGCGTGTAGTTAGATTGTCACTTAGGTACAAAAGTTTGTATCCTTAGTTTAGATTCAAACACCTAGCAGCTGGTAAGGAAAACCGATACGTAACATTTGATTTTACTTAATTAACAATACGATTACGTGTTGGGTTCGTATCTCCGTCATATAACTTCACATCATGCACTTAATCTTTAAATGCATGCGCACTTTGTTACTTGAGCTTGGAGGTATATCAGACATCTTTCGTGGTTAGTTAACAGGGACGAAATTGTCTTGTTAGGAGTCCAGGTTTATTAAAAAAATTGTCGTCTTTTATTTTCAAGTTTAGATTTCATTACTGGTATTGGCAAAAATTTCGGTAATTCATGACTCTTCACGGATAGCCATCAATATGATATGATTAGATTACATTAGATCAATTTTTGTTTCATAGATCATGAATACGATATTTCGTAATGATGTGTAACGTGTAATTTTAATGAAAGATTTCTTTACATACCATATTCAATTTCTTTACAACAATTTCTTACTCTCTCTCATTCTTTTTGATTTCTCTCTCTCTCTCTCTCTCTCTCTCTCTCTCTCTCTCTCTATCATACACACACACATTCTTTTTTTCTTTATTTGTTTGTTTTGCTCGACTATCGGCGAGGCATCAAAACGTCTCTGAATGAGCTTCTTAGTTTTTAGTACACTTACGAAATAAATATAAAAACAACTGTGAGAGTTACTGGTATATGATGCTTAGTTTTCAGTCAGTTTGGAGTATTATTAGTAACCACGCTCCAGTCCCTAAACCTAGTTACAGAAATGCGAATCAGACGCATTACGTATTCCAGGCCGTAGCAACCGCGACTTGGAGACACCAGCTATGGTCACTTCCCAGCCCGCTGTACGATCACATCGGTTCGTCTTCTTTCTGCTGGTACTGTAACTGAGATTTGACAACAAGGCAACGTATGTTTTGCAACTCTGTGATCGACGAGTTCCTTCCTGGTGCGCACGGAATTTATCCTCAAAGTTCACTTGATTTTACCTGTCATTTCCATTGAATAATCTGATTTATTATCACGTTAGGTGTAACAAAAGATTGTAAATTTACGGTTTTCAGCCCAGGAAAGTCGTTGCACGTGGAAATCGCAACTAATCTCGTCCTTTAAATAGCGGTTTACGAGTGCTAGACATTATCGAACTCGTAAGAGTAAGCTAAGACACGTACCTCTACGCCAGCTCTATGGTAATGCGCTGACCTGAGAAATAGCATCTGTTATGGTTCGCACTTCCAGTCTCGCTGACTGTAACGTTTTTATCCCTTCTGTGAAAGAGCTACAAGCAGTCAGATAAAACATCGATAAGGAAATCGCAAAAAAATACTTTCGGCTCATAGTGCAATGGTGAAAACTTACAATGCTGCACAACAGGTAACTCCTCTTCCCGCAGCTGACAAACAAATTTTGGGTTTCTAGGAATACAAAACTTTACTTATGAAATGCGACATTTGCACTGCACGACGTTTTCAACAAAGAGATGGCACAATACAGTAGCTCAAGTGGAAAGAAACACTTCCTTTTCAAATTTGTGCATCCTACACTGTTGGCTGTTCTGTGTAGGTGGCAGGTACGTGATTTTATTTCGGTGATTACAAAATAAAGTCGAATTTATGCACTGGGTAGTCGAGGCAGCTAGTTCATTGTGATTCGGTCAACCAAGTAAATGAATTTACTGAACCTGCTGCAAATTACTACAGGAAGCCTGTGTGTCAATTCTCATCCAGAGAGGTGCAACGGCGTTACGATAGAAAAATGAGCCACATACTTATAATATGCTTGTATATCTATGGACTGGGTTCGATTCCAACTTCTGTCAATGATTTTAGATAAGGAGAGACAGATTCCATTCTCTTCTGGCTACACCAAGTGAAGAAGATATAATGACATTGTGGTCTGAAATTAACATGAAAAATGATATTCCTTTACTACAAAGTAGACGTTAGGATGAATCACAATAAAGACTGGAGCGGCGACACGTAGAAACCTTTCTTATACTTGTTATTTATTTCTAGTGACGAAACAAACGCTATGTAGGCTCACAGGACATTTAGTCCATATTTTATATGAGCTTCTGTATGTCGATAAAATCGGTTCTGATCTGGGAATGCAACTTAGACCGTACTTAACGCTGAATTTGATCCCTTCGTGAGAATACAGCACGTCTACAATTTGTTGTTTGTTCAGAACTGCAGATTCCTCAACATCTCCACATACTGCGCGTGAATGGGTTCGAATCCTGGCCCGGCACTATAGATTTCATTATGTATTATCAAGCTCTAGCATGAGAACACCTATCTGCTGGTGGATAATTATTTTAATGTTTAATGTATTTTCATTCGTTGTCAACACTAACGACATGTGACGTTTTTGACACCCAGTGAGACACAGAACTATTTGCGAGATCACTGTAAGTTCAAGATGTTAGTCCGAACTGGACAAAAATTCGGAAGCTGACGTATCTTTGTGTGTAGTCAAAAGCGATATGATGTGTGGAGCTGTATTCCCAGTGAGCACTGAACTCTTCGTCATATTATTTCTAGTTCAAACACGCTCACATGTCGCTGCTGGTGCAACAAACCCATATTTAACGTTCTTTTTCTCTAGAACATAACAGCGACAGATGCCGGGTTGGAGTCTTGGGAAGGAAAAAAATTTATGTTTCGTCTCGTCATTTCAGTTAAAACATCTAGCTACTGCCGAGAAAACCCAAAATGTCACAGTTGATTGTGCGTCGATATCTATCCGATTAAGTTCTGAGTTCGAACCCCTGTCCAACACAAAGCCTTACCTCACGGCAATTCAAATAAGTTACTTGTTAAGAACCAAGATTCAACATCTCTCGTCGTTCGTTAACAGGGACAATAGGTGCTGGGTAGGAATTCGCGTCCGGCAAAAATACTTGCGATATGTAATTTAAAGTTGGAATTTGCAAACTGGCTCTGTCTAAAATCGAGGTATATCACTCTCTGTATGCCTAATCAGGAGTGACAGTCAGTGTCCGTCAGGCACGAAATCATTGCTTAGTCTGCATGACCTGAGTTTGCATCCATATGCAGAACGAGACGGTTCGTCGTGTCATTTGAAGTTCATAAATATTCTCAATTAGCTGCTCGTGAATATCTTTAATTTTTAATCTTATTTTGTGTTAAATAATAAGTACGGTATGTTACTTTGAAGAGTAAATCATGAATACGACGAATTTACCACGTGCATTACCTATCTGACGTAATAATGAGAGTGGTAAAATGTCAGGTATGTCATTTATTGTAATAAATGTGAGCTACAAGCCTTAAGGGCAGTCTTATCTGTGATAAGGTGTTCCGTGATATTTGTAGTATCGTGGTATTACTTTGCATCTTGAGTTATTGCAATACAGAACAGTTTTTTCTCGTGGTGACTTGTTGGAACCACTTTCAATAGTCAAACGACTGTACCAAGGAGCGATAAGGAGACCTGCTAGACAGTTGCGCTATGTGGGTTGCATGTGAATCAGGCGAAATTCAATTCAGGTCGTTCGGATACTATTGGGCATGAATGAACATCACGTGTATCGATTTCCATCGCGCTGGGGTAAGTCCTCCGGGATACGTTTATTCTCCTTAGTGTGTAAATATATTTGGAGCATGTCATTCAAAAACGTTTGAAACGACATAGACGGGAGCGGGTTGTTGTTAGGAGAGCAGAATGTATTAGACTCGCGGATCATGTGGTGTTATTGGCAGAGAGCGAAAGTATGACTGAAATGTTAAAAGAATTGAACAAGAGACGTGAGTAAATTGGAATGAGAAATAATAAGAAAAACGCAAAATGTCCGGTGATAGGTGCAAGAAAAGCAAGAACAACTATAATGTTAGGCAGGAAGATACACAACAATTTAGTGTTTTTAGATAACTGCGACGTGCTATTATGGACGACATTGGAAGTAATAAGGAGGTGAAAATACGTATAGCAATTGCCAACGAGACGTTTCATAACAGGAGGCTTTTATGTGGGTGCGTTGATAGGGGATAAAATAGGCAGGCACAGTGAGAAATGAGGTGGTGTTGATTGGGAGAACAGAGAGAAATTTTAAAGGTAGCAGGATGAGCAAACACAATTGGCATGGACACTGAATGAGAAGAGATTGTTTATTGATGGTATGAAGGAAATGGTGAATGCAAGAAGAAGAAGAAGAAGAAGAAGAAGACGCAGAACATACCAGGTGGTGGACAGCGTAAGAACAGAAAATAGTTGTGAGAAAACAAGAGGGTAACAAATGATGGGACTGCATGGAGAACTACATGTGAAGACCTGCCCTAGGGCAGAACACTCACGGTGGTGGTGTTGATGAAGAGGAGACTTATGTAGGACATTTTGCAAAACGCCCATTTTCTTGTAATCCAAATTTAAACAAAACATAGGCAGCTTATAATTTGTAGTCTATAACCGACCGTGAATTGCGTAACAGATGGAACTTGCCAGTATACCAGTTATTAGGACTTATTCCCACTCCACTGACGTATGGAGCGTGCGAACCGTGGCTGCTTAAAAGCCTCTGTGCGTGCTGTGCTTAGTCTCTTCTGGTCTTCACGCTTCCTACAGTTACAATACGTAGGCGGTTTCAGTATATTCCATTCCTACTTTCATCATGTAACGTCAGTTCTAGAAACTTTCTAATTAGGTCTCCTCGAGATACTTTACTCTTCCACGGGATAGTCTGTGTCTACCATGAACTGTCCGTTAGTCAGTAAGTGGAATAACTGGTTTTCCGACACATGTCGCCATGTAACTGTCGCTCTGTCTCCACGCCAGAGAGACGGAAATTCTGTGTGCCACATTTGAAGATGAGTCTGTAAAGGTTACAAAACTAGTTAATGGAATTACAAATAGTTGAAAAAGTGAGTTTTTGCAGTTTTCCGTATTTACATTCAATGCACTAGTCACAGGCTCTAGGCGATCCTTAGGGGACAAGCTTAGTCGGTTGAGAGCGTGATGTGTCCCTCCGAGATTAATTTCACCTGGGCTTTAAGCGACTCACCGGTCAGCATTTACAGAGCTGCCAACTACATCTCACACCGGGAATATGACCAGGATTGGTTTGCATCGCAGCCTACGGAAGAGAACGCAAATCGAACGATCATTCGCAGTCATTCCCTCCATTGACTACCATTCGCCTATATTCAACAGTTAAGGATTCCTCCGGAAATATTCCAAGTAGACTTTCTCTGGATATTTTACGTTTCTTTCCAAGCGCCTGCCTGTTCAATTTGATCAGAAACTGTGTGACATTCTCCAACGGGTCAAAAAACCTGTGACCATTCGTGCCGCCCTTCTCTGTATACATTCAGTATCGCCGGGCAGTTGTATCTGATTAGGATCCAAGAATCTCGAGCAATATTCGGGGATGGGTCGCAAGCGTGATTTGTAAGCAATTTCTTTTGTACACTGATTGTATTTTCCTAGAATTCTACCAACGAATTGCAGCCATCCACCGTATTTCCCTAAGACTGCGACTATGTGACGATTCCATTTCAAATCTCTAGAAATTTTTACACCTAGGTATTCATGTTGGTTGAGCGATAGCGAATTTGACTCGCTGCACTATACTCGTAGGATAAGGTTATATCGTTTTGTGAACCGAACAATTTTACATTTCGGGAACATTTAAACTAAGTTGTCATGCTTTGCACTACACTGAAATCTTATGAAGGCGTGACTTCTTTCAAACAGAACTTTATTACAGGCAACAGCATCATTTGCGAAAACACTGAAGTTCCAAATAGACCGCGTAACCACGGCCCCCTTCTCCCCTCCAAATTGCTGTCTGAAAACTGGAAGTCCCATTTGTAAAACACCTTCAGAAGTTCGTTCACATTCCGTATCAGTTAATGTGTTAAAAACTTGACCTGAAGAAACATAACCCTTTGCAGTTGAAGACGCTCAGTTGTAAGAGAAGCTAGTTTTTCGAAAACGTCTCAATATTTATGTACTGAACTAGGTGTTGTACAATTCTATAATTTTCAGGTACATTCGGCGACGTTTGTGGATACTGTCTGACAAATGTGTTGCGAATAAAGTGAGTAGTAAAGAAGTAATAAAGTGAAACATCAAGCCTGATGCTGACACCTTACTGCACGATCAGCGAAAATGTAGAAGTGATAAAAGTCTTTTTCCTTTCATCATTATGTCAGGGATGTCAGAGGGGAAAAAAAGTTTCGCCAAGTTTCGAAATTATGTGTGAAGTTTGTTGGAAGTCGCCACGTGCTGCCTTTCACAAATGCTCGGTGAATATAGTCTCGATAATTTGCGCACCACGAAATTATGCTGCCTTAGACGAGTACGCAGTTTTTAACTTTTAACGCCCGACTTATTGCGTAAACCTATGCCTTTAAATGAAGGACGGAAGGAGGATTGCATTTAATGTGCTATCGATGTCGAGGTCATTAGAGACGGAGCAGGAGTTGGCACTGCGTCAGGGAAGGGTAAAAGAAGTCCGCCGTTCCCTTTCAAAGGAACCATCCCAGCATTTACTTGGAGCGATTCAGGAAAGTTACGGATAACGTATCAGGATGGCCGGATGCGGATTTAAACGTCATCCTCCCGAATGCGAGTCTAGTGTACTAGTTGACAGCTCGTCGTGTAGAAGCTAGCGTTGTTGGTGATGGGATTCCGGGTTCGATTCACGGCTGGGTTGCTTTCTCCGCCCGGGAAGTAGGTGTCTGTGGTGTCATCATTTCATCATCATCCGTGAAGGTGGCGAAACTGGACTGTGTAAAGGTTGGGGCTTTGTACAGGCACTGATAACCGTGCAGTTAAGCGCCCCAAAAACCAATCATCATCATCATCATCATACCATGTAATAACCACTGCGGCAGCTCGTTCGGTATACATTTAAATGAGCAGATTAAGTCAGCATTTTTAGTATTTACATTGACTTCGTTCTTCATAAATGAAAGCAGGAACTATGACAAGACAAAGGAATTGGGATAACGAATGAGAAATACCTGATTGTGCTTCTGTTTGTAGATGACATGATTCACGTTCACGAAATGACCTCCAAAGATCTATATACCACCTGAACGAAATATGCAATGAATACAACTTTAAAATTTCTAGGAACAAAACGAAAATAAGTGCACTCCGAGGAAAATACTCAGTCAGTTTAAAACTAGTTTTGGATAATCCTGCTTTAGAACTGGTCTCTTAATCTTTCATTTAGGCTACGCTGTAAGATCTGATTTTTACTCTGATACTTAAAATAAATTACACAAATTCTAAGCTGTTTGTGACACTATTATCTGATCATTGGGCAATAAAGTACAAAAAGATTGTCCCGAAATTCTATAACGTGGTCGCGGTCCCTGTATTATGCTATGAAAGCGAAAACATGGTTAAAAAAAAAAGCAAAAAAAATCACACGGCAGAGATGAGGTTCCTAAGAAATTCGAAGAGCTGCACAACAAGAAATGATTAGGAATGAAGATACTAGAGAAAAATTAAGTATTTTCAACAGAAACTAAAAAATTCAAAAATATCGTGAAGACTGGTGAGAATGCTACGTCCCAGACTTCCCCAAAATATTCTGAACTACAAGCGGAATGGAAGACGTGATATTGAAAGGCCTCGGACGTGGGAGCAATTTCGTTTGAGAGACTATCCCGCGCGGCGACTACTGAAGTACTTATACATTATAGAATTCTTAAGTTATACAACCAAAATAAGTAAGTTTTAATGTAGTTTACGTTCACTGATGCAAAAAAAAAAATTCTTGCTTTTTAAAGTGGGATATGTTCTTTCTAAGGGTTCAAACTGTCTCCATGACAAATTTGAACAATATCTGTTAAGCGGTTTGGACTCGAAAACGAAACAGACTGTGTTACAAAGTTGAAAAGCAACTGAGAGAAAGAAGCAGCGTCGGTTTCTGCAGGAGGCGGCCATCATTTTGTAGGACAATGTTCGGGCACGCTCGGTTCAAGTCGTGACTGATTTGATCGGTATATAGGGATGGGGAGCGCCGCATCACGCACCACACTCATCTACATCTATATTTATACTAAGCAAGCCACCCAACGGTGTGTGGCGGAGGGCACTTTACGTGCCACTGTCATTACCTCCCTTTCCTGTTCCAGTCGCGTATGGTTCGCGGGAGGAAAGACTATCTGAAAGCCTCTCTCTAATTTTACATTCGTGATCTCCTCGGGAGGTATAAGTAAGGGGAAGCAATATATTCGATACCTCATCCAGAAACGCACCCTCTCGAAATCTGGCGAGCAAGCTACACCGCGATGAAGAGCGGCTCTCTTGCAGAGTCTGGCACTTGAGTTTGTCAAACATCTCCGTAACGCTATCACGGTTACCAAATAACACTGTGACGAAACGAGCCGCTCTTCTTTGAATCTTCTCTATCTCCTCCGCAAACCCGATCTGGTACGGATCCCACACTGATGAGCAATACTCAAGTATAGGTCGAACGAGTGTTTTGTAAGCCACCTCCTTTGTTGATGAACTACAGTTTCTAAGGACTCTCGCAATGGATCTCAACCTGGTACGCGCCTTACCAACAGTTAATTTTATATGATCATTCCATTTCAAATCGATCCGCACGCATACTCCGAGATATTTTACAGAAGTAACTGCTACCAGTGTTTGATCCGCTATCATATAACCATACAATAAAGGATCCTTCTTTCTATGAATTCGCAATACATTACATTTGTATATGTTAAGGGTCAGTTGCCACTCCCTGCACCAAGGGCCTATCCGCTGCAGATCTTCCGGCATTTCGCTACAATTTTCTAATGCTGCAACTTCTGTGTATGCTACAGAATCATCCGCGAAAAACCGCATGGAACTTCCGACACTATCCACTACCTCATTTATATATATTGTGAAAAGTAATGGTCCCATAACACTCCCCTGTGGCACGCCAGAGATTATTTTAACGTCTGTAGACGCCTCTCCAGTGATAACAACATGCTGTGTTCTGTTTGTTAAAACTCTTCAATCCAGCCACAGAGCTGGTCTGATATTCCGTGGGCTCTTACCTTATTTATCAGGCGACAGTGCGGAACTGTATCGAACGCCTTCCGGAAGTCGAGAAAAATAGCATCTACCTGGGAGCCTGTATCTAATATTTTCTGGGTCTCATGAACAAATAAAGTGAGTTGGGTCTCACACGATGGATGTTTCCGGAATCCATGTTGATTCCTACAGAGTAGATTCTGGGTTTCCAAAAACGACATGATACTCGAGCAAAAAACATGTTCTAAAATTCTACAACAGATCGACGTCAGAGATATAGGTCTATAGTTTTGTGCATCTGCTCTACGACCCTTCTTGAAGACTCGGACTACCTGTGCTCTTTTCCAATCATTTGGAGCCTTCCGTTCCCCTAGAGACTTGCGGTACACGGCTGTTAAAAGGGAGGGCAAGTTCTTTCGCGTACTGTGTAGAATCGAATTGGTACCCCGTCAGGTCCAGTGGACTTTCCTCTGTTGAGTGATTCCAGTTGCTTTTGTACTCCTTGGACACTTATTTCGATGTCAGCCATTTTCTCGTTTGTGCTAGGATTTAGAGAAGGAACTGCAGTGCGGTCTTCCTCTATGAAACATCTTTGGAAAAAGGTGTTTAGTATTTCAGCTTTACGCCTGTCGTCCTCTGTTTCAATGCCATCACCACCCCGGAGTGTCTGGATATGCTGTTTCGAACCACTTACTGATTTAACGTGAGACCAGAACTTTCTAGGATATTCTGTCGTCGGTACATAGAATTTTACTTTCGAATTCACTGAACGCTTCACGCATAGCCCTCCTTACTCTAACTTTGACATCGTTTAGCTTCTGTTTGTCTGAGAGGTTTTGGCTGCGTTTATACTTGGAGTGAAGCTGTCTTTGCTTTCGCAGTAGTTTCCTAACTTTGTTGTTGAACCACGGTGGGTTTATCCCGTCCCTCACAGTTTTACTCTACACGTACCTGTCTAAAACGCATTTTACGATTGCCTTGAACTTTTTCCATAAATACTCAACATTGTCAGAGTCAGAACAGAAATTTTCGTTTTGATCTGTTAGGTAGACTGAAATCTGCCTTCTATTACCCTTGCTAAACACGTAAGCCTTCCTCCCTCTTTTTATATTCCTATTAACTTCCATATTCAGGGATGTTGCAACAGCCTTATGATCACTAATCCCTGTTCTGCACATACAGAGTCGAAAAGTTTGGGTCTGTTTGTTATCAGTAGGTCCTAGATGTCATCTCCACGAGTCGGTTCTCTGTTTAATTGCATGAGGTAATTTTCGGATAGCGTACTCAGTATAATGTCACTCGACGCTCTGTCCCTACGACCCATCCTAAACATCTGAGTGTCCCAGTCTATATCTGGTAAATTGAAATCTCTACCTAAGACTATAACATGCTGAGAAAATTGATGAGAAATGTATTCCAAATTTTCTCTCAGTTGTTCTGCCGCTAATGCTGCTGGGTCGGGAGGTCGGTAAAAGGAGCCAATTATTAACCTAGCTCGGCTGTTGCGTGTAACCTCCACCCATAATAATTCACAGGAACTATCCACTTCTACTTCACTACAGGATAAACTTCTACTAACAGCGACTAACTCTCCACCACCGGTTGCATGCAATCTATCCTTTATATCTGTCTGTACCTTTGTAAAAATTTCGGCAGAATTTCTCTCTGGTTTCAGCCAGCATTCTGTACCTATAACGATTTCAGCTTCGGTACTTTCTATCAGCGCTTGAAGTTCCGGTACTTTACCAACGCAGCTTCGACAGTTTACCATTACAATACCGATTGCTGCTTGGTCCCCTCATGTCCTGCTTTGCCCCGAACTCGTTGAGGCTGCCGCCCTTTTTGTACTTGCCCAATGCCATCTAACCTAAAAAACCGCCCAGCTCACGCCACACAACCCCTGCTACCCGTGTAGCCGCTTGTTGCGTGTAGTTGACTCCTGACCTATCCAGCGGAACCCGAAACCCCACCACCCTATGGCTTAAGTCGAGGAATCTGCAGCCCACACGGTCACAGAACAATCTCAGCCTCTGATTCAGACCCTTTACTCAGCTCTTTACCAAAGGCCCGCAGTCAGTCCTGTCGACGATGCTGCAGATGGTGAGCGGTGAGCTCTGCTTTCATCCGGCTAGCGAGACTGGCAGTCTTCACCAAATCAGATAGCCAGGAAGGGTTTCCTCCGATCCATAGCGACACACATCATTGGTGTCGACATGAGCGACCACCTGCAAATGGGTGCAACCTGTACCCTTCATGGCATCCGGAAGGACCCTTTCCACATCTGGAATGACTCACCCCGGTATGCACACGGATTGCACATTGGTTTTCTTCCCCTCTCTTGCTGCCATATCCCTAAGGGGCCCCATTACGCGCCTGACGTTGGAGCTCCCAACTACCAGTAAGACCACCCTCTGCGACTGCTCGGATCTTGCAGACCGAGGGGCAACCCCTGGAACAGGACAAGCAGCCACGTCAGGCCGAAGATCAGTATCGGCCTGAGACAGCCCCGGAATTGCGCCCTTCTGAGCTCAGCTTGATTCCTGACGTGAAGGTAGCGTTCTCGCTTTCCGCGTCTGGGTTCCCGGGTTCGATTCACGGCGGGGTCAGGGATTTTGTCTGCCTCGTGATGGCTGGGTGTTTTGTGATGTCCTTAGGTTAGTTAGGTTTAAGTAGTTCTAAGTTCTAGGGGACTGATGACCATAGATGTTAAGACCCATAGTGCTCAGAGCCATTTGAACCATTTGTCGAACTTTGGGGTATTCGGTTCGGAGCTGTTATGGAGATACGTCAGACAATAGACCGCTCCATTCGAACTACCTATACAACTGGCGTAGTTAGGGGTATCTTGCTCTTTCGACATCACTGGCGATGGCTTATATACATGAGCTGTTCAAAAAATATCCGACCTTTTTTAATTGTTGAAATCAACAATGGTATCAGGGCGCGCATGGGCTCATGTTTTCAGGCATATTTAGCACACATACCTGATTTTCTCCACTACTTCGGAACACTTGCAAGTCGTACACGTTGGATTTAGTATTCTGAGCAAAATGACGTCTTTACATCACATTTGGCTCCAAGCTTGGCGATTCTCAAGTTGAAACCATCGTGTGTTTGTGGACAAAGTAATGGGTACTGCAGGGCTAAAGGAGTGGTACAACCATTTCAAAAGTAGCCGCTAATCTATGAAGACAGAAGCCAGTTAAGGTACGCCCGCAATATCCGCAAATCAGGTCGTTACTGATCCCGCAATATTGCTGGTGAAGCAGAATGGACGAATCACTATCAGAGAAGTTGTAGTCTAATCTAAAAGCCGTAAAGTCAACTAACTAACTAGGTGTTACAATAACTAACGTCCGCCCGCGGTAGCTGAGTGGTCAGCACGACAGACTGTCAATCCTAAAAGACCGGGTTAGATTCCCGGCTGGGTCGGAGATTTTCTCCGCTCAGGGACTGGGTGTTGTGTTGTACTAATCATCATTTCATCCCCATCGACGCGCAAGTCGCCGAAGTGGCGTCAAATCGAAAGACTTGCACCAGGCGAACGATCTACCCGATGGGAGGCCCTCGTCACACGCCATTATTATTATACAATAACGAACTACTTAAATTGGAAAAAACACATAGAAAATGTTGCGGTTAAGGCTAACCGAAGACTGCGTTTTATTGGCACAACACTTAGAAAACGTAACAGACCTACAAAGGACACTGCCTACACTACGCTTGTCCGTCCTCTTTTAGAATACTGCTGGGAAATGTGGGACCCTTAAAAGATCGGACTGACGGAGTAGATCGAAAAAGTCCAAAGAAAGGCAGCACGTCCTCCTATTATCGCGAAATATGAGAGAGTGTGTCACACAAATGATACAGGATTTTGGCTGGACATCATTAAAAGAAAAGCGTTTTTCTTTGCGACGGAATCTTCTCACGAAATTCCAATCACCAACTTTTTCCTCCGAATGCGAAAATATTTTGTTGACACCGACCTACGTAGGGAGAAACGACCACAACGATAAAATAAGGGAAGTCAGAGCTCGTATGGAAAGACACAGGTGATCATTCTTTCCGGGTGCTATGCGAGATTGGAATAATAGAGACTTGTGAAGGTGGTTCGATGAACAACCTGCCAGGCACTTAAATGTGATTTGCAGAGTATCCATGTAGATGCAAGTATAGGTGGTCACATTTTTACTATCCCCTGTATGTGCATATCGCTTCACACGACCTTTGTTACCTCAATGTCGATATCGGCATCATTTTCGAAAAATGTGAGCTTTCTTATATTATCTGTAATGTTAATATACAACATGAACAGTAAGGCTCCCAACACGCTTCCCTCTGGCACAAGTGGTTACTTTTACACGTATAGATGAACTCTCCATTTAGGATGAGATGATGTGTCCTCCCTACAAAAATATTTTATTGGCCGTACTTTATACGGTGCAGGCAAATGGTCAACTACAATTGCTGTTTACTGTGAGGTAACCTCTAGCGTATCAGAAGCAGTTTAGGAACATTTTTTCAAATGAGTATACGCACTCGTATTTCGGCAGGTGCACAGTTTTGCCATTTCAATTTTTGCACGTTTCACAGATACCTTTTCGAAAATTTCGAGCAAAACAAATCGAAATCTTTATTACATCATGAAACAATGAAGAAGCAAATGCGGGTTTGTTCGCAAGCCCGAAGCAACATCTGGTACAAGAATCATGGATTTTAATAAAGTAGCTGTCGATAGGTTTTTTTCGTTGCTTACAGATGTAACTGACAATCACAAACTAATGACTTCTCAAATAACTAATTGTGATGGAACAGGCGTCTCGGTTAATGCTAAAAACTAATCGAACATCGCAGCTTGCAAAGGGAACCGTCCAGTGCGATCGTTAACATCTGCAGAAAGGGGCGAAACTGCAACCAGCCTCATTAGTACGTCAGCAAGCGGAGCTGACATTCCTCCTACGATTATTTTTCCACGAAAGAAGAAGCAGAAAGAATTTGAGTTAGGACAGGCAGCAGGAGGTTGCGCTGAGGTCCACAGCACAGCATGTATGGCCACAGAGTCCTTCTTTGTATGGTTTCCACAATTAGTGGTATTTTCTAAGGCATCAAAGCAGGTCCCAGTTCTCCTTATATCAGATGGCCACTCAGCACATACCACGAACATTGACGTTATGGACTACGCGAGGGAGAGTGGCGTTTCTTTACCACCACATTGCTCTCACAGACTTCAGCCGCTTGATGTTTGTTTTATAAATACTCGTTATAGTGATCAGCTTCGAAAATGGCTACGGAACCATGCAGCGAAAGTCGTAACTATCTTTGAAATTTCAACGCTTTTTGGTTCAGCTTTCGTCTAAAGCGCAACAATGAAAACCGCTATTAAAGGTTTCGAAGCTACTGCAATATGGCCCACGGACCCATCCATATTCAAGACGCACACTTCCTATCGGCACACACAACTGACAGCGGACGTGATAGGCCGTCAGATAAAGAGGTTATTATATCTGAACAATTGGAATTGCCTTCACCTAGCACACCAGCTGAAAAAGACGACTCAAAAGGGCTGGATAATCAAGGGGACGAGGTTTCAGCGAATTGTTACAATGAACTGCCGCCTAAGAATAACAAAGTTATTGGGGCTAATTGTTCTAATCTTGGGTGCTCTTGGATGACAACTGACAACACAACCTCCTCATTTCATATTTCACCTGAGATTCTGATTTTCTTGTCAAAAGTTAACGAAAGCAAGAAAAGAGCGAGACTGAAAAGGGGGAACAACGTTGTTTTAACTGATTCGCCGTACAAAAAAAAGAGTTAAAAGTCATTAATGGGAGAAATAGAAAATAGAACATTGACAAAGAAGAAAGAGCAAACAGAAAACTTTCTGCGAAAGAGAATAAAATTAAGAACTCAAAAAAGAGAGAAAGATTCTGAAGGTAAATGGAAAAAAGGAGAGAGAATACAATACTAACGAGAGTGATTATGAGGAAAGTTCTGACTGTCAATGTGTATATTGTGGTGGGTTATATTCAAAATCAGTTGGAAGTTGGGTCGCTTGTTCCACCTGCAAAAAACTGACACACGATTCTTGTGCAGGAATAGATAGCGAAGATGATGAGTGTCTCCCCGTGTGTGAATTTTGTAAACAGCCTCAAGAAAAGGATACGATTCATGAAAACTGTAGTTTGACATTAATACTCACTTTAAACTAAAAAAAAAAAAAAAATAACGAGCAAGCCAATATTTTCTGCATTTCGGATAATTTTATACGTTTTTGTAATCACTTGTATTTACCACCCCATTGTGACGCGTGCAAATGTTATAAATTTCTGTTTTTGAGTGAGAAAATATTGTTGTTTTATTTTATGGCAATGTTCTTGTATTTTTGTGATTAATACATCATAATGTGTTCATATAAAAATTTGTAACTCTCTTATTTATCAATTTTGTACATTTAATCAAAGTTTTCAACTGTGTACCCCATTATACCTTGGATTCCCCAACGTGTCGGATAAGAAAGATAAAAATACAATCACTACTCGTTTCTTCAACGACAATTTAAGCTGTGTTCTGTGGTTCCTCCCAGAGTTCATCACGATATATTCCGAAAAAAATCATAGTTAACGAACATTATAAATTGCTCTAGAAACGAAGGCAATCGCAGTTAACATTTAATAAGGCCACTGGTATCCTTCGAAATGCAACTAATCAACGTCATGCAGAACGTCGTGGGTCACAGCGGATGGGTGGAATCGAAATATGACATTTACCCACGATCGCTTCTTTTTGTCAATTTGTGCCATTAATTTCTCTGCTCCCTAATCTGATTTCGTATCTCCCCATCAGCTATTCGATCAAAACTTTTTTAGCATTCTTCTACACCACCACATTTCGGAAGTTTCTAGTCGTCTCCTGTTTGGGGAACCAGGCATGTTAACTACTGATTCGCAACATATTTATTCCGAAAGGCAAAAGGAACCCCGAAAACAATGAAAATAATTTTGTTTATTGGTGATTGTACCAGTTTTATTTACACTTAGTGTGAATATGAAAGTATTTTAGTCCAAATCCGTATTTGAAGGTTCTAAATGTCGGTTTAAATGGCAGCTTGCTATGTAAGACATGCCCACTTGTTTCTCTGTGCCATCTCTTCTTTGAGATGATAAGCCTAGGGACATTTTACCGGTAGCTTTGAGCTTTCACCTATTGAATACATTTTTTCTTGTCTCGTAGTCAGTTGTTTGCTAGAGTAATAACGTTTCTGAACAAAACAAATGCCAAGATCTACCCACAAAGTTTTCGAAAGAAGTTCTAGAAGACTTGCAAGAAATAAAAAAGTAAATATCATGAAACAAATGTTATGTTTATGTACAGCATGCGTACTATTGGAAAGTGAAAGAAACTATGAATTTAAATGAGTGCATGTACGACGGTAAGTGCAATACAACTTTAAATTTTCCGTAACTTTTCTAACTAAATGTACCTTTCCTCTCAAACCATTTATCCCAGAACCATGGAATTCTAACGACCAGTTTTCTTACTCGAGGGCATGAAGAGTCGAGGGATATGAAAGGGAAGCAGTGGTTGGGAAGAGAGTGAGACAGGGTTGTAGCCTATCCCCGATGTTATTCAATCTGTTTGCTGAGCAAGCAGTAAAGGAAACAAAAGAAAACTTCGGAGTAGGAATTAAAAACCATGGAGAAATTGTATTATAATGAACACTATGGTCTTTTAATTTTTGAAATTTGCCCGCAAAACCTGTCTTTCAAAATTTTTCTAAAAATTTCGCTATTAATATATTATTCATGAAAAATTGTCAGCTTGTTGGAAAATAGTGGAAATGCATGTAAGAAATGTTTTGTGTTTTACCGTTAATATAACACAACTTAGGATAAGGGTCATATAAATAGATCAGTTAACTGGTGGAGATGGAAGATACGTTCTCCCCGTGAATATTGTGTTTAAAAACAAATGAATATTTTCAAATCAACAGCTCATTTCATGAAGTCATAACTAGAAGTGAATAATCTCCACAAAAATTGGTAAGTTAATTACTTTGGTGCAAGAAAGTCTCCATCATTAAGGAGAACGATGTTTTCAATAACTTGCCGGCAGCCATAAAAAGCTTTACTACTGACAGATTTCAGTTTACGAGGAGCCTAAAGGATTTCTTGCTAACCATCTCTTCCGACACCATTAATGAATTGAATTACTTAGTAGAACAAGCGCGCGCGCGCGATTGAGTGTGTGTGTGTGTGTGAGAGAGAGAGAGAGAGAGAGAGAGAGAGAGAGAGAGAGAGAGAGAGAGAGAGAGAGAGGGGGGGGGGTCAAATAATACGTGTACTATCAGAAGTGTGACCAAATTTTCATTCCTCGTTCATGATCAGTCCATTTGCGGTCTGTGGATAATAAATTAGCATATTATTTTCCCATTGAGTATCTCCCCATTATGGATCAATTTCAATGGAAAGTACATATAATCTAACCCTCTTGTCTGCCCCACTTCTGTTGAAGGTTACACATGAGACAAATACCTTGTTGTTGTTGTTGTTGTCTTCAGTCCACAAACTGGTTTGATGTAGCTCTCCATGCTACTGTATCGTGTGGAAGCTTCATCTCCCAGTACCAACTGCAACCTACATCCTTGTGAATCTGCTTAGTGTATTCATCTCCTGGTCTCCCTCCTCGATTTTTACCCTTCACGTTGCCCTCCAATATTAAATTGGTGATTTCTTAATGTCTCAGAACGTGTCCTACCATCCGACCCCATCTTCTATTCAAGTTGTGCCACAAAGTTCTCTTCTCCAGTATCCTATTCAATACCTCCACATTAGTTATGTGATCTACCCATCTAATCTTCAGCATTCTTCTGTAGCACCACATTTCGAAAGCTTCTATTCTCTTCTTGTTCAAACTATTTATTGTCCATTATTCACTTCCATACGTGGCTACACTCCATACAAATACTCGGAGAAAAGACTTCCTGATACCTAAAGCTATACTCGATGTTAACAAATTTTTCTTCTTTAGAAACACTTTTCTTACCATTGACAGTCGACATTTTAAATCACTCCTAATGCGTACTCCCAGATAATTTATGGAATTAACTGCTTCCAGTTGCTGACCTGCTATTTTGTAGCTAAATGATAAGGGACCTATCGTTCTATGTATTCGCATCACATTACACTTGTCTACATTGAGATTCAATTGCCATTCCGTGCACCATGCGTAAATTCGCTGCAGATCCTCCTGCATATCAGTACAATTTTCCATTATTGCAACCTCTCGATACACCACAGCATCATCTGCAAAAAGCCTCAGAGACTTTCCGATGTCACTCACCAGGTCATTTATGAATATTGTGAATAGCAACGGCCCTATGACACTCCCGTGCGGCACACCTGAAATCACTCTTACTTCGGAAGACTTCTCTCCATTGAGAATGACATGCTGCGTTCTGTTATCTAGGAACTCCTCGATCCAAGCACACAACTGATCTGATAGTCCGTATGCTCCTACTTTGTTAATTAAACGACTGTGGGGTACTGTGTCAAACGCCTTGCGGAAGTCAAGAAACACGGCATCTACCTGTGAACCCGTGTCTAAGACCCTCTGAGTCTCGTGGACGAATAGCGCGAGCTGGGTTTCACACGGCCGTCTTTTTCGAAACCCATGCTGATTCCTACACAGTAGATTTCTAGTCTCCAGAAAAGTCATTATACTCGAACATAATACGTGTTCCAAAATTCTACAACTAATCGACGTTAGAGATATAGGTCTATAGTTCTGCACATCTGTTCGACGTCCCTTATTGAAAACGGGGATTACCTGTGCCCTTTTCCAATCCTTTGGAACGCTCCGCTATTCTAGAGACCTACGGTACACCGCTGCAAGAAGGGGGGCAAGTTCCTTCGCGTACACTTTGTAAAACCGAACTGGTATCCCATCAGGACCAGCGGCCTTTCCTCTTTTGAGCGGTTTTAATTGTTTCTCTATTCCTCTGTCGTCTATTTCGGTATCTACCATTTTGTCAACTATGCGACTTCAAGAGAAGGAAGCACAGTGCAGTCTTCCTCTGTGAAACAGCTTTGGAAGAAGACATTTAGTATTTCGGCCTTTAGTCTGTCATCCTCTGTTTCAGTACCATTTTGGCCACAGAGTGTCTGGACATTTTGTTTTGATCCACCTACCGCTTTGACATAGGACCAAAATTTCTTACGATTTTCTGCCAATTCAGTACATAGAACTTTACTTTCGAATTTACTGAAAGCCTCTCGCATAGCCCTCCTCACACTACATTTCGCTTCGCGTAATTTTTGTTTGTCTGCAAGGCTTTGGCTATGTTTATGTTTGCTGTGAAGTTCCCTTTGCTTCCGCAGCAGTTTTCTAACTCGGTTGTTGTACCACGGTGGCTCTTTTCCATTTCTTACGATCTTGCTTGGCACATACTCATCTAACGCATATTGTACGATGGTTTTGAACTTTGTCCACTGATCCTCAACACTATCTGTACTTGAGACAAAACTTTTGTGTTGAGCCGTCAGGTACTCTGTAATCTGCTTTTTGTCACTTTTGCTAAACAGAAAAATCTTATTACCTTTTTTAATATTTCTATTTACGGCTGAAATCGTCGTTGCAGTAACCGCTTTATGATCGCTGATTCCCTGTTCTGCATTAACTGATTCAAATAGTTCGGGTCTGTTTGTCACCAGAACGTCTAATATATTATCGCCACGAGTCGGTTCTCTGTTTAACTGCTCAAGGTAGTTTTCAGATAAAGCACTTAAAAATATTTCACTAGATTCTTTGTCCCTGCCACCCGTTATGAACGTTTGAGTCTCCCAGTCTATATCCAGCAAATTAAAATCTCCACCCAGAACTATAACTTGGTGGGGAAATCTACTCGAAATATTTTCCAAATTATTCTTCTGGTGCTGAGCCACAACAGCTGCTGAGCCTGGGGGCCTATAGAGACATCCAATTACCATGTCTGAGCCTGCTTTAACCGTGACCTTCACCCAAATCATTTCACAATTAGAATCTCCGTCAATTTCCTTCGATACTATTGCACTTCTTATCGCTATAAACACGCCTCCCCCTTTACTGTCCAGCCTTTCTCTGCGATATACATTCTAATCGGAGTTTAGGATTTCATTACTGTTTACATGTGGTTTCAGCCAACTTTCTGTCCCTAGTACTATATGGGCGTTGTGACCGTTTATTAATGAGAGCAGTTCTGGGACCTTTCTATAGACGCTCCTGCAGTTTACTATTAGCACATTAATATTGTTATTCCCTGTCGCATTTTGCCTACTCCTGCCTTGCCGCGTCTCAGGAGGCGTCTTGTCGGGCCTAGGGAGGGAATTCTCTAACCTAATAAAAAGCCCATGTGCACTCCACACGTACTCCGCTACCCTCGTAGCCGCTTCCGGCGTGTAGTGCACGGCTGACCTATTCAGGGGGACCATACATTTCTCCACCCCATTGCGGAGGTCGAGAAATTTGCACCCCAGCTCTCCGAAGAATCGTCTGAGCCTCTGGTTTAAGCCTTCCACTCGGATCCAAACCAGAGGACCGCGATCGGTTCTGGGAACGATACTACAAATAGTTAGCTCTGATTCCACCCCGCGAGCGAGGCTTTCCGCCTTCACCAACTCCGCCAACCGCCTGTACGAACTGAGGATGACCTCTGAACCCAGACGGCAGGAGTCATTGGTGCCGACATCAGCAACAATTTGCAGTCGGGTGCACCCAGTGCTCTCTAGCGCCGCCGGTAGGGCCCCCTCCACATCTCGGATGAGACCCCCCCGGCAAGCACACAGAGTGAACACTGGCCTTCTTCCCCGACCTTTCCGCTATTTCCCTAAGGGGCTCCATCACCAGCCTAACGTTGGAGCTCCCAATAACTAATAAACCCCTCCCCCCGTGTGCCTGCTCGGACCTTGCTGAAGGAGCAACCACATGTCCATTCACAGGCAGAGCGGGCGATGCCACACGGCCAGCCTCCACATTGACCCTCCGCCTCGTGCGCCGCGAACGCCGCTGAACCCGCCACTCCCCTTGGGGAGAGGGTGGCCAGCCGCGCCCGGTACCCGCGAAGATGTCTCGACAGCAGGGACAGTGGGTGAAGCATCTAACACCTGGGGTGCACCATGCGACGCACTAGACTCCCCACTGCCGCTACACTCCGAGGCAGCAAAAGCAAAAACACACGGAAGAAGAAGTGACAAGTAAGAAAAATACAGTTACAACTTAAATTAAGGTAGCTCGCTGCACAGCAGACGTGAAGCAGACGGCGGTTAGGGCGACACATGAACTTACAACGTAAAAGTAATAACAGATAAAAATACATGTTCATGAACCTGAGAGAAAATCAGTCCATAAGTTTAAGCAAACGCTATCAGCAGTACAATGAGAATCAGCTTAATTTTTCAATTAACTCCTCGACAGAATAGAAGGAGTGACCCATGAGGAAACACTCCAGTTTCGATTTGAAAGCGCGTGGATTACTGCTAAGATTTTTGAATTCGAGTGGCAGCTTATTGAAAATGGATGCAGCAGTATACTGCACACATTTTTGCACAAGAGTTAAGGAAGTCCGATCCAAATGGAGGTTTGATTTCTCCCGAGTATTAACCGAGTGAAAGCTGGTTATTGTTGGAAATAAACTAATATTGGTAACAAGAAACGACAATAAGGAATATACATATTGAGAGGCCAATGTCAAAATACCCAGACTCCCTGAACAGAGGTCGACAAGAGGTTCGTGAACTCACACCAATTTTTGCCCGAACCTCTCGTTTCTGAGCCAAAAATATCCTTCTAGAATGGGAAGAGTTACCCAAAAACATAATACCATACGACATAAGTGAATGGAAATAAGCAAAGTAGACTAATTTACTTGTCAAAGTATCACTCACTTTCGGCACCGTTCGAATAGTGAAAATGGCAGTATTAAGTCTTTGAACAAGATCCTTAACGTGGGCTTTCCACGACATCTTACTATTTATTTGAACACCTAGGAATTTGAACCGTTCAGTTTCACTAATCATATGCCTATGCTGTGATATTAAAACGTCAGGTTTTGTTGAATTGTGTGTTAGAAACTGTAAAAACTGAATCTTACTGTGATTTAACGTTAGTTTATTTTCTACAAGCCATGGACTGAGGTCATGTACTGCACTACTTGAAACGGAGTCAATGTTGCACACAACATCCTTTACTACCAAGCTAGTGTCATCAGCAAACAAAAATATTTTAGAGTTACCCGTAATACTTGAGGGCATATCATTTATATAAATAAGGAACTATAGCGGCCCCAACACTGATCCCTGAGGAACCCCCTCCCCCTTGACAGTACACCACTCAGATCCCCCATCACACTGTATTACGTTCCCCCATTCCTGTAGATCGTTCCCTAATGCTCTTCCTGAAACACTGTACAACTTCTGATTCTGTCAGTTCTTTCAGGTCCCATCTCCTTAAATTCCCACCTTTTTCCAGTTTCTTCAGTTTTAATCTACAGTTCATAATCAATATATTGTGATCAGAGTTCACATTTGCCCCTGGAAATGTCATACAATTTAAAATATGGTTCCTAAATCTCTGTCTTACCATTATATAATCTATATGAAATATTGCAGTATCTCCAGGTCTCTTCCACGTATACAACCTTCTTTCATGATTTTTGAACCAAGTGTTAGTTATGATTAAGTTATGCTCTGGGCAAAAGCCTACCAGGCGGCTTCCTCTTTAATTTTTTACCCCCATTCCATATTCACCAACTACGTTTCCTTTTTTTCCATTTCCTACTGTCGAATTCCAGTCACCCATTAATATTAAATTTTCATCTCCCATCACTATCTGAATGATTTCTTTTATCTCATCACACATTCCATCAATTTCTTCATCATCTGAGGACTACTTTTACGACTTTGGTAGGCGTGGGATTCGTGGCTATCTTGGCCACAACAATGCGTTCACTATGCTCTATGTAGTAGCTTACCCGCATTCCTATTTTTATTAATTATTAGACCTACTCATGCATTAGCTTCATATTAGCCTTCCTAATACTTAAATCTATATCGGATGTTAACAATGACGCCGGTGGATGGACTATCACGAAATTACTGACCGTCGAGAATGTCACAAATATAACCGACAAGCTAATGGGCCCTTCACAGGAAAAGGTTTTTTGCCAGAAAACGGGGAAAAACTGAAACCCAGCAAATGAGTAAAAAAGTGTATATTCACTAACAAAAAAAATAGTGTACGCACACAACTTACACAACAATAGTCTGGGATTACTCTATTACGTAATACAGTTTTTGTGATTGTATCTTGCAGCTTTAGTTATTTTTAATTAAAAGAGGCTTTAAAAGGACAGAAAGAACGTGTTGGACTACGCTAGAGATCGTTCTGTTAGCACAGTCTTTACTTTGTAATCACTTTCGTTGACTTCGGCAACTCTCAACAGAAATCTCCAACCTAACCGAGACAATGTGCTACGATACAGCCGAGATCATGACAAGAGAATGGGCTACATCACACTCGAAGTAAATTTATATAGGTAAGGATCCCCATGACCTGTATACGTCTGTTATAAAAAATCTCCAAGCCACTCTCCTCAAATAGACCGCAATCTTCTCTTGACCTTCAACTGTTACTATTTCAGAATTGAAAACCAGATTCAAAGAAAATTTGGCTACAAGGCACAAAACTAGAAAAATAAAAATAATAAAAGTGAGAACGTGAAACATGTTAGCAATAACCATAAACAGGAGATTTTACAGAAAATAAAATTGAGAAAGGAAATTATTAATATTATAGACCGTTTAGGAACTCTAGGCTACGAAAGGGATGAAAACACATATCGAATAAGTGGTGGAAGAGTTAGTGTGTTTTAAGATTAAATCCAAACAAGAATTAGAGAAAAACATATCGACGCAAGGCCTCTATTACGAAAAATTGCTAAATCTCGAGACAAATTGTGTCCTTCTGTATTTGATGAAATGTTTTGGCCCCTAGTACGGATGAAACAGTATCTGCAATATCAACAGGAACTTCGGACATGTGTTTCATATTTCATCCAAGCCTGCAGTCTATAAATATTTAAACAAAATACTATAACAAAATACCACTACAGGGGAATTACTTACGGAGTAGTTCTTGGTAAAGAAACACAGGACACAATTACGTATGTGGGCTTAATACGAAGTACAACTGTGTTTATAAATCGCTATAGTTGCCTTGGACTAACGACGAGCGAATATCAATATAACCTGTACGCTTTTCAAAGCTGTTATCCATGAAAAAGCTAAACCACGTATCGCGAACAAAATACTATTTAACACCGAAACAATGATATTAGCTGACAATGGGCACAGACTTTAGTCAATGGGCACTGTTGAAAATTTGTGCCAGACCAGGATTAGCACCCGAGTCCCCTGGTTACTAGGGAGAGGCAATGATCACTGTGTCCGAATTACACAGTGGTCAACAGAATATCACGAACTGCCCGAGCATGCCGTTCGTTAGATCCAAATTCTCAATTTCTCCATAGACTGCTAATGCACTGCTCCTTGAACATAATCCTCCTCCCCTTAATTATACAGTACATGGCCAAAAAAACAGACACCGAATATATGCAAACTTGGCCTTACGAACATTGCAGACGTCGTCTATGTAACACACGTCAAACTTCAAAGAATTTACCAATTCGTTGCATTGTTTACTATAGACCACAAATCAAGTAACGTAAAAAAAGCACTGCGTCTATTGAGATCATGATTCAGAGTTTAAAAAAAACTAATAAGTCGCCTACATATTACAGTTGCTGCCAAAAGAGGAGAACCATTATTTTCCCACAAAAGGAAATATAGTTAAAATGACGCTTCTATTTCGGTTAGTTTATGCGGTTACTAAAATTTGCCGTGAAAGTTACATAGTGGACTCTACCCTCCCCCCACCAGAAACGTAGTTATCGTGGCTGTTGTGAGACTTTTGTACACAGTTAGAGAAAGTGTGTTAAATGTGGCGCAGACGGAAACACTAGGCTACGCTACAGGGCAATCTGCTCGCACAACGTTTAGTCGGCATTCATAATCGTTGGCGTAAACAACTCTCAATCAAATTACCACCTTCCAACCTAACTTAGATCTCGGGCTACACTACCAATCGGCCTGTCATCACAACCAAATATTCATTGAGTGGGGGTGGGGGGATTTCCTGTATCTCTAGGAAAAACTGTCAGTTTTGTCAGACTCAACAGCAAGATTTACCAATGGTAAACACTTTTTAGACGGCTCGTAATTTTAGAATAGTCCTCTTCGTCTTACTTGGCATAAATTGTTCGCTTGCGTCCCAGCAGCTAGCTCCCTCAGTGTCTGCTTCTGCCATCGCACCACGCCAGTCTGCTGTTGTCCTAGCAGACCGAACGCACCGCACATCCGACACCTTCGGAACCACTCACTGGCCAGTTAGCAACTGAGCGGAACACTGTTTACATCGTGAAAGGAAAACTATGCAAAGATGTACACTTAAATGGCACGACTGAGTAGCACACACACAGTAATATCTGAGGAATGTCCTTCGACACGCGCAGAACGAAAGTCTTCTCGCGAACGTACAGCGTCTCTGAAAAAAAATCTCGTGACTATATTCCGGCGTTACGGCCAGGTTCTCATACAAATGAGCAAAAAAGGGTAAATTTGAAATTTTTTTTGAGACAATGAAAATACATTCGAACGATCTGTTTGGGAATTACGAGTGACAATACTATGAGCTTAATTTTAGATTTTCAATAAAAAATGGCGCCCGTAATTATGATTTGATCAAGGGCTTGCGAGACTGGAGTACGCAGAGTGCGTGCAGTGTGGCACCTCAGATGTTACCTGAATTCAAAAATGGGTAACATCAGTTGATACTACATTATTTCTCTGAACTTGAAAATGGATAACATCAGTCGATAATACATAAAATTAATGGGAGCGCATACCTAACCGCAATGAAACAACCTTAAATTTAACGATACAGTGCTAATTCGAACTTTGAGTTCGATTTTGAGGGGTTTGTTTCACTCCTTATGCCTACACAAAAATTAGTTAATATTAACAAATGTCATATTATAGCTATAAGTTCCTAAGAAAAGTGTTTACTTTTAGGGGTCAGAGGTAGAAGTTAAGAGATCGAACCACTTTTAATTTATGCTGCATGCCGTTCTGAGAAAATCGTTACTCGAAAAAAAAAGTGTTCAAAGTTTAGGGAAAACATTTAGTTATATTATTACTTCGATTTGCATGAACTGAGTGTTACACATATATTCTTAATGTCGCTGAAAACGAATCTGAAGTCAGATTTTCAATATTCAAAACAGCTAATCCAATACGGAGGGCAAACGATTATGTTTTGACCAATTTTTACCAAAAATGTATTTTCGTTATTTACGTTTAGTCTGCAATTCAAGGAGTATTTATCAGCCCTTCCTCTACCTCTGATTGTTCCTAGACAGCAACTTCCTGTTCTTCTTGGCAGGAAAAGCCGATCTGTCTAAGCTGGATATGCAGCACTCGGCAGCCTGCACTTGATATTCGTCCGTATTTTCGGTGAGTATGTTTGCATGCATTCTGCAGTATGAATCCTTTTGAGCAAGTGCGACACGGGACGAGTTATCATCTACATCTATATGGATACCCTGCAAAACACATTTAAGTGCCTGGCAAAGGGTTCATCGAATCACCTACACAACTGATAATTAATTGAAACCCTCAGCTGCCGACAGGTGTTGTTGATATACTTCGATGGGGACAGCTGAAAAGTGTGCCGCTACTGGGACTCGAACCCAGGATCTCCTGCTTACAAGGCAGACGCTCAATCCATCTGAGCTATCGAGGGCACAAATGAACAGCACGACTGCAGGAATTTATCCCTCGCACGCTTCCCGTGAGACTCACACCCCGAACCGCCCACAATCCGATTACGTAATGTACTTAATAGGTATTTGTCCATCCACTCATTACTGGCTCACACTAAGGTGACGATTCCCGTAAGATTTCCGGTAGCCTGTGCGCATTCGCACAGACGAAGGTCAATGGCTGGGTGACGTTTAACGATAGATATGAAGATAGTAACTGTTCTAGAAACAACAGGCGCCACTGACGACCGTGCAGCTCTTCTAGAATACATGATAGACCGGCCGATGTGGCCGAGCGGTTGTAGGCACTTCAGTCGGGAGCCACGCGACCGCTACGGTCGCAGGTTCAAATCCTGCCTCGAGCATGGATGTGTGTGATGTCCTTAATTTAGTTACGTTTAAGTCGTTCTAAGTTCTAGGAAACTGATGACCTCAGATGTTAAGTCCCAAAGTGCTCAGAGCCATTTGAACCATCAGTCCGTATGTTTGCACACTACTTACAGTAACTTATGCTAAGGACAACACACACACAACCATGCCCGAGGGAGGACTCGAACCTCCAACGGGGGGAGCCGCGCGAACCGTGACAAGGCGTTGGACACATGGCGGGTACCCCACGCGGCTCATGGCAGCCGTGACACTGCTTCAAACAATGGACTGTAGAAACTTTTGTAAAGCACGGATTAAAAAAAAAAACCTTTCCGTTCCAGGAGTCTAGACAAGTACACCTTTAAAAAATGCAACTACAAAGAAATTGAATTTTCGAACGGGGCAGGGCTTAAAACTTTGAAGAGTTAAATTTTAATGGCCGTTCTCTTGTATGCAAATAGTTTCACAGTAGAAATTTCTCTAGTTTTATTTATTTATTTATTTTTTGCTGTAGGTAAAGAAGGATAGGATTCTGAGAAGGGGGAAGGGGGGGGGGAGGAATCTCGCCTCTCCCACCTTGGAATTCTCAGTACAGAATTTTTATTCATTACGAGATTCTCAGCCACTTGCAGAAGTGATTTCGCGTGATTCTGCAAAACTTTTCCTTTAGCCAATCGTAGTAACTATAGGATTCCGTTCCTGCTGCATGACATGTCTCGGAACTTAAACTGACCAACTTATTTGCATAAATAGCTAGCGTATCATCCGCTTCTTTACTTACTTAGACCGTTCATGGTCTGCAAAGCATTTTTTCTTTAATCGTTTTTTTATGTCTTTTATAAACTGCAACACTTTCTAAACTTTTCTAAACTTAACGCCGTTGAAGCATGGTCTTTTGCTGAATGACCAAAAAGCAATGCTGACAGCTGGGGTCCAAGGTTTTTGTTAATCAAGCCGTTTGTATTCTTGTTTGTATAACGCATATTTCTTTATATCTAATTGAGAAGTGAAATACCGGTTTTCGTAGATGCAGATTTAAAATATTTTAATATAACGCAATAAATATTTCATTAAAATTTTCATCCCCTTATGCTCGAAGTTAAAAACCAGTGAAACACGTAGTTTTTAAAAATTGTAACAGATTAGCCGAATACGAATTGTCAGATATGCTTTCATAATGCTTTCATAATGAACCAATTTCAGAAACGTGGAGCCGGATCTGGGGGTGAATTTCCTTCTCTCCGAGACACCCGGCTTCTTCTTCGACTTAGCCGGCAAACAGGCCGAGGACGCCGGGTGGGGACCGAATATGCAGCAGTTTGTGGATGGCGACGTCGTCACTGGCTGTTGCCTTCGTGCGGGCCTCTTGTGTAAAGGGGGAGCCAACCGTGGCCAAGTGAAGGTCTGTATTCCACAGGAACGAGTTAGCATGGCACTCAGATATTTCCACGAGTCGGCGGACGGGGGTCATTTGGGGTTCTTCAAGACCTTGAACCGAGTTCAGGAATACATGTTTTGGCCCAACCTATATCGCGATGGCAGGCGATTTGTTGGCAACTGTGTCCAGTGTAAGCGTGGTAAGCCCGATGTTGGGCTGCACAGAGAACTACTACAGTCGCTTAGGGAGCAGTGTCCTCTGGACCGCGACTCAAAGATCGAAACAACGATCGACGGAAACTGGTGCCAGAAACGCACCAGCTCACTCTATTTCATCCCCTTAGGGGTTGAACTTCCAAAAACACCGAAACACGTATTTTCTTATTTGTAGCCTTGAAGTCAAATACCAATTTTCGTAGATGTAGCCTTAAAAATACTTTCTTAGTTCTTCCATAATTATTTATCTCAAAATAAAATGTTCATCCACTATTTCACCTCATAGAGGTTAAATTCCCAAAGATACTGGAACACATATTTCTTTATTTCTGACCTAGAAACCAGATACAAATGTTCGTATGCCTAGCTTCAAAATTACCTTAATAGCTACATGATTCAGAAATCCTTTCATGTCCTGTGTCTCCCCCTTAGAGGTGGAATTTTGAAATATGCAGTATAAGCGGTATAAGATCAACACTCTTTCCAAATCTCAAGGTTTATTTTCCTTGGCGGTCTGGACTGTGTGAGTTTCATAGTAATAGTCCTCCACACACACACACACACACACACACACACACACACACACACACACACACACCACTACCAATGCCACCACCACCTCCTGGGGAAATTTCTGCAGACGCCCTTGTTCCACTGCAGTCATATTTTGCCGACGACCTACATTTAGCAGCGTGGGAGGGATAGTGTCGTGCAACAGACAGTATACTCAGTAGACAACGAACTGTTCGTTGTGAAATCAGCGACATATTAACCGAGACTGACACAGAAGGTGCTGAAGGTGAAGCACACTAGACTCGTGTCTACCACGGCTTCAAATAGTATCGATTTACTATGAACGGAAGTTCCGAAAAGTGAGCAAGTAATTTTACAGTAAATTCAGTACCGATGGTGAGGATATACAACGAAAAACATTTCTATAAAATTTCAGAAATAATGAAATATTCCACTCAAGTCGCGTGACAGAAAACGCAATGGATATGCTTGCACTTAAGACGGAAGGCCCTACGTGCTTACGCAGGCTTACGACAGACCGCAAAATTCGGCAGTAGGCGTAAGCCAACCTCTTGTGCTGCCATCTGTTATTGATGCCAGGCATCAAGGTCTCAGTAGTACGACCATCCACTGGAGAGTAGTTTGCTTTGTAAGCACTCCGTCTTCAGGCCACGAGTGACCTACTGGGACAGCACCATCCGACCGCCGTGTCATCATCCGTGGAGGATGCGAACAGGAGGGGCGGGGGTCAGCACACTGCTCTCCCGGTCGTTATGTTGGTATTTTTGACCGGAGCCGCTACTATTGGGCCGAGTAGCTCCTCGATTGGCATCATGAGGCGGCCTGGATGATCACCCATCCAAGTGCCTTCAACGCCCGACAACGCACTTAACTTCGGTGATCCCACGTGAACCGATGCAACCTCCGCGGCAAGGCCGTTGCCGCAGATATTTTACAGTAGTTGCTTACGTTTCATAATTATCTAGTTTACGGGGAAAATGTAAAAAAGGCGATTGTCACCGAAGCTACAACTAATCTGAATTTCTGGTTAGTTATCAAGTGGTCTTGTGTGCGAGCCTGAATTTTTCATC